>NC_134083.1:35951431-36627027 GCF_000715075.1 Nicotiana tabacum
GTAAAATTCATGTCCAAATATAATTTCAACTTCCAAGAAAGTATTTTTCATCTCATTTTTAAACTTTTTTTTTTATATCTCAATTAAATTTATGTCCAAATGCTAGCTTAATATTTTGCAGAATTTGAACTTTAAAAAGCAGCTTCGATTGTAACACATTCAAATTTAGAGTGTATGAATTTGTGATAAATGGGAAGTGCACAAATACCCACTTTTGGGATCGCTATTTAAGCTATAGCCGAAGCTGATCTTCTCTTCTTCTTTTTTGCAAACTTACCCACTTTGGTCACACTTCAAAATATAGGTGTTTAACTGGCAGGCTGAGATGGGCAGGACACAAAAAAAACCAGCTTGTCCGTTTAACGTTACGGGCTATTAGCGGCCTGAGTTAGCGGACTGTACTTTTTCGAGTTTTTTTTTATCCGTCCGGGTTCGGGCTTAGCAGGCTGGATCGAGCTGTGTAATTTATTTATTTTTTAAGTAAATTTTATTTTTCTTATTCAATGTTATTGATACTTAAGTGTTTGCAAACTTTTAAGGCTTAGAATTAAACTTTGAAGTTTAAAGTTTTAAATTTGAAATTTGAATTTTATAATTCTAAATTTGAAATTTGAATTTTATAATTCTAAAATTGAAATTTGATAGTAAGTGGCTACAAAAAATTATTTAATAAGACCAATAGGCAATATGTAAGGATCAAGTTTCGAAGACTTTCATTTGATATTTTTATTGAATAATATACAATACTTCAAATTAAGTTACAAGTTCTTTTTTGATTTTGTTATTTTTGAATTTGCAAATTAAAAGTTTACAACAATTATAAATAAAAAAATAGTACATCACATGCTTTGCATCATTTTTGTAAGTTCATCCATGTCAACATGAGATTCTTGGTTTCCGGCATTGGTTGAATCAGAACCATAAACCATTATATCTCCAATTTCTTGGTCCTCCGCTTCATCTACCTTGCCACGCCCTTGATTTCGCCGTTCTGATCTTATCCAATCTCTTAAGCACACTAGAATTTCCAAAGCGTTACTCCCCAATGAATGACGGGTATTTCCTAGTTGCTGCCTTGCTTGGCTAAATGCGCTCTCTGATGCGACTGTTGAAATCGGCACATTTAGCACGTCTCGAGCCATGGCCGAAAGAACAGGAAATTGATTTGAGTTGCTCCTCCATCAACCCAGTGGTAGAAATTTTTTTGTGCGGAGCTCTGCTGACTTTTGCAAGTAGAATTGAAGTTCATCAATATTCCTGCTACTGGTTTGGTTTGTTGATGCTCCCCTAGTGTAGACCAAATCAAATAATCTTCAACACCATCATTATCATCCAAAGCACTGGTCCCAAATGTTGAAACTGAACTTGAAGGAATATTTGCATCTATAACAGAAAAAGCATCAACAATGTTAGCATAATAATTATTTAATGTTTCTAAATGTTTGTGTATATCAGAAATACAAGTGTCAATATTAGGAGTTTCAGTTGGTTTAATATCCATATAACAATATAAAGCAGTGATTAATTGGCGACATGTAGCCATTTTGATAGAAGGGTTTAAAATAGCACCAATTAGGTAAATAGGGGGAATTGGGTAGAAATATTTTTTAAATTTATCTAGCATAGATTCAACAACAGAAGTATATCCTTCTTTCTTCTTCAAATTATGTAGTAAAAGAGAAATTTCAGCAATATGAACTAAACCATTTGCAATAGTAGGATAATTTGCAATATTTGAATTTGACCGTTGGTAACAATCCAAAAAAATCCGTTAAAAAACGGGCTGAACCGGGATGTAGACCGTTAAAAACCCGTTAACGAGTTAACGGGCTTAGCGAGTTCCGGTACACCGGTATTAAAAAACTGTTCGTTTGAAACCCGCTCTCCGCCCAATCCGTCCCAACCCGCCCCCCACGCTACAGTACCGAGTTGATCCGGGGTGAACCGGATTGTAAACGGGTCAGCCCGGCCCGATTAACAGGTAGACTTCAAAATGAAGCTGCAAACAACCTTAAGACAAATGTCTGAAGTTTATTACTGAAAATTTTGTGTGTATGCATACGCACACATCTGCTCTTGCTCTAAAGAACCGAATTTTCATCGTGCTCTTAGTAGAGGGAGAAAACGTGCGTTTACCATCAAACTTATTGGGTTTCATTCTTTATTTTGAATAATAATTAGCTTTCTTTAAAAGGTTTCTTTGTCATAACTCATAATGGAATATTGTCATTTTCAATTTGAGTTAGGGTATGAGACCTAAAAATGTGCTTATCCATTAATATCTACAAATGTTATCTTATAGGTTCCTCGAGTCACTCAGCGTTAACCTACTATCATAAATGATGGGGTAGGATAGTAACTATGTATACGGTCGAAATCGGCTTGACCATTGCGCAATACATCGGGCTTAGAACGCGAAGGGTTGAAGATCGATCCCGAATCTCATCGTACCAGAACACGAAGTCAGAATATCCGTCCTCGGGAACATTGAGCCCGTGATCCCGGAATCGCCCCTGACCCCGAATAAGCTCGAGAAAATATTGTCGGTATGAAACAATAGAAGACCGAAATAACGGAAGGCCGAAATATCTGTAGTCGATCAGATATTCCAGCGGGAATCTCGGCACATATCAGTAAAGGACCGACAAATCAGTAAACCATGAGATTTTTACCTTTTATAGAATTGTATCTAAGGTAGGACTCCCCTACTATATAAAGGGGAGCCTGATTACTTACAAAGAACATTGTAACATGCATCCCAAAGTAATATTTTACTATTCTCTTCAAGTTCTTATTACTCTCTTGTTGTTCCATTACCAATAAAAGTATTTTGGCTCGAGGGTGACTAATATTCAAAGGCTAAGATTGTTCAACTTAAGCAGTTTGCATTCACTTTTCCATTACTTATTTCAATTGCAGTCTGATTTATCGTTTAGTATCAAATTAAATCACGTATACTTAAAACCGCTTATAAATTCAATTGTTATCCGATTTTGAGGGTAAACAATTTGGCACCAACTATGGGGCTAAGGATAATAGTAGTTATTTGGTACAAATCTCCATAACACGCACTACTTTACACTTGCTCTTGGAAGTGTCTTTGATTCCATGCTAAAACAAAAATGTCAAACTCTCAATCAGCACACCTACAGGTTGACAACGAGTCCGGTCATCAAGGTGAAAACAATAATATAGCACACGGTAACGAGGTACCGCCCGCTGATCCCGTTGGAATTCCGATCGTAGATCCGATTGATGTTAATTCACATGT
Source organism: Nicotiana tabacum (assembly GCF_000715075.1). Taxonomy (NCBI): domain Eukaryota; kingdom Viridiplantae; phylum Streptophyta; class Magnoliopsida; order Solanales; family Solanaceae; genus Nicotiana; species Nicotiana tabacum. Next base: position 35,954,703 of record NC_134083.1, read on the forward strand.
GGCTATCGATGCAAACTTGCCTACCGACCCCGAAAATAGCATCTGTGGTGGAGCCCGATTGGCATCTCAAAACACACAAAACATTGAAGGGGGCGAGATCAATTTACGGGTGATCTTCGAAATGTTGTAGACTCAACATGCGATGATAGCTCAGTTGCAAAACCAAAGCCGTACACCGAGTAGGGTTGAGCCCGATCCTCCCCGGGAAGTCACCCGTAGGGATGAACCAATCATAGAAAGGTCAAATGAACATGAATTGGGGGCTAACCCTGAGATCATAATAATGCTCGAGGAGTTGACAAAACGGATAGTGTTAGGGGAGAAGAAAATCGAAGCTGGAAACCTACAATTCCAGGGTACACCAAATCCCAGGAGCGCCTCCAATATTGAAAGGCCTGGATTTGAGGAAGTTCGTGCAAAAACCTTTTCCTCCGAGCGCGGCTCCGAAAACGATCCCAAAGAAATTCCGTATACTTGAAATACCTAAGTATAATGGAACGACAGACCCAAACAAGCATGTAACCTCTTATATATGTGCCATAAAAGGGAACGACTTGGAGGACAATGAGATCGAGTCTGTTCTGCTGAAAAAAAATTGGGGAGACCTTGTCAAAGGGAGCTGTGATATGGTATCACAACTTACCTCCTAATTATATTGACTCATTTGCTATGCTTGCATATGCTTTCGTGAAAGCACACGCTGGTGCCATCAAGGTCGAGACCAGAAAATCGGACCTTTTCAAAGTAAAACAGAAGGATAACGAGATGCTGAGAGAGTTCGTGTCCCGTTTTCAAATAGAACGAATGGATCTGCCACCAGTCGCTGATGATTGTGTTGTTCAAGCTTTCACTCAGGGACTCAATGTTCGAAGCTCGGTGGCTTCACAGAAGTTGAAGCAGAACCTGATAGAATACCCGGCCGTTACCTGGGCCGACGTGCGTAACCGGTATCAATCGAATATTAGAGTCGAATATGATCAACTTGGGGCCCCTTCGGGGTCTGTTTATCCTGTCAGAACCCTCGACAGAATCAAGAGAGACATCGATCATGAACCGAGACCAAACAGGGATCGATATCAACAATATATTGGAGATCAAAAAAGCAACGTTTTAGGGTAGAACCCCATGAGAAACGAAAGGAGAAATAATCGAGGTCAGAATAACCGGGGACTCATGACCAAAATCAGCTTCGACAGGTCCATCGGGCCTAAAGAAGTGCCGAGGCTATCGGAATACAACTTTAATGTCGATGATGCCGCCATTGTATCAGCTATCGGGCGCAACAAAGATACCAAATGGCCTCGACCTCTACAATCTGATCCAACCCAAAGGGATCCTAACCAGATGTGCAAATATTATGGAACTCACGGACACAGAACATAAGATTGTCGATAGTTGAGAGAGGAAGTGGCCCGACTATTTAATAATGGGCATCTCCGAGAATTCTTGAGCAACCAAGCCAAAAATCATTTCAGGAACAAGGATTCTAACAAGAAGATAGAACACGAAGAGCCTCAACACGTCATTAACATGATCACCGGTAGGGTTGATATACCATAGGGGATGATGTTGAAATGAACCAAAGTGTCTATCACTAGGGAGAAACGAACACGAGACTACATTCCGGAAGGAACTTTATCTTTGAACGATGAAGATGCGGAAGGGATTGTACAACCCCACAATGATGTGCTGGTAATATCTGTACTTGTAAATAAAATTCGAGTTAAACGTGTGTTAATTGGTCCAGGTAGCTCGGCCAACATCGTTCGATCGAGGGTAGTGAAGCAACTCGGTCTACAAGACCAAATCGTACTTATAATCCGGGTTCTAAACGGAATCAACATGGCATATAAAACCACTAAGGGTGAGATAATATGACCAGTAAACACCGTCGGGACTATCCAGGAAACAAAATTTTACATGATCTAAGGAGACATGAGGAACAACGCTATATTCAGGAGGCTATGGATCCACAACATGAGGGCGGTGCCCTAGACACTGCACCAGGGACTGAAATTCCCAACATATAGCGGAGTCAAAACAGTCTACGGCAAATAACCAGCTGCCAAGGAAATGTTTGCGGTTGTGGAGGTGATACTAGCCTCTACAATATCGAAGGATCCAAACCATATTGTCAAAAACGAGGCCAAATAGCAATCACTGATACCATCCTAGACAGATTCGGATGGACAAAGGGAAAGCGAGGATGATGATTACGGGGTCCCTAGATCTTTTATAGCCCCCGATGATGCCGATGCCACTAAATAGACGGTCGAGGAGCTGGAATAAGTCATATTGAGAAAACACTTTCCCGATCGAAAGGTATACCTGGGCACGAGGTTAAAATCCGAGCTCAGGAAAAGACTCATTTAATTTCTTATAACTAACGAAGATTGTTTCGCTTAGTCCCACCTTGATATGACAGGGATCCCACCGGATATAACCACTCACAAGCTGAGCCTGGACCCGAAGTTCCATCCGGTCAAACAAAAGAGGAGACCTCAGTCCGAGGTCAAACATGCCTTCATCAAGGACGAGGTATCTAAACTACTTAGAATAGGGTCCATTCGAGAGGTTAAATACCCAGATTGGTTAGCAAATGTGGTAATAGTCCCTAAGAAATGGAGCAAATTAAAAATGCGTGTAGCCTATAAGGATTTAAATAAAGCGTACCCCAAGGATTCTTTTCCTTTGTCCAACATCGATCGAATGATCGATGCCACGGTCAGCCACGAGATCCTCAGTTTTCTCGATGCCTACTCCGGGTATAACCAAATACGGATGGACCCGGGTGATCACGAAAAAACCTCATTCATCACAAAATACGGCACATACTGCTACAATGTGATGCCATTCGATTTAAAGAATGCAGGTGCCACTTACCAACGCCTAGTAGATAGGATGTTCGAGGAACAAATAGGAAAATCGATGGAGGTTTACATTGACGACATGTTTGTTAAGTCTCTGTGAGCAGAGGACCATTTAAAACATTTGCAGGAAAATTTTAACATATTGAAGAAATACAATGTGAGGGTGAACCCAGAGAAATGTGTGTTTGGAGTTGGATAACGTAAATTCCTCGGATTCATGGTATCCAACTGAGAAATCGAGATCAACCCCGACAAGATCAAAGCCATTGAAGACATCACGGTTGTGGATAACGTGAAAGCCATGCAAAGTTTAACTGGGCGCATAGCCGCTCTGGGGCGATTCACTTCGAGGTCATCCGACAAGAGCCACCGATTCTTTGCACTATTGAAGAAGAAGAATAACTTCTCATGGACCTCGGAATGCCAACGAGCTTTATAGGAACTCAAACGGTACTTATCGAGCCCACCGCTGCGTCACACACCGAAGGCAGATGAACAACTGTACTTGTACTTGGAAGTTTAAGAGATAGAGGTAAGTGGAGTCCTAGTCCGGGAAGAGCAAGGTATGTAATTTCTAATTTACTATATTAGTAATACCCTAGGTGAGGCCGAAACTAGGTACCCTCACCTAGAAAAACTGGCGCTTTCTTTGCTAAGCGCCTCTAGGAAGCTAAAACCATACTTCTAGTGTCACCCCATATGTGTTGTAACTACTTACCCGTTGAGGAATGTTATGCATAAACCCGAGCTCTCGGGACGGTTGGCTAAATGGACCGTAGAAATAAGCGGGTACGATATTGAATACCGACCCCGAACCGCCATTAAGTCTCAAATCTTAGTAGACTTCGTGGCCGACTTTATGCTGGCCTTAATACATGATGTTGAAAGAGAGTTATTAATTAACTTAGGGACTTCCTTGGGAATTTGGACCCTCTTTACGGATGGCACCTCAAACGTGAAAGGGTCCGGACTTCCCATCATATTGAAGCCACCTACAAGCAATATAATTAGACAATCTATTAAAACTGTGAAATTGACTAACAACGAGGCCGAATATGAGCCCATGATTGCAAGCCTTGAACTAGCCAAAATTTTGGGGGCAGAAGCAATCGAAGCCAAGTGTGATTCCCCCTTGTAGTAAAACAAGCTAATTGAGCATTCGAGATCAGAGAAGAACGAATGCAAAGATACTTAGACAAGTTGCAGGTAATATTACATCGGTTCAAAGAATGAACTTTGCAACATGTACCTCGGTATCAAAACAGTGAGGTTGATGCCCTCACTAACTTAGGGTCATCGGTCGAAGATAACGAGTTCAATTAGGGGGCAGTCGTACAACTTATGAGATCGGTGGTAGAGGAAGGCCATGCCAAGATCAACTAGACAAGCCTAACTTGGGACTGGAGGAATAAGTATGTAGAATATTTTATGACAAGATCCAAAAGAATCGAGGCCCGTCTGAAGACGGAATCCTGTTCATAAGATTTTAGGTTTGAACGCACGTGTTGAACTCTTTTTCCCTTGAACTGGTTTTGTCCCAAATGAGTTTTCCGGCAAGGTTTTTAACGAGGCAACAAGTAAATTGTGCTAACTTAGAATTGAAGGCCGGCCACGAACCGGTGACGATGATGACAACAACATTTGAGGCCTCTTTTCGATCAGCCTCGAACACTGAGGGGCATTACCCTCGGATATCAACTTTAGCAAGGAAAGAGACTCAATCGATAGGTTTTATTGTAAGGGCCAAACGGTCAAATAAACCGTGCCCACATAGACTGCTCAAACCCTGGCACCAAGCAAGTATACATGTATAACTATTTGGCACAAGAATAAAAAGAAGTCTCTTCCTTGCGCACAAATATCTTGTCCTATAAAATGTTTCTTGCATTTCTCAAAGAATTTCCTACATATGATCCCCTAAAGGTATCGAGCCCAAGGGCCACCTTATTCCGAGTGCGAACAATCACTCTCACTCGGGGACTGCCGAAAACAAACTCGGACAGTCGAGCTATCAGACCTTGGGGGCATAAGACCTATTAGGCAACGCCCGAATTTCAAAGGCGATGTCCACCCTCACTCGGGGACTGTTATCTTAGGTAAGCCCGGATAACTCGGGACAACAAGCCCACTGGGAGACACCCCGAACTAAAAAGGCTACGGCTATCTTAATACGGTTCGGAGACGTCCGAGACCCGCAACAAAAATGAGGCCTTCAAAAAATTTCATAACCGGTTCTAAAGGCTACCCTCAACAAACTATAATCTAAACTACTTTGGGAAAACGTTTTCAGTAATACAGAATCCCCACGATGCCTTAAAACTAAATAATGTTAAAGGAAAGGTTTGTTTGAACCTTCAAACATAACCTAACTATTTCATGCTAAGGCATTTCGATCTTTGCGAACACAAACAAAAACAAAAGCAAAGAGAAAATTTAAAAGTTGTGAAAGGGAAAAAGCCTTATATATATACATATCAAAAATTCCTTTTAAGGGCCAAATAGCCCCGATACAATTTTTAAAAAGGCCGAACGGCCTCAACAAAAAACAGAAGACAAAAACATCTAAAAAAAATCTTAAGTGGCCTAGTCTTCGTCACGGGCCGCATCATCACCTTCGGGGTCTCCGCCGTCCTCGGACTCACCCGAATCTTCAGACTCCTCGGAATATTCCTCCTCGGGATAAGTCAGCTTCCTAGCCGCGGCTTCGATTACCCTGGCATCATTGATCTCACCCGATAGATCAAAACCCCGAGTGTGAATTTCCTCGAGGGTCTCTCTTCGGTATTGCCACTTCATATGATCAACCATATTTTTTACAAGGACCTGAGCCACCTCGGCATCGGCCTTGTGCTCGGACACCCTTTCATCAACTTCAGCTTTGACCACGATGACCTTTGACTTGGCTGCCGCAAGCTCCTTGGCCAGATTTTCTTGATCAAAGGCAGCCGTACTGAGCTGAGACTGGAGCACCTCGACCTTTTTGGCATGCACCAAACCCTTTTCCTTTGCACTCCGAAGCTTAACCTCAGCCGAAGTCAATTGTGCCCGGGCATCCTCCTTTTCCGAGGCCAAGCGGTCCATGTTTCTTTTCCTATTCTTCGGCCTTGGCCTTCACCGCATCCATCTCCACCTAGAGCTACTCGATCTGATCAAGTTTCTTTTGAACCTGCGGGTTCGGACCATTAGCCACCGTGTCTGACTCATAGTCACTAACTACAAATACTCTTCTTACCTGCTCGACCAGGTTGGCATGTTCCCTTTGGGACACCTCTGGTCTCAGCCTCGTATTGGTTTAGCTCTTCTCGATATCGGAGAAAAGTCTTGTGATGAAGCACCGAGGTCTGCAAACACAAAGAAAAAAGTTACGATTATTTGCAACTTAATTTAAATTACATAATAAAGGTCGACAAGAGGCATTCAAAGTTACCCGATTTAATGCTTGTTGTGCTTCGTTGAACAGGAGGGGCACTTCCACCTCATGCATCTTGGCTTGATACTCTTCGGTCACCAGGCTTCGAAGATAGCTGGCAACCCCCACGGGGGCAGAGAGAACCCGGGCATCCTCCGGAATAGACATAATAATTAACTGCTTCCGGTCAAGATCTGCGCTCGGAGCTGGGAAGTGGCTTATTAATTTTCGATTTGAAGAAGGCCCGCTGGCTCCCAAAGACGGTCTCTTATTTGGTACTAGTAAGTCACACAACCCGGTGACGTCCTTCGAGGCAGTAGAATCTAAGCCATCAAAGAAGTTTTTAAAAGAGTCTGCCACCCCTTGGGACCCCTCATTTGGACGTCCTTTCAGCATTTGGGCCTCGTTGATCATGGAGTCGGTAAATGAGGGTGACTCGGAGGGGTCTATCATCCCAAGTTCATCCTTCGGGATGTTAACCTCTGTCCGAGAAGCAACGGCCGTGGTGTCTTTGTCGACCTCCCCAGCTCGGGGTATAACGACCTCGCCCCTCTCTGATTCGGAGGCCTCGTCCACTGCCTCTCTATCAGCCACCCTGGTTTGAGGTAGTTCGGTATCGCTTCGCACGTGAGCCACTAGTTCGGAAACTCCTTACTCTTCTTCTTCGGACTCGTCTCTAAGCCAACTTAGCGAGTCCGATGGGATTTCCCTGGAGCTGGTGCTTTCCTTGGATTTGCGCACCAGCTTTCTTTTCGGTTTTTCTTCTCCGAAATTCGGAGCCTTTTGTCTCTTCTTTTCCTTACCATGTCTCGAAGCAGGAGACTCGGAGGGGAAATCCTCGCCACCGTATGGGGGCCTCATTGCAACATCCTTGGGAAGACCTACAAAGAAAAGGAAAATGAGTAAGGGCTCAGCAATATGGAGGAAACCTAAGTGTTGTTCGCACGAGAACGGAATCTCACCGTGAGAACGGGCCTCATACCGGACCTTCAAAAGTTCGTGCCATGCACACTCGGAATATGGTTTCTGAGACACGATGCCCTAGACCCACTCCTTGAGTCGAGAAACTGCATCCGACATACGAGAAACAGTTGCAACACCGCAAAACATCAATGAGAATGGAGGAAAAAGAAAAGCGATAAATGAAATCTTGAAAGCATGGTTATACTTATGTGTGATGTTCCATTTCTCAGGAAATGACATATACTCGGTCGGGATTAAATCCAAAGTCTTCATTCAGACGAATCGGCCTAACCAGCCTCGGTCCCGATCCTCGCTGATGCTCGAGAATGGGTCCTTACTAGCCCGATGGACAAGTTTGATTAATCCCCCTCGATAGAGTCGGGGACTATACAAATGCATGAGATGGTCGATGGTGAAGGGGTACCCTTCGATTTTGCTTACGAAGAAGCGGAGGGGAATTACTATCCTCCAGAAAGAAGGATGATTTTGACCGAGGGTCACCTCGTACCTCTTACAGAAGGCAATGATGACTGGATCCAAGGGGCCTAGCGTGAAAGGGGTAAATGTAAATACTTAAAAAACCCTCCACGTGGGTAATAATCGCTTCCTCGGCCATGGGGACCACCACATTCTTATTAACCCAGTTGCAATCCTCCTTGACCTTGGAAAAAAAACTATCGGTGACCGAGCATATATATCTCGAGACCGATTCACACCGACCCGGTACCGAAGAGGTTTTCTTGACCTTGAAATCAACACCGGTTGGGCACCCCGTAGGAACAAACATCTTCAGGGGAGGTTTTCTCGACCTTGAAGCCTTCGCCATTTCTTTGATAGATGAAGGAAAGAGAAGAAGTTTAAAGATCAAGTTTGATGGATGGGGATAAAAACAAAGTTGAAGTTCTTGTGAGAGGATTTCAGACTAGCCAGGAATTTAATACTGGGAAGTGTTAAAATTTCTAAGAAACAGGAGTAGAGAAGATTTGGATGTAAAAGTTTGGATGAATGAAGAAGGGGGTATTTATAGTTTCCAAACGATGGTTCAAAACCATAAGTGGTCGACCAGCGACTGACGAACATTTAATGCCATGAAGACGTGACAGACGAGACGTTTCGTTCATTTTATCGTTTCTAACACGGAGTACCAAGGGGAGATATAAGAAGCCCATATCGTTTTTCGTCGTTTACTCTCCGAAAAATGAGAGGATTATCTGTATACAGTCGAAATTGGGCTCGACCATTGCACAATAGATCGAGCTCAGAACGCGAAGGGTTGAAGATCGACCCCGAATCTCATCGAACCAGAACACGAAGTCACAATATCCGTCCTCGAGAACATTGAGCACGTGATCCTGGAATCTCCCCTGACCCCGAATAAGCTCGAGGAAATATTGCCGGTATGAAACAATAGAAGACCGAAATAACTAAAGGTCGAAATATCCGTAGCCGATCAGATATTCCAGCAGGAATCTCGGCACGTGTCAGTAAAGGACTGGCAAATCAGCAAACCAGGAGATGTTTACCTTTTATAGAATTGTATCTAAGGTAGGACTCTACTATTATATAAATGAGAGTCTAATTACTTACAAAGGACATTGTAACACGCATCCCAAATCAATATAGTACTATTATCTTCAGGTTCTTATTACTCTCTTGTTGTTCTCTTACCAATAAAAGTATTTTGGCTCGAGGGTGGCTAACCTTCAAAGGCTAAGACTCTTCAACTTAAGCTATTTGCATTCACTTTTCCATTACTTATTTCAATTGCAATCTGATTTGTCGTTTAGTATCAAATTAAATCACGTATCCTTAAAACCGCTTATAAATTTAATTGTTATCCGATTTTAAGGGTAAACAAACTATCATTAGTTTAGTTGGCCTTTTGTTCGATTCTCATTGAGTTGAGACTTTTGTCTTCGTTACATGATGAATATGGTCTGGTTCGTGCGTGTGATGAATTGATATATCTATTTACAAAATAAAAAACAAATTGAATTAGAGGTGACATAGGACCAAAAAAAATTCTTAAACTTTAAAATAGTATAAAATCGTGTAGAAGTTTTTCTTTTTTGTTTCTAAAATAATAATTTTGTCATAAGCATATAACGACTAGACTAATTTGCTAAGCTCTTTCGGTACCTTCTGCACATTACACCAAGTCCCCAACTGTAGTTGTTTGGGATTTCCCCCACCCCCACCTAACGTAGAAGAAACTATATTTTACACTTCCCTTTCGTCGATTGGTTTATTATTTTTTTCTTCCTTGTTCAATACATAAGAAACTATAGTTTTCACTTCTAAAATATAATAACTGTTATGAAAATATTATATTGGGATGTCCATTTATTATTTTGCTATAGATAATCTTCCTGAAAAAGATTATCCATTTAGTACTCTGTTGAAATTTATCTACAAGCAGCTGATACATGCAGGTTGTAAGCAACTCAATGAAATGATTTGCAACAGCTTCTTATTAAACAGGCAGGTTGCAAGCAGCTCATGCAGACAACTTACACGGAGCTAAAGAAAAGCTTGCAGCTGCTTCCTGAAAAGTCTCGCAGTTGCTTTCTTTCTTCTATAAATAGAGGAGTTTTTAGTTCATTATGAACATAAGTTTGGAAGTTGAATAATATATCAATCTCTCTATACTTGTCTTTACTTTACAGTCTTTATTTTATAATACGTTATCAGCATGAGAGTCTGCCATTTTGTGCACTTACTTCGAATTTAATTTCTATTTCAATGTTCATCTCCGATGTAAGGCGACACTCTTATGTCCGTGGTTAGATCTTGTTTATTCCGAGTATCATAAGGCAGATTATATCCTTGAGCTGTGTTCATCTCCGATGTAAGGCGACGTTCTTACGCCTGTGTTTGGATCTTGTTCATTCCAAGCATCATAAGGCAGAGTATCCTTGAGGTGATGAACTTTTCTTCTTGGCGGTAGTGATGTGGATATCACTTGCGTCTGGAGTGACCAAAATTGTGTAAAGTAAATTGAGCCTTTTGCTTATATTTAGTTTAATATCTTTACATCGCTTGCTTGGTTATATGCTACGTATACAATACCTATTTTGATTTTTTATTCATTCTAATTATCTTAATAAAGGATTATAAAGTGGATAATATTGTTAGATCCGCTTAAACTCCAACAGAGTTTGCAAAAAATATACAACCACCAGAAGTGGTTATGTTTTGTATATCTCATTGTAACTAAATTTTGTTAACCACCAGAAGTGGTATATGCCTATAACCACCAGAAATGATAATTTAGGCTTTTTATTATTACAATTAAAGATAAGTTAGAGAAAATTTCTCTATATTAATTGCATGCCTCGATTTGCTCCAGAAGTAACATTATCTTAAGAGAGGTTCTAAGCCATCACACAATTTGGTGTGATTACTGCACGTTCAAATAATTATGTTTCATTCCCAGAAGGATGGAAACTTTTACTAAATATTAATCCATTCCCTGAAGTGAATTTGACAATATTAATAAAGCTCGTAAATGTGAACGCGCTTTTGATGTAAATATATAACAATTCACCTCCAGAAGAGGGAATATATACTCAATTTTTGTATTTTAAATTTGCTCCTGAAAAAGTAACACAATTGAAATTTCCTCCTGAAGTAGAAAAATATTACGAAGAAGTGTTTTCTTGTGCTTAAACAATTATTTTATATTGCTTATTTGATTATGATTTTCTCTCATGATACCAGAAGTGTGTGAATAATATTTGATAGTACAAAATGTATCAACAACTCCTGAAGAGCTAACTGTTTGTCTAGAAGACACATGACACCAATAGTGTCTGATAAATATTAGATAGTGGATAATAAACGAAGGCTCTCGAAGAGCTTATATACAAATATGTCATTCATATTATATGATTATGGTCAAAATATATGTTGTAGTAAACCCGAAATTTACTATTACAAATGGCTATCATATTGAGACTACAATGATTGAAAGATTAAAAATTTTCATGTTTCCACAATCATAGGGGGTAAAATAATATGTATGTGAGAAGTTACCTGTCTTATTCTTCAATTTGTACTACATCATGTATCACATTAAACCAGAAGTTTACTAATGCAAAAGTTTATGCCATAGTAAATCAGAAGTTTGCTAAGAGATAACACATTCCATGATAAACTTTAAGTTTTCATTTGCCATTTTTAAATGAGCTATTTGAGAATTTAGATAAGCATATACTGAAGAAGTAGAAGATTCTTCAAGAATTCTTCTATTTTGCTTGTTCTCATAATAAATTGATTATACCAGCTAAAGTTGGGACTAAAACCCCTGATTCTAAAATATATAAAAGGTGAATATGGGTTCATCGAGTCAGAATCCGAGGACATGACGCCTGCCCTCGAGAATATCGGGGTCATGGTTCGGAATCGGTCCTAACCTTGAACGTCTTCGAAGAACATTGTTAGGCAATCAAGCACGGCTAACGGAAGGCCGTAATATCCGTGATCGGGTGAATATTACAGTGGGGATCTCGGCACGTATCGATAAAGAACCGACAATCAGTTAATTAGAGAATTTTTTTACCTTTTATAGAGTTGTACCTAGAGTAGGATTCCCATACTATATAAATAGGGTCTTATAATTCATGACATCCATGGTAACACGCATTCTAAAATAATATATTATTATTTTCTCTCTTATTAGCTCTTTCTCTTGTTCATCAGTGCTGGCCATAGCGAGCCCGGATCGAGAGTGAATATTTCACTAAGGCTGAAAGTATCCTCATCGTGTGGGTTGAATCCATTTTATCTTTATTTATTCAGTCTGACTTAATTTATTGCTTTGTATCAAATTAATCTGCGTAATCCTTAAAACCACTCTCAAATTTAATTGTTATCCGGTTTTGATGGAAAGCAATTATATTGCTATATAAGGAGAATGGTTATAGTATTTGTTAAGTACTCCCTCCTTCCTAATTTGTGTGATAGTAATTTAAATTTCGAGAGTAAAATAAATTTTTCTTTAATGACGATTTTTCGAACACTATTGGTAATTAGCCACGATTTAAAAAGCTATTAGACTTTAGCCACTCCATTTAAATGCGGATATAGTTTAGATAAAAGTACCCCTAATACATTGAACAACTCCAACAATTGCTACTGAATTTCAAATATTCAACAAGTGAAACTCCAGCATAATATACTGCAATTCGAAAAAGTCTCTACAGATAAAATTCAAAACACACAAAACTGGACTTTAGAGCTTTGAGAGGTAAATTTTCAGCACATTGTCTTGAAATTCAAACCTTTATAGGTTCAAACCCCCAGCAATGACACCTTATTTTGAACTTTAAGATACAATCATGTAATTCTAGCTTCTACAAGTATTCCAGAATATTATCCTTGAGTTCAGAAAAGGTACTATGGGTAAAATAATACTTTTAGGTTCAAACGCTATCAATAATTATCCGGGTTCAAACCTTTGTAAGTTCAAACCCTAGCAATAATTACTGGAGTTTTTTTAAACCTTTGTAGGTTCAAACCCCAACAACAGTTACTGAGGTTCAAACCTTTATAGGTTCAAACCTTAGTAACGATTATCGGAATTTCAATCATTTCACTTTATTTCAAATACCTTAATCGTTCCTGGATTATACACTAGCAAAAGCTCAAAAATTGAGAATCGTTCTTGGGTTTTAAACTCCATTATCGATTGCTGAAGTTGTGTCTCGTATTTTAGTTGGGGGCAAAAGTATCAATTTAGTCGGACCAGTAACTACTTTACCAATGCATTTGAAAAGGTAACCAAACTTTAATAGTAAGTCCGAAAAGTGGCTACACCAACTCAGTTTTATGATTTTTTAATTTTTGGAATTACTCTCTGCGTTCCAATTTTTGTGAACTTGTTTGACTGAGCACGAAGTTTAAGAAAAAATGAATACTTTTGTAATTTGTGGTGCTAAACAATTCAAAAAGGGGCCGAGAGTATTTGTGTGGTTATAAAAGCTTCTCATTAAGGGTAGAATTGTAAGTTTAAACAAAATTATTTCTAAATTTAGAAAGGAGTCATTTTTTGTGGAATGAACCAAAAAGGAAATAGATTCATATAAACTGGATCGGAAGTAGTACTAATTTATTACAATATATAATATTTTAATTTAATTTATAAATTTGTAAAAAAACTTTACCTTAAATAATTCGGGATTAAAATTAAAATCTATCATATAAAATGGAACGGGGAGTAATAATCGAATGTTAAGTAATAGATCGAAGAGAGAAAAATTAGAAAGGATCAAAGCGCTAGATAACGGAGTGGCATACGGAGAACGGGAATACCCTTTTATGGAAAACCCCTGAAAAAGGCAAAGACCGTTTCGCGTGCGAAGAGAAATTACACGTGCGCAAACGACCGTTATCAGTGTCGTTCCTTCCAATGAACGCCCGTCACTTTCTTGCTCTGCCGTTTCAGGTCCCACCCACCACCACCACCCACCTCTTTTCCGTTAAATGTAGTCGAAATTTTTTATATTATCAGCCATTAATCAATCCAACAGGAAAAAGAAAAGAAAAGAGAAAAAGCAATTATCACTTCATCTTTCCTACTACAGTATTTCTCTGTCTCTCTCAGATATCAGAATAAATACTCAAAAGAGTGACTGAGAGAAAAAGAAAACAGCTGTCTGTCTCTGAGATTCGAGGGGGCCTCGTAAAAATTTAAAATGTAAATATACAAAGGAAAAGGTCCTGACCAACAACACTTGTCTGCTGAACTTGTTAAATAGTTGCTACCGTTTCTGCTTAACATTAAGGATTGAAGTTTTCTTTTTGATGGGTTTGTAACAACTTCACTCCTGTGGATTTTTCATTTCGCAAAAATCAGTAAGTTCCTTTCCTTTCTATACTGAAGTTTTTGGGTTCTGATATTTTCTGCTCTAAGTTTGTTTCCAGTCAATTTTATATGTCTTCCTTTATTAATTTGAGGAAGTTTGCTGATTCCGCAAGTTTTCAGTTTTACCATTGGCATTGAGTAAGAGCTTTATGTTAATTGAGATTTGAGAATAAGGTGCTTAGCTGGTGGGCTTGGACCTGAAATTCGCTTGATTTTTTCCGTTTCATGAGATTGCTGTTAAGTTTATTTGGTGCTTTCTAGATAAAATATTTGTTTTTTTTTAATTGGGAATGTATGAGTTTTCACTGTTTCTCTTACGAGTCCTCAAAGATAATTTTTATTCTATTCTAACTGTGGACGATATTCAAATGTTCATATTTTTTTCAAAGTAAGGATCTTTTTTTACCAATTTGTTAGGAACCTTTGATTCTAACAGTTACTGCTTTGCTGGTAATTTTTGAAGTTGTTTGAAGGCAGCAAGCTGCTAATAAATTGGTTTGAATTAAAATATTTGCAACAGAATTGAATGAAGTTTATCATTTATTTGGATGTTTGGTAAGTTGTGAGAACTTTCAATGCATACTTGTTCAAACTACAAAGAGGGAAAGTGCATTAACCAGACCTTATGTCTTAATTCATAATGTTATGTTAATAAATACATTATATTTTCTTGTTATATGCGTTCATAGTGAATTGTAGAGTTAAATGGCTCTAAATCAACATGGAGGAATTATGTTGTCTGACTTGATGAATTGTTGATAATCCAATGCAAAAAAGTTGTTACATTGGAATAAAAAAGAGGCAAATGGGTAGGAGAAAAATTATCTACTTGAGTTTGTCGTGTGAGGAACAATGCCGGCCCAAGGGTAAGGCTGCTAAAGCAGTTGCTTTGGGCCTCATAATTTTTGGGGCCCCAAATTTTTCTAATAGGTTATATATTAATTTATTTTTAAAAGAATATTTAGTGCCTTAAATAAGAAAGTACAAATTTTTATAGTAAAAAAGTAGGATTAAATTGTTGATCATAAATTGAGAAAAAAATATCTTTTTGGGAATCACTGTCTAGACCATAAATTGAGAAAGGATTCGATTATTAATTCATAACTCAAAAAAGGTTAAAACTTTAATACAGTCCCACAACGTGTATATCTCAAGAGAAATTAAATGGATTAGATAAAATTATTAATAACTTTGCATATGAAAAACAAGAAATACAGAATTTAAATGAAATTATATATGAATTTTTTCTTTTATATAAAAAAATGGCCTCTCATTGAATTTTTGCTTTAGGCCTCCATATTTATTCAGCCGCCCCGGGTGAGGAATATATTTGCAAAAGTAGTAAATAACTTCCCATGGAAGCGTTCTGCATCACATGTTTGGAAAGAATTTCCGATAGAAAAATGGTTGCGACGGTTACAAATGTAATAACAAAACTCATGAAAGGTGGTTATCGTTTTCCATTCTTTCTTTCCTAATGAATCCAAACTCATCAATGGTGGTAATCGTTTTTCCCTCTTCTCTTCCCACGGAATCCTACTAATTAGATGTCCTAAAGGAGTAAAAACATGCGGTTCCTCCGCCCTTCCTTTTTGTAGTGCCATTGCTTTCGGTTATACATAGGTTCTGAACTAACAGGTACTCCAATAGTAATTTCTTAGCTTGTTAACAATTGTTTTGGTTATAATGTTGCATCGACTTTCACCTATTTATCTTTGTTAGAAGCACCATAAATCTTTTGATTTGACTTCCATGCTTTTCTGTTGATCCCTTATCATTGAAGGAATACTATATGATTGCTCTGTCTAGTGTTTGGAGACAACCAAGTCGTACGGTTCTTTTAGTTAATGTTTTCATTCTAATGAAAGATTCTGTTGTAGTAGCTGTAATATTCTTATTTGAATACCTATAAAATTAAAATTCTTATTTGATTATTTGGCATGATTTTTTAAGGAAGGAGACGGGCTTTGCTTCTGCAGGCTAGGAGTGGTTTTGCTAACTCCTGTGCATATCAAGCACCATGTTGGAGGGATCATATCTTGTTTCAAGGGACTTGCCTTGTGCGTGCGAGCAAGAGAACAAGTGGATATACTATGCTTTCCATGTTATTGAACACTCAAAGGGAAAGCGTCCTTTGGAGGATGTAGCAGACATTGGTTTGAGAAAGTCATCAAAGCTGCTTGATGCCCTAGAGGAGGAGGAAACCATGCAGTGTCTTCATGATCTTTCGCTCTCTCAAGAGGAACAATCAGATAAGCAGCATGATAGTGGCATTCATTCTGATTCAAGTTTTTTAATCCACCAAATTGGGCGAGACCTTTCAATAAATTGCCTGCTTCACTGCTCAAGGTCAGATTATGGGTCTATTTCTTCATTGAACAAGAGCTTTAGGTCTTTAATTCAGAGTGGAGAACTTTATAGGCTCAGGAGACAGATGGGTATCATAGAACATTGGGTTTATTTCTCTTGCAACCTCCTTGAATGGGAGGCCTTTGATCCCATTCGTCGTAGGTGGATGCATTTGCCAACAATGACATCAAATGAATGCTTCATGTGTTCTGACAAGGAATCACTGGCAGTTGGTACTGAACTTCTCGTCTTTGGCAAGGAAATAGAGTACCATGTCATCTACAAATACAGCATCCTCACAAACTCATGGTCGTCGGGGATGAAGACAAACACACCTAGGTGCCTCTTTGGCTCTGCAAGCCTTGGGGAAATTGCAATTGTAGCAGGAGGGTGTGACTCGAGGGGAAATATACTAAGCTCGGCGGAGCTTTATAATTCTGAAACAGGAACATGGGAGACTCTCCCAAGCATGAATAAACCAAGAAAATTGTGTTCAGGTGTATTCATGGATGGGAAGTTCTACGTAATTGGTGGGGTTGGTGTTGGCAATTCATCCGTGCTTACTTGTGGCGAAGTGTATGATTTGAAAGCAAGGTCTTGGATTGAGGTACCTGATATGTACCCAGCACGTAATAGAGGGGCTGGAGCTAATGATGCTCTTGCAGCAGCTAAGGCACCTCCACTCTTAGCAGTTGTAAAGAATGAGTTATACGCTGCTTATTACGCTGAAAATGAACTCTGGAAATATGATAAGGAAAGAAACTTATGGATTACTATAGGAAGATTGCCCGAGCATGCGACTTCTATGAATGGTTGGGGGCTTGCATTTAGGGCATGTGGAGATCAGCTCATAGTTATTGGAGGACCTAGGGCGTTGAATGGGGGATTCATTGAGATTAATTCTTGGGAACCTACAGAAGGCGCACCAAACTGGAATTTGTTGGGCAGAAAACATTCAGGAAATTTTGTCTATAATTGTGCAGTGATGGGTTGCTGAGGTGTCTTATTTTTTATGGGAGTATCGAAATCCGTATGATCTCCTCTCTGCATTTAGATCCTCAAACTGACCTGTGTACTTTTTGATCTTCTGTTGTCAATTTGTATCATTTTGAATTGGTTAACGTGAGAAATTCATAATGTGTAGAAGTGACATAGACCAATAAGTTGAAGCAGTGGTAAGGTTCTAGTTTGCCATGAAGATTTGGAAATTTTTACTGAAAACATAATTGAAACTGCGTTGTAAATTGATAATCTGAATTTCATTTATATTTGTATTATTATTTTTTGTCTTACTATTACGCTGCCTGCGACATGTCATAGACATAGTGGTTCTTCACTTCTGTCCCAAAAAGGTATCTGTAATGTTAGAGCTGTTGTTAATGGGCATTATTATGCTAGAATGTCATATCTTAGCCTGCTTTCTTGCTTACAGAGTGTATAGCTCATATAAGTTTTTGGCACGTCAAAATTGAGAAAGAATCCAACTACCTGCATTGTCTTGCATATCTTCTGAAAGCTCTATTTGCATTCTCATATTGGAACTGAAAACAGAAATACCATGTTAGAGCTTCTATAGTTGGTCGATTCTTTCTATGCTTCTCTGTTTTGTAGGAGGAAGTTCATATTCAATTTCTATATGATGGCAGTGTCAAATAATTGCTTAAAACTATTCTCTAAGTGTCATTAACCGTGGGAATAAGTGAGTATATTAAGCTACTGCTACTACTCATGTGAAGACACTAGCTGTCGTCTCCAACATCTTTTGTGTGTCGCTATCGTTACATATCAGTGGTTTGTAAAGTCTTCCAGTTAAGAAAAACAGATGTTCATAAAGTGTTGGGGAAATTCAAGGGAGGAGTCAGTATTTCAGGAGTTCAGGTCAGACATATAAAACATCCTCTGCCAATTCACGTCCTCCTCTAACAGTGAAACATGCTACATGCAGATTTTTGTCGTTCAAGTACACCATTCTGTTAACATCCCATTTATTTCTTAACAGTACCTTTATCTCATTGTGGGTGTCTCCTAAAACAAGTGTCCCTACCCATTAACAGTCTTTTTTTTTTTTTTTTTTGTCCAGTCGGTTTTTTAATATAGTTGCAATGTTAACACTATGCTTGATTCAATGTAAGGACGAGGGGAAAGAAAAGCAGGACCTTGTGAATTCTCAGAAAGCTAGTATTAAACCCCCCCTTCATTTTAATTTGTTGATACAGTGGAAAAAGTATAGGAAAACATAATTTCTCTCCTTTGTGTTCCATTTCTAATGGTTTTAAGGGAAGGGAAGAAGGAAAAACTAGTTTGTTCTAAGATGGTTTTGACAGTGACTTGTACGGCTATAATGCACAAATCAGCACTAAAATTTTGTGAATACTTCTAGCTGGGAGGAAATGAGTTTTGCCAATCGAAATTCAGAAAAAAAATCGTAAGCGCCTTAGTGCAACATTCAAATATTTAACTTTGTAGGTCTTTTACCTTTGACCAAAATTCACTAAAAAGAGAAATATAGGAGATGAATAAAACATAAAGAAAATAGGAAATTTATTATGAAGTGTAAGCAAATATTTAGAGTGTCCAATACAATTTTTTTAAGTTAAAAAAGAAGTGGAAACGCTATGACAAGCAGGATAATAAAGAGAAAAAAGAAGATATAAGTGATTAGGCAAGGGTGACCATTTTAAATAGTTAAATATTACATGAAAAATTAAAGAATATCATCGTGAGAAGAAGTAAAAAATTACAAAAATGGAAAAGATATAACATCTTTTATTCCCGCAGCTGTCCTCGCAACTCTCTTCTGTATATCCATTATGTTTTACAAAATAATTAAGGAATGTGAAAGCTACAAAAACTAACCTAAGAATACTACTCGTCATACAACAAGAACACATAGTTGATTGCTTCTCAACTATTGGAAGTGTTAACAAAGTTACTTTTTTAATATTTTGTATTAAAAATGTCATTTAACTATCGGAAATAAAGTACTCCAATAAAATTACTTTTTTTAACAAAAAATTGACTTTACTATTGTTATATCACTTCAAATATACTCTTAATGAGAAGTGTATTTCCATTTACAATTTAATGACATGACACAATGTTTGAAGTAAAAAAAATAGAAAACATAA
Source organism: Nicotiana tabacum (assembly GCF_000715075.1). Lineage (NCBI taxonomy): Eukaryota > Viridiplantae > Streptophyta > Magnoliopsida > Solanales > Solanaceae > Nicotiana > Nicotiana tabacum. The sequence goes on from NC_134083.1 coordinate 35,974,287, forward strand.
AACCCAACAATTTAAACCCACAACAGCATCATGTGGGAATTAATCCCAATAGTAATCTAATCCAGAATACCAGTCATGCAAAACAATCTGTATATTAAAAAGATTTCGTGCAGAAATGAAGGCTGGATTCATGCTTTTTAAGAGAAGCAAGCGACGGGATTTATCTATATCTTCTATATCTATTATGTAATCTAAATCTATATATATATATATTAAAGGACTAAAGTTGCCATATATATAATTGGCATTGTGGTTAAGCCAAGTGACAAGCTAATAAATGCCAATAGTATATGGTAACTTTATTCTATATTTGACTATGTTAGTCAAATACATATATATCTAAAAAAAACTGAATATGAATTAAAGGATATTTTGAATTTATAGATAAAGTTTTTAAATTTGAATTAAAATAAAAAAGAAATTTATCTTTTATTATCATGTTATCATACTTAATTCGGTTAATGATCATATGCAATCATGTTAGGAACTTTTGTTATCTTATCTAATTATTTAAATCTATATATATATTAAAGGAATAAAGTTACCATATAAAATTGGCATTGTGGTTAAGACAAGTGGCAAGCTAATAAATGCCAATAGTATATGATAACTTTATTCTATATTTGACTATGTTAGTCAAATATATATATATATCTAAAAAAAACTGAATATGAATTAAAGAATATTTTGAATTTATAGATAAAGTTTTTAAATCTCTATATATATATTAAAGGAATAAAGTTACCATATATAATTGGCATTCTCGTTAAGACAAGTGGCAAGCTAATAAATATCAATAGTATATGGTAACTTTATTCTATATTTGATTATGTTAGTCAAATACATATACATATATATCTAAAAAAAACTGAATATGAATTAAAGGATATTTTGAATTTATAGATAAAGTTTTTAAATTTGAATTAAAATAAAAAAGAAATTTATCTTTTATTATCATGTTATCATACTTAATTCGGGGGTCAATTGGTTTTTTGGCCTTTTACAAGCTTATTTTTAGTTTTATGACCCTACCTCTTTTTTAACACATGGGAGATTTACTTTTACACATAAGAGATCTTTCATTTATACATAAGAGATCTAAAAAAGATATTTTCTTAAATTCAACATTGTAAAAGGCCAAGAAGGCCTAAAACCTCCCTTATACCTGTGTAGATGCTACCTTACAAGATAATATTTTTCTTAATGACTACTCCCTTCGTCTCATAATATCAGTCGTGGTTACTAAAAATAATTGTCTCAAATTATTTGTCATTTTAAAAGTTCAAGACAAAATTGATTATTTTTTTCTTTTTTTACCCTTAATAAATGTCAATAGTATATGGTAACTTTATTCTATATTTAACTATGTTAGTCAAATACATATATATCTAAAAAAACTGAATATGAATTAAAGGATATTTTGAATTTATAAATAAAGTTTTTAAATCTATATATATATATTAAAGGAATAAAGTTACCATATATAATTGGCATTCTAGTTAAGACAAGTGGCAAGCTAATAAATGCCAATAGCATATGGTAATTTTATTCTATATTTGATTATGTTAGTCAAATACATATATATCTAAAAAAAAACTGAATATGAATTAAAGGATATTTTGAATTTATAGATAAAGTTTTAAAATTTGATTTAAAATAAAAAAGAAATTTATCTTTTATTATCATGTTATCATACTTAATTCGGGGGTCAAATAGTTTTTTGGCCTTTTACAAACTTATTTTTAGTTTTATGACCCTACCTCTTTTTTTACACATGGGAGATTTACTTTTACACATAAGAGATCTTTCATTTACACATAAGAGATCTAAAAAGGATATTTTCTTAAATTCAACATTGTAAAAGGCCAAGGAGGCCTAAAACCTCCTTAACTAATTCGGTTAATGATCATATGCAATCATGTTAGGAACTTTTGTTATCTTATCTAATTATTTAAATCTATATATATATATATATATATATATATATATATATATATATATATATATATATATTAAATGAATAAAGTTACCATATATAATTGACATTGTGGTTAAGACAAGTGGCAAGCTAATAAATGCCAATAGTATATGGTAACTTTATTCTATATTTAACTATGTTAGTCAAATACATATATATCTAAAAAAAACTGAATATGAATTAAAGGATATTTTGAATTTATAGATAAAGTTTTTAAATTTGAATTAAAATAAAAAAGAAATTTATCTTTTATTATTATATTATCATACTTAATTCGGTTAATGATCATATGCAATCATGTTAGGAACTTTTGTTATCTTATCTAATTATTTAAATACTACTTCGGCTCTGGCAAAAAAGAAAAAAAACTACTCCATATAACTATAAAACTCTTTCACATTAAAAACCCTATACTTATAGTTCTTTAAAACACTATAGCTAGATTTGAATAAAGCGAATTTCTTTTAAAATAAATATAATATATAGGATACATATCTATATTTATCCAGATAACAAAAAGGAGTTTAAAAATCGAATAAAAGTTTACTTACATATATAATGAAGTAAACCTACATGCTGGAGAAGGAAACATCACAAAAATTAGTCAATATTAAAAATAAAAAATAAAACCTTTTTGAAGAATGTTACTTTGAAGAGTCAATTTGTATAAATGGACATCAAATAAATAACGCAACTTTGACTATACAATTGGTATCATTAATTTCAATTTAGCACTTTCTAGGAATTTAAGGGTATAAGCTGAAACCTCTTCATTTACCTGCAGTCAATCCAACATTATAAGGGTATAATATTTTTTTCGTTGAAGAATATTCGTTTTGAATTATTAGATTATGTGAAAGATTTTTTTTCTCGAATTCAACGAGAGGGATATTATTTTCTAATTGATAGTTTCTATAGCGATTTTCAAGTGTAACAAAAAGTATATTTTAAAAAAAATTAGTATGACGTGAATTTTTTTTTAAAAATGTAAACAAATTATTCGAAATGGAATTATATTTTAAAATATAATTTAATTTTAAGAATAAAAATATAAGATATTTTTGAATTTTAGTAGAGAGTTTTTAAAATTATTATAATAGAAGTGATATCATGGATAAAATCAAGAAACCGAAATCTTATGGAATATTTACATAAATATCCGACAAGATTTATTGTTTACTTCCTATAACTAATATACATAGATGATATACCGACAACACACGATTATACACATATTATGTATGGATTATATATAAACTTATACATCCTTCAATTTTTTTGATTTAAGTGGTTGGGTGAGCACCTATTTAGGTTGATTAGATAAAACCAAAAGAAAAATATGAAAGAATTTCAACCAAAGACTAAAAATATAAATAAAGTTCTTGTGTAGACAATTTATATTAAAAATTATCATTTTATAGCGAAATAAATTAATTTTTTGTAACAAAATAAAGAAAGACATAAAAAATAAGATAAAAAAATAAATATAGAAAAAAATGTATGAAAAATCTAAAAACCAGAAATAAGAGATGACAACAAATTTCTTCTGTTTCATCTTTGTTGAGTATAAAAAATTTGGAAGCTGATCTCATCGATTTCAAATATTGTTTTCAACTCAAATACATAGATTATAAGATAAGAATATCTTAGATTTTTTTAAAAATTTACATTGTGCGTCATTTTTTAAAAATTACTATTACTAACAACCTGATATGATATTTGAATTTGAATTTAAATGTAATTTGAGTAGTTTGCATTGAGGTTAAGCCAAGTATAGTATCGAGAAAAAATTACTTGGCAATTTTAACACAATATATGCAATATTATATAATAATAATCAACTAATTTAACATTTAATGATTCAAAGAACAAAAAATTTGTATACATAGGATATTCAAAATATGTGGCTAGAGATATCGATAAACTCAAAATTGAGTCATACTGAAATAAAGTTTTACTAGCTAAAGAATTATTTAAATTTTTAGATAGCTAATTAAGGTGGATTTTAAATTAAGGATAATATCTTCACTTGCATCGTTATAAAGATAATCATTATTGAAATATATATAAAATTTTAGAAATTAAAATTTTAAATAGAAATATTTTTTGAAAGATAACAACATATCAAATAATAGTTCACGTCGTAGTAAAAGTGTCACGTCGTAACTAAAGAATCGTTCATATTGTGTCAACCATTGTGCTTTGCTATAAATACGAGTTATTATTTCGCTTTGTGGCTATTTTTAGGTTCCAATGACACCAATGAGAGTGATGCAAAAATAAAATTATCACTACGAGATTTGAGAAAATGTTAGTCCTTTTTCATGTAGTATTTCTTAATTAATATCTAACGATTATCTATAATTATCTAGAAGGTTTAAATTTTAAGGTTATTTACATATAATTCAAATAACTCAGATATTTAACATGGTTAATGTCAAATATCAAAATAGAGTCATACTGGAAAAAATAATTCATTGGCTAAAGAATTTTTTAAATTTTTAGATAGCCGACTAAAATAAATTTTTAATTAAGGATAATATTTTTACTTATATTATTATAAAAATAATTATTGTTGAAAAATAAAGTTTTAGAAATTGAAATATTAAAATAGAAATATTTTTTGAAAGATATCAACACACCAAATAATAGTTCAAGTAATAGTAAAAGAGTCAAGTCGTATCCAAAGAGTCCTTCATAGTCTCAACCTTTGATTGTTTTGCCATAAATATGAGTTATTATTTTGCTTCCTGACTATTTTTAGGATCCAATAACACCAGCGAGAATGATACCAAAAAAGAAAAATAGAATTATAAATAGGAGATTTGAGAAATGGTTAATCTTTTTCATGTAGTGTTTCTTAATTAATATACAATTATTATCTATATTTATCAAGAAGGTTTAAATTTTAACATTATTTATGTATAATCCAAACAACTCAAATATTTGATATGGTTCCAGTGTTTTAAAAGGCGTGGGCGTAAGGTGGGGCGTTTTACATATGCCTCAGCGGGGCGTAAGCCCCATAGGTATTTAATTTTTAATATTTTATAAAATAATATAATGACAATTAATATTTATAAACAAGTAAAATTGTATACAAATTGAAGAAAACTATATATATGTGTGCTCCATCCCCACAAAAAACTAATCAAAACAATCTATTATACGTTACTTATAAGCACAAGTAATTTGAGTCTAAAAGAATAAAGTTTTCTATATGGAGGAACAAAAAAGATGATTAACCCGCAATTTGAACTTTGAATTTGCCGCTATGAAGAAAAATATAGTTCTCTTTATATTTGTAATTTTTTTTTAAATATTCGTTGCTTTTGGGAGATATTAGCAGACTAGCGGACAAGATAAAAAATTGGGAAAACCATGAATTAGGGCTTAAATCAATAAAAAAGGTCTATACTTTTAAATTTAATACTTTTGAGTTCCTTTTTAAACCTTTTAAGTAATTACCAAACTGATTTTTGAGAATTTGGGTATTATATAAATGAATAATTCAACAAATTTTGTTTTAATTTGAAAAAGTCTCTGGGCTTACTCCTTACTAAAAAAAAAAATGCGTCCCGAACTCCCGGGTGTACGCCCCAAATTGCGGGGCGTACGTCTCTTGAGACTTTCGCCCCACACCATCGCCCCGGAGCGTTTTTGGTACGCCTCGCCTCGGGGCTCACCCCAAAAATACCTTTTAAAACAGAGGTGTCCGCGCATCCGCGCGCGAGTGCTAATACTAGTTTATACTTATAGTTGAGGCTCCTTATGTTGGTGTTCCGCGGTAAAACGTTACTAAGGACCAAATGTGTTCAATATATAAAGATTAAGGGCTCTTTTTGTTCAAAGCTATATATGAAGGACAAAATTGAAAACAAAAACAGCACTATCTGAGGTTTCTTTTTTCTTTCTTTCTTCTGCAAAAAGCCAAAACCCCTTTAGAGGGACATCCTCGTAGTTCTTCTGTTCTCCGACGATAGCCGATAGGGTGCGGAAATAATCAGCAAAACATCTTCTTTTCTGTAATTCGAGGTTTCTTGAGAATTTCCTTTGGCCTGCTGTAATTCGAGGATTCTCTCTAGGCAAAAATTAGCAGAATAAAGATATTAATTGCACTTAAAATTGCAAGTTGGTTCTTTTTCATAAACCACATGATCCGAATGCATCAACAATGGACCCGATAATTCGAACTCTACCTCCACCCTCATCGCTTTCCCCATCAGTCGTTTCTTTCCTCAACACCAAACTCAACACAAGAGAAGACCTTGATCAGGCTCCGGGTCTTGTTTCGGAGCTTCGAAATCAGTGCCATGCCCTCGATCAAAGCCTTTCGGATCTCAACACGCAGCTCCGTGACTATCTCAGAAACTACGCTTCCCATTCGGATCGAACTGGTGCTCTTCTCCGCGATATAAATTCCAAATTGGGAGATCTTCAGTTTGCTTCTCGCTCTGCAGCTTCTTCATCAGGTATGAAATGCATTTTGTGCATACACTTGCCAGTTACATAATTTATTGATTTTCTTATGTGTAATTGCTTATAGAAATCCGTGATTCTTGAAATCCTTGCGTAGATGGAGGATCTGGGAAGGTACTGGGGGAGGAGCTACCGGCTTTGGCTAAGGAGATTGCTAGGGTTGACACTGTACGAACGTATGCAGGTGAGTTCACATGGAAAAATTTGTTATATTTTCTAATGTCTATGTTTTCTTTCGGCTTGAACTTTTTTAGTTTTGTCAGTTAATTAGAACGAGGGAAAAGATGGATAAGAACTCCAGAAGATACAATGAATAAGTAAATTCAGAGTTCAGTAAGGAAGAAATATATTGCAAATATGTTGTGGAATGAAGCAACAATGTCAGTGTTGGTTCTTTTGTCTAATTAGGCTTACATTTACCAACTTTTAATGACTGATTCAAGACCTTCTTGCGATCTTCTATTTCTAGGCTATGAGCAGAGTAAAACGAGCTTATGTTATCAACTCTCTATGCGTTATTGCTGTGACAAAAACACTGAGACACATTTAAGACAGCGGAGTATTAAGTGTCTGTTGAATGCCAAAGGGCAAAAAATTGTATAAGGCAATTTCATATTGTTCTCATTATAGGGGAAAGAAAAGCACCTTTGAATTCAAGGCAAATACTTGGGCATAGGTCTGTTAAAAACTAAACGCTAGTAACTTTTTGCACTGCAGAAGATCTATAAAGAAGCTTTGTTTGGTGTTTATGTGTGAGAACAGCGAGATATTGCTCATGTTTGTTTCAAGTTTCTACATCGTCCTTCCTAAAGGGGATATAGGAGAACTTCTTTGGAATATTTGAGTTATTTTTGTTGTTCCTTCTACGCTTGGAGAGTTTTCTGCTGTCTAAAATAGAGGGCTTTGGTTAAAAGATAAAGCTCTGTAAGCCATATTATTTCTTATCGAGTTTTTTCACGAACCTAGTTGCTAAATGGAAGTTTTTGATGGACTTCGTTCATGGTCCCAAGATGAAAAGCTTACATTCAAATATGAAATGGAGGGCATCTTCAAGTTTAGCACATATATTTTTGGTCGGTCAGGTTTCGCTCATATCTTACATTAAACAATATTTAGAAAAGCTTCCGCATTTAAACTCTAGTTCCATTGATATACAATGCATCCAGCTAATTGAGCTTGACACATATTTCGTGGCATTTTGAACATGTAACTTTTTCTTGAGGAGACAATAAATATTGTGACCTTTGTTGCCATATGCTGAATGGGCCTTGGATTCCTTGTAAGCCTTTCTTGTTTGTTGAGTTCCTTTTTGTTTATGTTGTGCAATCTGTTCCTTCATAGTTCCATTGATATACAATGCATCCAGCTAATTGAGCTTGACACATATTTCGTGGCATTTTGAACATGTAACTTTTTCTTGAGGAGACAATAAATATTGTGACCTTTGTTGCCATATGCTGAATGGGCCTTGGATTCCTTGTAAGCCTTTCTTGTTTGTTGAGTTCCTTTTTGTTTATGTTGTGCAATCTGTTCCTTCATAGAGGTGGTAATTCGGCTTAGATGGATGTAACAATCTTACTGAATTTAGCTTGATGGAAATTTTAGAGGACCTGTAGCATTAGGGAACCAAAATTATAAAATATTGGAACGAAATGGGCCCAAAAAGAGATATATATTCAGTGAGGATTCATATACCGATCCCAACTAGCGTGAGTCGAAGGGCCAAGTTGGCATCCAACAAGTTATTGTTGATTTGGGGTAAACTTTCCTTATAGAGACATGGTTACTTATAAATCATGGGGGCAACCCGTCCATGTTTGTTTGTCTCTTATCTGCATCATCATCAATATCAGTTGTTTTGAGCCTAATAGTCTAATACATGGTGATGATCTATTACTCCATTTTGATTTGGAAATATTTCATTCTAACCACCGTATCCATTGTAATTTCCAGAGACAGCATTGAAGCTTGATACTTTGGTTGGTGACATTGAAGATGCGGTCTCCTCCACCGTGAAGAGAACTTTGAGGAGAGAACAATCTACTAAAAGTTCAGAAGTTAGTGTCCTCTTGGAATGGAAGTAATATTTCTGTGGCCGTTCTGTTTATATCCTTCTCTAACTTTTTTATGTTTTTCAGGAGATGCGAGGTGTTGCTATCAGAACACTGAAGTTAACTGAAGACACACTAAGATTCGTAGCAAAAACATATCCTCAGTGGACACGTCTTGTGTTAGCAGTTGATCATAGAGTTGATCGATCTCTAGCCATTTTAAGACCTCAGGCCATTGCAGATCACAGATCCCTTCTCACTTCCCTTGGCTGGCCGCCACCTCTGTCCACTTTAAATTCCTCGGGCACAGAGTCAAAGCAGTCAGCTGATGTCCAGAACCCACTTTTCACAATGAAAAGGGACCTTAAACAACAATATTGTGAAAGTTTTCTAGCATTGTGCAGTCTGCAGGAACTGCAACGCCAAAGAAAATCTCGCCAACTCGAGGGACAGAATAGAGAAATTGCTTTGCACCAGCCACTTTGGGCCATTGAAGAGCTTGTCAACCCTATATCAATTGCATCTCAGCACCACTTCTCCAAGTGGGTTGATAAGCCTGAGTACATCTTTGCCCTTGTATACAAGGTGACCCGAGATTATGTTGATTCTATGGATGAGTTGCTGCAGCCACTGGTTGATGAAGCAATGCTGTCGGGTTACAGTTGCAGAGAAGAATGGATCTCAGCTATGGTTACTTCTTTATCGACGTACTTGGCAAAAGAAATATTTCCAGTGTATGTTAGTCAGCTGGATGAAGAGAGCACAAGCGGAACACAATCACAGGCTAGGATATCCTGGCTCCATCTTATTGATCTGATGATAGCATTTGATAAGCGAATCCAGTCTCTTGCTTCACACTCGGGGATCGTGCTTTCTTGGCAGGAAGATGGAAAACCAGAGAAACTTTCATCATTTTCTGTATTTTGTGACAGATCTGATTGGCTTGACTTGTGGGCTGATATAGAGCTTACTGATGCATTTGATAAATTAAAACCTGAGATTGAGAATGAAAGAAGTTGGTCGATGGAAGTTCGTGGAGTTGCTGCTCTATCAGCCCAAGAAGACAACAAGTCTCCAGCGATTGCTGGTGCATTTCATCAGCGGTTGTCGGCTGTTATTGATCGTTGTCGATCACTGCCTAGCATAACGTTGAGATCTAGATTTTTGAAATTGACAGGTCCACCAATTATACACAAGTTTTTGGGTAGTCTGCTTTTCAGGTGCCAAGAAGCCGAAGGATTAACTGCCTTGACAGATGATGATGCTTTGATGAAAGTTGCAAAGTCTGTAAATGCTGCACGCTATTTTGAGTCTATTTTAAATGAATGGTGCGAGGATATCTTCTTTCTTGAGATGGGGCTGAACCAGGTTACTCAATTGGACACATCTACTGATGGAAATGACTTTTGTTCAGAGGAATCATCTGGAAATGGAATTCTTTATGGCGAAATTAAGAAGCTGGAAGAATTTAGAGTTGGTTGGGTCGAGAAGTTGTCTGTGGTAGTTTTGAGGGGATTCAATGTTTGCTGCCGAGATTATCTAAAGAACAAGAAGCAATGGCAGGAAAAAGGTGAAGAAGGGTGGATGGTCTCCCAATGTTTTGTTGGGGCACTAGATTATCTGCAAGGAAAGATGTCAGTACTTGAAAAAGCTTTGAATAGAATGGACTTTGTTGGGGTCTGGAGAAGTTTGGCCCCTGGGCTGGACAAATTAATTTTTAATGGTATTTTAATGACCAATGCCAAGTTTTCTGACGGGGGTGTTGAGAGGCTTAGCAATGATTTAACAGTTTTATTCGGGGTGTTCGGAGCTTGGTGTTTAAGACCTGAGGGTTTCTTCCCCAAGCTGAGTGAAGGTCTAAAAATGTTGAAAATGGGAAAGAAGCAGCTCCAGAATTGTTTGGCGGGAGGTGAAATATGGTTGAAAGAGACCGGGATAAGGCATTTGACAGCAATCGAGTTAGAAAAAGTAGCAAAGAATAGGATATAAATCTTGTCCCCTGCATAAGCTCTAGTTTTTGAAGTATTCCAGTAGAGGTTTACAAAATTTAGCACAGAAACATGGGAAGGAGTGTTTGGTTTTGATTTAGTCATTCTCACAGTTATAGTTATGCTCACATTTTCTTCAGTGAACTGTATTTTAAAGGAAAAATTATATTTCAGCAGCAAATCGCAGGGAAATGAACTGTTTATTGCTATGAACTTAGTATTATCCTGATGAACTTTCTTTCTTGGAAAATATATATTTTTTTGACTATCTTTTAGAAGTGACCCCTAACGGTAATTTTGCTACTTTTGACAGCGAAACAATAAAGATTTTGGGGAACTTAATATATAATCGTTTTTAGTAATGGTTAGTTTTTCAAATAAACCAGTTCGTCCATGGCCTGGTGAGGATTTTGTTCTGCTGGTCCGTTAATTTGAAGCATACCAAGAAATCAACTCGTTTGGTTGATTGTTTGTCTTTGTTAATTGTATTACCACTAGTGCCATGTGATTTTTCTTAATTACTTAATCCTCATGATTAGAACTTCAACATATCCATTAATAATGGAAATGCTCTGTCAATAAAGCAAGCCTTAATTGATTGTTGAAAGGTTGATTAGGGCTTGACTCAAATTGAAATACAAACGTTATTTACGATCTTCACTTCTAAATAGCTAAAAGTTCATTAAGGTAATGCAAGTATTGGCTTGCAAGCGCACAGTTAAGGCATTTGCTCAGAACTAAAGTCATGTGTTTGGTTCTGGAATCGCTCCTTGAATCAAGTTATTTGTTGATTTATATGAATTTAAATCGTTACTACGAAAGAGAAGACGCCGGGTCAATATATCCTTACTAATTCTTGGTGTATATATCCTTCCTTCATAACGTAGTCTGTATTAATTGGTTGAGGTGGAAATTCAACATAGTTATAGCAAAATCAACATCATAAGATTTGAATTCTAAATCAGAATCCTCGAATTCCAGAGTACATTTGGGAGTTGTAACATCAGACCATCAACTTTTGGACAGTGGAAAGCAGTTAGTTAGTACATGTAGAGTAACTATACCAGCAAAGATGTGGTGAAATAGTTAGAATTGTTCCATTATAATTCAAAAGTTTGGAATTCGAGTTTTAAGAATGTTGAACCTATTGATAAGAAAAACTTACATTCTTAATGAGTTTATCCAATGTAAATTTAAATTAATCAAATCAATCAATTTCGCACACTACACGCTAAACGCCTAAAGATAATAACAAGGCATGTATATACAGTAACTAAATGTTCTGCACATTTTAAAATCCCGATACCTTGCCCACACAAAAGAGAAAAAAGCCAAGGAAGCATTGGTACGTAAAATTGAGGCTGATGTGGTGTCCACATCACAGTGCTAGCATGACATGGCTTTGCTCCCCAAACAGTTTTAGGTACCCCACGTGGCAATACGTTCTTTGCTTAATACAAATTGCCCACTGTTTCTATTGGTACTGAAAAAATAGAAAGAGAGGAACTCGCCGAAAATTGGGGGTTGAAGGAAAAAAGAAGTAGGAAATTTTGTTTGGTAAATGAGGCCAAATAGCAGAAACAACAATCAGAAAATTTTGAAGGAAAGAATGAGTCACGGGTCAGACACTGCCTCAAATGGCGCATTCATACGGTATTTGTAGTATTTGTATTGTGCATGCGTTGCCTAAGGTTTAGTCATTCATTCTTTAGTTTCTTCTTATGCTTTGTCACATCAACTCTCTTCTTTCTTTTGTTTTGTGTTGTGTTGTATTATTTTTCCCCCCTTTTTCAATTCAACCTTAAAGAAGTAATACTCAATACGCCAATTAAATCAAGGAAGATTAATAAAAATGTAAAATGACATATATAAAACAAGAAATCCGAAGTGATATGATTAATATAAATCGGCTTCTTTACTCTTGGTGCAAAATATCTCTTTCCTTAATGTTAAGTCCTTCCAATTTTTTGTGAATTTTTACTGCTTATCTTAGCTGCTCTAAATGGCTTTTCACAATTTTCGTTTGCAGGAAAAAGACGAGAGAGAGTGGGCATGAAAGAAATAAGAAAAAAGCAAAGGAAAAGGAAATTATAAACTTAAAGAAATTACACACAGAGAAGGACACATTCTTTGCACATATATTTGATAATAAAGTAATTAAATGTACGTTAAGTCACTAGCTATATCATTCTCATGACTGGAAAGTCTTCATTTTAGGACCGAAAAAATCATGTGTCATGCAAAAGCTAGTAAGCAAACCTTGAACAACGATAAATCTTACAACAAAAGAAAAATATACCAAAAGAGACTATTGAGGATATAGAGATAAGGGTAGTTAAGTAGCTACATTATAGAGGGTAATTATGTAATTTGTGGATTAGTTTGTTTAGAACAATGTATTAATACGGTAGCTTCCTTCTTCAATACAGAGATACAAGAGTTCTCATTTTCCTCAGTCTCTCTTCTCTCTTCTAACTATGTCCAAGCTTTAGCTCAAGCACTTTCATGGCAGTCTCCGACATGGTATCAGAGCTATCAGAGAAGATCTAAATACGCCTCTTCATCACTCGATTGCAGAAGCTAGAGCTCAGTTAGAAGATAGTCGATTTCTCAAAACTCTGACATTTTCTTCGATTCAGAAATGGGGAAAAACAAAATTGACCATACGCATCCGCTGTTCGTGCATCCATCAGACACTCCGAGCTCAGTGCTAATTCCGGTTCAGCTCAAAGGATCCGAGAACTATGGCTTGTGGCGGAGATCGATGAAGATTGCACTTCAAGCTAAGCGAAAACTAGGGTTTGTTGATGGTAAACACACCAAGGCTTCATTTCCGGTAGCATTGCATGAGGATTGGGAAACTTGTAATGCTATAGTCCTTTCATGGATCATGAATACTGTACGGCCAGATCTGCTCAGTGGGATAGTGCATGCATCGAATGCTCGAGCTGTGTGGGAGAATCTTCGTGAAAGATTTGACAAGGTTAATCGAATGAGGATCTATCAGCTACATAGGGAAATTGCAACAATCTCTCAAGGTACCGACTCTATTTCTACATATTTTACAAAATTGAAGGAATTGTAGGGCGAATTTGACGCAATTGTGCCGCCTCCTAGCTCTGTGAAGGACTATGTTGAGCTCTTGAATCAACAGAGGCTACTTTAATTTTTAGGAGGTCTAAATGACTCATATAGTCAGGCAAGACGTCAAATCCTTATGAAATCCACTGAACCTAGTCTAAATCAAGCATATGCCATGGTTATCGAGGATGAGACTCAAAAAGGATCATCAGGGCGTGACTCTACAGGTCTCAACTCACTAATGGAGGGCAATGACATTACTACACTTTGGAGTGCTAAAGGGCCTCAGATGCAGAAACCTAGAAAGAATTTCAATATATAGTGTGAATTCTGTAGAATGAAATGACACATCAAAGAGAATTGTTATCAATTGATTGGATATCCAACAGATTTCAAGGGCAGAAGAAAGCCAGTGGCTAATTCAACACATTTTGGTAACTCTCACAACTAGGGAATCATGGACAACATCAAGGAATGGAAAATAATTAAGGAAATGGACACACAGGTTATGGTGCTACACGACCACTAGGTCCAAATGTTGATTATACCAACGCAGGTTATAGAGGATCAATAGGTAGTTTTGCAGGTGCAGAGAAAGATGAAGGATTGATCATGCAGATGCCAATGCCATTCACTCCAGAACAATATGACCAGATTCTGAAGATGCTACAAAAGGATAATGAACCTGAGCCAACAGCTAATGCAACAGGTATAACTGTCCCTCTAATGCTTGTAAATGCAGTTAGTGTAACTCATTCTACTGATAGTAAAGCAAAGGATAATAAGTGGATAGTAGATACAGGGGCAACAGATCACATGGTGTCAAACAGTAAAATGATCTCTAACCCTAAAGAGAAGTCTAAAAGTATACGTGGAAAAGTTCATTTGCCAAATGGAGATAGCTTGGCCATTTCTTGTGTAGGAAATTCTGAATTGGATCAAGGGATTATATCCAATGTGCTTTGCATCCCAGGTTTTAAATACAATTTACTGTCAGTATCAAAACTGACTAGGGAACTAAACTGTTGTATGCTGTTCTTTCCTGATTTTTGCCTAATGCAGGACCTTCACACTGGAAAGGTAAATGGGACTGGTAGGCTGAAAGGAGATCTATACTATTGGCCTCACAGTGATAGAGATAGGGTTCAAGCCTCAGCAACACTGTGTGTGACCAATGAATAAGAGCTATGGCACAGAAGACTTGAGCATATTCCACATAAGGTTCCACATCAGATGCACATAATAAAACAGAGTAGGTTGCATAGTAATAATGTCTGTCCTATTTGTCCTTTGGCAAAACAGACAAGATTTCCTTTTCCACAAAGTACTAGTAGGGCTTCTAAAGCATTTGAGTTGAAACATGGTGATGTATAGGTCCCTATAAAATCCCTACCTATGATGGGAATAGATTTTTCCTCACTTTAGTAGATGACTATAGTAGAATGATTTGGATATTTCTGCTCAAACTTAAAAGTGATGTACCTACTGTAATAAAAGACTTCATGACTCTTGTAAAGACTCAGTTTAACAGTGCAATAAAAGTGTTCAGGACAAACAATGGAACAGAGTTCATTAACTCACATTGTACAGACATGTTTAGGAATGCAGGTGTAGTTCATCAAAGCTCTTGTGTCTACACACCTCAGCAGAATAGAGTGGTAGAAAGGAAACACAGACAGATTCTTGAAGTTGCTAGGGCCATCAAGTTTCAGGGAAGAATTCCACTGAGGTTCTGGGGATTTTGTGTGCAGAATGCAGTGTATCTGATCAATAGAATCCCATCCACAACATTAGCAGGAAAGTCTCCTTTTGAAATGTTCTATGGTCGACCACCTAGATTGCAGTATCTCAGGGTTCTGGGAAGCCTATGCTATGCTACTGTCACTGATAGAAGTGACAAATTTAGAGCTAGAGCAGAATCAGCAGTGCATATGGGATATTCATCCACTCAAAAGGGTTATAGGCTATACAGTCTCACTAACAAGCATTTTTTTGTAAGCAGGGATGTATTTTTCAAGGAATACACTTTTCCTTTCAAGACCACAACTTCCACAGGCAGGAGGCCTAATGCTGAGCAGTTTATTGATGCAGATGATGCTTTCATCATTGATCCTACCTCCGAGGTCTCAGAGATAGCTCTTGATTCAGTAATAGCACCTCCACCTTTTCCTGAGGCTTCCTCAGCTCCTAATCCTGCTGATCTAGCTTCTGAGACTCTACAACAGCCTCACCTCACATCACCTCCTACAGTAGTGATGCCATACCCAACTATGGTTCCCTTACATGATTTGCCAGAAGAGGGATTAAGGAAGTCTACTAGGACTTCCAAACCACCTGGCTGGCTCAATGGCTTTGTTCATGGAATGCCAAAAGCTGGTCCTTCTACTGCTTTGGGTTCCAGTTATCCCATGTCTGCATACATGTCATATGCTTCATTGTCTCCACCTTAATTCAAAGCACTTTGCTCTTTCTCAGCTATTACAGAACCAACTTCTTATGCTGCTGCTCTTCAAGATCCCAAGTGGATTGCAACCATGGATGCAGAGTTACAGGCCTTACAGGACAACCACACCTGGAGGTTAGTTCCTTTTCCAACTGACAAGAGAGCTATAGGGTGTAAATGGGTGTTTAAGGTGAAATACAATGCCAAAGGTGAGGTGGAAAGGTACAAAGCCCACTTAGTGGCCAAAGGTTACACACAACAAGAGGGTCTTGATTATCAAGAGACCTTCTCACCTGTGGTGAAAATGGTCAAGTAAGGACTGTTTTATCCTTAGTTGCTATGAAAGGATGGAAGTTGCACCAAATGGATGTCTTCAATGCTTTTCTTCAAGGTGATTTGCTGGAAGAAGTGTATATGACTCCACCCCCTAGTCTTCTAGGTGAGGGGGAGCCTCCTAGAGTTTGCAAGCTTCAGAAGTCCTTGTATGGGCTCAAGCATGCCTCTAGGTAATGGAACTTGAAGCTCAGTGAGGCCCTCTCATCCTCAGGTTTTGTACAGAGTCATCATGACTATTCCCTCTTTAGTAAGAGGTCTGGTTCTGACTTGGTCATTATCCTCATCTATGTGGATGACCTTTTAATCACTGGATCATCTCCTCAGTTAATTCAAGATGCCAAAGTTGTGCTTCAACATCACTTCAAGATCAAGGACCTGGGGGAGATGAGATACTTCCTTGGTCTTGAAGTTGCAAGAAGCAGACATGGCATTTTGGTTTGTCAAAGTAAGTTCACTCTTGATCTCATTGCCACACTTAGGCTTGCAGGTTCTAAACCAGCCTACACACCTCTAGATACATGCCATAAGCTCACCAGTGCAGAATATGATCATGCCAATGCACATGGAACTCTAGATGCTGATGAATTGCTTAGTGATCCAAGCAGCTATTAGAAATTAGTTGGGAAGCTGTTGTACCTTACCATGACAAGGCCAGACATCAGTTATGCAGTACAGAACTTAAGCTAGTTCATGCACAAGCCAAACAAGTCACATATGGAAGGAGCATTGAGGGCGGTAAGGTACCTAAAGAGTGCACCTGGGTTGGGGATTCTGCTATCATCTCAATCTTCTGACCAACTCACAGTATATTGTGATGCAGACTGGGCCACTTGCCCAATGACTAGAAGGTCAGTGAGTGGGTTTGTAATAAAGCTGGGTGACTCTCTTATCTCCTGGAAGTCCAAGAAACAAAATACAGTGTCAAGGAGCTCTACAGAAGCTGAGTACAGAAGTATGGCCAATGCAATAGCAAAAGTGGTCTGGTTAACATGGTTGTTCAAAGAGTTGAATGTGGGCTTGAAACTTCCAGTGAAGCTGTATTGTGATAGTAAAGCGTCTATTCAGATTGCTGTAAATCCCATCTATCATGAAAGGACCAAACATATCGAGATTGACTACCATTTTATTCGAGAAAGAATTCAACAAGGCCTAATCCAGACTGCACATGTCTCTACAAACCTACAGATAGCAGATGTACTAACCAAAGGACTGGGGAAGGCACAACATGATTTTCTATTGTCCAAGCTGGGAGTGTACAACTTATTCACACTACACAGCTTGAGGGAGAGTATTGAGGATATAGACACAAGGGTAGTTAAGTAGTTACAGTGTAGAGGGTAATTATATAATTTGTGAATTAGTTTGTTTAGAACAATATATTAATACGGTAGCTTCCTTCTTCAATACAGAGATACAAGAGTTCTCATTTTCCTTAGTCTCTCTTCTCTCTTCTAACTATGTCCAAGCTTTAGCTCAAGCACTTTCATGGCAGTCTCCGATAGAGACACAAACATTTAACATGGTTCGGCCAATTGACCTAGTCCACGGCGGAGATGAGCAATCCACTATATAAAAAGAGAGTACAAAATATCGAGAGAACAACCTCACGAAGAGGCAAACACAAGTGACATACTAACACTTGTCCCGTAAAGTTTTCCCCCTAAACACGACTCCCAAACCCCATATGGCTACATTGTGGATGCTACTGAATGAGAAAGAAGTATCCTCAATTTATAGAAATTCAAACATTTTCTTACATGAAAAGGGATTAGCTAAATATGGGAGATTTATAATTTCCTTCTACAAGAAGGAAAATCCAATTATGGTAAATATGTTGCTCTTTCCTTCAAGAGATAGGAAAACCAAATATGGTAAGAAAATCAGGACAAACACCTAACACTGCATCGATCCTTTGTGTTGGCTACCTCATTATCTTGTTGTCATTATTGTTTCCTTTCTCCAATATTTCTAACATGCAACTTTTTCACTAATATTTTTTTTCTTTCTTTGAGACGAGGTTTATTGGAAACTTCTTTATCTCATACAAAATAGGGGTAAAGTCTGTATACGCACTATCTTTTCCAGATTCCACTTGTAAGATTATATTACTTGAATACGTCAAGTGATTAGGCTTCCCAAATCATAGCCTGAGATGCATTTTAAGCTCGATCGACTACCATCAAATGTATTTTCTTTAAATCGAGATTTTCAAAACGTTACGAAATGCATTTTCACATTGGATTCTATGAGTAGGGTTTTTAGCTCTCGCATGCTGGATATGTAATGCATGCACCTCCCTTAATTAGCTATCAATCATCCTTTTCTATTTCTTTTTATAAGTCAAAATTTCAAAAAAAAAAAAAAAAAAAGGGCACAGCGTCAATGGTGAACTAACCATGACATTCTGAATTGTTAATTCAACCTTTGCCAACCTTAATATAGAAACTTCAGCAAACCTAACCTAAAATAGGTCGAACCAAATTATTTGAACCCTACTTTTCTCGCTAGTTAGTTACCTCAAACATTAAACAATTGAGGAGATTTTCAACTCCCTTGCCATAGTCCACCTGGATTAGACAGTTCAATGCTACAACCAATGAACCACTTCAAATTTTCAAATCCCTTGGCCAAAGATCAGGTGGTCTTAGACTCTCAGGTCACAAATAATCATTTGCGTATATATACCTTGTTTTCCTCGAAAAGAGTTTCTACTTTTTCCATCCATTATTATAGCCTAGCTAGCTAGCTATAGTTCGCTACTATCCCTTGTCCGTGTTAACATGAGCTTTTAATAATAGTAATATTTAAAAAGAAGTCTAATTAAGATTGCAGTAAAAAATTTTAAAAAAATATTGTATTAAAAATAGATCACTAAAGGATTTTTTTTTTATAACAAAAGACAGCTTTAGAAGCGGCCCCCAAAATTGTTAATTCGTTCCTAATATATAGAAACCAATGGTGGCGTTTAATTTGTCTCGAAACCTCTAATCATTATCAACATTTATAAAATTGCTTTCATTTTGTCTTTTAGAAGCATCCGTTTTGATTCCCAATCTGAAAAACAAAAACGTTAATATACATACATTATGTCTATAATACATATAGAGATAACATAAATGCACCACCTTTTTAGTTTTGTGTCTACAGATAGTTCCAAAGTCATTTGAGAGTAGTTGATAAATATACTAAAAACATAAGTATTAAACACGAATAAAAATAAGTGCTGTCTGCAAAAGAATACTCTACTTTGGTTAAACTAGAAATGCTGGTGGAAAGATGTGACTCAAATCTCAAAATTTCTAAAAGGGAAGGGAGAAGGCAAAGTAGAGACAGGAGTAGGGGTATAGTCCCACTTAAGTACTATGAAATAAACAAGTAAAACAGAAGAGAGAGACAAGGAATCTTTCTGGTGGCATTCTTATTACTAACATCTTTATTTAGTACACTTCACCAATTAAGTGATGGAATGTTCAGACTTTAGTAATCTAAATTAGGAAATTTGGTCGTGAGTTTGAGCTTCTTTTAAAATTATCATTAGTTGATAGTTTGTCCTAATTAAGGCCCACATAATTGGGTCAAGATTAATATAAATGGAAACACTCTAATGTTGATTTAGGTTTAGGTAGCTTCTACTATTCTTTTATTCATAACCTCACGTACCTTCATCCAATAACCTTTTTTCCTTTTTTTCTTCCTTATTACTGTATCCTTTTTTTTTCGATATTTTTGTGACTTGAGTTGAAGATCTATCGGAAAAATTCTTTTACATGTACATATGGGCATATGCATTTTATATCATGCAGTGTCACGGGATACCGCTTCATCGAAATTTTTCCTAGATATTTATCAGAAAAATGAAAATATTGGGGATACGTATAGAAAATGACACCGCTTGTCATTATAGCGATTTATTCATTTTCAATTCTTCAAATTATTACACCCAAAATCCTGCATATGCCGTTGTCTGTACAAGATAAGGGTAAGGTCTGCGCACACACTACTTTCCTCAGACTCCACTAATGAGATTAAACTAGGTATGTTGTTGTTGTTGAGGGAAAATTTGTAGGGAAGGGACCTCTTTTGTGGTTTTGTCTTATCTTTAGATTTTGTCCAAACCTCACCCTACACGGCCTTATAAAGCAAATCAAACCTCTTCGCTTTAACTTCTCACTTGGCTTATTCTTATCATTGTAGAAAGAAGGCAAGTGAAGGAGCTAGGTTAATATAGCTAGAAAAAGTAATGTCTAGCAGTAGAAGATCAAGTTCAAGATTCAGTCAAGATGAGATTAATGATCTCGTCTTGAAACTGCAATCTCTTTTGCCAAATTCCTCTTCACGTTGCACGTCGACGGTACGTCGTCCTATATTTATTATCTTTTTTATTTCTTTACTTTTGTTTTCTTTTTTCCTTTTCCTATAGTCTAGTTCTTTGCCATAATAATGGTAGACAATGTGCAGTATAGGACTATTGTCATTAATTTTTCTTACTTGAATGCACAATCTATTTAATTGCCGCTAGTACTGTAAATGTACAGCTGCATGGGGAAACAATGAAGAGAGATAAGAAAGACCTACAAATACATATATGGTTATCAAAGTAAGCAGAAACTACGAAATAACTCGCATTAAGTTTGTCAAGTAAGTCATAAAAAGTGGTGATTATTAAGCTCACACAGAAATAATACAGAATTAATGTATAGAAATGTTTTACCAAATGTGTCGTTGGAAAACTGTTGGATTGTCCTACAATTTTTATCAAGAAAATGAATTGTTGTCTCCTAAAATGGTCCGGAGTAATTCTCACCTCATATGAGCTAAAATTTGGGTTTAACTTAGGCGTAAGGTTCGTTTTCTTCCCATGGTGTAAGAGTAAGATCCTTCCCTATTATTCTTGATTTATCTAACATTGAGCCCCATGTTATATTGTCTTCGTAGATGTCCAACCCTGCGCGTGCAAAGGAGTAGTAGATATATAGTAGGCTATTTTAAACAATTCTCGCCTCATGACTAGCCTTCAAAATAAATAGGCTCAATGTCCATTTGCTTGACAAAAAATGCGCCAAGGTTTTTGTTAAATCCCAACAGAGATTTACGAGCAAAGAGTGTCTTCTTATGGATCATTAACTAGCAAACTTTTTAAGATATTTTTACTTTTCCTTAACTTTTGATAGGTACCAGCACCAAAGATAGTAGAGGAGACGTGTAATTACATCAGAATGCTGCACAATGAGGTGGATGATCTCAGTGAGAGGCTTTCCCAAATACTGGCTTCTGTGGACACAAATACTGTTGATCTTCTAGACACTTTAATAAGTCTTCTTCAACAGTAAAACCATCATTCCCCTTCCCCACTACAAGAGCAAATTTAAAAAGAAAGTAAACCCCAGGGGTATAGGCATCTCTCAGTGGTTGTTAAATAAGAAATTGTATTAATTAGTAGATCCTTTATTTTAGTATTTTATTTCCATTTCCTGCTTCACTAGGTTATATTCCGTGCGACTCCTTGGTTGGTACTTAGAGTTTTATACGTGTCGCAAATATATATATCTTTATGTATTATGGATATAAGTTATGTTTAATTGGTGTATTTGGTTCATGTTGGTAATTCTGAAACAAATTAAAAACATCCGATAGTTGATCCCACTGAGCTGGAAAAATATGGCTAACCTTGGACTTTCTGGTAAAGTGTGATGATCTAATGATTGGACATTGCGTATAACAAAGCCATGATAAAATTAAGATATATTCCACACAGATATTGGATAATTTGTATATATTTCAGGTAGAGCAAGAGCCAAGGGTGCATGAAAAGAAAAAAAGAGCCAATTAAGGGTGAAGGAGTTAGAGACACACATGATAGAAATTATTAATTCTACGTATTATTTAAAGCTCCACCTTTATAAAGTGGTCTTTAAACTTGTCTTCAATTTATATGGAACGACGTTTTCTCTTTCTATACTTGCACTTTTTGAAATTCACCAACAAAGGAACTCAAAAATAAGATAAACATGACATGACATTGTCGAAATGTTACATAGCTTCACCCCTCTAATCACCCTCACCCCAACCAAAAGAAATGGACAAAATAGAAAGAAATAAATTGCACAATCATATTGTTACTAGCTTAGAACTTAGTGAAATTTAATCTTTTGGGAACAAAAAATCGTGTGATTTAAGAAGAAAAGTAACTGGAACGTACGACTAAAAAAATGGGTCAAACAAACGACTTTATGCTACTTTGCCTGCAAATATTGAATATGGAGAATTCCAGTCTGACAACTGATAGGGAAAATTTGGCTTGAATTCGTGATAATATTGGTCGCAATCAGGAAAGAATGATTGCTTTTTAGTAGCAAATACTCTTCGGCCTTTTGTCACGAGAGGGAGGGGACCAAGTAGGCAAAGGAAAATCATGACACCTAAAAAGTGAATACAGAACAAAACTCATCGGTCCAGAAACATGCTCTTTCTTTCTGTCTGGTAAATAGTGGAGTACTATAGTAGCAGCATAAGGAAAATGAACCCCTCTTTCAGCTTCTGCTCTTTTTCTTCTCCTTTTCTCTTTTGATTTAGTCTGTTAATCTTGAGCACTGAGCCTCATCTAGGTGTGAGATATCTTAACCATTTAGTGCTTTATTTTTAGCTTTTTCCTGGGACATAAAAGGACTTGAGTTTGATCGAAGTGAAAGGATTTATGAATTCATACCAGGTTCAAGAGAAAAGGCGCCAAACTTTCAATAGCATCTTTAACACAATATTTACTTCAAACCAATAAATATATTAAAAGTGTCAAGTGTCCGCCTTTATCTCTTAACTCTGATCAATTAATATATACTTTCATCTCAATTTATCATAATCATAAACTTGGTGCAACACCGAAAGTGAGAAAATATGTTTTTCAGCGCTAGAAACAAGCTCAACCGAAGCTGCACAAATCAGAATTTCAGGAGCCCAAACTAGCGAAATGCTTTAAACACATTTCTAGGCTGTGGCTAAGGACACAGACTGGCGTTGCACAATTCTTGATTTTATATTGGGAACCGTCTTTCTCATTCTAATAGAAAAAAAGGCCGGTGCATCCTACCCTAATGTAAATATAAGTGGCTAATTCCAAGGCTCTTTGGGTGTTATATAGGTAGTTTACCCTAACGCAAATAAAGTGACTAATTCCAAGACTCATAACTGTGACCTACACCATGAGACAAATTTATCATTGCTCCATTCTAATTGGCTTAGTATAAAAGATCTTTATAATGTCTACATATGAATTTAAACACTTTTGGGATGAAAATTACTCCATCGTTCATTTTTATATGATTGGATATGGATGTGAAGATGTTAATATTGTACTAGTGATAGACTGATAGTGAAAGAAAATCTTAATAAAATGAACAAAATGTGGTTTTAAAAAGAAAACAACAACTCAAAATTTACAATTTAGTACGTAACTAGTTTGATGAATTTACACCAGCAATAATAAATAAGACACAGTAATAAAAAGAAAAAAAGAAGGTACAATGATAAAGAATTGCAAAAAAAGTACAAGGTGTTCAATTGAAATGTCAACTCACAGAAACAGCTTGAAGGCTCAATGCAAAGTGATACCAAACTTTTGAAGAAGGCTAGGCATATTACTGAGAATTGCTAAGGTGTTGCTCATGTACTCTTTAGCATTCTGCACCCGCGCTTTCACTTCCCCAACCAACGGCGATCCCATTTCATCCAGTCCCTCCAAACACGTGTCCTGATCAGTCATTGAAGCGCTGATCCATGTTTGCATGTCCTTCACCTTCTTCTCCGTCAAAGCCTTCTCACCAGGACCCACTTTGAGCAACTCGGCCGACTGGTTGAGTTGACTCAGCGCGTCATCGAACAAGCTGACGCAGTCCTTCAACGCCGACACTGTTCCCGGGTCATTGACTTTCGAGATCAGCGTCTTCGGGAGCGAAGAGATGTTGTTTAATTCTCTAATTGTTGCTTGAAGGGAGAGGTTCAGGAATTGTTCCGGGTCGGGTTTGGGTGGGCTGCTCTGGAGGGAAGATATGGAGTCAAAGCAAGACTCGGGATGCTGAGTCACTGCGCACACGGCTTTGAGCGAATCGGCCGAGTTGGATGATACAGATGGTGTTCGGTCTTTGGAATTTGACGCGTGGATAAACGCGCCGACCAATGCGCAGATGAGTAGAGTTAGAAAGAGGGTGAAGATGAGGGCGATGGTGAGGCGGCGCTTGTGGGCGGCTCTGCGAGTAGACAAAGAAGAAGCTGGATCTTCTGACAGGTTAATTTTGCCATAGCCTTTGACTAAGTTCATAGATTCCATAGAAATGAAAGGGAAAAGGGATCGTTTGGGTCGGGATTTTTGAGTAGAGAGGGAGGAAAAGTTGTAAGGCACGGTTTGAGGACTTAGATAAGAATTTGGGTAGTTATACTCTGCGGACATAATGTCAACTGTAAGCACGTCCTGCTCTTTTTCCTTTCATTAAATTGCCGACAAATCAAAAATCATACTCTCTAGTCTCTCAATGTTCTAAATATGAACACAAATTTAGATCTGTTATAAGAAAAATTAAATTATGGTGGATGTCTATTTTTCATTCATGATCTTCTCAAATGCTTAATGACATATTCAATGACATATTTCTATGCTTAATGACATATTCAATGACATACTTTTCTTCACTTTTCATGCCTATATAAAGGCCTTGTAATAGATAAAAAAAATACACACAATTGAAGAAGAAAATCTCTTCATTCTCTCTATCTCCATTTCTTGTGCATGTTTTACTACATTGCTTTTATTTCATAACAACATTTCTTATTCATGTTTTATTAAATTGCTTTTATTTTATAACACGTTATCAGCACGAATTGCTCATTTCATAATCTTCTACGCCAAGACTATGTAGATTATAAGCAGACAATGAGATCAAATACAATGAAAAATGTCTTAGATGATAATACAAAGATAAGTTTTACATCCATCTAAACCCATTCATACTTTCATATCTTTGCATTAACTTTATGTGCAATGTTTAGTTAAAATATTTTTTTCAATTGTATCCAGTGAAATAAAGAACTGGAAAGGTATGTCTTTATTTGCTACATCTCTTATAAGACAAAATTAATATTCCAATGTATATATATGTTCTGACCGTTTACATACTATGTTAGATAATTATTAAGGTAATTTAGTAATAATATTTTTACCATCACATGATGTATTTCATTGAAAGCAAAATTATCAAATATGTAGGTGATTTTACGGTACCTTGCAAATTTAGCATTCGAATATACAATCAATATAAACTCATTATAGTTATAATTTATAATAGTCACGATTATGCATTTAGTCTTAAATATTTTTGCTGGAAATATAAGGCTCATTCCTCCGTATTGAATTTTTTTTTGGTGAAGTTCTTATAGTCTTTGAAATATAAGTGGTTATAGGTTATCTGGACTTTTCCCCTAATTAATTTATTAAAATGTAAAAGTGATTGTATCATTTTTTTATAAAATGACATATATCCTAACTAACATTTTTGTTGCAGAGGAACTGTTTCAAGATTGAAATAGTTGTATAAGTCTTCTTGAAAGTTAATTTACTTATACCTATAATTATGAAATAATAATATTTTAAAGGCTCGAGTGCAATTCCTAGTGAATTTTGGCCTATTATGCCAAAGATTGAGGGTAAGACCATATGTTCAAGTCCCAACGCACTATGTTGATGAAAAGACGTTGGATTCAAGTTCCAACGCATTATGGCCTAGCATGCCTTTATATAGGTAAGGCATTGGGTTTGAGTCCTAATGCACTATATTGATAATAATAATAACTAAAGAAAAATAATGTATTTTTCATGAAAAAGCATGAAGCTTGTCACACTTGATTTGCTCCATTCTTGAAGTGAATGTGATAGCAGTGCATGATAAGTCTAAATAAAGACAAGTGGTTGACCAATGAATGTGAGCGAGCGAAAGGCCAAAATAATAATAGTTATCACTATGGTAATTATAAAAAGGGAGAAATTCTTTGAAGAGATTGTGACTTATGATAAACATTGAGATTGCATACTCATTCCTGAAAATGAATATGAAAATATATATGTGATAAAGATTATGCATAATAATATATTTGTGCATGGTTGAATAAATATTACAACTCACCTCTAAGGGAGGTTTGAGACAAAGAAAGATAATGAATATTAGTGTGTAGTTACATGAATATATCATTGGTCGCATATATGTGATACGCTAAAAATAAATTGTCAAGCCTTATGAAAGTTATTATAAGAAATTAAAGTAAGAAATTATTTTGCTTATGATGATTTTGAACATGATAATTATTATGATATGATTCTCTTTGTGAAGGAGACATTCATTATATGGATGGTGTGACAAAAGATCTTGTAGTACAAAAGCAGTTAAGAGCTCTGAGAGAACTAATTTGTTACTACCCGAATGAATGAAATTATTCATGACATTAATATTGTAGTAAGTCTCAAAAGAAACATTCTGATTTACAAATATATTAGCCAAAGAGGTTGGCATATTGAGACTATAAATAAAAAGAAGATTGAATATCTTTATATTACTATAATCATACCGGGTAAATATGAAAGGTTGCCTGACTTTTCTTCTATTTGTACTACACAAGTATAAGCATGATGATGCAATCACAAGGCACAAGTAAACTAGAGGTTTACTGAAATAAATATTAGTTGGCATGACCGGTTGACCATCTCAGTTCAATTATGATGCGAAAAAATTAATTGAGAATTACATTGGCATATATTGAAGAAATATAAGATTCTTCAAGAATTCTCTTGTGTTGCTTATTCTCATAATATACCAGTTAAAGTTGGGATTGAATCCCTTGATTTCTGAAATGAATAAAAGGTGATAAATATATGGGCCCAGTCACCTTCCATGTGGACCGTTTACTATTATATGATTTTAATAGATGCATCTATTCTATGGTCACATGTTCATTTGTTATCAACTTGTAGTTTGGCTTTTGCAAGATTGATTGCTCAAATTATTAGAGCATAGTTCCAGAATATAAATTATGATGATTTATCTTGATAATACTTGTTTAAATCCAAGTTGGTTTAGCAGAAATTGTATGCCTCAAATTATATCTAAACCATTGGTTATGAGAACAAAACTGCCAAAATAAAATTTAGTATGTGATGTATTATTTAATATACAACAACACTTGTACGCATCTAGCCAAGTTATGATAAGTTCTCCCTATCACAATCGGTTCAGGGTTAGGAACTAAATAATTTCCATCTAGAAATATGAATGTGCTATATGATTTAATTATTCCACCATAATACACAAAGATGGATCCCCAAATAAGGCTAGGGATATGTGTTAGTGATCCCAACAATAGGGGAGAAAATAGGAGCTGAAAAAGTAATGCATGTAATGAATTATTATGAGTACATCTAGATCCTCGTACGAGAAAATGTGAACTTGAAGTTCAAGTGATAATTCATTTGCAAAATATTGCCAGTCGTATTTGCTGACCAAAAGCTAAATGTCATATTCAGCTGCTAATTCTCCAAATAAAATAAAGTTCATAATGAATAAAGTCTATGGCATGCATGAAGCATAATAGACTAATCGGTTCCAATGATAAAACTCCTTGAAAAAAGAGAGGAGCAAATGTTCAAGATGGTCATAATAAGGAGGCAAGTGCTCTAGAATAGCACCACGACATAACACTTCATAAGACCTCATGGGAGAGGCTCAGGTACCTGAAAATAATAAGATAAAGAGATCTCAATAAGTTATGTCTTTATTGGGTAATAGTATAACTGATATACAATGATCGTCGACGATATTGTTAATATAATGTAGCGCTCAATATTATTAATATTGACGAGGATCTTGAGCTCAAATCTATCATGAAATTTGGACAGATAAATGATTGGCCAAATGAAAAATACGCAATAAAAATTAATTTCACCTGAAAAATATGAAGTTGGACGGATAGTCCCAACACCTGAAAGTATAAAGCCAGTGGAGGTATAAATGTATTTTTGTGCAAAAAAAAAAAAGGTCAAGTCGATAAACATTAAGACGACTCGTGTCACAAAAAGATTTGTAAATATCCTAGCATTGATTATATAGAGACATGTTCTCCTGTGGTGGATGTCGCCATTTCAGGTTTTAATCTGGCAATAGAAGAAAAACGTGATATGCGTATAATGAAAATCATTGAGGGATTTAAATTGTTCTGAAACATATTAAGGTTTCCAAGAAATTTATTAAATAAAGTTTCAAAAAATCTTTATACGGATTGAAACAATTAGGGCGCATGTGATATAATCGACTGAGTAAGCACCTGTTGAAAGAAGGGTATAAGAATGATTCAATTTGTCCTTGTGTCTTTATAAAAAGATCTGGATCTAAATTTATTATAATCACCGTGTATGTTGATGATTTAAATATCATTGAAACTCCTAGGGAGCTTCCTAAAGCAGTAGATTATTTAAAAATAAGAATTTGAAATGAAAGATCTTGGAAAGACAAAATTTTATCTTGGTCTACAAATTGAGTATATGAAAGATGAAATTTTTGTCCATCAATCAGCATACACTAACATGATTTTAAAGCGATTTTATATGGATAAAGCACGTCCATTCCGACCTCATAAAAATAATAAAGAGCTTCTTGGTCCCGAAGTACCATATCCTAGTGCAATTGGTGCACTATTGTATCTTTCTAACATTACAAGGTCTGACATAACTTTTTCAGTTAATGTCTTAACAAGATATAGCTCTGCTCCTACAAGGAGACATTGGAATGGATTCAAACACATATTGCGGTATCTAAAAGGGACTACCGATATGAGATTATTTTATGGCAATAATTGCAGTCTCGATCTTGTTGGTTATGCCGATGCTGGATATTTATATGACCCACACAAGGCTCGATCTCAAACAGGCTATGTGTTTACATATGGAGGCACTGCCATATCTTGGCGATCGACTAAGCAATCAATCGTGGCTACTTCATCTAATCATGCTGAGATACTTGCTATTCATGAAGCAAGTCGAGAATGTGTATGGTTGAAGTCTATAATACACCTTATTCGAGACAAATGTGGTTTGAAGTGTGACAAACTACCCACAATTTTATATGAAGACAATGTAGCATGCATAGCCCAATTGAAGGGATGATTCATAAAAAGGGATAGGACAAAGCACATTTCACAAAAGTTATTTTTCACACATGATCTTCAAAAGAATAGTGATATCAATGTGCAACAGATCTGTTCAAGTGATAATATGGCTGATCTGTTCACCAAATCTCTACCGACGTCAACCTTCAAGAAACTAGTGTACAAGATTGGGATGCGAAAGCTCAAAGATGTGAATTGATGTTCTTATCAGGGGGAGTTAATACGCGTTGTACTCTTTTTTCCTTACAAGGTTTTGTCCCAATGGGTTTTTCTTGCAAGGTTTTTAAACCAAAAGGCGTATTTCTAAACATGTGTACTCTTTTTCTTTCACTAGATTTTTTTTCCCATAGGGTTTTTTCCTAATAAGATTTTAACGAGGCACATTATCTATGGACATTCAAGGGGGAGTGTTATAAGAAAAATTAAATTATGGTGGATGTCTACTCTTCCTCCATGATCTTCTTAAATGCTTAATGACATATTCAATGACATATTTCTATACTTAATGACATATTCAATGACATATTTTTCTTCACTTTTCATGCCTATATAAAGACCTTGTAATAGATAAAAAAATACACACAATTGAAGAAGAAAATCTCTTCATTCTCTCTATCTCCATTTCTTGTTCATGTTTTACTAAATTGCTTTTATTTCATAACAACATTTCTTATTCATGTTTTACTAAATTGCTTTTATTTTATAACAAGATCAGTATAATACTCCCTCTATTTAAAAAAGAATTAATTCATTTTCTTTCTAATTCTAATTCGTTCAAAAAGAATGGTCTATTTTTAAATTTAAAAATAATATAATTTTAAATTTCTCATTTTATACTTAATAAGATAATTTATATTTACATAAATATTTATGAGTTATTTTAAACCATAAGTTTCAAAAATCTTCCATTATTCCAGTCAAATAACCTTAAATCGGTCGGTAATTTTATATATTTAAAATATTATTTACATATTTAATAGCAAAACTATAGTGATTATGGCTTGACTGTTAAAATAAAAATAGTAGTATTACAATAAAACGGGACAATTACTTTTTCTAATTTCTTTTTATTAACTCTTTGTTTTTCTTAAATTTTGTACTTGAAGTTTAAGTTAGAAGGTATAATCTTGGATTAAAATGTATAGTAATTTATTCTTGTAATCAGGGACGGAGCCAATGAAGAAATTACGGGTTCATCTGAACCCAATAACTTTGACTTAGGCTCTGTATATGTGTTAAAAACCCAACTAAATAAGTGCAAAAATAAATTTTAAATCCAGTAAATTAGATGTGCAGTGGCAGAATTTTGAATTTGAAATCATAAAGTTCAAATTGTGAATCGGAATATGATTGTAATAAAGTTCTCTTAAAATCAAAGTACTCCTCGACTTACTTGATGACTCGAAGAGGCCATGACTATATACCCAAGGAATAAAAGGTCTCTAAACCATAAACATTAAGGGCGAGCTGACTGAGTAAAGAGGCATAACAAATCAGTAATTAACCTATAGACTGCTCCAGTAAAGTGGTAAACTATTCGACGAAAAGAAAAAGTTAGAGTTACCCATTTTCAGTTCAATTCTTTTTCTGAATCAATCTGATCGGGGAAAAAACCTTTATAGTTATCTTCCCTGAATAACTTGAAATATACTTGGTAATTTCGAACAAAAGAAACAACAGCATAACGATAAACGAAACACTCGTAATAATTTTATTCATAATTCCAGAGAACCGAAACAGTGAGGAACCACATAATACATCAAATTGAATCACATATGTAGTATCACCATACACGTAAAAGCAGACAGACCAAAAGCAGCAAAAAAATAAACTGCAATCCAAAAATACATACGGTACCTACGAATTCCTTATCCGACAGAAACAAAGCAAAGATGCTTTTCCCCGAGCGTCGAAATAAATCAAAACCTAGGACACTAGTAATCGACGGGTTAAACATCTCATTAATCTTGTTCATATTTGCCAGAATCATTAAGCTATTTCTTGCGTTTTTCGTATCCAATTCCTTCTCGTACTCCAACCAATACAAGCAACTCCCAATTTTGGGCCTTTCAGTTTCAAGCCAGCTCATCATTTCAGATCTCAAGGTCATCTTTACTGTCAAATTTTTCTCGTTGATAATCGCCAAATAACTGTTCAGTTGACTCACTGAACTGTTGAATAAAGACTCGCATTGACTTGGGGTTGACTGATCATTAGGGAAATTGTTCGATTTGAGAAACAAAGTGAATTTTTTGAGCTCGTTAATTGCAGTATGAAGAGATAAGGAGAATATCTTAGATGAATCGATTTTTGATGATGATGATAATTGGTTTTTATTTTTGTAGAGGGAATTAGACATGTACCTGAAGCAATCCTGGTAGTACGGAGTCAGGGAGCAAATGGATTCGATTGCCTTGTGTGGGTTATTGGCAGGTAACTCAGATTCATAATCTCGCTTAATCATCGTTAAAACAGAGATAATGGCAGCGAATATGAGGATGAGAAAGATGATTAATGCGATAAACAACTTGAGCTGTTGCTTTCTTCTTCTTGAGTACGTTTGATCATTCAAATTATGGCTATCTTTAACTGATATCATTGAGATTTTGTTGGGGGAGAACGATTCCATGCCTAGAACTGAATTCTTGAGGCTTTTTTCTGGTTATTTCAAAAATATTGTGCTAAGGGGTGAGTGGCCAGAGACTTGGTCAACTCCTCCTTTATGTCTGGCTTTTCCAAAAGTCAAAGTGGGAAATACTTTATTCAGCAGTTGATTCTTGACTCTTGAGAGCCAAGTACCTTAGTGGGCGTTTGGACACGAATTATAAAATTTCGAGAGAAACTGAAATGTTTTTTATAAGTAAAAATATTTTTTGAAAATTAGAGCTGTATTTGGATATGAATATAATTTTGGGTTGTTTTTGAATTTTTGTGACTGATTTGAGTGAAAAAATTTTGAAAAATAATTTTTTGTAGCTTTTTAAATTTTCGAAATATTTCAAAATTCACCTTCAATTGAAAATTAAAAATTTTATGGCCATACACTGGTTTAAAAAAAAAATTAAAAAAAATTCGAAAAAAAGTGAAAAGAATTTCATGGCCAAACGGGCTCTTAATCGAGGGCTAGTAAACTCTACTACTAAGAAGTTTCTGAATAGTCTAAGACTATTAACCAAATGGATTTTGAATTTTAACCAAAAGAATTTTATGAACAAAAGTTGATTTTAAAAAAAAATTAAAAAATTTTGGAAAAAAGAAAAAAATTTCTTATGTCCAAATAGACTCTTAGACTATTCGAAACTTCTTACTAGTAGTAGAGTTTACTAGCCCTTGGTCATATTATTTAGAAGTGTAGGGCAAGCTAAGCTCTCTATTAGTTTTTAAATTTTTGTGAGTGATTTGAGTAAAAATTTTAAAAAATAGTTTTTTGTAGTTTTTAAAATTTTCGAAATATTTCAAAATTCATTTTCAAGTGAAAATTAAAAATTTTATGGTCAAACACTGATTTAAAAAAAAAAGTGAAAAAAATTTCATGGCCAAATGGGCACTTAACCAAGGGCTAGTAAACTCTACTACTAAGAAGTTTCTGAATAGTCCAAGACTATTAACCAAATGGTTTAGTTAAAAGAGAAATTTTGAGCTCCTTTTAAACAGCTAATTGGGGAATTTTATTTTGTAATATATTACTAATGTTATATATGACAGATCTGTAAAAATAATATAAAATATTTGTAGAGTTATCTTTTTTAAGTTAAATTGTAAGTGAATATAGGAGACTATTAATTGACCATACTAAAAAGGCAAAATTATCAGAAACGATTCTTTATTTTGACGACCAAAAAGAAAAAAGATTCTTTCATCTCACTTTTTGGAATTAATTAAACATGTCACAGCAACGGAAAAATGACAATTGGAACTAAATGGAGATCAATATATACGTAAAACCAGGCAAAAAAGAAAAACCAAGAGCAAATACTCAAAGCAAAAGAGCCAAACAGTTAGCCCATACTCAAATTCCAAAATTAAAGAACCTAATGCTGTTCCTATTCTTGGATAAAACAGGTCGAAAATGTCATCCACTTTTCGCAATATTCCTCTACTGTTCCTCATGTTTTGCTGGGCTGCATTAATATTCACCGCAACCGTCGACGGAATGTCCTCCAATAAATCAACACACCTCTGTACTTGACCCTGTGCCTCCCCAATCCACCGTTGCAAATCCCAAACAACTTTGTTAATTGTCAGGATTTTCTCATCTGGGTCAACGCCCAAACTCACTACTGATTCATTGAGTTGCTTTAGAGAGAATCTGATCATTCCTTGGCAATTTCTCAACACCCCAACAGTCTTGGGGTTGACTGAAATTGTCTTTTCAATTGAGGAAACGACATTCACAAGCACAATTCTTGATGCATAAAGCGAAAGAATAAAGATCCGAGATGGGTTAATTCTAGAATCTCCATTTGACCAAGATGATAATAATGGGATTTGGGCATCATAAAGTGAAGCAATAGAGTCAAAGCACGAGTCCGGATCTTCGCTGATGAGCTCACATACTGCTGTAATAGCATTTGTTGGGTTAAAGAACAGTGATTTGGACTCTGTTTCTTGTTTAAGTATTACTGAAGCAGAGATGATAGCAGCAATTATGAGAGTGAAGAGAGTTACCAGACAGATTATCAAACGTAGTTTCCTTTTGGTTCTTGAAGAGGATTGATCTTGCAGGAGGCTTTCCTTGTAGTTGTTACTGATTGATTCATCCATCTTCTTTCTTTCCAAACTTTTGGAAAATTTGGAAGTAATAAAAGGGAAGACCGAAGATGTTTCTTAATTGCTGAGGTCAAAGCCAAGAAGGTGTTGAGAACGAGGAAACAGACACTGTATTTACATATTCCTTTTACTTTCAATTTCAATTTACCTGAACTCATTTCACCGAGCACAAAGTTTAAAAAAAGAGAGAAAGACTTTTGAATTTATGATGTAAAATGAGGGGTGATGTGCACAGATAGTCAATAACAACACATGTATTTACTTTTAAGCCACTATTTTAAATGTATTTAGTCTTTAGCCACTGCTTTAATAAACTTTTACCCGCTCGGACGAAAATACCCTTCTGCTATATAGGATTTCGCTGATACATACACTCCTTATTCACGATCAGCAGCAGCTCAAACTTACGTACAGAGAATTGTTGTGATCGTCCAAAATTGCAGAAGCTTCTCTTCCGATTTCAAACTTTTTGTCTAAGTTCAGAATTCAACTTTCTCGTCCAAAATTCACCATAAAATTACAGTAAGTTCTAAAGTTTCAGATATCTCTATATGTTTTTGTGTGTTTGTGTGGATTTTTATTTCGTTACTGAAGAATAAGATGCTAGGAATTTATTTTTTTTTCTTTTCTGTATTGATAACGTTAAGGACATCGCGTCCTTAACTCTGTGATTGTTCTGTAAATATTGAGGACATAATGTTAAGGATTTGGTGTCCTTAACATGACTGATGTTCTAAAAAATATTAAGGATAAAGTGTCATGTGTTTTGCAACTTGTATTAATAAAGTTAAGGACACGATGTCCTTAACTTCATGACTGTTGTTCTAAATATTAAGGACATAGTGTCCTGTATTTGCAAATTGTATTAATAAAGTTAAGGACACGATGTCCTTAACTTCATGACTGTTGTTCTAAATATTAAGGACACTATGTCCTTAATATTTTCACTGCACACATCAAAGTGAAGGACACCATGTACTTAACATTTTCACTGCATGCATCAAAGTTAAGGATAGCTTGTCCTTAACATTTACACTGCACACATCAAAGTTAAGGACAACTTGTCCTTAAAATTTTCACTGCACACATCAAAGTTAAGGACATCATGTCCTTAACTTTTACAATGCACACATCCAAGTTAAGGACACTATGTCCTTAACATTTTGACTGCACACATCAAAGTTAAGGACATAGTGTCCTGTTTTTGCAACTTGTACTGATTAAAGTTTAGGACATGATGTCCTTAACTTCATGACTACTGTGTAAAAATTAAGGACATAGTGTCCTGTTTTTGCAACTTATACTAATAAAGTTTAGGACATGATGTCCTTAACTTCATGACTACTATGTAAATATTAAGGACATAGTGTCCTGTATTTGCAACTTGTATTGATAAAGTTTAGGACATGATATCCTTAACTTCATGACTTTTGTTCTAAATATTAAGGACATGGTGTCCTTTGTTTTGCAACTTGTATTGATAAAGTTTAGGACATCTTGTCCTTAACTTCACGATTGTTGTATAAATATTTCCTGAATTTTCCATTTTCTTGACTTGCAGGATGGATACAATATGTATTATAGTTGCTTTTAATGGTAGATGGACTGCAGACTATAAGTATCTTGATCATCAAATAAAGCTTGTTCTAGTACCTTAGGCAATTCGATTTGAAGATTTCATTAACCAGGTATTTGAAGTTATTGAATTGGATAGAGACAAGTTTGAAGCAATGATATGGTTTGATATCAATCTGGGAACAAGCAAGGGAATGCTTGTATCCAAAGATTTAGATCTTCACACATGTATAGAGTTAATAAAAAGTCATTCACTCTTCAAGGGCTGTCGTTTCATTGTTGATATTTCAGAAAGAGTTTTTGATTCTATAAGCACCTTTGAACATGTCAATACAGAAACTCAACAAGACAATCAAGAAAAATGCCAACAGATAATGGAAATAGATGTGGTTGAAGCTCAACCAATAACTGAAGAGGTGCTTCAAACATTTGATTCTATTCAAGTAGAAGGACAAAGCATTATAGATATTGACAACGAACAAGCTTTGGGTATTCAAGTCTTAGAGAGTGCACCGGTAATAGAAGAAGTTGCTGAAAAAACCTTTACTCAACTAACTAGACAAAGCTCAAATTCGAAACAAAAAAAATCCCCAACTACGATATTAAGGGAAAATGCTTCGTTGAATGAAATAAAAGTGGGATCAATATTTGACAAAAAGAAGAGTATAATTAACTGTTTTTCCAATATAACAATTAAAGATCATTTTGAATTCAAAGTTGTTAGATCAAGCTCAACAAGATATTCATTGAAATGCAAATGATGATAGGTGTGGGTGGTGTGTGCGTGCTTTCAGAATTAAAGATTCAACACTATTCAAGATAGTAAAGATTGAGAAAAATCAAGTCTGCTCAATTAACACTATGAAATCTGATCAAAGGCATGCAACTTCAAAGTTGATTAGTGGTTACATTATCGACAATCTTCGAGACCCAAGGTTTGAAGATACACCAGCCTTTGTCATGGCAGAAATACAAAAATCGCATGGACTAGACATTGGTTATCACAAGGCGTGGCGTGCTATTCAACGTGCTTCAGCTTTAATAAGAGGAACTCCTGAAGAGAATTATGAATTATTGTCTTCATACTTGTATATGATGAAAAGTAAAAATCCGGGAACATACACTAACATAAAGATAGACGACAACAACAGGTAAACAATCAAAAAGAGTTTATTAGTCTGTTTTATAAACTTTAGGACATTGTGTCCTTAACTTGAATGTGTGCAATGAAAATGTTAAGAACATGGTGTCCTTAACTTTGATGTGTGCAGTAAAAAGGCTAAGGACATGGTATCCTTAACTTGGATGTGTGCAATGAAAAAGTTAAGGACATGGTGTCCTTAACTTTGATGTGTGTAGTGAAAATGTTAAGGACATGATGTCCTTAACTTTGATGTGTGCAGTGAAAATGTTAAGGACATTGTGTCCTTAACTTGGATGTGTGTAGTAAAAAGTTAAGGACATGTTGTCCTTAACTTTGATGTGTGCATTATAAAAGTTAAGGACATGGTGTCCTTAACTTTGATGTGTGCAGTGAAAATGTTAAGGACATGGTGTCCTTAACTTTGGTGTGCATTGTAAAAGTTAAGGACATGATGTCCTTAACTTTGATGTGTGCAGTGAAAAAGTTAAGGACATTGTGTCCTTAACTTTGTTGTGTGCAGTGAAAATGTTAAGGACATGGTGTCCTTAACTTTAATGTGTGCAGTGAAAAAGTTAACGAGATAGTGTCCTTAATTTTGATGTGTGCAGTGAAAATGTTAAGGACGTGGTGTCCTTAACTTTGATGTGTGCAATGAAAATATTAAGGACATGGTGTCCTTAACTTTGATGTGTGCATTGTAAAAGTTAAGGACATGGTGTCCTTAACTTTGATATGTGCATTCTTAAAGTTAAGGACAAGTTCTCCTTAACTTTGATGTGTGCACTGAAAATGTTAAGGACATTGTGTCCTTAACTTTGATATGTGCAGTCAAAATATTAAGGACAAGATGTCCTTAACTTTGATGTGTGCAGTGTAAATGTTAAGGATTTGGTGTCCTGTATTTTTAACCTTTTGTTAAACTGTATTTTCAGGGTTTTTTTAATATGTTTTATGCATATGGATCATCAATAGCTGGTTGGAATCATTGTAGATGAGTGACTGCTGTTGATACAATATTTTTGAAGTCAAAATATTGTGGTGTTTTAATAATTTCAGTTTCAAAGGATGCAAATAATCAAATATTCCCACTAGCCTTTGGAATTGTAGAATCTGAAAATAACAATTCCTATTAGTGGTACTTTAGTGAGCTTCGCAATGCAATTGGGAACCGTGATAATTTAATTTTTTTATCGGACATGCATCAATCTATTGCACATGGCATTGCAAAGGTATATCCTGAAAGCCACCATGGGATTTGTATCTATCATTTGGAGCAGAACCTAAAGCAAAGGAAAGTGAAAAGTGAGGTCATAAAACTTTTTCAAAGTGCTGCAAGAGTATACAGACGCAAAGAATTTGATCTATACATGTCAGATATAGCAAAAGTTAATAAGAAGACTTTTGACTACTTGATGGAAGAACCACCAGAAAGGTGGGCATGTTCTTGTAGTCCACGACGAAGATATGACATGCTCACAACAAACATAGTTGAGTCAATAAATTCTGTGCTATTAGAAGCAAGGGAGTTGCCTATATTAAGAATGATGGATTTCATCCAAGTGAAGCTACAATGTTGGTTTTATGAAAGAAGAAATGAAGCAGAAGGAACTTTTTATGACGTTTCTTATTGGGTAGAAGAGGAATTGAAGAAAAAGATAGATTTAGCTTTTACTTTAAATGTAAGTATTATGTTCTTACTTTAGCTTATTATTTTAATGATAATTTAACATAATGTACTAACTTATAGTTTTTCAACTTTGAAGGTCTTCCCTGTTGATTCATGGCGTTCTAGAGTTGAGGAAGAATGAATTACTTTCTTGGTGGACTTAAACAAAAGAACATGTGATTGTTTTCAGTTTCAATTTGATGAATTACCATGTATACATGCAATTGCAGCTATCGAGAAGAGAAACATCAAGAAGTCCAATTTCTGCTCAGACTGGTACTTAAAGGAATCTTGACTGAAAATATATGAAAGACAAATACATCCTGTAGGACATACGGATTCTTGGATTGTACCAGAGAGTGTTAAGTCACAAGTTATTAAACCTCCAGCTTTCAAAGTCCCGCCAGGTAGAAGGCTATAAGAAAAGGCATATTCCAGCTACCGAATCATCAAAAATAATATTCAAATGTGGTCGTTGCAGAAGAATTGGTCATAATAGAACATCTTGTATATATTCTCCGGCAGTCCATCCATTTTCAAGGAAGCATAGAGAATAATAGATATATCCACTTATGTTTATCTACTCTTTTAAGTTTTTTCTATAAATTGGATTCATTTAGAATGTTTTTATTTGAGCAAGTAAACATTAGCAGATGGTTATATAAATGATGTCCTGAACTTTCAAAGTTTCTTTGCACTTACGTGCTCTTTGTTTCTTTTTCTTTTTCTGGGGGTTCAATTTACCTTTGTCGGACCAATTATTATTTATGGGATTTTATTCTTGCCGTAAGTAAACAAGAAAGTCCCTTTCTTTATATAATTTGACGCCTGCAACTTGCTACATCTTTATTTTTAAAATGAGATTGGTATAAGTAAAACTTAAGGACATAATCTTTTACAAGTCCTGAAAATTCCAAGTATGAATCTAATATTAAGGACATAAATTTCTAAAATGTCCTTAACTTCTGAAAATCTCAGATTATTATCTAGATTTCTAGAAGTTCAAGACATTTCAGAAAAATATGTCTTGAATATTATTTTCATCCTTCAACAAATCAGGACGTTTATGAACATAATATCCTAAAGTTCTACAATAATCAATGTATCTTTTGCTATATCTCTACAGATTTAATAAAAAACTGGCAATTTAAAATGGACAAATCAGTAGTTATAAAACTTGACATCTGCAGCTTGCTAAACACAGCTTGCTACATCTTATTTTTAAAATGAGATTGGTACAAGTAGACTTCAGGACATAATTTTTTGAAACGTCCTGAACATTTGAAGTATGAATCTAATATATAGGACATAAATTTCTAAAATGTCCTTAACTTCTGAAAATATCATTTTATTGTCTATATTTCAGAAGTTTAGCACATTTAAAAAAATATGTCTTGAATATTATTTTCATCATTCAATAAATAAGGATGTAGTTAACAGATTCTGAAGTTCTACAACAATCAATATGTGTTGCTTTGAATTTCTAAAAACTTCAAGACAATTTAATCAAAGATTGGCCCTTTAAAACTGTGAAAAAATGGACAAATCAATAGTTAACAGAAAGAAATAAATTAATAACACGATGCCTTTATATTACTGCTGAAACTGTAATTTAGCATAGCTGTGACCAAAAAATTATGCTATGCAAACAAAATAAAGTGCCTTGTGACAATTTACAGGATATTTCAGAATTCATATGGATTCTTTACAGCAATTTTATACCAATTTCACTACAACTGACTTTTTTTACAACTACACTACAGCTCCTTTGGGCAGGAAGTTTTATTTTCACTATCATAGTCGTCGCCGACATTTTCTGGTGGTGTATCATAACCAGAATTTCTTTTCCACTTTCCATGTGCCCAAAGATTTGCTGCAAGTTCTTTTCTGAAGTTTGATATATCCTCAGGATGGAATTTCTCCACATCCTTTCCCATCATCAACAACTCCACATACTTGATTAGGAATGCACCACAATCAGTCCTAAGAAAAATATGGAGTTAATTAAACAATATCTTTAATAAAATAAATCTAAAGTACATATAAATTATATAGCAAATGACAACACGTACGATCCAGTTTGGTGTGGTGATCTTTGCCACTGAATATCAAATTTGTTGAATGCATTTCCAAAAGACTTGTGATTTTTCTCAAACTGTGAGAACTTTAGCAAGTGGGGGATCATGCGTGCATACATTTCAATGTGTTTCATTCCTTGCTCATATGGCTCACTATATATGGAATCGTACACATCAATCTTTCTCTCATTCAAGTCCAACACCCCCCAAAAGAAAATGTGTCACAACATCATTATCTTCTGAAGGAAGCCGACATGGAAAAAAGATTTTGTCAACCTCTGTCCAAGCAATTCCACATCTACGATTGTCACCCCACACATATGGTGTGAGAACCAACTGATTATCATCACACCAAAATAAATCTGAAGCATCTTCATTGAAATCCTTATACACAATTAGCATATAGTTATCAAAAAGTATATCTGTAGTTGTGCAACGAAAAAGATGGGTGCAAGGGTGGTAGCATTCCTTCTTTCTCAAATAATACATGGCAATGTCAATATGCTTCATAAAAAGGCAAAAAAAGAAAAAAAATCCATCAGTCATAAATAATTAAAAAACAATAAATTAAGAAGAAAGAAAACAAATGCCTTATGAATTATCAAACCTTATCATCAAGTACAAAGCTACTATATGCAAGCTCAAGGAAGAATATTTTTCTACTGATTTTTTGATGGTACAATTTATATGGATTCTTTCTCACACCATTATCCTCAGCATATATATCAGTTTGTCCCCTGAAAATTTTGAAAATATCAAAGTTAGAAAGTTTATAAGTTAGTCCTCAATTACTAATTAAGGACACTTGATCCTGAACTTACAATAACAAGGTCATAAGTTTAGGACACTTAGTCCTGAAGTTAGAGTTGCAAATTCAAAATTTAAGGACAGGTAGTCCTTAACTTACAGTTACAAGTTCAAAAGTTAAGGACACTTGGTCCTGAACTTGGACTTACAAGCTCATAAATTAAAGTCCTGAACTTAGAGTAACAAGCTCATAAGTTAAGGATAATTGATCCTGAACTTAGAGTGGAAGTGCAAAAATTAAGGACACTTGGTCCTGAAGTTAGAGTTGCAAATTCAAAAATTAAGGATATGATGTCCTTAACTTACAGTTACAAGTTCAAAAGTTAAGGACACTTGGTCCTGAACTTAGACTTACTAGCTCATAAATTAAAGGACAATTAGTCATGAACTTAGAGTAACAAACTCATAAGTTAAGGATAATTGGTCCTGAACTTAGAGTGGAAGTTCAAAAATTAAGGATACTTGGTCCTGAAGTTAGAGTTGCAAATTCAAAAATTAAGGACAGGTAGTCCTTAACTTACAGTTACAAGTTCAAAAGTTAAGGACACTTGGTCCTGAACTTAGACTTACAAGCTCATAAATTAAAGTCCTGAACTTAGAGTAACAAGCTCATAAATTAAGGACAATTGGTCTTGAACTTAGAGTGGAAGTTCAAAAATTAAGGACACTTGGTCCTGAAGTTAGAGTTGCAAATTCAAAAATTAAGGACAGGTAGTCCTTAACTTACAGTTACAAGTTCAAAAGTTAAGGACACTTGGTCCTGAACTTAGACTTACAAGCTCATAAATTAAAGTCCTGAACTTAGAGTAACAAGCTCATAAATTTAGGACATTTAGTCATGAAGTTAGAGTTGGAAGCTCAATACACTTAGTCCTGAATTTAAAATTACAAGTTCAAGACACAAATGTAAGCAATTAAGAAATAATGAATACATTTAGGGACTTACACTTTTTTGCGACCTTTCCATTTCTCCTTGCCCAACCACCCAATGAATTTCTTCAATAAGTTTTCATCATCTTTGGCATAATGAAAAATACATGTACGAGTATATTTTGATTTTATCCAGCCTGTATACTTAGGAGTATTTTCATTGTGCGCCATCGATGTTCCTCTTTTTCTTTTCTGTTCAAAAGGAGATTTCAATTGCCAACTAAGCTTCTTATTCCTTTTCCCTCGACCAAGCTCTTCTTCAACATTTCCTTCAACCTCCATAGACAAACCCTCATCAATGCTCATTTGTGTAGTCGGAGGAGTAGGAGTAAGAATAGCAAATGATGGACCATCAAAACCAATACTATCTCTCTTAATTTTCCTAGTATATTGGTTAACGGCTTCATTTTTATTTTCCTCTGCAAGCAACACTACATATACATTAGTTTGCTGCAAGTCGTCAATTCTATGAATTGTCAAATGAAGAGACAAAAACTAAGGACATAATTTTTGAAATATCCTGACAATTTAAATTATGAATACAATATTAAGGACACAATCAATACCTGTGTTGTCCACGCTGCCTTCTTGTATTTCTTTAACAGACAATGGTGCTGACATATTGCTTGCATTTTCTTTATCTTGCAACTGTTCTCCATGTTCTTCGATTGCAAGTTCACAAGATTCTGCAAAATATTTACAGGAGCTAACACAATTAGTACTTGTTACTAATCTTTGATTAAAACAAACATGTATAAGATGAAAAAAAAACTCTGTCTAACCTTTTGCAACTGTCAAGATCATGCCAGTTAAATCATTATTTTGACTAGCATTTTTTTGGCTTCCAATATTGTCTGTAAGAGAGAGAGATGTAGAGATATCATACGTTCCTTCTATACATTTGCAAACAATCTCACTTATGCTGTTCCTTGGATATTTTCTATATCTTGAGATTGTCCTCCACTTCTCTCTTTTGAAATTTCATCATCTTGATAGTCCACTCCATCTTGTATAGTCGGAGGAGTAGGAGTAAGAATAACAAATGATGGACCATCAAAACCAATACCATCTCTCTTCCTTTTCCTAGTATATTGGTTAACAGCTTCATTTTTGTTTTGCTCTGCAAGCAACACTACATATATATATTAGTTTGCTGCAAATCCTCAATTCTATGACAAATTGTCAAATGAAGAGACAAAAACTAAGGACATAATTTTTGAAATGTCCTGACAATTTGAATTATGAATACAATATTAAGGACACAATCAATACCTGTGTTGGCCACGTTGCCTTCTTGTATTTCTTTAACAGACAATGGAGCTGACATATTGATTGCATTTTCTTTATCTTGCAACTATTCTCCATGTTCTTCGATTGCAAGTTCACAAGATTCTGCAAAATATTTACAAAAGCTAACATAATTAGTACTTGTTACTAATCTTTGATTAAAACAAACATGTATAAGATGAAAAAAATTCCGTCTAACCTTTTGCAACTGCAAGATCATGCCAGTTAAATCATTATCTTTACTAGCATTTGTTTGGCTTTCAATATTGTCTGTAAGAGAGAGAGGTGTAGAGATATCATATGTTCCTTCTATATATTTGCAAACAATCTCACTTATGCTTGTTCCTTGGGTATTTTCTATGTCTTGAGATTGTCCTCCACTTTTCTCTTTTGAAATTTCATCATCTTGATAGTCCACTCCATCTTCTTTCCTTGCAGTTTCAAAAGATTCTGTAACATTTACAATTAATACTTGTTACTAATAGTTTACTAAAACTAACATTCAACATGTCATGAAAATTCCATCTAACCTTGATTGGCATCATTTTGATTTCCAAATTTCTCTTTAAGTGAGAGAGGTGTAGATAGATCATATATTTTTTCAACACATTTGCATACAATCTCACTTATACTTGTTCCCAATGGATTTTCTAAATCCTGAGATTGCACTCCAGACAAGA
This sequence comes from Nicotiana tabacum, assembly GCF_000715075.1. Classification (NCBI taxonomy): domain Eukaryota; kingdom Viridiplantae; phylum Streptophyta; class Magnoliopsida; order Solanales; family Solanaceae; genus Nicotiana; species Nicotiana tabacum. The sequence continues at coordinate 36,018,774 of NC_134083.1, forward strand.
TGGAATGGAATCTCACTTGTCTCTTTTGGATTTTTCTGGTCTTGACATTCCATTACATCTTAAACTTGTACTCCATCAAAAGATTCTACACACATTTGTAATCACAAAAAAGTTTATATGTATTATGCTATTGAATATAAATTTCAATGATAACAAATTCAAAAACTGTATCTAACCTTTCCCAATTTCGATGCCAATATCAGTTTCATCTTCTAGATGCGCATCTCTATAATCGCTTTCATAATGAAATTCTACATGCACATCTATATCATCACATTGATCATCAACTGCATATTTGCTAATTGGAACACTAGGTTCTCTCTCTATGGTCCTTTCATGAGGTTTGTCAAGACGCTTCAATAAAGTATCAATCTTTGATCCTAGGTTTTTCTTTAAAGCCTGTGAGATATTATTTAAAATAAGAATCGGAATGTTAGCTGCTTATAAGTTACGGACATTGGTCCTTAACATAGAGGTACAAGCTCACAAATTAAGGACAAATGTTCCTTAACTTAGAGTTACAAGAACGGAAATTAAGGACATGTAGTCCTGAATTTAGAGTTACAAGTTAAAAATTTAAGGACAAATAGTCCTAAACTTCAAGTTACAAGCACAAAAATTAAGGACAGGTAGTCCTGAACTTAGAGTTCCAACTTAAAAAAATAAGGACATGTAGTCCTCAACTTAGAGTTACAAGTTATAAAGTTAAGGACATGTAGTCCTGAACTTAGAGTTACAAGTTAAAAATTTAAGGACAGATAGTCCTGAACTTAGAGTTACAAGTTAAAAAGTTAAGGACATGTAGTCATGAACTTAGAGTTACAAGTTAAAAAGTTAAGGACAGGTAGTCCTAAACTTCAAGTTACAAGCTCACAAATTAAGGACACTTGGTCCTTAACTTAGAGTTACAAGCACAAAAATTAAGGACATGTAGTCCTGAACTTAGAGTTACAAGTTAAAAAGTTAGGACAAATAGTCCTAAACTTCAAGTTACAAGCACAGAAATTAAGGACAAGTAGTCCTGAGCTAAGAGTTTCAACTTAAAAAAATAAGGACATGTAGTCCTGAACTTAAAGTTACAAGTTATAAATTAAGGACAGGTAGTCCTGAACTTAGAGTTCCAAGTTAAAAAAATAAGGACATGTAGTCCTGAACTTAGAGTTACAAGTTATAAAGTTAAGGACATGTAGTCCTGAACTTAGAGTTACAAGTTAAAAAGTTAAGGACATGTAGTCCTGAACTTAGAGTTACAAGTTAAGAAGTTAAGGACAGGTAGTCCTAAACTTCAAGTTACAAGCTCACAAATTAAGGACACTTGGTCCTTAACTTAGAGTTACAAGCACAGAAATTAAGGACATGTAGTCCTGAACTTAGAGTTACAAGTTAAAAAGTTAAGGACATGTAGTCCTGAACTTAGAGTTACAAGTTAAAAAGTTAAGGACAGGTAGTCCTAAACTTCAAGTTACAAGCTCACAAATTAAGGACACTTGGTCCTTAACTTAGAGTTACAAGCACAAAAATTAAGGACATGTAGTCTTTAACTTAGAGTTCCAAGTTCAAAAAATAAGGACATGTAGTCCTGAACTTAGAGTTACAAGTTAAAAAGTTAAGGACATGTAGTCCCGAACTTAGAGTTAAAAGTTAAAAAGTTAAGGACAGGTAGTCCTAAACTTCAAGTTACAAGCTCACAAATTAAGGACACTTGGTCCTTAACTTAGAGTTACAAGCACAGAAATTAAGGACATGTAATCTTTAACTTAGAGTTCCAAGTTCAAAAAATAAGGACATGTAGTCCTGAACTTAGAGTTACAAGTTAAAATGTTAAGGACATGTAATCCTGAACTTAGAGTTACAAGTTCAAAAGTTAAGAATAGGAAGTCCTAAACCGAGAGTTACAAGCTCAAAAATTAAAGACATGGTGTCCTTAACTTAGAGTTACAAGCACAGAAATTAAGGATATTACCTTGATGTCATTTTGAATCCTTTTTTCTGATAAAGCTATTTTTTGATGTATTCTAGTACATTCTACCTCCATATCCTTTTTGAACTTCTCCGATAATCTCTGAATCAAAAACCATAAAAACAAAAAAGTCTCTCAAGCAAAAACAAGCAAATAAAAAACTAATGGTATTCAAAGACAGAAAACCTACGTTAACAATTTCCTTAAGCAAGACTTCATCAAATTGTGTTGAAGGCATTGAACTTTGATCTTGAGACAATGGCACATGCACACTAGTGGGCTCCGTATCTACTTCAGAAGAAAGAAATGGTACCATCTCGAGCAACTGATACAACTATTATATAAGAAAAAAAACGTAAGTATTCAGAACTAAAACACATAAACAAAAAAATAGCTAGTAATCCTGTTAACTTACTTTTTTATTATGGAAGTACTTTTTACATAGGGTGTCATAATGTGGAGATTTCATATCTGAATAACATAGCATCCGGGGGAACCCACATTCTCTGAAGTTCACAAATTGTTTTTCCTGAAAAATTGGGAATACTTCCATAATCCAAATACAGAATGCGAAAGGGAAGCCAAGTATAGTATAACTGTCCTTCTCTTTATCTTTCTCTTTCTCTTTCTCATTCTCATTCTCATTGTCTGAAGTATTTTGTTTGGGATTCAAGCAGCTCTTCAATGATTTTAGTAATTTTTCATAACAAAGAGAGCCCCAATTGAAAGAAGAGCAGAGTGCATCGTCATCTACGATTTTCATTACCCGCTCAGACACATTCCGATTCTTGCGCTTCCCCATCAACACAGATTCAACAAAATAAATTGTTGGCAACTTCACCGCATCGTCATGGCTGCCTACAAATGATGCAGTTGTACCATATGGGTGACTAGTAATAAAATACCACAAATCACCTAACTCGATTCTATCCTTTCCAGGGAGGTAGACTTTCGAAAGCCTATTCTCTCTTTCACATAAAACTTTGAAGTCCACTGAAGAAGAACATTTCACCCCAGTAATTATCTGGAACGCTTTACGTGTAAACTTCACTTCATGATCAAAAACCTTGAATGTCATTGAATGCGAGTCATTGCTTATAATTTCTGAAAGCAACGCACAACGAATAAGTCTACCACAGAACTTCACACCTTGTAATCGGAAAAAGTTTCCGAAAACACCATCCCTCAACTTCTTCCATTGCGTGTTCGACAAGAAACTTTTTATTGTTTCCTTATACTGAAAATCTCCTTTCCAATAGCTCATCGAATTACGCCAATCATCAAACTCGAAAATACGATCTCCTTCCATTAGCATATTACAAAGAAGGAAATAGAACGTAAACATTAGGACTATCTTTCTGAAATGTCCTTAATATTTAAACTACAAAACTAAAATCCATGACCTAAGTAGATGCATCTTTAATAGAAGAACAGTATACTAAAATTAGCTTACAAATTCTTAGGACTATTTTTCTGAAATGTCCTTAATAATTAAACTACAAAACTAAAATTCAGGACCTAAGTAGATGTATCTTTAATAGAAGAACAATAAACTAAAATTAGCTTACAAATTCTTAGGACTATTTTTCTGAAATGTCCTTAATATTTAAACTAAAAAACTAAAATCTAGGACCTAATTAGATGCATCTTTAATAGAAGAACAATAAACTAAAATTAGCTTACAAATTCTTAGGACTATTTTTTTATAATGTCCTTAATATTTAAACTAAAAAACTAAAATTCAGGACCTAATTAGATGCATCTTTAATAGAAGCATAATTAACTAAACTTAGCTTACAAATTCTTAGGACTATTTTTCTGAAATGTCCTTAATATTTAAACTAAAAAACTAAAATCCAGGACCTAATTAGATGCATCTTTAATAGAAGCACAATTAATTAAAATTAGCTTACAAATTCTTAGGACTATTTTTCTAAAATGTCCTTAATATTTAAACTAAAAAACTAAAATCCAGGACCTAATTAGATGCATCTTTAATAGAAACACAATTAACTAAAATTAGCTTACAAATTCGTAGGACTATTTTTCTGAAATGTCCTTAATATTTAAACTAAAAAACTAAAATCCAGGACCTAATTAGATGCATCTTTAATAGAAGCACAGTTAACTAAAATTCCTAAACACAGTTAGCTTATAAATTCTTAGGACTATTTTTCTGAAATGTCCTTACATAATCAATATATTGATTGAACCACAAACACATTTCAATACCAAAAGGTTCTCAATAACTTTCTCACAAGAATCTGTACCTTATTCCTCAGCGAATCAAGTTATAATCATTATTTTGGACATTTCACACATACTTGATGACAAATACAGCATTGATCACGATTAGAGATATACAAAAAGAAAAATGCATAAAAGCAAAATTGAAAACATACTAGTACGTTGGTTCGCTGCAGAGAAGATGACAAAGGAGAAGAGATTAAGTTGGACAAAGTATACGCAGAGAATTGTTGTGGGCTGGGCAGGAACGATATTGAGGGAGCAAAATTTTTCTTATGAAATTTTGGCTTTGAACTTCAATTGAGAGAAGAGAGTTGCATGCAGGAACGATATTGAGGGAGTGAAATTTTGCCTATGAAATTTTGGCTCTGAACTTAAATGAGAGAAGCGTATAAAGGAAGGGTTTGGGAATAAAAGAAATAGAAGAAAGGGTAAAAATATCTTTTCATATTAATTTTAATAGAGTAGTGGCTATTTTTGCTCAACATTAGAATTGGTGGATAAAAAATAAATACCACCTTATTTAGTGGCTACCACACGCTATTTTTACGTAAAATGAGACACATATATTTTGTGTGACTATAAATCATTACATAAAGGTAAAATATTTCCAAATAGGAAAAAAGTCATTTTTTTTACACGGACTAAAAAAAATATAAGTTCACATAAATTGAAACGGATGGAGTTTTAATTACTCCCTCTATTTCAAATTAGATGAGATACTTTCCTTTTTAGTCTATTTCAAAATAAATGGCACATTTCTAAATTTGGAAATAATTCAACTTTAAATTTTTCATTTCACCTATTTTACCCTTTATGAGAAGTTTTTATAACCATACAAATATCATCACCCTACAAAGCTTTTACCCCTTAAGCTTTTAAGACCACAAGTTTCAAAAGTCTTCTTTTTTTTTTCTTAAAACTCCGTGCCGAGTCAAACTACCTCGTCTAAATTGAAACGGATGGAGTATTTATTTTGATACTCCGAATCGCTTAGTGGCATCTTGCGTGATAGTAGCTCTGCTGTTGTTCAGTACTAATTCGTTAGTAATTTTTTTACGAGGATTCTTTGGCTTTTATTTGTCTCGAGAAAATTCTATACTATATCGTGTTGTAGACAGGTGTAAATACATAGATAATCCCTGTTGAACTTGTATATCTACAAGAAGAAAAACAAAACAAAATATTATATTGATAACACGTGTGTATTTATTCTTTGTACAAATTAGTTGTAGTGTAGTTGGTACAGTTGTACACAGTATAAATAGGCGTAGATATTTTTTTGTACTAAGCAACTTTTACATTTTGTATCTTGTATACTTTAGCTCTGTTAATTTCTAATGAAAGAGAAGGGTCCAGAAGACTCCCTGCCTAGGTCCTTCTTCATCCTCCATTAGAGCTCATTTGAGGTGAGCTTTTCCTCTTTATTTCTTCTACTATTTTGTCATGGTATCAGAGCTAGGCTCTCAGTCCTAAGATCAATCAGTCGATTCTCCATTCGATTATATCTCTACGATAGTTTTCTGTGCGAGTAGCGAAATTTTCCCAATTTTCAATTCGATCCTCGATAAGTATGGCTATTGATGAAAACACGACGGATTCCATAAATCCACTTCTAGATTTGACAAATCCACTCTTCATGCATCCATCTGAAAGTGTGGGTTCTATGCTTGTACTGGTACCTTTCGACGGATCGGGATATAGGTCATGGAGAAGAGGAGTTCTCAGAGCTCTCTCAGTGAAAAACAAGGTGAGATTCATAAACGGAAAATGCAGGAAACCGGATTCCAAGGACCCTAGTTATGATCAATGGGAACAATGTGACAATATGGTCACGTCGTGGATTCTGAATTCTATCTCAAAGGATTTAACGGATAATCTGCAATATGTTAATGATGCTCAGAAACTTTGGCAGGAACTAGAGGATAGATATGACCAGACAAACGGAGCGAAGCTGTATCAATTGCAGAAAGAGATAAATGATTTGAGTCAAGGAACCCTAGACATCACTGGGGTATTACACTAAGATGAAGAAGCTCTAGGAAGAGCTGAACATGTTGAATGCACATGCTCAGTGCAAATGCAACTGTACATGTGGTGCTAAGGCAAATATGCAGAAGGTTGAGCAGGACAGAAGGTTGATTCAGTTCTTAATGGAGCTAAACGAAGTTTATACTGTGGTAAGGGGAAGTATTCTGATGATGAATCTGTTGCCTTCACTCACACAGGCTTTTTCAATCCTTATCTAAAAGGAGAAATAAAGAGAGGTCAAACCAAATGATCAGTTTGTGATTGAATCTACTGCCCTGAGTGCAAATAGGTCAGGAGGAAATTCTTTCAGAACAAGTTATAATCAACAATCAAATACTCAGACAATGCTGGATATACAAACTACAATCAACAAGGAAACAGAACTGGGAACAATAACTACAGGGGAGGATATTTTGGGAGCAGACCCAGGTTTTTTTGTGACTATTGTAAGAAACCAGGTCACACTAAGGAAAGATGCTACAAATTACATGGTTATCCACAAGATTCAAGGTTCAACAAAGGAAAGAGAATTGTTGGAAATGTATATGGAAGTCAAAGTGAGAATGGCATTGAAGGTGAATATGGAGGCAATGGCCAAGTACAGGAACATGATCGAACCATGCAAAACCTTACAAAGGAACAATATAATCAACTACTGAGCATCCTGGAGAATTTTCATGCTGGAAATGGAGGAAATGAACTGAAAGCAGGAGCTGTGAACTTTGCAGGTATTTCAGCTTGCTCAACTTCATTTGATTCTGGTGCTAACTCATATGAGTGTTTTAGATCAATTGCTGATTCCTGGATACTTGATTCTGGGGCATTAAATCACATGACCTATAACAAATCCATGTTTGACCAATGTGAAAACTTTAGTATACCCTTTCTTAGTTACACTGCCTAATAGTTATAAGGTGAATGTGACATTGATAGGAGATGTAGTCATGAGTCCTAGGTTCACCCTAAAAAGAGTCCTTTTTGTCCCTAGTTTCAAATTCAACCTAATTTCTGTGCATTGCTTAACAGTTCAACTTGATTGCTTTGTCATATTTTCCAAATTTGCTTGTATCATTTTGCAGGACCCTTCACTGAAGAGGCCTCTGGCAATTGGTAAAAGTAAAGATGGTCTGTACCTTTACACCTCATATTCCTGCAAGTCTAATTCCTTGGTTAATGCCAATTCATCTAGTTCATCTAATAAAGGTGATGCAATCACTAAATCTGTTTCACATGTTCCATCTAGCCTAACTAGTAGTAATAATGTTGTCTCACACTCTGTTTCACATGTTGTACCTAGTTCACACACTTCTTCTCATGAATGCAATAAAGTTGTCACAAATTCTCATGTGCAATGTAAAGGAAATGCCAATTCTACATACAATGCATCTATGTTTGATAAAGATATGATTGATCTCTTGTGGCACAATAGATTGGGACATGTAGCCTTTGCCAAAATGAGAGGAATTGAGTCCATACCTGTTCATTTTTCACCCAAACAACCTTTCATTTGTCCTATATGCCCAATGGCTAGACAAAACAGATTGCCCTTTCCAGAAAGAACTACAGTCACAACCAAAATATTTGAAATCCTACATGTTAGTTTATGGGGGCCCTATCATGTCCCAACACATGATAGGCATAAGTACTTCATCACCCTAGTAGATAACTACAGTAGGTGTACTTGGACACACCTGCTTAGATGCAAAAGTAATGCTCTGCAGGAAGTCAAGGCTTTCACTGCCATGGTAAAGAATCAATTCAATTGCTCCATTAAGACCATTAGAACTGACAATGGTCTTGAGTTCATAAACTCTGAGACTGCTTCCTTCTTGCAGTCCTAGGGCATTATACATCAGAAAACATGTCCCTATACGCTCCAACAGTATGGCATAGTAGAAAGAAAACACAAGTATCTTTTAGAAACAGCCAGGGCACTGTTGTATCAGTCTAAACTCCCCATGCAATACTAGGGAGAATGCATTCTCACCTTAACCTATTTGATTAACAGACTCCCTTCTACTACCCTAAAAAAACAAATGCCCATTGGAGTTACTTTACAAAAGAAAACCCAACTATTCTCACCTTAAAAGTTTTGGATGCCTTTGTTTTCCTACAACCCTCAAAACTCACAAAGATAAGTTTGAAACAAGATCCTTACTTCATGTTTTTGTGGGATACCCCTTTGGGACAAAGGGTTACAAGGTACTCAATCTAGTCACAAAGAGAATTCATGTATCAAGAGATGTTGTATTCCATGAAAGTGTATTTTCTTTTGCTTTGCATTCTGATTCCAATAGAGTCTTTCTCTCATTTCCACAAATAAATTCAGACTTGGCACAAGACCTGTTTCCCCCTCATGAGTCAGTATCTCTTCCTAGTTCACTTGGTCCATATCTCCCAGCTATGTCACCTGACTCCTTATCACTAGGGCTGAGTGAATCCAATTCTCATACAACTTCAAACTTTGAAGAATATTCTACCCTGTTTGAGAACAATCAGCATGAGACATCTATCAACAATACTCCCAACTTAGTGATTCAACAACCTAATGAAACATCAGGAACACCCTCCAGAACTCTCAAAGTCCATACCTATTTAAAAGATTATAATTACTCACTCCCCACGTTACAGACAAGCCACCTTAACTCTCCTTCCAGCAGCAACCAAAGCATTACCTCACTTTCTTTTAATGTATCTATACCCAATGCCCAATGTGTTTCACTCAATGCTTTGAGTTCTGCTAGTCAGCAATTGATCAAAAACATTTCACATGGGACTGAGCCCAGTTCATATGAAGAGGCAGCTGCTGATCTTGTATGGCAGACAACTATGAATCAGGAATTTGAAGCACTTTATGCCAACCATACTTGGAGTTTAGTGCCACTTCCAGCTGGAAAAAGAATAATAGGTTGTAAATGGATATATAAGGTGCAGTACAAGGCAGATGGGAGCATAGAAAGATTTAAAGCAAGGCTAGTAGTAAAGGGATACACTCAGCAGGCAGAGGTAGACTATACAGAAACTTTTTCATCAGTAGTAAAGATGACAACTGTTAGAGCTCTAATTGGGATAACAGTGAAGAAAGGATGAGAGATCTCCCAACTAGATGTCAACAATGCATTCCTCCATGGGGACCTCCATGAGGAAGTATATATGGAAGTACCTCCAGGTCATGTTGTGGAAAGGCCAGGCTTAGTGTGCAAATTGAATAAGTCCTTATATGGTCTGAAACAAGCAAGCAAGCAAGCAATGGTATGAGAAGTTGATTGCAGCACTCTATTCCAGAGGATACACACACTCCCTACTCGACTATTCATTGTTCTACAAGAAGCATGGAACTTCATTGGTGTTTGTGGCTGTTTATGTAGATGATGTCCTAATAATAAGGACTGATTTACAGGAAATAGAAGCACTGAAGGCTTTCTTACATGAGACCTTCAAAATAAAGGACATGGGAAGGCTACATTATTTCCTGGGGTTGGAAATTTTGTATAAGGATGATGGGGTAATCTCAAAGAAAATCCACAATGGATCTATTGACAGAGTTTGACTGCACCAAGTACTCTGCTATAACTTCTCCACTTGATCCTTCAACTTAGCTAAGTGCATATGGGGGGTCTCTAATGCCTGATCCTTCTCACTACAGGAAACTAGTAGGAAAGCTGAATTTCTTAACTAATACAAGGCTTGACATATCTTATAGTGTGCAACATTTGAGTCAATACATGCTGAGTCCTAGGGAGCCACACCTGAAAGCTGCATACCATGTACTTAGGTACCTTAAAGGTGATCCAAGCTTAGGGATTTTTCTATCCACATCAAAGACTACAGGGTTCGAGCCTTCAGTGACTCAGACTGGGCCGCCTGCCTGAGTCAAGGAAATCAGTTAGTGGATATGTTGTGTTGCTAGGTGACAGCTCTATTAGCTGAAAATCTAAGAAACAACACACCATTTCATTATCCTCAACAGAAGCAGAATACAGAGCAGCTAGACAAGTTATGGGAGAATTAGTGTGGTTACTTAGGCTGCTTGAAGAATTGACAATTCCCTTAACATTACTTGTTCCAGTTTTCTGTGATAGCCAAGCAGCTCTCCACATAGCTAAGAATCCTGTTTTTTATGAACGTACAAAACACATAGAAGTGGACTGCCACTTTGTGAGGAATCAACTACACGAGGGATTCATCTTATTACATCACATTTCCACACATGAGCAGCTGGCAGATATATTCATCAAGCCTCTTATAGAGATCAAACATTGCAATTTACTTAGCAAGTTGGCTGTGAGTTCCTCCCAACTGGGGGGGGGGGGAGGGTATTGCACGTGTGTATTTATTTTGTACAAGTAGTTATAGTGTAGTTGGTATAGCTATACACAACCGTACCAGTATAAATAGGCGTAGATATTTTTTTGTACTAAGCAACTTTTACATTTTGTATCTTGTACACTTTAGCTCTGTTCATTTCTAATGAAAGAGAAGGTTCCAAAAGACTCTGCCTAGGTCCTTCATCCTCCATTAGAGCTCATTCGAGGTGAGCTTTTCCTTTTCATTTCTTCTACTATTTTGTCACAGGTAATTTCATTTCATGTCTATGGGAGGACAAATAGAGAGAAAAAGAAAAAAGAAGAACGCGCCGTATAGGGGTATAAATTTGATTTGAGCTTAAAGTTCAAGGCTTCAAGCTCGAGAAAAAGAGTTCTAATTCCATTTTTGTCGTATTATTTGAAAGTGAGATTGTGAGAGCTTAAGTTGTAGATGCACCGGGAGAATCAAACATGAAGTTGAAACCCATACAGATTAGAATAAATGACGGCGTTGCTGACATATTTACATGACATCAGTTCATTACAGCGACACCCATAACCTAAGATCACGTACAAGATTACACTAAGGAGGGAAAAATGAAAAAGAAAAGGAAGAAACCCAAAAGATTTAATCAGCGCTGACACTAGTTTGAAAGCTATCATAGCCAAGCTCCCCATCCAGGAAACATATGACACAAACGATCAGGATCAATGGCGTCGTGTATGAGTTGTTGAACCTGCAAAAAGGGGGACACTTATCACCTCTTTCCTTTCTTTTATGCAACATAGATTGAGGTACCAATAGGAAATTCAAGTTTGAGTCAAAGGAAAGTATGCGTCTTATAATCACAGTACCCTATCAGCCAATTGGAAAGAATTTGCTGATCAATTTCAGTCAAGAGAGAAAGCAAATAAAGATAATTAGAGTTGCCTGAACCTGAAAGCACAATTTCTGAAAAGAGCATTCATATAGTAGTGTGTATTATTTGTGTAGAAGGTAAAGAATGATGCTCTCAAGTTTAATTAAACAAAGAGCAATAAGACATATCACTGGGCTAGCAGGGATTAAAATTAATAATCAGATTAATAATTTATTAGTGTATAGTGTGTGCGAATTGATGCCTTATTCCGGTTAACAGATTACCTGCGTGAATTGATGCCTTATTCCGGTTACCTGCCCATGAACACTTCTCATTTCACCTTCTTCATATCCATCTAACTTTTGTTTAACGCGCATCAAGGCTCTAGCAGCATCCTTGTTCCCCTCATAGTCATCTTGTTGAGAGTCTTCCAAACTGGTTTCCAGATCATCTTCACTTTCCTAACAAGCAGAAATAGTTCAATAAGCCTTTGTAAATGCGAAGATGAACATTATTATACCTTTTTCAGATATCAACCAGTTCATATATACACGTATTTTATTTGAATTGTAAAAACATGAGTACAGGCTATTCTAATGGGGACTTGGGTAGTAAGTCTATGTGCTTTACGATAGTAAGACAAGAACTTGCTTCTAGCTAAAACTAGTTTCACCACCTATAAACTAATGGGCTCCTACAAAACTGAGTGTACTTTGGAACAGAGCAGTATGAGGTCTTGACTTGCTCATACTCAGCCGTTCAATTAGTTTTACGCCTCCGCGTGCCACATACTTTCTGACAAGTCTGTTCGAAACCAAAATTTTCAAATTAGGAGTGCTATCAAGGACTAACGTTAAATTTGGGCATTAAGAAAGTTGGATTTTGTCTACTTATTCGAGGAAAAAAGAAAAGAGTTGGATTTATCCCATCTCATTGAACTTCACAAGCAGAAAAACTACTTTAGATAATGTAGACACTTTTTTAATATACAAAAGTCAGGTTCAAAATGCATATGCATGTCTCACCAGCTGTAATGTCCAAGACAACCCACACAACAATACTTTTCTGGTTGCTCCTTCAGACATACAGTCAGGTGCATAATGCATTGTGGATAATATGCCTACAAATGTCACGTTAATAGAAGTGGAATGACAGTCTAGGTCACAAAACAAAACCAGAATCAGGGTTTTCGTACAAGTTAGCCAAAAGCGTGCTTTCATATGTAATAATTAATAACCTATGTTAAGTATATCTGCAAATATATAAATTAGCACTTTAAAAATATTATATATATCAATTAGGAAGATCCAATGCTACAAATTTTGATTCTTTCCTATTTTAGAATGCGCAGATCGGTAAATTGAGAACACTCGAGCTGAAAATGTCCCACAATTCTCCTCCTCTTTTTCCTACAAACATATATTATGAGACCTAAGTATTTTAAAGTAAGCTCTTGGCAACACAAAATAAAAAGAAAATAATTTGAGGAGTAAAGGTAAATTCAGTAGACACTACACTTTCCATGAGCAGAACAAATGTTCAATATTTATCCTCAGAATGTGCAAGCACATCAGAGAAATGATAAAGCCCACTTGTATTATTGTTCATTACTATTTCTCTTATTTTCTTGCTTCTTGTGAGGATAAATACTCAACTTTAATGCAGCTCAAGAGACTAATAGAAATCATGAGTTCATAGGGGATATTTTTCACTCATATTCTTTTCCCTTTATCCTCTTGACTTGGCAGCTAACATTTAGACATTTACCCATTGCAAGTGCACCATGTCAAATTATTGATGAGTAAGTGACTCAGAACGAAAGATTCATCTTTTTCACTTTTCAGTATGTTCATAAGAGAGTATAAAAACATGGCTTTTGTTAAAATTGACTTTGTTAAGTTATAAGTATTATTCTTTAATGTTCTTATTCAGTTAAATACTAGATAAAAGTTACATCCGTGAATAGCCATGCATCGAATATTTCAATTATTAATTATTCAGTTTAAACTACCGCAAAAGCACTGAATATACATATTTAGTACACGGGTTTTCTCTAGTGCAAGAATTACATATAAGAATGATAAATTCAGCTTCTGGGAAAAGAACAAGAAGATCCATGTAAAAACAATTTTCACTTTAAAACCTCATATCCCAAGATCCAGAATAAAGCAACCCTCTTTTTTCACTTTAAAACCTCATATCCCAAGATCCAGAATAAAGCAACCCTCTTTCTTTATCCAAACTCATACTAGAAACAGCATCAAAATGCTTAATCCACGGAACATTACGATTTCTTCTAACTTCAAGATACGCCTTGGGATTAATGGAACTTATTAAATAATCTCTAATGGTAGGTAAACTACCAACTCGTTTAAAGGCTTTTCTTTTTTTACCCAAAAATTTCCAAACCCGAATTTTACCATCCTGATGTCCGGTAAATATTTTATCTCCGTAAACAACAATTGCTTTTACTAATCCGCTGTGAGACTTGAACCCAGAATATTCCTTCAAGTTTTTCCATACTCTAATATTTTTGCTATCAAGAACTACATATAAGAATGAGTTCATAAGGGATATTTTTCACTCATATATTCTTTTCCCTTTATCCTCTTGACTTGGCAGCTGACATTTAGACATTTATCCATTGCAAGTGCACCATGTCAAATTATTGATATCCATTCTAAGCAAGACTCCTGAATTGATAAATCCCATCATTCAAGAATCACAGAGAATGACATTTCATCAGTAATGTTTTTTACCACTTTTACGTTGTATCTTAAATGAACTTTTGACTTTCAGTTTTCTTAATGAATATGACACTAACATTGCAAGTGGACTTCAGAAAAGGATAAACGCCAAGATCATTGATATACCTTCTGACGTTGCAAAGCCTTTAGAGGGGATAAAGCCCACTTGTATAAAGGATCATGGATAAAGACCTGCAGTGAAGGTCCGTAAGTATGACTGACGGACACAGTTTAAACTCTTAATGTGGTAGGAATAGGCATCTGAAATGCGGTACCTCGATAATGGTAAGCAGTGCTTCTTTGTTTGTCCGCATAACAGACAGGGTTTCCTCACAGCATCTTCTAAAAACCCCTTCCACCCCAGTTACGCCCATGCCATCAATAATGTCCCTACTCAGCCTGAAGGGTACCTGCAATAGATCATTATGGATGACCATTGAGATACAGGCTGAGAAAATTTAAACAATGACATGATCTTATAAAACAAAAGAGTGACATATGGATATGTGAGAGTATGAGTGAAAAGATTAGGAATACAAGAAGACAAGTGACTTCAACCTAAGTTCTTTTGTAGATACCCTATATAGCGTATATAACAAATCCATCCACTGTGGGCCACTAATACATATTTACACATCTGATTAACTTTTCTTTGTGAATATGACCAACTTTAATATAACTAATCTAACAGAACAGAAGTATTGAAATAAACAAACCCTTTCGGGAGTTTTCAGCATAAGGCCCTGCTCAAATGCAACCCCAAGATCTATGTGAACAACTTCTGCAGTGGCTTGATCTACAAGGATATTCGTGGAATGCCGATCTCCTAGTCCAACAATATATCCGACCTGAATGTAAAAGAAGTATGAGCATTCAAAACTATTAGATAAATCAAGATCTTGACATTAAATATCTAGCAAGAACTTAAGCTCAAACACAGTTCTCTAATTTCTGTTTATAATTACACAATTTCTTTTCTGGTTTACTAGGAAATATTTGAAGAGAGTACTGTTTCAGAAAGTTGCTAAATCACTGGAAGTAGTACCATTGAACTTGCGGCCACGCTTCTGGTATAAGCAAGCCTCTTTTGAAACCAGTCAGCTGGATGAAAAAATCTCTCCAAGAAAAAGTGATGCATGACAGGCCTGCAGCGAAGACAATTAGATAGCTCAAACAACTTGAGCACAAGGTCTTATGGAAGGTGAGTAATACCTGAAGTTATCACAGACTTCCTGGAAGGCCTTCCGCTTGTTACTTTCCTACACAAAATGTAAACATTATTGAAATAAGTCATATACAAAACTCCCAACTAGATATGGTGTTCCAGTTTCAATGTGCTAATTGATGCACTTTTGAGCTTCAATTTTAAATTATAATAAAAGATGCCCCACACGTTTATGCCATGTCCTTCTACTGTTCAACTCATACAGCCACCTAGGGGTGGCAATCGGACGGGTCGGGTCGGATATGGATGGGTAAAACGGGTAATGCAAAAACGGATAAATTATCCGACCCGACCTATATTTAATATGGATAAAAAACAGGTTAACCGGCGGATAATATGGATATCCATATTGTCCATGGCTTCTTGAATATGATCACTTTTTGGAAGAACTCTTAGTCTCCCAAACTAGAGGAACCCCCAACTTGAGGCTTTACAAATGTAAAAGTTAAACCCATTGGTTATCCAATTTCTAAGTGGATAATATGGTTCTTATCCATATTTGACCCGTTTTTAAATATGGTGTTTGAGCTTCACTGAACATAATAACTAAAGCCAGCATGACTAACCAACACCTCCCCCCAAAAATAAAAGAAAGAAAAAGAACAGAGTTACGCCTATGGAATTAAAAGCAAATCTATCGGCATGACTAACTTGAAACTAAGAATTACAAACCAATTGTATGCAGCTTCACATAAATCTTTATATCTCATTTTATATCATGCATTCTGCATTCCCAAACGAGTTTCAAATGCTTGTACTATTTGTTAGAATTTACGCATTGGTTGAGGCCTGAGGGAATGACCTGATGTCTATGATCCTTGGCAATCCTAACCTTTATGCTCTGGCTTTTGGAGTTAATTTAAGCCCAAGGTTCAACTTCTCACATGGTATCAAAACCAGACCCATCCCTATTCTTGATTTATGCAATGTTGGACCCCACATTCTATAGTTCACACTCTAAATGTCCATGCCCAATGCGAAGAGTTAGAATGTCACACATTGGTTGAGGGAATAGACTGTTACCTCCATATATAGCGTTCTGCAATACACACCTCATTAGCTAACTTTTGGAGTTGAGTTAACCTCAAAGTCCATTTTTAACACTATTCAAAGTCATGGCTCTAAGGTCATATAAAGTTTCTCGTCCATTTACTATCTCCGATTTAGATATTCCTACATGTCAAAAGAGATTGTGGGAGGAAGTTAAGGGATTTCCTCGAAAGCCCCTCCAAACATGCACATATACTTAGGTAAGCTTGCCCAAAAAGTAAGCAAATTTGTTCTTGTTTAACCTCAATGATGTTTCTCTAGCTACAAACAAACATATCGTGGATGATACGGAAAAGATTTAAGTGGGATACACTGAGAGAGGATACAACAACTATGTCTCACTCAGAAATAGTTGGAGTTGATTACATGAATCTGTGTATTTATTGGACTCCATTTGAGCCTCTTTCGTTACATTACTCAGTATAGGAATTCTCTAAAACTATGGATTCTCTAAATCTCACACCAATCCCTACATTACTGAATAGTCTCCAACCAAACTTATGAGACTCCTGTAAACAGCCAGATCTAGTTAATGTGTCCCAATGACGACTAACCCTAATCCAAATAGCTGGTATCGAACAATACTGATAATTCACCCCTAATGTGTTTTATTTTTCGCTAAGTCCACATAAGGTCTAAGAAATTGTAAATCATTTGAGATACTTCTCTACATGAATTTCTATCAACCTCATCCTTTTTTCTAGACACCTTTAGCCATCATGGTATCAGATCTATGAATCTGCGTGCACCTTCTGTCGCGCGTTAAATTTTGTAGTCTTATCTAATATTATACGACCACAATTTCATTTTAACATCTACATTTTTGTCACACTCGTTATGAATACTTATAGGACGAACATTCACTCTCATATAGCGTTTCCGGTCTCATAATTGTTTTACAAGAATTTGCCTCAATCTGGTAGGTATCCCGACACTTCCATGAAACTTAGTCTTCATCCATAATTATTTTCTTAAAAGACCGAGCCTAAATATCTTAGTCGTCTAATGTCACCTCGACATCATTTTTCTTATGTTGGATGAACCTGCAGTGTATATATTCCATCTCACTTTGACATGTCCTAAAACCCTTAATATCAAGAGTTCTGCACTTTAGTTTATTTTCTCACCAATTCCATCAATTAACGAAATATCATCTAGGAATACCATACACCATAGAACCCCAACTTGTATGCTATTGATTAACCTCATACATAACTAGAGTAACAAGTACGTGCTCAAAGTAGATCTCTAATGTCAAAAAACAGTTAACATATGCTTTCTATCTTGCTCAGATTTAAGGAGATATGTAAAGTCGTCCTCTCGATTTGAGTTGAGCCATTGATCGAATAGCCTCTCTATACCGATTGATCTCTATCTCCTACCAAGACTTGTGGGCAATTGTCCGTAAAAACTAAACTTTTTTTTTTGTAAGGTAAATAATTTTATTAATAATTGGGGGAAACCCCGCATACAAGCTGTATGCCTACACCAAAATATGGTTCTCAACAAAAGAGACCCAATCCATCCTCTATACAAATAGGGACCTCACGAGAACACTGAAAAGAAACTAGAAACAAAAAACTACTTTATAATTTTTTCCAAAATCTTGTTCTACCCCTTCAAATGCTCTCCTATTTCTTTCATTCCAAATAACCCACATGATTGCTAATGGGGCAACCTGCCATGCCCTAGGACTTCTCTTTCCCCTCAGGTGAACCCAGCTATGCAACGCCTCTTTCACATTGGGTCGCAAACAAATTAAGGACCACCCTCCACAACCGATTAGCCACTTGACAACGCAATAGAAGATGATTTACGTCTTCGCCCGAGCTTTTACACATGAAACACCAACCAAGATAAGTGAATCTCCCTCTTTCTTAGATTTTCCACGGTTAAAATCACTCCCCTTGCCGCCAACCATGCAATGAAACACACCTTTCTCGACGCTCTAGGAGTCCAAATAGAGCAATGTGGAAAGATGTATTCCTCTCCTAGCAACCTCTTATAATATGATTTAAGAGTGAATATTCCATCTCTACACTCTAGCCATCTCCATGATATGTAGTTTGGCGTATTCAACCCATACAATATCTCAACCACATTGTGAAATTCACCATCTCCCAAACTTGTAAGTCCCTCCTGAATCTCAAATCCCAATAAACTATCCTTTCATGAGACCTATAGATTTGTTGAATTGCCATCCCTCTTTGGCTTGATACACTATACAAGTTAAGGGAGGCTTCCCTCGACTCGTTCTCCCTACACCACTTATGCGCTCAAAAACTAACAGTGCTTCCATACCCAACCCTAAAAGAAATATGTCGACTAAAGTCTTCCCACCCCTTCACGATATTTCTCCACAAGCCACTATGGAGCTGTGATGTTTCTGGTCCTCCCTTCCATTATACCATATTTTTCCGCTACCACGCCCCTCCAAAATGCATTCTCTTCCATCCCAAATATCCATATCCACTTTCCAAACAAAGCTTTGTTAAAAACCTTGAGATCTTCCACTCTAATTCATCCCCATTACTTTCGAGATGCCCTAGGACTTCTCTTTCCCCTAAGGTGAACCCAGCTATGCAACACCTCTTTCACATTGGGTCACAAACAAATTAAGGACCACCCTCCACAACCGACAAGCCACTTGACAACGCACTAGAAGATGATTTACGTCTTTGCCCGAGCTTTTACACATGAAACACAAACCAAGATAAGTGAATCTCCCTCTTTCTTAGATTTTCCACGGTTAAAATCACTCCCCTTGCCGCCAACCATGCAATGAAACACACTTTTCTTGACGCTCTAGGATTCCAAATAGAGCAATGTGAAAAGATGTATTCCTCCCCTAGCAACCTCTTATAATATGATTTAAGAGTGAATATTCCATCTCTACACTCTAGCCATCTCCATGATATGTAGTTTGGCGTATTCAACCCATACAATATCTCAACCACATTGTGAAATTCACCATCTCCCAAACTTGTAAGTCCCTCCTGAATCTCAAATCCCAATAAACTATCCTTTCATGAGACCTATAGATTTGTTGAATTGCCATCCCTCTTTGGCTTGATACACTATACAAGTTAAGGGAGGCTTCCCTCGACTCGTTCTCCCTACACCACTTATGCGCTCAAAAACTAACAGTGCTTCCATACCCAACCTAAAAGAAATATGTCCACTAAAGTCTTCCCACCCCTTCACGATATTTCTCCAAAAGCCACTATGGAGTTGTGATGTTTTTGGTCCTCCCTTCCATTATACCATATTTTTCCACTATCACGCCCATCCAAAATGCATTCTCTTCCATCCCAAATATCCATATCCACTTTCCTAACAAAGCTTTGTTAAAAACCTTGAGATCTTCCACTCTAATTCATCCCCATTCCTTTCGAAATGTGACAACTCTCCAATTCACAAATTGCTTGTTCTTTCCGCCATGTCCCATAAGAAGTTCCGCTGAAGTCTTCCAAACCTCTCGGTCACCTTACCAGGAGACCGTAAGAGTGACATGAAATAAGTCGGTATGCTAGGAAGTGTGCTTTTGATAAATACTTCCCTCCCTCCACTCGACAAGTACCTCTTTTGCCATCCCGCTTCCCTTCTTTCGACAAGTACCTCTTTTGCCACACCGCTAACCGCTTCCCTACTCTCTCTATCATCGGATTCCACACCGCAAGATCTCTGCTCGAAGCACCGAGCGGTAGCCCCAAATAGGTAGTAGATTTAAGTTTTTACTCCTCTTGTCTCTCAATCATATATATTTTCTCCTCTCTGGCATTCCTACCTTTTGGTACAAGCTTATGGAGTCTACTAAAGAGTTCAGTAACCAAAATCCTTACCCATGCCTATTGTTTCAAGAGAAGAGAAACTTGTCAAAACATTTTGCTTAGTAATTCAACTTAGCAGGGCATTAAGGCTTCAAAGCCTCAAAAGACTGTTGAGGCACCAGCTGAATTGCTAGCAATAGAGTGAATGTATGTAATGGTTGAGAGATTTACAACAAGATTTGCAAAGTGGAAAACGAACTAAGCAGATAAGTTGTGGAACTTACCACAGTCATGTGTTGCCGACATTTCATGAATGTCCAGTCTCCTGCTCCATAGCGTCCATGGGCTCCTCCATCTCTAGTGCTGGTATTTTAATAATAAAAGGTTCAATAAGCAACTCAATCCATGAAATATACGGGTAGAGAACAATGCAGAAGCTAGTTCCACTGACCTGCCTATAAGATAATCACCAAGTGGAAGAGTGCCATTCACCCATTCCAAAACACCCGCACTTGGAGTAAAAGGTACAACCTGTCTCACAAACACAACCATCTAAAATTAGTGGACAGAGGAAGTATATACGGGTTCAAGTGTTAAAGCAACGAAACGTGGCGTAATGAACTATTTTGATTGTTAGAGCTGGAGAATTTGTACAAGGTCATATAACAACTCATTCCTGCCGAACCATGTGGAATACATTAACAAGCATATGATTGACAAAGTATCATAAGATCTTGAACCAATATTTATACAACTCCTGCGCAAGAGAGGTTTGAACAATCTACTCAATAACATTAAATCAGGAGGTGATATAGTTAATAGTCATATTAAGCAGTAGGGAAGAATAGTATAGATATTCTTGAAAGATTATCACTAAGTAAAACAAGTGTAATTAAAGAGTACAGATTTTAAGTTCAACAGAAAAGAATTAAATAATTTGGCACGCGCCCCTTCAAAGAGGAACTTAAGTCAAGGATTTTTGCTTTCCATTATAATTTGTTTTGAAATTAAAGGTGCTTTTACCCTTTTAAGATGTTACCTTGTAAGTGCGAATTCTCAGCCTTCGTTTCCAAGTGTCCCGACGGTTCTGTAAGAAAGTATTTACTAAGCCGAAGAACTGTTCCATCACCTGTGTATTAAATTCAAAATGTATATCAATACTCAAAAGAAAAGAAAACCCATAGCAGGGAATTTGCAATCCATAACATACCATTTCTTGAGCTCAATGCGTACAACACAAATTACAAGCAGAAAGGGAAGGCATCCACAGACATGAAATAAACAAGAGGCCAACTATACATTTTACCAGCACCTATAAGGCTCTAACTGATGGCTGGGATCAAACAAGGTAAAAGTACACCAAGAAATCAGGGAAGAACCGGCAATCACTGATAACAACGGAATTAACGCTTCCACAATAACCAGCAGAAATAATTGATTATAAGCCTTAAGCATTGATGCTAGTCCATGCTTCCAAATTTGACTGAGATGTAAAGAAAAGAAATAACTCTGTGGTATCTGACACTCCCCTCAATCTTCCATGATTCTCATAACAGCATGCTAGTTAAAATTGTCATGTATTTGTGCTGAATTTCAGTTTGCCAAATATAGCGGATGTAAAAGAAAGAGTTTAAGCACGTACAGCATCTTGTCTCAGGTCATCATTGCCAGATTTCGCAAGTTGTCGGTATTTATTGCCATCGGAGCCGAAACATTCAACAACTTTTGGCGCATTTATACCATTCATCACACTGTAGAACACAATAGTTAAAACACAGGAGAACTATGACAGCTGTATTTGAACAGCCTGTGGTATTGAACTACATCTAGAGCACTTAAACCATTTGTGAGAAAGCACGGGAGAAATTATATTATTGATATTAGTTTTTCAATATAATACAAGAAGTCCTATTTATAGACTCTACAAAGTACATATTACTCCTATTCCAATGTGGGACTAGACTTACTTATACACATAACTATCTAACACCATTTATTGCACTCCGAAGCACAACAGTTTAAGTCACAGGAAAATCATAAGAAACTGCTACAGAGTGGCATGTATACTTTGTTACTTACGTGACAGAATCTGCTAATCCTTTAAAGTGCGGAAAGGAGCCTTCAGTGTATTGACAACTCGGGTCAATTGCTATATTGGCTGTTACCACAGGAACCTGAAGACACATTATACCAAGAGGTGTTAGCTGTATCAATCGACTCCAACAAGAGAACTAAATTCAGAAGATTCTATAGCAAACAAACCCCCCCCCCCCCCCCCACAAAAAAAAAAAAAAAAACCTCATAAGAGAAAATCTGCTCTTATATTCCAATCCCTCACTTTTTAGCTGATAAAAGCATCAAACCAGCCTACATGCAGAAGTCAGTTGCAACAAGTACAGCTTGAAAAAGCCTAGGACAATTATCATCCAAGACTGCTCGTCACTCAGGGTGCGTGTGCAGACCCAGACAGTGGACACCGGGAACAGTAATATAGACTTGAATTACAGTTTGAAAGAAATAACTACTCCCTCCGTTCCAGTTTACGTGAACCTATTTCTTTTTTGGTCCGTTCCAAAAAGAATGACCCCTTTCTAAATTTGGAAACAATTTAACTTAAACACCCAATTCTACCTTTAATGAGAAGCTTTTATAACCACACAAATACTCTGGACCCCTTTTTGACTTGTTTAGGACCACAAATTTCAAAAGTCTTCATTTTTTCTTAAACTCCGTGCCCAGTCAAACAGGTTCACATAAATTGGAACGGAGGGAGTATTGAACTTACAAGTTCAAGATCTCGGATGCTGCGAATTTCCCTCGGAAGATTAAACTTTTTGTTAGTATCCTGCTCATAAATTCTAGTTGTTAGTTGTGAAATAGCAAAAGATGCTGCAGTTCCACTAACAATAAAACAAGCCTTACAGCCACCCCCATCCAACGAGAAAAAGTAAGAAATGAAAAAAGAAGAATGGAACATAAAGCAGATAAATATCAACATAACAAGAAGATGAAGACATCTGCTTACCTCCCTTTTTGTTTCTAATTCAGCTAGTTTAATGTAGATCTCAACCATTTGCTTCATCTGTTTACCAAAGAGATAACCACTTTATGGTGCAAAAAATATAAAATACACAAAGAAAACTTGCTGAAGTATAATCGAAAATCTAACCAGAATGCTGATGAGTCAGTACCTGTCTGATGACAGCTCCATGATACGAAGATAACTCCTTCAGCAGATTTTCTGCAGCGACTTTTTTATCCATGTCAACCACAAAAGAACTTCTGCTACGTTGTTTGTCTTTGATTCGATCACCATTTGCCAAAGCTAGAAGCTGACACAACCACCAGGAAAATAAAATCCTGATGTAGTAGGTTGATAAACATATTTATGAAATACTAGAAAGGAGTGCATCCTTCAAGTTAAGATATTTTAAATATCTTTCTGATGCGAACTGCCACTAAAATTTAGAAGAAAGCAAAGTTTGAAACAATATGGAACCTTCAACTTCACATATAAGAATCTTCAATTGTGCCCTAAATACCTGAAATATCGTATGATATGGATGGTCAATGGCCATTCTTTTGATGAGAGAAACCAAAGCAAACTGCATAACGCAAAATTCATATTCAGTCACCTAGAAACCTCTTTTTTTATGAAAAAAAAAGTATCAACTCAACCAACAGATAAAAGCAAATCAAAGTGAAACAGCAAAAAGCACAAGCACAGAGTCTCAGGTTATACCTGGAAGTTTTGAGCTCCCTGACTTTCTTTTGTGCTTCCCATCCTTGAAGCAATTTGGTAAACTAGTGGAATAAACTTGTAAGATTGAACCTGAAAGTAAATGATAAATTGTATCCTGAATAATCTGCAGTCTAGAGCTAATATAAAATACGCAAATACAAAACAGATTATTTTGGAAGATACAGCCTTGTAAAGCTTCCGATGTCAACATATAACAATGATCGAAGAATACCTCACTTATTGTGCCGAGCATGCTATCCACAACAATTGGTCTTAATGAGAGACCAAACCACAGCGAAATAAGTCGAAATACCTGAAAAAAGGGTAGCTCTAAAGATCTAGATAAAGCCAGAGACAGCTTAATGAAATTTCTAATGACTGCATACAGTGTTGGTTTGCCGAAAAAATCTTGAAACATTTCTACTTTCCCTATTAAAAAGCAGTAAAACAGAAGCACTTCATCCATTAAAATAAATCTCGACGAACTATATAATTAAAAAATCAATAATTCTACTCCTCTATAATCATTGTTTCAGCTGATTTAGAACAAAATGACTTCAAATCTTCTCCTCCCCCCTCCAACCAAAAAAAAGGATCCAGGACTTGGTCTCAGCAGAAAAACCCATAAAATCAGAAAGCAGCAACCAATACATACCACCCTGACATCATATTTATCTCCTATTACTAAACAGCGTTTATATTCATCAAGTGCCGTGCTCAGAAAGTTGTCCCTGTCTTCCTGAACAGCCAAGATAAGAAAAGAAAGTAAATCATGACAATTAACAAACGCATAATCAGCTTCAGGTAATGTGCAACAGTTTGCACAGGAAATAATTGCAAGTGTTAAAATTACTCCTGAACTTTAAAAGAGGAGAAGGAACAGTTCAATAACTTTTAACAACAGTGAAGACTAGGACAAAGGTTTATCAGTGTAACAAAAATTAAGGAGAATTATAAAAGCTACTTTAATTTGAATTGTCTTTTCAAAGTACTTCATTTGACAGAGAATAAAAAGATAATATTTTAATAGTAATTTCCCGCCGTATAACCTACAAGATCATTTATACAGCTCTTATGTACCTTTAACACTATTGGCAAATTCAAAACTGTTAACAGTTGCCAATGGGAAATTAAGACTAAATACATTTAAAGCTGCAATGCTGCACGTGAACCAATGAGAAAAACCATCTGGAATACAGTAGAAACCACCTTAAAATTAATTTTTTTTTAAAAATAAAGAAGATAAAAGGGTTTTCCATGAAGTAGTGCTAAAGAGAGTAATTATCATGCCACCTGCAACTTTTCAGCCTCTTCTTTGTCCATTGCCAGCTGCTTCTGCAACTCTTGTATTTTTGCTGAACAGTCGGTCTTTTCTCCCTAGTATTAGAGAAATATCACATTTAAATAGGTGCAAATTCAGAATCATCCTATCTCTATAACACCAAAAAGAAAGCATGACCATCATCAAGCTTACCTTTGTTGAACTTCTTAATCGTTTAACTAATGCTTCCAGCTCCCTTGTCTGAAAAATAAAATTTACATAAATAACCATGGGATTATTGATTTGCCACCATTGTTTCATGACTTCCTATTATTCTTTGGTTTATTTCAGTTCCATTAGAAGGAATAAGGGTAGCATACCTTGTGCTTTCTTAACCGCATTGCTGCCTGCCATTCACTGGAATTAAGTCGTTCTTCATAACTACGAAACAGAGCATCCGCATAGTGCGCAAGATGGAAATGCAGTTGACTTCGTTTTATGGCGGAAACCTTTCCTCGTGCCATGCAATCCTCAGCTAGTACGACTGCATGCTTCAAGTATTTCTCTAGTATAGTTCTTGAGCTGCATAACCATACTACAGAGTGAGAAAGCAGCAATCATTTTTTTTGTATAGGTGGCGAAATGCAGTATCACCCTTTAAATCTATTATTGCCTGTTAACTATTTTTGAATGACGCTTGCATTAGTCCAGTGTTCGTCAGGAGCCTTTGTTTTGTTTGACTACAGATTTGTATGTCAAGTTCCTCCCACACACACACACACACACACCCCAAACCCAAAAAAGCCCTCCTCTTTTTTCTCGGTTTTGTGTTGGCCCCATTGGAGCCACTCTGAATATGGCGTCTCTATTGGGGATGGGCTGATGTACTAGGCTATGACGAAATCAGTAACGGTAAAGCAAGAATAAATTTATCAGAAGAAATTGGATATGGCTGGGCAGGAATCAATCCCTAAATGTACTAATCAATTGGTGGGACATTCAAAGAACATGTTGAAGAGAAAGAAACAATAAAAAGTGAAACATACTGGCCTTAAAGGGAAACATAAGATCAAGAAGCTGAAGAGACTAGGACAAGTGGGGAGAGAGAGCGCCAGATAAGAAGTCAAAATAAATATCACAATTAAACAGATGAAAAGCATCAGACTTATATGGAAACTTAGTGCCATTGTTGGAATACTACTGACTTGCTTGATCGTGTTTCAGCGAGCCACTTCCCAATTAACCGGAAAACATCAGATGCGTTTTCATTCGTCTGGTGGTTTAGTGAAATATACTTTGCAAGATTGATTGCCATCTGATGTTGGCCTTGAGCACGCAGAAGCTTAGCTTCTTCAAGCTGCAGTACATGAAAAGAACCATAGTAGTACCAGTATAATAGATAGTGGTGAACCAGTAAGCAGAGTTTAGCATCGATTTTTAATGTGAACGAAGAGTAAGAACTTGCAGCGGAAGAAATATCTGAAGATCTCAAAGTAAACCCGAGCAAAAAGAGCTATAGAGACCTTTCATAACATGGACTGCACAGAAAGTATACCTCATTTTGTCAGTTAACTCATCAAATATCAAGAAGCCAGAAACGTGGAAACATGTAAGACTTCAGAAAACTCATAATCAAATGTGTGATCACTTATCTTAAAATGTTATACCAATATAACTTCAGCTTGGATTATAATTTTTTTTTTTTTTTTTTTTTTTTTGCTGTTAGTTGACAAGCACAGGTAATCAAGTCAAACATCTTCTAAAGTCTCATTTATGATTCTATGTTGAATCATTTGTATCACCTCATCTAAAATCTCAAATTCTTAGAAAGTGGATTTTGTCATAGCTTATGGTTTCCTGAGAAACATCAATGGAACATATGAGAACTAAATTGCACAGCTGCCCACTTGTATATGTCTTCATGGAATAAAAAACCATGTTCATACCCTTCCAAGTTACTCGATACTAGAGCACAAAGAATAATCAAATTGGACAAGCAGTCGCATTGCATCTAACATTAATTTATTAAAGAACGTGTTCATACCCGTCCAAGCCAATAAAGGTTGGAATGTTCTCCCATTTCCGCACAGAGAAACTTGAATTCATGCAAAGCTGAAGCAGCCTGAGAAAATCTAGCCACCTACACCAAGAAGATATTTAGCAAAATTATAGTGATCATTTCCAGAGAGTACCCATTATACCAGAATCACCTTGCGGAGAGTAGCTGCAGATTCAAGCAGATGTTGTACAGTATAATCCTGGCAATTTAAAATATGAAGCAAAACTCTTCTAAATGCCACAAATGGTTCCAGCAAATTCATATGTAACTGTGTTTGCTTCAAAGTGCGCTTCCAGTCCATGTCTAGCCATGATAACTGCATTGGCCAATTCCAAGTCAAAAGGCACAGTATTCAGTATGTTACTAACCGGGTCCATGATAAACATCATGAATAATATGCATGCAAAATGCTTCTTATTCTGATGCCATCAGGGAAAAATGGGTATCAGAACTATTCAATTATATACGGGAAATATAATTAAGACTATCACATGCCATATATGTAGAATGATACAATGTTATATTTTTAATATTGCGCTAGTTGACAAAACTAGCAAGGGTGTCAATTGTCACCCAATAGCTTTAACATTAGAGAAGCACTCTAGAAGTAAGAGTTTTAGAATAAGTAGAAGTAAAGACCGAGTGCCCGTTTGGATTGGCTTATTTTAAGTGCTTTTAAGCCAAAATAACTTTTAAGTTATTTTGTAGTGTTTGGATAGAGTAAAAGTATTTTTAAGCACTTGTTTTTAAGCAAAAATGACAAAAACAAGCCAAAAGTCAAAAGCTAGAATTCCTAACTTATGGCTTAAAAGCTATTTTGGCTTAAAAGTCACTTAAAATAAGCCCATCCAAACGGGCTCTAAATATGTACTGCAAGCTTAGTCAGTATGAGAAGAATGAAGTTGAGGTGATTTCCGACGGGATTGCGGTGCCTAAATGCAAATGATTTACATATGTAGGCTCGAAGTTTCAGGAGAATGGTATGACGAACAAGATGTTATGCATAGGATCAAAATAGGATGATTGAAATGGAGAAGTGCTACCGAAAGTGTTATGTGATACAAGGACACCTACACAAGTGAAAGGTAGGTTCTAAAGACAAATATAACATTGTTCAGGCCCTTTTCTACTTTTGGTGTAAACAAGAGTACATTCAACCCTCTCTATAACAGCCTCATTTGTTTCGATATTTTTTGACTTTTATAGTAAATGGTTATTATACACCTACAACATCATTTGACATTTAAATATTTTTTGGATGTTATAGATAAAAATTATCCAAAAATCAATTATTTTTCCTTTTTTAATGTTACATATAAAAGATAAAAAAGTTTTTAAATTTAAAATCTTAAAAGATATGCATATTTCACTAGTTAAATATTGAAAAAAGCTAATATATTATTAATAAATTCATAACTAAACGTATAAAGATTTAAACTCTAAGACAGACATTTTAAAGCTAGCTAGAAAAATAAATTCTTTCAAGATTGATGGAAGCATTTTGTAATTGTAGTTTGTTTCGTAGATTTCATTCTCTTAATAGCACTATAACGCTTGAATTGGCGAAGTCCAAATTTTCAGCAAAAAGGTAACCAATAGCTTCCCCTTGAAGACAATCTAAAAACTTATAGTTAAATTTCTATCTAAATATTTTTTGGAATTTGTCCAATAGAAAAGATATGATGTGCAAATCTTCAAATCTTATATCTTATGCAAGATAGAAACTTTGTGTAATGGAAAAGATTGTGCGCATATTTTTAGAATTATTATTAGTAACCTTAAAGATTCTATATGATTGTTATAGAGGGGTAATTTTACAAAGAGCGTTCTGCTATAAATATGGTTGTTACTGTTATAGGTAAAAAGTTGTTATAGAGAGGAAAAATATAACATGAAAAATTGATTCTGAGAAAAATTTGGCTTTTATAGTGAATGGTTGTTATATAAGGATGATGTTATAGAGAAGGTCTGACTGTATATGGAAGATCATGAGTCTTTTGTTGATGTCATAGGATCCTTGTAACAAATTAATAACTAAGAGACTCCTATACTCTTACCTGTAATTATGTACTTATCTTTGATGATTTTAATATATATGCAAAAATAGTTACCTTCTCAAAAAAGAAAAAAAAGGTCTATAGAATAGTTATAAAACCAACAATGTTATATGAGAGCAAATCTTGGGCAACTAAAGTCCAAATATCCAAAAAGTGAGTGTCTCTAAGAAGGACATGCTAAGATAAATGTGTGGTCCTACAAGATTAGAAATGATCATGTTCAATAAAAGGTGCAAGTAGCACACATCGAGGATAAAATATGAGGTTTCTTATAATGGTCTGGTCCTGTCCTACATTGACCTCCAGATGCACTGGTCTCTAGGTGCGAAACCATGGTGAGCGGAGATGTTTAAAGGAAAGTAGAAAAGGACCTTCAATCTCTTGGAATTCATACAAGCCTAGCGAAAATAAGCACAATAAAAGAAAAAGATCTATATAGGGGATACCATTAATTGGACTATGTTTTAGACAAGTTAATACATTTACTTCACGTCTTATGTTTTCAAGAGTCCTTTAGTCCTATTTGAGAATTACATGCCAATAGAGAATATAAAGAACTTTTATTATTTTTTGTAATATCACTATCAACTTAATAGTATTATAACTATTAGTATTATAATTAAACTATCATTTTTACCTTATATCATAATAATAATAATAATAATAATAATAATAATAACGTACTATTATTTATTATCTTTAACAATGTAAGATGAGCTTAAATCGAGTAGCATAGTTAGTGAGATTTCGCACCGCCTATCCAACTTGCTTGGGATTGAAGAGTAATTATTGTTTTTGTTATCATAGAGAAACAAAAACTGTATAATACCTGAGTAATTGATGGGAGTACAGGTTTAGATGAGACCTTTGGCATCTTCATAGAATCCAGCATAGTGCAAGATGAAGTCCAACGTGAATCCCATGTCATCCCGAGGTGATAAAGTATCTGTAAAAGAATGGATAAAACTTACAAAGGATCTGTAGTTCTGTACTAATATATGTAATTGTTCTTCTTTCCATGGATAAGTTGCTTAGTGAAAGGGAACCTTAAGCACAATGTAATACATGCAAATGAAAAAACACAAATTGCCAGCCGAGAGATCAGGATACCTGAAGCTTAACTATAGCTTGATAAATGTACTTGGTGCTCTCCGCACTTGCATGACAGATAGACAGCAAAAGCTCCTAAAGATATCGAAAAGCAGCTACAAGGTGTAAATGTCCAAGCACACAACTATGAAAAAGTAACGATGACGTAGGACTTCTATACCTGCTTGGAATCTTTTAGTTTTATCTGGAATTCATCAAATCCTCCCTCTTTTAATGCTCTCAAGCAGCTGAATTACAACAGGCACAACGCAGTGAGGACAAGGCCAACAGGTAGAGAGCACTATTTACATGTAACATAAGTATTAACTACTGTGAGAGAATGCAGAAGAAATCATATAAGTAGCATGCGCAAGGAATAATATTATCAAACTAATGTACCATTTATTCCTTGTCCTTGTTCCTTGAGTCGAGGGTCCATCGGAAACATCCTCTCTACCTTCACAAGGTAGGGGTAAGGTCTGCGTACACACTACCCTCCCCAAACCCAAAGTGGGATTATACTGGGTTTGTTGTTGTTGTTGTATGTACCATTTAAAACTTGGCAGATATATTAGTAGATGGATCACCCCTTTTTGAACTTTTATTTCTTATTTTTTCCGAGAGATGGGAGTTATGATGGAATTACAAGTTACTACCTACGAAGCAGGCAAAGTATAATATCACACGGATATGATTTTACCAGCAATGTACAAATCCCCAGAGATTTCTTCCAATTAGGAAAAAATTAACACTCTAGAAAATATTCATTATTTCAGAATGGAACGGTAAAAAGTCAAGTAACACCACAGAAGTCACGAATCACAGGGTATTGGAGGCTCTGTGATTCTGAATGCCCAGAGCAGGTATCTGTAGAAAGGATTTCTTCAAGGAATGTTGTACAGAGGACATTCAATTTGACAAAATGAATATGGTATGAAAACCTGGCGGCCCATTTGCTTTTTGCACGAGGGAGGTAGCATGGAAGGTAATCTTAACAGTGTCAACTAGAAGGAAGGACGCGGACATATGCCAACTGTTGGTTAATGTTCTGGAGTGCTAAAAGAGCACAAATCACCTGTTCCTACACTTTAGATAGATTTTGAAAGGGATACTGATCATTACATGAGAGAAGGGAGGGGGGGAAAATTTAGCAACTCATCGTAACTGCACTTTCAGGTGAACTTGAAGAGAGAGAGAAGAGCTAGGAGCTGAATCCATTTCAACAGTTTAGTTAGGTCCTATATTTGTGTATCATTTCTGCGAGGATTAAACCAGAGGATTTTTTCCCGGATAAGTTGAATCAGAGGCAATTTACACTGGTTATTTTGCTTTTATAGAGTTTCATGCCCCATTTGTTGGAATAGATGGACTAATTATGCTTTCAATGGCTCAATTTCAGCTAATGAAGCTTTGAGTGAGCTTAAAGAATGAAAAGAATCAAAATTATGGCAAAAGAAGACCAAGTTAAAGTGAAAAATGGAAGAAAAGCTGAAGTTTGAGCTGAAGACTCTGCAAGGCTACGTAGGCTACGCAAACGAAGAACCTGAGAAGATTGATTTTTGGAGCATTCTGTTTTTGCCTACGCAACGCCTACACCAATGCAGCAAGCCTACGCAATTGTCCGAAGGGCAATTTTGTCCACTCTTGAGATAGATATTTTAAGTCATTCTAGGGCATCTTTTGGAAAGGCAGATTGGTGTAGTAGCTTATGGAGCTCTTCTTAGCTAATTTAAAGAAGCTTCATCATTCTCTACAGTCTTTCTTCCCTCTTTTCACTACATGTTTAGATTTTCATTTTACTTTGTATTTTCTTTTTCATCTATGTCTAGCTAAGTTTTCTTAAGCTAGGATTGTGAACCCTAAGTGGGGTTATGATTTTGGGTGATTAATATAAGTTCTAAATTTGATTAAGCTTTGTATTATCTATTATCTAATTGCTCTATGCTTTATTGATTGATTATGTGGTTGCAAACACTAAATTCATGCCTATTTTGCTTGTTCTAACTTGGAAGAGTGGAAATTAGCTTAGGTATAAAGCAATTAGCAAGGAATTAAGTGAGTTAATTACTTAATGAAATCTAGCTAGGAATAGTGTGATTTCTACTTGGGCTAATCAATTATTTATAATTGAACCTTAGTTGACTTGGAAGATCAACTTGTGGTAAAAACCTCTTAGTGTTGGAAGATATTATGTTGCTGAAATAGTATTTGAGGCCATAATACAAGCTTGGTTAAATAGAACTAAATACTCATATACCCAAAACATAACCCACGCAAAGAGGGAGCAATCCTAGTGCCTTTCTTTAATAGTCACAACTAGATCTTTACTTGCATACTATATGTTCGATAAAATTCCTAGCCTAGTTTAGTAGTAATTTTAAAAGTAAATTTAGAAGTAATTGAATCACCACTCTTTTGTTTGAAGATTACTTTAAGAATCACCAAGTTTACATGCATTTGGACATTTTAGCACACACGTACTCCTTGCGGGATTCGACCCCAATTTTTATTGGGTTTATTATTGCTGACGATTGTGCTAAGCTTCATTTAAAGGTGTGCCGTTTCATTTGAGCGCTACATAATTAATATCAATATTGCCGTTTGTATACCTCCGTACAGGGTGTAATCAAGATATAACACTTCATGCACTGATGCACCACAATCAAATGAACAAAGCAGACCCCATGAATCAACTAGGTTTAATAGTACCCGGAAAGTGATCCCAAAAAAACTTTAAAAGAAATCCTAGAAACTTGGTGGGTTGCTATAGTAGTGAGCACCCTCCACTTCTAACCAAGAGGTTGTGAGTTCGAATCACCCCAAGAGCAAGGTGGGGAGTTCTTGGAGGAAGGGAGCCGAGGGTCTATCGGAAACAGCCACTCTCCCCCAGGGTAGGGGTAAGGTCTGCGTACAAACTACCCTCCCCAAACCCCACTAGTGGGATTATACTGGGTTGTTGCTATGTCAAAGTTGATGACATGGCAAATACCAATTTAGAACTTCAATAAATGCAAGACCTCATCATACCTGTGGAGATTTTCATTGAAATGGTCACCTCCATGCTGAATTGAGAGGACACTGGATTCACCATAAAGTAGTGAGAAATCCCAATTTCCAGAACGCCAAGCAGCTTCATACTACAAATAGCACAAGCAACACTTGATGAGGAACCAATCTATAACATGAAGCATGTAAAGAACGTTGGTAGAAGCAGTGGTAGACATGTTTCTGTCCACAGAGTGCAGCATAAAGATGCAGACAGGGAAAGAACTACAACAATAACAACTATGCCACAGCCCCAAAGAAGTTGGGGTCGGCAATATCTCATCATTTCTTTCTTTAAGCTCAACTCATATCCATCATCATTATCAAAATAAAATACAAGTGAAAGAGAAACAAGCTAACTATATATATAGATAATAATATTAATAATAATAGTATTAAAGTTCTCTACCAAGTCTAAAACCTATTCCCAACTAGTAGGTATCACATATATGGATCTTTCTCTTTCATTATTCCCTATCTTTAGCTAAGTCTTAATTCCAAGGATTTGTAGGTTTTTCGAGACAGCTTCCTTCTATGTGATTTTAGGTCTACCTTGTCCCCTTTTAACACCTTCCACTACCATAATTTCACTCCTACAAACCGGGGCATCTGTAGGTCGACCCAAGACATGACCCCATGGAAAACTGTTTTTCGGCTGAGCATTTGAGTCATCTTATGTATGGCACTGCATAAGTCCGACACATAATCAGACAGCAAGCTGAGTTGAAAGACAAACTGTATAAGTTTGGTCGTTAGTATCATGGTTTTGCACACCAATGGGGCACTATTACCTAAGTTTATGAGCCAGACAGAGATCAGACAGCAAACTTATGTTATTAAGACTATAAAATTAGTTACTGCTATCACACCATTGTACACTAATGGGGCACTATTGCCTAGTTTTCTTGATCCTCCTTCATGGTATAAAATAGGGTTTATAAAAGATACAAATTAGGTCCTTGTCTAAATAAAGAAACGTAAAAGTTAGTATGTGTGAGAAATATGACACGGAAAAATTATATTATTGATGTACGTTAACTATAATACAAGTACCCCAATTTATAACAATACACAATACCTACACTACTCTTATTCCATGTAGGACTATGTTTATTTATATAACAACTAACTAACTAGCACTCCCCCTCCAGTCGGTGTATACAAATCATATGTACCGAGCTTATTACATATATAACTAATACGAGGACCAGTGAGATACTTGGTGAAAATACCTGCAAGCTGATCACTCGACTTCACAAACATTGTAGCAATATCTATAGTCAATCTCAATGTGTTTAGTTTTCTCATGGA
The DNA here is from genome assembly GCF_000715075.1 of Nicotiana tabacum. Taxonomy (NCBI): domain Eukaryota; kingdom Viridiplantae; phylum Streptophyta; class Magnoliopsida; order Solanales; family Solanaceae; genus Nicotiana; species Nicotiana tabacum. The sequence continues at coordinate 36,053,535 of NC_134083.1, forward strand.
ACACTGGATTTGATGCAATATGAAGGGCAACTTGATTATCGCACACAAGTTCCATCTGGCTGATTTCACCAAATTTCAACTCCTTGAGCAATTGTTTGATCCAAACTAGCTCACATGTTGCCATAGCCATTGCTTGATATTCTGCTTCTGCACTAGACCAAGCAACTACATTTTGTTTCTTGCTCTTCCAAGACACCATATCGCCTCCTACTAAAACACAATATCCAGACGTAGAACGCCTATGAGAAGGTGATCCTCAGGGGCGGATCTACCTTGTAGTGTAGGGGTGGCACGCCACCCGCCCGCTTCAGCAAAAATTCTTAGTAAGTATGTTCATATCTATGAAATAAACATAATATATAAAAATTGGCACCCGTATTAAACAAATGGCATGTGGGTGCCATGGTTCAGCGCTGCCTCTTAAGTCTTGTGTTGGCTTCAAGGTTCTGAGATCGATTCCTTCGGCAGCGTTCTGGCCATTCTTTTATTTTTCCCCTTACTTATTAGTCCCTATCTCCTTTATTCTTTGTTGGGCCTTGGGCCCTCACTTCTTCTTCTACTTCTTTCTTTTTCCTCCTCTTTCTTTTCTCTTCCTGTTATTTGCAACTAAATATCTCTCATCTTCTTTTTTAAATTTCTTTACATTAGCCTTCGTTTTGCTTTTTACAATTCTACATTGTTTTATGAGCAATCTATTTTGATGCATATTTTTAAAATGATTCTAGGTAATGTGTAGTTTTTTTCATTCTAATGATACAACATTAGTTTATATATATAATTTGAGCAATACCATTTATTGGCTTGTGAAAAACAATATTTCAATTAATAGAGGTTTTGAGTTTTATTTTCATAGACGGAAAATTTGAAACTTTTGGTTCGGAAACAATTGTCATATAGCTTGATAATTAAATTGAAAAATTTCTCCAAGAACAATGATCATTAATCAACTCAAACAAAGAATACATAGTAATTAAGCTACTTTTTAAGAAACTTTTCTAATTGTAGGCGTATTTTCATGAAATATTATTATTATTTGTAATTTTATTCTAGAATATAATTAAATCAAGCATAAAAAATTGAACTAAAACCGAATTTATTTGTCTATAACCAAAAACTAACGGAATCAAGTACTTCTTATTCGGTCTTTGTGGCTAGTGGTACGTATGCTACATTTGTATAGTGACACCCGCAACCTTCAAATCCTGGATCCGCCTCTGGTGATCCAGCCCAATCAACATCTGAGTATCCAACGATCTGCTCATGGCCTCGATCCTCAAACAATAACCCTTTACCTGGAGCCGATTTTATAAACCGAAGAATGCGGACAATTGCATCCCAATGACTATCACAGGGAGAACATTCACAGGAAAGGAAATGTCAAGTCTAGTCACTGTGAGATAATTTAATTTACCAACCAGCCGCCTATAGTTCTATAGAGCGGTGGTCAGACTGGCCATGTTGTATGGGGCTAAGTGTTGGCCAGTCAAGAAGTCGCATATCCAGAGATTGAAAGTAGCAGAAATGAGGATGTTGAGATAGATGTGCGGGCACACTAGGTTGGATAAGATTAGGAATGAAGTTATTCGGGAGAAGGTGGGCGTGGCTCCCCTAGACGACAAGATGCGGGAAGCGAGGCTCAGATGGTTTGGGCACGTGCAGAAGAGAAGCCTTGATACCACGGTCAGGAGGTGTGAGCGGTTGGCTTTGGCAGGCGTAAGAAGAGGTAGAGAGCGGCCTAAGAAGTATTGGGGCGAGGTGATCAGGCAGGACATGGCGAGACTTCAGATCTCCGAGGACATGGCTTTTCATAGGAAAGAGTGGATGTCGAACATTAGGGTTGAAGGGTAGGGGTAGTCGAACGTTTTTCTTCTTTATGCTGGTGGTGAGGCTAGTCTGATAGTGTTTTATCTTAGTCTGCTAGTGGTGCTAGTGGCGTATGTTGTGTCACATTATTTTCCCGTTTTTGTTATTGTCTTTCCGCCAACTTTCCGTCTTTTACAATGTTGTTATTATATTATCTCTCTGGTTGTTGCTACTGGTAAGGATCTATTATCTCTATTCGCCTTTTGAGCCGAAGGTTTCCCGAAAACAGCCTCTCTACTCCTTCGGGGTAGGGGTAAGGTCTGCGTACACTCTACCCTCCCCAGACCCCATTTGGTGGGATCTTACTGGGTTGTTGTTGCAACCAGCCGCCTATATCTTGCAGGATCACTAAGCGGCTCCCCCTGTCCTGGCAAAAATTTAGAATTCGGGCGACAGCATGTTATTCCTGTCTCGTCAAGAATGTCTAAGGCATAGTTCCGTTGTGAGATCACTAGGTGACTTGGTGCTGCAGCAAGGCGATGTAATCGAGAGAATAATTCATCAACAGTAGAGACAGTCGGACTAGCTAAAATCTGGTCACGTACTAAATCAAGGTCATTAGGAAGTCCATCGAGTGTAAGAACTAGAAACATCTTATGTCGTTGCTCTTGTTGCTTTTCAATACTAGCAGAAACTGGCATCAACTTCTCAAATTCTTCCATGATTGCCTGTATTTGTCCTAAGTAAGTAGACATATCCAATTCTTGTTTCTCCAAGCTTGTCATTCGCGATATCACATCATATAAACGAGATATGTCATTAGTGTATAAAGTACGAGCCTTTTCCCAAACTAAATAACATGTCCGGAAAGGATGGAACAAGGGCATCAACTTGAAATTAATAGATTGCCACAGGATACTACATAACTGAATATCGACCTTCTCACAAAGTGTTTTGGCCTTTTCATCTCATTCGCTAGCCTTTTTTGTTAAATGATCTTGAACACCTTGACCTTTACACCACAACTCGACAGAAGAAGCCCAAGTTAAGTAGTTTGAACTTCCCATTAAAGGTTCTGAGGTAATCATAATACCAGAACTTCCAGAACCAGTGTTTTTAGACCCAAAAACATCAACTCCCAAAGACATTGTTGGATTGAAAAGAGGTCTAGCAAATTAGCACCAAATAAAACAAAGAATCAACTGTAGTTGCCGGAAAAACACTGTATAGCTGCCAGAAAACTAATGTAATTGCTGGAAAACTTTCAAAGTGCTCGGAATTAAAAAAGAAAATTATGGGTAGTCTCGGAATTAAAAGGCGGTCCAACTGTTCTGAAGAAAGTTTTTCAAAAAGTGGCCGGAGCGCGTGGAGTAGATCTCGCCGGAAAAAATTGTCTCTGATCGGCGCGTGAGAAGTCGGTTGTCGGAGGTGTTTGTTGGGGTTTGGTCGCCGGGGTTGGGGGACCTTGTGGTGGCGTTGGGTTTTGCACATGTGAGAAATATGACACGGGAAAATTATATTATTGATGTACGTTAACGATAATACAAGTACCCCTATTTATAACAATACACAATACCTACACTACTCCTATTCCATGTAGGACGATTCTTATTTACATAACAACTGACTAACTAATAATATGAAAAAAGCACCTCCAATCCACATTATTTAACCAAACCTTTATTAGGAATATTGAGCAAAGGCATCACAAATATTATATAGGTAATATTGTTGCGTTTACACCTTTGTGTCGCATTCCTGTAATGCCCTACACTACTCCTATTCCATGTAGGACGATTCTTATTTACATAACAACTGACTAACTAATAATATGAAAAAAGCACCTCCAATCCACATTATTTAGCCAAACCTTTATTAGGAATATTGAGCAAAGGCATCACAAATATTATATAGGTAATATTGTTGCGTTTACACCTTTGTGTCGCATTCCTGTAATGCCCTACACTACGCCCTCCATTCTAAATATTGTGTCTACATTCATGCTCCTTATTTGTTAACAGAAAAAGAAAAGTTATGAGGCAAACCTGTAGCTCAGTGAACTCCGGATCATGTTGAAATCTTCCTTTTTGAGAGGTTAACCCTTGGCAGTACACATCCAAAAGATGAGTGCAACCAATTTGCTGCAAGGATCTAATAAGGCCCTTATATGGTTTCTTTTCGATCATCTGATCTACTGCGGACCCAGATGAATGAAGAAAATTTTCAGGAGTACAACTACTTCCTTGAGCCACTGGATCAGATCTAATTTGTAAATCATAGTACTCAAGAGCTTTACTCCAATTTCCCTCATGTTCAAATGTGATAATTTGAGAGGTCAACTGCAAAGACCAGAATTGAAAGCAACGGACAAAGAGGTGGTCACAAATGCTAAATTTTCAAAATTCAACAATTCTGTGGGCAATGGCATAAGAAAAGAGCAGGGAATATGACAGGCTTCCCAAAGTATGGCTAAACTAGTGTTTAGGTTGTGAATGTTTTGCAAAAAGAAGAATATCATGATTATTATCCCATCTTATATTGAACGCCCTACTGTTAATTGAGTGTCAACTTGATGGGCATGAGTATTGCACATGGTAGTAAAAGGAAAAAAAAATTATTACTTCTACCAAATGTTAAATAAGGACATCATATTAGAACAAATTAGAAATATCCAAAAGAAAGTAAAAGTGAGCTTTTTCTCTTTTCTTTTTTCTTTGAGAAGGTAATTTTATCGAGTAAAAACAGCATAAAGAGAGTGCTCGTAGTGATATCTAAAATATCAACCTAACTGTAATTCTTCACAGGTTATGCAATGAGTTGATGAAGTAAGCCATGGTTTCAGGATCATTTACAACAGATATGTTCTAAAAGAAAAGTAAGTATACATTTTAACTTGAGACTAAATGTAGAATCCTTTTTCTCGTCTAATTCTGGAGTTCCTTTCTCTGCATATGACCCACCAGACTGTTACATGTATAGAGTTCCATATTTTGAAGAAAGCTTTGCTGATCCCAGCCCTTCTCCAGCCATTTTGAGGGAAAGCGTGTTTCAAAGTTTTTTTATCATAGAGTTTACCTTATTCACCTTCTATTAATATTCGTTTAATGAAAAAAAATAATGTCATTTAAGATTTCTATGCTAATAATCACAATATAATTCTTCATATGATAATTTAAAACAGTTATACACAAAATTCCAGGAAAGAGAGTACGTCTTTCTTTAGAACAATCAACAATGTCTAAAGCTTAACTTAGTTGAGACGAGCTATATGAATCACTCGTGCCCTTCTGCTCTTTTACAAGAAAATAAGAGTATAGTATCTATTTGTACTCTTCTTATGGTTTACTTGGTACTTTCGACGTCTCATTGTATGACAATATTACTATTTGTGCAATCAAAATGTTCATTCTTTTACTACAATATTTTAATAAGAATATTGTGACATAATCGTACTTTTATATTGTTTACAAAGTATGTCCATTTCAACTAGAAAACTTAAGGGATTGCTATATGAATTGAGACCAAGAATTACATAAGTTGAATGTTATTTAGTCAACTCTTATAGAATCAATCTAAATATAATTTCTTGATTTTGATAAGTTTGCTTATCAAAATTTTTATTTCATTACTTTGAAGAATTCAAATCAATAATTAATCTGTGAACTTAAATGAATCAAATTAATAGAGTATTTTGGTGTCTTCTTTGTACAATGAAAGTCAACTTCTTTTTAGATTCCAGATAATTACAATAAAACAATGTAAAAGCTCAATACATAAAAGTACAAGCATGTAAGCTCATTCAGATTTTTCAATATCTGGATTGAAACACTACTATGCTTCTTATGTAAAAATTTGTTAGGTATCAGCATGAATAATCCAATTATTATTATTAACAAACAGACTAGTTCTCTAAACTTTGATCTGATTTGTCAGTTCTGATGAAAGGTAAGTACGAACTTGATATAAGGTTAGAACAATTTTTAATGTTCAACAGATGTTAAAAATCACTCTGAAGTCCTGACAATTGATCACCTTTATTCTTAAATTATTTATTATCATTGTTCAGAAAATACATTCAGATAAACTTCTTTTTCCTGTGCGAATCGTCAGCTTTCAGATGCTTTTTGGGTGTTGGTCTAGTTTCTCTTCGAATCCCATCCTTTTTATTTCTTCGGTACACCTTCAGTACGTTTGTTACAACGGATTGAAGTACAGGGTAAATGGGAAGCGGAATAATCAGTTCTTTTCTCGAAATGAAATACTAAATTGGATAAAATAGATGGGTGGATCTAGAACACTTTATAATTGCAACGTCAATCAAAAGACACTAGAAGACTTCTATTATTGCAACGTCAATCAAAAGTATACTTCGAAACAATTAAAAACCTCTGATGAAAACTACTTTGATTTCGACTGTTGAGAGAAACTTCTGTATATACTTCAATCTCGCAGAAGATCAGTTAGAAAAATACCATGATTTGGTCCAAGGACACTTGAACGTGCGAAGCTAGAATCCCTACTAAAAAAATTAGTAGCTTCTCAAATTGCTGAAGTAAGGTCAAAGGGTTTATGACAGGGAATAATGTAGTCTTGATGTAAAAGAAAGACGAGCTCTCGTTATTCTTAAAAGCGAAAAGTGCAGAAAACAACAAAGTTCAGGGGGTTTGAAGCAAAAGAGAGAAACGAAGTGCACAACTTATGAAATTCAAAAAACATTAGAATTTAGAACTATAATAATCAAATTGCAATTAACAAACTAATTTCAGTATCCAATATACAAAAAAGTCAATATTAATCTAACTTCTTATAGTTGAGATTCAAAGGACCGATTGTTTCTCATTGAGATCACTTTGTGCATCATTATTTGAAGCAAACACCTCCCTGAAGTGCATGGCTTCACTCATGAAGTTATAACCCTTCATTCACATAGCTTCGTCCATTCATCACTTTAAGCGACGAAGCGATAGCTTTTAAGAACACCGATTTACAACATGAGGTTTAGAAAGCTACAATTTTCCACTCACTGCATTTTCTTTCACGTTTTATTCTCCTGCCTTCCAAGTCTACCACTTATACTCTTTTTCTCCCTCTTTTCCTATTTTGGATTACCACAAGAGGCTATCACGGAAGCAATAAATTCAGGAGCCATAGCTAAGATTAAACCATAAGGCGGTACTTGTGATATTTCGGCATGGGGTGCATTTATTTGGCATTTTTTGGATGTTAGATACTATGGGTTACTTTTTATTGGCATTGGAAGCACATCACGTTATGGCAGGGTAAAGTTTCACAGTTTAATGAATCGTCCACTTATTTGATGGGCTGGTTAAGGGATTATATGCGGTTAAACTCTTCACAAGTTATCAATGGATATACAACCCTTTGGTATGAATAGTTTATTGGTTTGGGCATGGATGATCTTATTTGGACATCTTGTTTGGGTAACTAGATTTATGTTCTTAATTTCTTGGCATGTATATATAGCAGGCAAGAGACAATTTTAAAATGAGAGTCAGAGTAGATAATAAATATGTAATAAGCAGCAGAGATTGGTGTTTATGTTCACTGACCTTGTGGGATTGGATGATTCCATAGAGGCTGTCAGGTTCATTTATTTGTGTCACTGCAGATAAAAGTATTTCAATGTGTCGCGGCAGCTGCAACATCAGAGAAAGTATGCCTTCAAAATATAGGATAGCTTCATAGCAAAAATCATTACTTTCTATATGCTAAGTGACCACAACGGGAGTGTTAACAAATAGGACACTCTAACAAATGATAACTTTAGATGACCAACAATTAAATGCATATATGAACTCACAATCTCAACATGAGAGAAATCTGGAGTGCCCAATGTCAGGGAATTGAAATTCTCTTCACACCAGTGTTCCACGTAAAGAACAGCAGTAAAGTAAGCACCAGAAGTCTGTCAATTTAATGCAATGGCATGAGAGAGAGCCAAGGTAAGAAAGGTAAGAACATCAAAGAGAAAAAGGAAATGGAAGAGCATGAATAAAAGTTTGGCACTCACAATAGCAGACCTTGCAACAGCAAGATAATCCATAGAAATCCAATAAACCTAGTAAAACAACAGGAGATGGAAAGGGCATGAGTCCGTAACCCGAAGTAGAGAACTTGGGTCATAAACTGTTCTCTCAATAATTCAATCCAACGTCCAGAACACTAGAGGCCAAGAGAAAGACATCAAGTTTGGAATTCTCAAAAAATGTAGCTTACAACATCTTTGAAATGTGAATGTGTTTCACATATCCTCTGAATGGAATTATACAAATGGGATACTAATCCCTCAGCATAGTCAATAAGATTTGGATCCTTCAGTATGAGACCAAACACATTTCACCGTAAAATAACTTTAATAAATTACTTGGCATGTACACTTTTTAACGAGGATAATTATTTAGCAAAGATTCAACAACTTCAGAATCAAAATTTGACCAGAAACCCCTTGATAATAACAGGTGAAATAGTTCAGTGGAAGTGAATCCAGGTTTCCAATGGGGAGGTCATGATGATACTTGAACCAAACCCATCTAAGCCTTCAATCTGGTTAAATTAGCCAGCAGGTGATCCTGGCTTTCATAAAATTGGTGCAAAAGCCAGTTCAAGAACTACGCTTAGTTCCTAAATTAGAACGTGTGAAAGTTGATCAGGTGTAACGACTGGAAAGCAGGAGCAATATAAGGCCTAAAGACAGACCACAAAACTTAGTCGGACAAGCATAAAAGTAACTGAAGATTTAACAGTTGAACAACCAACAGAAGCCGCAAGGTCCCACCCCTTAGGGTTACTGAAAAGAACAATTAAAGCAAGAAAAACAGATAAAATTAGTCAGCAAGCAGCCAAACAATAAAGAACAGGGAATACTAATCTATGACAGTGTTCAACTGCACTACAACATAATAGAGATCAGAAACACCATCAAATGATAATCAAATACTGCAGAGTCAACAACTACGTTTTATGTACAGGATGAAGGAATTGTTGCTACAGAAGAATACATGTTAAGATTTATTTACCTTTTGCCATGACAATGTGGATATTGATACTACAGATGAAGTGGTTGTCTGATGCTTTGCCTTCAGAGGCGTGGAGCGTGACTTTGATCCATAGCTAGAAGGCCTTCCATATTGCTGAAATTGTTATATTACTTATATCATCTCTACTGAGTGAACTTAATTTTTTTTAAAATAAATAACAGAGGAAACTTAAGAACAAATTCCGCAAATTAGTAAATTAGGTATCACTCTATGAAGAAGTATCTGCGAATGCATATCATTTAAACCTTTGAATTTTCTCGCTTAGAGGGATTAGAGGATGTGCTTATTTCCATCACGTGACACAACCGAAGCTCGTTAAGAGCATCTAAGATAACTTGAATTGATTTGGTCAACTTATTGTCCTCCGTAAAAATGTTCTCTTGCACCTACATACAAAAGCAAAGAGTATTGATATTTTGTTCTCAATAGAAAGATGAAATAGTACCCTATGGATCTGATTTCCACAAGCATGTTAAAACATTTCGTCCATAGAACTCCGGATTGGTTCACGAAAAAAAAGGCACTTATTTACAATGTTTAACAATAGCTTTAAGTAAACGTGAATTCAATATATCACATGCAAATGGGAAAACTTGAAATAATATTAAGTTATTAACTGCAATAAAGAAAGAGAAATATATAGCTTGTAAGCACAGGTTATCAAAAAGGGAGCTACATACTTTAGTACATATAAGGCATTGACTATTTTGATGTTCTTGACCTACTATGATCTACAATTCCCGTCCTTTATCTATCAATTTAGTATATTCATGTGTGATGAACTGACTAATGAAGTATGCAATTGAATCTTCTAATTCTGAACAATTTAAATAGAGATAGGAAAAGGCATAATTGATTCATTTAATCAAATAAATTGGATTATATCAGAAGAAGTGGAAAACAAGGTCATATACAGATATCTTAATGCTTTAACCAATATAGGATGATGTAGGAAAATAATGGAAATGGAGACTTTGCAAGAACAAAGGTCAAAGGCGGACCGTCGCAAGAATCCTGTGTATACATATTGAATATGCAGGTATGCATACTTCAGTGAGTTTCATGACTAATTAAAACCAGTCTAAACTGCTAATTAATTGAATAAGAAAGACTGTACACAATGACATAAGACTAATCATGTTAATCACCCAAACAGTTAAATGGCTTAGACACCTAAATGAATAAAATAACCATGGAGCAACATATACTTAAAAGTGAATCATAACAAAACATGTTCTATGTTAATTGACTGAAAAGTAATTAATTTGCTTTTTTTTATATGCTCATGCCACATCACAAGATGGGGAAAGTCGTTAAAATAAGTGGAAGCCAAGGATAATCAAGATGGAACAAGAAAGAAACTATAACAATAACCTGTGAGGAGATCAGTTGACAAAGATCAACATCCACGTCTCTTCTACTAGACAAATTGACCATCACATAAGGGAACAAGAGTTCTGCAACTTCAGATTTCACCAAGACAATATCTTGACACAATCTGAAAGGACCATGAGCTTATTAAAGCAGCATAAACAAAAGCAAAAAAGCTGATAGTTCTAAATAAAGGGAGAGATGCTCTGGGAAGAAATTACCTCAGGATCATATCATCACAATATTCAATCAGAGCACAGATAAGAGGACAAATCCATGTCTCGAATGTTTTTCCATCAGTCTTCCATATAGCAGAATCCTTCAAGGAAAGTGCCTCAACTGCAAGGATATTAAGCAACGAGATACATGATTAGATGGAAACTGAAGTAGCCTTTTGTTAATGTGAATAACAAATACGATCTAGTTTATGCCCTAATTGAGCACAAACTCAATGGTACACCTATCAGTGTAATACTGAACATATGGAACATGACAATAGCATCTATGTCTCCAGATGTTTAGATTAGTCCTGATAGAACAACAATTTCAGTTTTCCAATGCAACTTTCACTAGCAGATGCTCATTGTTAACACCATTTCCTGTAGGCATCTAGACTTCTCTTAAAGCCAAAGGGACCCCATATTTCCTATTGGAAGGCCTATACTTCGAAACGCAATAGATTGAAACTCTAAGCCTGCTAGCTCAGTTTTGCCTCCTCCATTCATGAAGGCATGAGAGGCAAGGTCCTGAGGTTCCCAGAAAAACCCGGTTCCCAAAATAACCCCACGCAGGAAACAAAGCAATATAGGGGCAAAACCTACATTTCTGGATCCCTCATGATTTCGGCTTTGTAGTGGCACATAAGTATTCTTTAGCTTTAAGGAGAGTGAATGAATCATTTCCTTTTTCTAGGCTAGGGTCCCAAGCATAAATGTTTTTAAAGCAATTAACCCTTGCTGTAACCTACTAAAATCACTTGAAATAGTGTTTAGAGTACACCTGCCTTCTTTAGAACAAAAGCATCTAGTCTTGCATTTCTCTTAAAATCTTTTACAGAATCCCATGACTAAATATTTTTGTGGTAGATGAATCAAGAACATACAGTTAAATGAGATGGGCAGGAACCAATCCTTGTCATATCATTATTGTTGGACATCGAATTGGATCCCAGAATGATGTTTATAAAGCTAGGTTTTGCACATTTGATTTAATTACCACAATACCCACATCCCTAATGTACCCTTTATGGCATTAAAAGTTTTTGCATATCTTTACTATCACGTCGGTATTTCGCTAAATTTCCTCCATGATGAGTTTTAAACCCATTGTAATAGCATAGATGATAAACATCTTGAATGGTTCCTCCAAACCAACAAAATTTATCACATCAAAATTTAATATTACTAAGTTTCACCATCCTTTTTTTGATGAAGTTGTTTCATTAACAAAAGGCATCTAGAAGATGCAACGTTACAGGGAAATTGAAAGGCATAAATACTACTCCCTCCGTTCCAATTTATCTGAACCTGTTTGACTGGGTACGGAGTTTAAGAAAAAATGAAGATTTTTGGAATTTGTGGTCCTGAACAAGTCAAAAAGGGGCCAGAGTATTTGTGTGGTTATAAAAGCTTCTCATTAAGGGTAGAATTGTAAGTTTAAGCTACATTATTTCCAAATTTAGAAAGAGGTCATTCTTTTTGGAACAGACCAAAAAGGAAATAGGTTCACATAAACTGGAACGGAGGGAGTACTAAATGTTAGTCCCTCTACATCTTGTCATTCTAAGACAAAGGAGCTAACAAAATCCATTAATTGGTCAGTACCGATTACAGTAGCTAACTTAGTCCGGCAAAAAAGATTGAGTAAGCATTTAGCTTTGAGAGAGTGATTTGGAGTTGAGATTTCATCAAAACATCTGCTATTCCTCTCATTCCATAAACACCAAAAAATAGCACCAGGGATCATCAACCAGATCTTTTTGATGGTCTTATCAACTCTCCATAAACTCCAGCTCATGTGTGCATCTCTCAAATTCTGTGGCATGACCCACTTCAAACCAGAAAGACAGTAGAACATGTTCCAGAGGTTGGTGGCCACTGGGCAGTGCAAAAATAGGTGGTTGACAGTTTCCTCATTCTCCATACAGAGGTAGCATCTGTTGACCAACTGAAAACCTCTTCTGTTTAGGTTGTTTTGTGTTAAACATGCCTCATTGAGCGCAATCCAGTAACATCCTTGTAACATCATGACCTCAAAATAAAGAGTAAAACAAATTCAACTACGCAATTACTTCCAATCTCTTTGATTATCTGTTAAAGCCACTTCTAGGAACAAATGCTCGATCTTATATAGAAGCCAAGAAAACAATGGCATTGCATACAAACACTGAAAGCAGATTATGCAAGCTATTCTTGCATTACTATCAACGGAAGACATCAGACAATGCTGAATGTTGCACGTGTTGGCACGACTCTCCCTTCCTTGATACAGCCAAACCCCGATGCTTGAAACTAAAAGGCCACTCAAACTTATAAGCTATGGTACCTGATGCAAATACTGAACTGTCTAATTAATAGAAAGAGAACTGATTCCCAGATCAGTACACGAGAGGACAAGGAAATTTGTTGCTTTGACAACTGGGATTCCGAAAATAGTAATAAGAAAGCTATGTTGCTCGGACTCTACGAAAATGCTGCCCCACCCGTGTCGGATCCTCCAAAAATGCACTAAATTTGGAGGATCCGACACACACTCAACAACATTTTTGAAGAGTCCGAGTAACATAGTAAGAAAGTATCTGAAATACAAAAAAAAAAAAAAAAAAAATTACAGGACTACGTATTTAAAAGAATATAATGTTCTGGAGAAAAATTTAAGGATTAAGATCCGAGATCAAAAGTTGAAGATATGAAAAGTAATTGAAAATACAATGTAGAGAACAGTAAGGATCAAGATTCTGGGATCAAAAATCAAAGATGTGAAATAAACTAACAAAAAAGCAAATTGAGATAGTTCTACATCGCCTAAGTTTCAACTTCCCGCTACTTAGTTGCTTTATAATGGTGGTGGGAATCTAGTTCACACTTAAAGTAAGGGGAAGGAACAAATTTGGATGTAAATTGATGACAGGTTGCAACAGCGCAACACTATAGTCTACCATGAGCAGATGAAATATGAATCATGATGAATGAAACATGGGGGAACTAGCACTAGTGGCAACTTTGAGGTGACAGTGTTTGCTGCCATGCCTAATTAACTCTAGCAGTCAGATCACACAGTATAACATCATATTTCAAGAGAGGACACAAGATCAAATACTTAAAGAGAAGATACTTCATTTTACGTGAAACCATGATGTCATTCAAAAGGATAGTGTGACATATGTGTTCAAGAAACCCTATTTTAAACTAGGAAACCTAATATCACCTAAACGTAATAAGAACATCGTTGCTGGAAAATCTAGTGCACGCGGAACGCAAGAAAGACGTTCATTTTAGAGGAAACTCTAATGTCATTCCAAAGACAAAATGGGACATTGACTATAAGGAAAACCTAATAGTTTAATTTAAGAACCTAATGCACTCAAAAGGCAACTGAGACATTCAATTTAAAGGATGAAGAACTCTCTCTATCTTCCATTGTATTGAGACGTCTATCCAGTCACATTTATGTATCATCATCAATAAGAGGAAGACATCAGTGAGCTGGAGCTCAAGGGAAGTTGACAGAACCATCAAAAAAGTCTGGAATATGGTACCTGCAAGCATTATTTGGTGTATTTGGGTCGAAAGGCAACTGAGACATTCAATTTAAAGGATGAAGAACTCTCTCTATCTTCCATTGTATTGAGACGTCTATCCAGTCACATTTATGTATCATCATCAATAAGAGGAAGACATCAGTGAGCTGGAGCTCAAGGGAAGTTGACAGAACCATCAAAAAAGTCTGGAATATGGTACCTGCAAGCATTTTTTGGTGTATTTGGGTCGAAAGGAATAGTAGATGTTTCCCCGCATTTGCTGATATACCCGTTTCACAAGCCGAACTGTACTAAACTTATGCGCATTATCTTTGAGAAAGAAACGTTTTTTTCCCAAAAAAACACGGAAATATTGAATATAAAAACAAGCTTCATCAGAGTCTAAACTCCAGGATGGAAATGCTGGAATAATGGCCTCACTTCTCAGGCAAAAGAGGTCCTAGTAGAAATAAAATAACAGAAGTAATTTCACAACTTTAAGAGGAACATGGGAATACGTTTTTTTTCTCTCATTATTCAACAGTTATATAGTAATATTCGGTACAAGCAAAAGAAAGCACGGAACAACATAAAAGATGACCAACATAACTTAAACTTAATCACTGAACTGAATCATACCATTAAGCTTTCTTTCTAGATCTGCCAGGAGTTTCTGAACCAGGTTGACATCGACACCTTTGGAATGCACCTACAAACACACTAAGAGCAGCTTAACTTCCAATATTGGGAAACAAATGAGTAACGCCAAAAATAATAAGCAAAACCCCTGACAATTTGTCTAAACTGGTCGTATCAAACTGTCTCAACATTTTTTGACACATCATAGAACTAATATTACTGAAAGTCAAGCGAAATAAAAGGCGGATAATTATATCCAAGATACGTTCCAAGAGAAAAAGGCTGTTGTCTTAAAAGATTTGTTAACTTAAGTGTTCCATCCAACTTCATCAAATATATGTTTTAACTAACAGCAAGGACTATAACAGAACAATTTCACTTACCTCAATAAGGGATCTCTGATAAGAATCAAATGATAGCAAAGCCCTCTGACCATTTTCAGTTGAAAGTATCCCCTGCTTGAACAGACGAGCTTAGGAAAAACAGAATACAAGATCTTTTGAACTTTTATCCTCTGAAAACCATGACTGTTAGAGAAACTATAAAGTTGTTGCACAGAATAGTTGAGAATGACACAAAAAGAAACAAATATTGAAAGAATGAAAGTGAGAAGCAGACACAGGTGTTAAAATACATGAGCACCCAAGATGAAATGGCTAAGAATGTAGTAAACCAGGATCATTAATTAAGCACCTTCAATATTTTAATCAATGAAATATACTTTGCACTTGGCACTCTCTACCAAGACTAATTGCATCAGGCCTTTTAACACCCAAATAGGGTAAAAAAAGCACCAATTTCAAGAACTCAAAACTGATCTGCTGCACACGAAGCTGGGATGCACTCATGAATCTGAAAACAGCAATACAAGTACCAAGTTTTTATACCAGATACTCATGAATCACTTCGGTTTTAGCTGGTAGGAAAGGCCCTCATCCTCAAAAATGAATATCAGTGTAAAAATTACAAGAGCAACCTTGAAATATGTATTTCAAAGGTTTCAAACGGTATGCAAAAACAGAGTATCAACCTGAAATTAACATCTTAAACATGGACAAAGCTAATCTCCTAGCACAGATGACGGAACATAAGCACAACAATAGAGACTGGACATATATCCAGTGGTGCCTAAGGAATCAAGAAGGAGGATCTGAGGAACCAAACTTGTTCTTGGAGGGTAAAGAACATCATGAAAATAGTCATAAGATCCCTTCAATGACACAGATATTCTGTTCAGTAACTTCACTTTGATAGACTCGGCTTGTTCAAGCATTAATACATCAGTTAACAATGTAGCTTCAGTAGATAACCATATAGCATTTATCCAACCAATGCAGGAACTGCAAAACTTGATAACCTAACACTGTATCTAACTCTCTGTATTCATTTAGAATCTTTCTTTCATTTGTTCATCCATTCTCTTCCATCAGAGCATTCTTTCTCTCTCGTTTTTTCTATTTGGTTCCCAAGTCGAGAGGCAGGGTGGTTTGATTGGTTGGCACGTAAGTTAAGGTCACTAGATATGAAGCCTAAGCTTGAACCACCTTCTTTGTGACCAGCCTTATTAACAAGTACAATAGAGATTATTGATGCCAATCCAAAATTCGTGCATTAAAACTGACTTAAATGATGACTTCTTATGAATAATAATAGTACAGAATGGAAATATGGGTTCTGGCAGAAATCTGCTTGAAATAATAGTACACAATCCATCATATGTTTACTCACCCGCAAAGCTTGAGATGCTATGTCAATTATCTTAACAGAGTCATCCATCAAATATTTCTTTAAGAGCCTCATAATTGCTACCAGAAGATCATCTGATATGCCCGTACCAAGGTGGAAGTTATGCTCATGTACAGATTTAGACTCGATAGGAAGATGGAACACAACACCATGTGGATCGCCAATACCAACCTGCAAATTGTAGTTAAGAAAGCAAACGACTGAGATACGTGAAGAGAAAAAAGAAAGAAAGTAGACAGCCGAGATAAATGAAATAACAGCAAAAGGAATAACTCAATAGTATAGCAATACTAAAAATGATACCCGAGATAAAAAATCAGAGACCAGCGACCCAAAATTGCCAGCACCACTCAAACTACATGTGTGCACCAGGTTCCAGACTGTGTGGACAATTTCATGGTCAGAATCCAAATATGCATCTTCGAAAATATTTTCCTCATTCTTTTGTGCTGGGTATGCTTCATCTTCAAACAATTTTTTGTGTAATGCTTTTAGACTGCCGCCAAAGGAGAAGAACTTTTAACTACCAAAGTCACTTGCAACAGAGCAAAATAGATAGCATTGGGAGAAATCTGAAGCAGATTAGTATACTCATCTATGACTTCAGCCTAGTTGTAAAGATAGTAAATTTAGAAAATATTGAGAAAAGGACATTTAACTGCATGAGAACGAATGCTAAGAATGATAAACTTGACCAGAAATATTCAATATAACATTTGGCTGAAAATGCACCCTATAAATCAATTTGATAACTTGCAAGCAAGATTAATCCGAGAAAGTAAACTACACATCAGAGAAATTATCTTCCACCCAACTTCCCAGAAAGATGCCCCTCACATTAACCTCCAAAGTCAGCTTTTCTAATTTCCTTCTAATATGCAAGGATTATGTGGGAATAGATTTGATTCCCATGATATTGTAATCAAATAAATGCTCATATATTTGAACTTCAGTCATGACTCCAAGATTCTCCTGCACTATTGATAAGAAATGGACCTTGAGTCAAACTCAACCCCAAAAGAGCTAGTTCATGAGGTGAGGATTGTCCAACACCATATAAGAAGACAACAACCTCTCCTCCACCAATGTGGGACACCAACAACTATCAAAGCTACTAACGCACTCATTCCATACTTGAGACCCTCCATAAGACAACCAGGATTAAGCTTAAACCACTCTTCCAAATGATTGAACGTTGCATATGATAACAACAAATAAATCAGATACTTGCATTATCTATTACTGGATTAATAAAATATGTAAACATTGCTAGAACTCAAGGAAAATATGCTTTATATACTTTCATATTACTGAGTTACTCTGGTACTTCTCTTCCTTTTTTTAAAAAAAGGTAAACTATTATTAATAAAAAGTGTACCAAGAGGGCACACAAGAGTACCTCTTCCTTTTAATTTTCAAATTAGGCAACTAAAAGTTACATAATAAGACATTAATAATACCAAAAACACTTTTCCAACATAATTATTAAAATCAAAATCTAGATTAGAGTGTACAAACAAGGCACCTTACTTATCCAAAAAAATTAAGATTTAGAGTGTAAAAAAAGGATAAATCGGTCTTTTTGACTTTTTCTGGTTTTCTTTCTTTGAAGGGTCTTTATTTTAGTTCCACTTTTATCATTGTTCCTTTCGTTTAAGTTGAATTTCTTACCGCTCACTTCCCTCCCATATTAGTTTGTGTTAAGGTGGACACTTTGTGCAATACGCACACCTATTAAATCCTATCTCCAACTTCCTAATGTTGGGACAAATGTAAGGACTTTGTTGAGTTGAATGACCATCTCATCTAAAAGCTTAAGCTGTTAGAGAGAGAGCACTTTTATTCACTGAATTATGTCTTCATCACACCCCCTCACGTGTGGAACTGATTCCTTTTCATGGACCAAACACATGAAAATTCTTTTTTTAGCAATGAGACTTGAACTCAACACATCTGCCTGCTCTGATACCATATTGAATTGCATGATCATCTTACCTAAAATCTTAAGCTCTTAGAGAGAAAGCACTTTATTCAGTTAATTATGACTGTGTCAGACTTTATCCAGCAAGAGCATAATAAACTAAAAAGATTAAATCCTAATATTTGCGGTGACTTCCCCCTTATCAGTGATGTCCACATGTCTCTTCATTTTAATGAACTTTATATCAAGTGAGTCCAAACAAATCATGTCATCAAGGGTAACATGGGATACTAATTTTTAATTGTTATCAAATAGAGAAATTGTCATTCTTTTTTAGACTGATTAAAACAGAAAGTGTGTCAAATTAAAATGAGACAGACGGAGCTCAATTTTAGTTTCTTGTTATCAAATTAATTGTTCGACGCTTCCAAGTCAAAGTATTTTTTCTTTTATAAGTTCCATTATTACAGTAATTCTTTCTGTTTTACTCTTCAACATCAATACTAACTTGCATGAAACTTAGTGGGCGTTTGGACATAAGAAATGTAAAATTCCAAAAAAAGTGAAAAAATTTCAAGTGAAAATGGTATTTGAAAATTAGAATTGTGTTTGGACATGAATATAATTTTGGGTTGTTTTTGAAGTTTTGTGAGTGATATGAGTGAAAATTTTGAAAAACAGCTTTTTGGAGTTTTTCAAATTTTCGAAAAATTACAAAATTCATCTTCAAGTAAAAATTGAAAATTCTATGGCCAAACACTGATTTCGGAAAAAGGTGAAAAATTTTCGGAAAAAAGTGAATTTTTTTTAATGTCCAAACAGGCTATTAATTTCTATCAAGTAGACCTCCCAAGTTATTCTCAAGGTATTATTCTCTTGGAAATCTATTTAATTTATAAACCTTTTGATGTAGCAATCTGCAGGTTGTTCTGTTTAACTTGTTCCTACTATCATTCCTCTTTATGCTTGTAAAACAAACCCATCTTCCTGTTTTAGGGAATACCTACTTATAACAAATCAATCGAAAACACAGTTATCAAATAGATCTTGCAAAAAAATGCTTTGCAAGGGGAGAGAGAGTTTAATGGAGAAACATGGTTAGTGAGGATTCATACAGCCGGCTCCAACTTGTTTGGGGCAGAGGTGTTATTGTTGTTGTTGTTGGGGGGGGGGGAGAGTGGGCGTGGGTGTTGCCCTCTATAATTTGGGAAGAAGCGATACAGCATAGAGACTATCTCTGAATTGGGGCACTGAAAAGTAGAAGCTGTATTACCTCCAAACAAGTAATCTTGGCGGAAGGTAGCGAGATCGTTTCCCTAACTGAAACAGCCAAATAAGATAAATGAAATTAAGTGTTATGAATAACAAAATGAAAGGTCATCAAACTGTTCATTGAAGTTCCAAGTGACTACTTACGATTGACAAGTGCTCCCTAGGCGAGTAATTTTGACATAGTTCCTCATGGAACATCCGTATATCATGAAATAAATCGATGTTAGGGAATGGCTCTAGTTCCTGAAGTGACGCACACAGTAATTAGTGAGACCAATGAGCATTCCACTGGCTACTCAGGTACTATGATGGTCCAAAACTGTTCAGGTAATAAGAATAACATAAATGCATACTTTAATGTACTCGTGTAGTGATGGGTCGGAGTCCAAGGTAAGTTGGCTGAGCAGAGACAAAACTTGAGATGATGTGTCAGCTGACAGTTTGGGACTAGACTCGGAAGAAATGCAACACATTACCAACTTGGAAATTAAAAACTGTAATGGAAAAAATGGCAAAAGGTTAAAAAACACTTGAAGAGTTATGGCATAAATAATATAGATAAATATCAAAATAAGAGCCTCAGTGACATCAACCTGAAGCTGTTCACCTAGGACAACAGTGGTTCCCTCCAATTGCTTTATTTTGAAAATTTTTAGCAATGAAGAGATCATTCGACAACATTGGTCCAGCAAAGCATCAAGGTCCAAGCATTGACCAATCAAGTTGAGGAGATAACTGGAAAAAAAAAAAATTATGTCAGATGCGAGATCCTCTAAGCATGAAATAAATGTATAATAAAAGTTGAGCAAAAGTAGCACCACCTAAGCAATGCAGGGAAGCAGTAAAGCACCACAACCACGGCATACAAGTACCACCTCAGATCAGCCATGTGTAAATAAAATTGAGGACAAACAAAAGCTCAGACAATTTCACTCAAGTCTATACTAAAAATGCATCATAGTTATTTTACTTCAAAATATGAAACAATTGTAAGTTTGGTTAGATTGCTAACATTAACAATCCATATGCTCAAATAAATAAACAGCTATACTGGACAAACATAAAAAGCAAAGTGAAAAGTTCATGATTAACATTTGAAATTCCAATCAAACACAACAACAAATTAAAAAGCTATTGCATTTCCCAGATGACCTTCTCAGCTTGTTCAAAGCTAAAAAGAGAAGGGAGACGCATTTGCCCTCACCGTGAAATACTGTCCCCCTAAGCAGAGGCATAAGTCCAATTTAAGCTTACCTGGCAGTACTAGGAACCGCAACTCGATGCCCTAATACATCAATAAGCACTTCAATCCCAGCAAGCCTATCAGATTTGTGCCTGAAATGACCAGCTGCAGCAACTTTGTAATGCAGCTCTACTATAAACTGCACAGCAATATTCATAATTTAGAAACTGTCCACCAGCAGTTATTAAGTAAGACATATAGTCAAACAAAAAATTCACCGGGGAAATATATATACACAAATCGCGAGCAGTACCGTAAATACTCGATCAGGTCGGAAAATGTTAATCTTGTCAATAAGACCAAAATTTTGACAAGAGTCATCTCTACAAGAAAGTGGTAAAAGAAAATTTAAAGACATGCCAACAGCAGCATAAAATTACAAAAATGACCGAGAAAAGATACTGCACATCTCCAAGAATCCATCCACAACTGTCATAATTGCACGTGCAATTGTCTCCTTGGAAAATGAAGGAAGAACAGGGTCCACAGCTGTTGAAGCAAGAGAGAAAATAGTATTCACGATTGAAACCTGCATAAACATATGATGGAATTATTTAGAGAAAGCTTGGGAAAGAAGATTGATTTTTCATGTGAAAGAGGAAGACTCCAGTAACATTGAGATAATAAATGAAACATTCAGCCTTATAAAGAAATTGAAACAATCGTATCACATTATAGCATCGTAGACTACTCTCCATAGAAGCCACTGCTATGCAGAGAAACAGATGTTATCCCAAACCTATGCAATTAGATATGAGGTTCATGCGAGCAAATCTCTACACAAGAAGAAAAATTTCAGCACTTTCCTCGCATAGCACACACTTCATTTCAGATTAAAAAAAGGGGCAGCCCGGTGCACTAAGCTCCCGCTATGCGCGGGGTCCAAGGAAGGGTCGGACCACAAAGGTCTATCGTACGCAGTCTACCCTGCATTTCTGCAAGAGGCTGTTTCCACGGCTTAAACTCGTGACCTCCTGGTCACATACAGCAACTGTACCAATTACGCCAAGGCCTTCACACACTTCATTTCAGACAAATCATGAAAATGTTAACTCGGATGTGTATAAAAGAGCCATACCATGTGCTTCTTTATAAGTTTGTCTCTTTCAGTTTCAGATATTTTAGCAATATCCAGAATTGACATTTCAAGTACAGCTGATCCCTTCTCCCAACCAGCCTTCTTACTGGAGTGTAACGTAATACAAACAGAGAAAATATCCACAAAGTGATTCTTAATCATTTCAGCAAGAGGCTCACAAGTAACCTGCAAAAGATGAAAATGTAGAAATTTCAGGTACGGAGTAGAACAGTGACTAAAATCTGAGAATATTCAACAGAGAAAGCATGGAACTTGTAGAGTAAGCACCATAAGAATATTAGAGAAATCATACAAGTATATCGCTAACTTAAAATTGTAACTGAACGAAAAGTAACTAAAGAAACTACAACCTTCGCAAGCCAATTCATGTTGGAAATGTCACCATGCAACATTAAAGATGGAATAAGCCAACGGCAGCAGGACTGAATGAAATTGATAGGCTCTACATTGAAGACGAACAGATCCCTTACCTGGCATGAAGTATAACTAATGTGTCGGCTACTTGGGATGCAACAAATTGTTGATAATGAGTCGGATTAGAAAAAAGAAACACATTACCTCGAGAAGAGCAGCTAAATTTACACCAGAAGCAACCCAACTAAAGAGGATTGGCGCCATAAGTTCTTCCATATACTGCAAACAGACAAGATTGTGCCAGAGAGAAAAATGTTTAAAAGATCAAGCAGGTTGACAATCTCACACTTCTTCATCAGGAATTATAAGGCTGATTGCCTATGCTCTTTAACTAACATAAGCAAATACTAGTAGAGATTTATTTATACCTTTGACCTAGAAGTATACTTTAACTCCCTTGATAGATTATCAAGGACAACAATAACAAGTTTCCTGAAAGCAGGAAAATATAAGAATCAAGTGACCTCCCAGAAAAACATGACCAGCTGATGACTTTTGATTACCTTAGACAAGGGTTAATAGCAGCAATAACACATACCATAAAAACAGCCTGCAAAAACAACAAATTGGACAGATATAACCTCATAAAGTCAAAATATTTAATCTTGGGCGAAGAGATATACATGCACTCTCTAATAATTGCAGCAAATTAATGTGTTCACTGCAACAGATCAAAACAAATCAAATGTAAATCATGTTCATCAGGTCAAGTGTCAGCTAGGTAACAACAAAGAAAAATAACTTGGGTTTCAGCACAATGGAAACACATGCTAAATTGGAACATCTTAAAGTTAGCAATATCATGACACTCAACTTTTATACTATTGGACCTGATAACCTCTTACTAACAGCAACCAAAGATAAGGAAAAGACTCAAGCAAATACCCCTCTTTAAATACGGAAAACAAACCTCTTTCAATAATCAACCTAGCAGGCATTTTAGGGCCAGTACAAATCTCTTTATGGTGCGCCTTCCATTTACATTTATGTTAATAATAAATTATATTTTTCAGGGTCAAAGACTTATATTTTGTTACCGCGTCTTCCACAGTAAGAGATGTTCAAATTTTTTAGCTAACATGAATGATGCCAAGCAAAACCAGCCTCTATTTTTTTTTTTTTTTTTTTTGTGTGTGTGTGTTTGTGTGTGTTGGGGTGCGGGGGTGTAATTCAAGTAAAACCTGCCTCGTGAATACCTCCAATTCAATTTTTTCACTGTGCAGCGCAAGATGAGCTAGGGTTACAATTATCGTTTCCAATATGGTACGAGGCTGAGGACCAGCAGCTAAAACCTCCTTCGCCATCACCGGTTTCTCTCTGGAGCAAGTCACAAGCTTTGTGCCAAAATTTGAACTGGAACAGCAAATTTTAGGTGAATAATTGAAATGATAAACAATTCAAGAACTTAAATGCTAACAGAAGAGAGACAAAATATTAACAATTGTGAAAGAGAATGGTCTGAAGAAAAATAAACCTAAAAACTGAAACTGTGTAAAAGATGTAGTGGATGTTTTCCTGGTAAATGCTCAAAATGCAACTCCAAATTGACCAGCTTATTAGAGGCAAAAGAGGATGAAAGATGCTGATAAGAGAAACTACTAAAAGTAAATTAGAACGATCAAGAATTACCAGCTTGACAATGAAACAGGAAAGAAGCTGTCCCCTCCCCGCCTCTCTAATACCCTTTTCATTCATTGAAATATTGCTCATTCCTTCTTCCAGTTTTCACAAATTTTAGACCTCAATCTCTTCCATTGCACTTTTTAAAGATATACAATAGTGTGTAAGGGTTTCCAAAAAGGAATTTATAATGGTCTTGGGCCACTCCACATATTGCCTTAAAATTGCCGATTGGATGCTCATATTCTTTTACATGGTATCAGAGCCGAACTTTTGTAAGCCAATTTTTCCACTAGTAAGGTCATTATTACAACTATTCTATCCAAGCATATCTATCAACTCAAACCATTAAATCACTAACTTTGCTTCAAGCCCACTTCTAAGCATACTATCTCGACTTCAAACCCCTGCTTCAGCCTCTTGAGTTGCTCTCTACACCAGCCCCACTCTTATGCTTATTGAGATCTCTTAAAATTTGAACTCATTAACCACAAAAGAACTAGGAAAAAAATCATTCCACATGTAAACCCTACAACCGATTACACGTGGGATGGTGTTAGGCATATATAACATCTCGAATTACTAAAAAGGGCAGCCCGGTGCACTAAGCTGCCGCTATGCGCGGGGTCCGGGGAAGGGCCGGACTACAAAGGTCTATTGTACGCAACCTTACCCTGCATTTTTGCAAGAGGTTGTCCTGGTCACATGGCAGCAACTTTACCAGTTACGCCAAGGCTCCCCTTCAACATCTCGAATTACTAGTGTAAGAAATTTCCAAGTGACATTATAAGGTCTTGGGCTACTCTACCTATTCAGTGTTATCAAAGGCGAAAAGCGCAAAAAAATTCTAAGGTATGTTGGGGCTTTAGGCGCAAAGCACAAATAAAGCGCGGGCTTTAATGAAGAAAGACGCAAATAGAGAAAAACTACAAATATGTATGTGTACTCCAAGACTAATATCTATATGAATGAATACCAAATATATGGACAGAGAGATTGAAGAAAATTTACAATAACGTGAAATATAAATTGTTTGGTATCGTTTCTTCATGATTACGCTCATTGGCAAAAAAAAGTATATGTACCTTAGAGCCTTGATGACAACACTGAAGCGCCCGCTAAGCGAGGCGAGGCGCTTAACATGTTTTGAGCCTCACTTTAGAGCTTAACGCCTTTTATAACACTGCACTTATTACATTAAATTTTTTGGGTTGGATCTAAGATCCTTTCACAACACTTCCAATTGAAAGAAAAAGTGCAACTTCAACTTATAAACATGCATATTCCGTGTTTTTTATTGGGAAAAAGTGAGAAGATTTAATTGCACACGTGTGCAGAAACACCCGTATACAATTAGTATACCAAAAAGAGAACCCACAAAGATATGGGATGTGTTTCGTATGAGAAAATGTTTTCCAAGGCTTAAATGTTTTGGAAAACATTTTGCTCATGAACTCATTTTCATCCAATTAGTGGAAAATGTTTTCCCTATTAAAATAAGGGGCAACATTTTCCAAAACTTTTTTCAACCTTCCCCACCCTATGTCCCATCACCACCAACCCCCCACACCCCACCCACCCCTACCCCTACCCTACCACACCCATCCATCCTCCCCCAACCTTGCCCTACCCCACCCTAAATAGAAATATTATTAAGAATACTTTCTTTTCATGTTGTAGATAGAGTACTTTCTTTTTCATTTCAACAAAATGAGTATTTTTTTTTCATAATTTAAAAAAAAGTATTTTCTTTCATTTCAACAAAAAAGTACTTTCTTTTCGTGATGTAGAAAAAATATTTTCTTTCATTTCAACAAAACGATGTAGTAAAAAGTATTTTCTTTCATTTCAACAAAATGAGTATTTTCTTTCATTTCAACAATATGAGTATTTTCTTTTCATAATGTAAAAAGTACTCATTTCTTTCATTTCATTTCGACAAAATGAGTATTTTCTTTCATTTCAACAATATGAGTATTTTCTTTTCATAATGTAAAAAGTACTCATTTCTTTCATTTCATTTCGACAAAATGAGTATTTTTTTTATGATGTAAAAAGAGTATTCTCTTTCATTTCAACAAAAAACGTACTTAAAAAGTAATTTCTTTCATTTCAATAAAATGATGTAGTAAAAAATATTTTCTTTCATTTCAACAAAATGAGTAATTTTTTTTATGATGTAGAAAAAATATATGAGTATTTTTGTTTCATGATGTAGAAAAAGTATTTTCTATCATTTCAATAAAATGAGTACTTTCTTTTCATGTTGTTTAAAGAGTACTTTCTTTTTAGTTATGGAGCACAAATTTCAACGTTGTTTTTGCGTGAAAAAGTAATGTAGCACATTAGTTCCTTTGGTTTTGTGTGAATTTTAAAAGAATAATTAAATTCTTGAAGAAAATAGAGTAACATTGGGTATTTGGGGTTTGTGGGGGGGGGGGGGATAAGGAGAGTAGTATAAAAAAGTATTTTCCTAAAAACTATTTTCTACTCTATGACCAAACACTAGAAACTATTTTCCAGAAAAGATTTTTCACTCACTAAACAAACAAAAGAAAATAAGTGATAAAACCACTCATTTTCCGAGACAACTTTTTCTTGGAAAACATTTTCCTTCATACCAAACACACCCATGGTTTCCTAAGAACGACATCCAATCTACAATACATAAAGGACCCTCATGGATGCACCAACAAGAAATAAGGGATAAGAGGCTATTCTTCAATTGTGCCAAATCACCCTTTGTTGAGTGTTGAGCAGTGAGTAATGATATCGAGTGATATATCCTTCCCCTCCTAGGCCCCCAAAAACTACCTAAATGTAAAATTAAGCATAGAAAGCCTTATTGGATCCACTTTGCAGATGGAAATGGCAGTGAAACCTTGCCTAGGAGATAAAGATAATCTGACAAATGCTAATAAATGATAACTCATAATTCCTGATAAGTGAAAGATAAACAAACATTAAATAGACTTCCCTCCGCTCAGTCATGTCTCCTTGATTCAAAATAAGCAAGGACTTCAACCCAAATTTTATTTGAATCTTCCTTTTCTAATTCCATAGACCCATTTAGGCATTACAAAATTAATTGAAAAGATTTTATCAAATCAGGGGAAAGGAAAATTACTATTTCAACAAACAAAAGATGAATAACAGTAGATTTAGGAAATCATTGTAAAAAGCTTTCAATCTGCATATATTTTCTTTAGCTGTAAGCAGATGTGCTTGCTTCAAAAAAATGGTAGGGCTCTTTAAAGGGGTAGATGCAATAGTTTGTAGATTCTCCAGGCAAAGATTACAATCAATATCTTATTTCTATTTAGCAGCATAAAACAAATTGGGGTCCATGCTTTACTCCAACCAAAGTTACATGCCCAAGTACTTAATTTAAGTAGGGAAGACTTATAACATGCGCTAAGTTAGAAAGGCTACCCATGCAAATTCACAGTAATTTGTCTTATTAAACTTTTGAGTGACCTTTTTTATGAACATTGTCTTCAATCAACTTTTGAGTAACTTTCAAACAACTCTATGCAAAAATATAATTGACTGTGTGATAACCATGCTCACTTGAGATTTATTAGGAAAAGTTATGTCTGGCCAATCAGTTAGTTTGACAGACTAAAAAGGTAATAATGCAACAAAAAGCAAAAGAAAACCAAGCATCGTACCATATGTCCTGGAATAGTTCAAAATGACCGTCCCAAGTTTGGAAAAGCACACCAACTCGTTGAGCGAAGCATAACCTAACTCGATAATCAGGATCCCGAAGCATCAACATCAGCTTTTCAATCATAGACTGCTCAAATTTGAAGCAGGTATCATGAAAGAGAATATGTTTTTGTAGATCAAAAATTTAAACTGAAACTAGACAAAAAGGAAAAGTGATCTCGTTCCAATCTTTCTTTATCAAGATTTTAGAAGATGATACCTGACCAATTTGAGGATCCACTAAAATGAAATTGCAAATGCAATCAATAAGCTTGGTCCGGCCAACCCAATCAAAGAGGTCGCTGTCTGCAATTTTGTTCACCAGGTCTCCAAGAGAAATCAAGCCCTATACTTCCATTTCACAGGACATGCAATTTGAGAAAGCTTTGTTAAAAAAAAAAGAGATTCTATTGTTCAAGAAAAAACAGCTTTCCTCCCGATTGAAAGAAAAAAAATACTAAAATGTTATGTGAATAAGGCATTAAGCTGCATCACAGATCTAGCAGTTTGGACTGTAAAGGAGCATATATTTCAGAAGAAGAACGAAAAAAGAGGCATTAAATTAACCAGCACCTTTGTAGGAGGAAGTTCTGGCAGGTTATCTTTGATAGATATTCTTCCATTTCATGTCCAACCAATGTTTAAATTGCCTTGGCTGAAACCATGAGACCGGTATCCTTCAGCTTTTTCTTTTACTGGTAAATCTCATATGTGGCATTTTCTTTTCTTCTACTTTTAAGGCATATTTTCAATTTTAAATATAAATAGCAGTAAGAATCCTGAAACTTCAGAATCCTTGTTGTAACCTATTGTAAGTTTGTGAACTATTCGCTAAAAGAGGTCCAAACTTGTTGACCCTGCAGCCATTAAGTATCTTCCTATCCGAATTGTCTGTATTATTTCATCCTACCGAATTTTACTTGATAAGAATGGAATTTTGCGTACTATACAATCTGAAAAGGCCTTAAAATGGTAAAAGCAAACATGCGGAGAAGTATTACCAGTGTACACTGCAGGAAAGAGCTCTAAGGAGCATGTTATATAGGAACTTGCTTTCGAATACATAACTTGGTTTAACTAGAACTACATTTAGCACCGTGTAATATGCAGAAAAATCTAAGATACACCTATTATACCTCTTCAGATAATTTTTCCCGTGAAGACAGAGTCCTTCTTTTGAACTTTGCAACATCATCAAGGGATAAAAGACTCTCCAACAAACTGCAGATGGCAGCTAGCACATTCAGAGACTGGACCTTGAGATTTGCCTGAATGTCTAGGAAATCATTTAAGGATGTAACCTGTAAAGAAAAGAAGAACTAAGTAATTATCAGAGTTTTCAAAAGCATAAATAACTTACAATAACTAAGACAAATAAACATCAAAAGCCACATTACCAAATTTAAGAACTTTCTGCTGGAAGACCAATGAGGATGTTGACAAAGGCCATGTATGATTACTTCCAGGACCTAATTAAAAATCAAAAGTTCGCAAAATACTCAACAAAATGCAATATCATCAAGAAACAATTCCAGGACAAAAAATTCCAATAAGATTACCCTTGGATCACTTTCTTTCTCCATGAGCTCAAACATGACATCCCATGTATGAAATGGTAAAGCTGAAAAGAACTTTGTGATGATCGATACGACTTCCATTCTCTGATTTACAGACGAAGCCAATATTTCGGCAGTAGCTTTTCCCCCAATTTTTACAGCATCAGTATCTTTGGAACTAATGTTCACATCCAACTCCATGTCCATGATCATACTAGTACGGCTATTTACTGGATGAGAATCGTGACTAGAAACAGATGCAGAAGAGTCAAGGTCGTCCCTCTTTGAATGAAAATTACTTCCACTACTCGAGGATCCTTCATACAGTTTAGCAAGAACCTTCAGAATCCTCTCCACAGATTGAATTACTGCAGCTAGGACGTCTATGCTGTTGTCATTTTGCATTTCATTAAACAATGGGGAGCATAGAAAGCTTTCAAAGGACACACGAATGGTCCCAATTGTGTCAAATATTGACCTTGAACCCGACAAACCACAAACGAGGTCGTCATAACTTTTCTCTAAGATAGAAGCAGCTCGATCCAACAACTTCGACACATATTGACTCAGAGTGGCAAGGCAAGGCACAATTTCTTCTCCTAGCCTAAGAGTGAACAGCACATGAAGCCAACACAAATAGAAAGATTAATGAAGCCATTCCATTGCAAGCAAGAGATGAAACTTAAAAGCAGAGGGCAAAAAGATAATGCCAATAATCAGTTCCCTGCCGATGATATACCAGTATGGAAATCAATGTATTAACATCATTATCAGAGACAATCACTAAGACTAAGACTGAATCATGCAAACCTTAAATCGAAAAGGACAGACCTTGTACTATATGAACAATACATGAAGTTTGATAAAATAGCACAGAGGAAGATGACATCAGATAGAAACATCTTTTCATGCTCTTCATCTTTTATAATTTCAAGAATGTGATTTTCGACTTCGTGACAAAGTGGATCTCTGATCTGCCGGGGAAGACGTATGCTTTGGCAACTAGGTGATTGAACGTCCTGAAACCAGTTAAAAGACGGTAGAAATGAAATATTTTGACCACAAAGAGATGAAAACACAATAAAAGAGTGTAGCACCTCCAGATCAGATTCATGTCCAATTCTTGCAAGAACTTCAACGGAGCATTCAAAAAATTCATGCTCACTTTCATGTGTATGATCTTCGACCTACAACAATGGGCATTTCAGCATCTTAGTCAACTTAACAGTAGTCATGAGAGAGAGAATAGGTATAAGCATAAAGTTATGCAAAAACAACAATATATACCTTCACATCATTCAGAGTTTCAGGAACATAGTGTGACGGGGAAAGTCCTTTATCTAGCAATGGTGTACCACCAGTACAGAGAGCATAAACAGCTGTAGGGAATATAGCAACCAGCTGTTTATTCAACATTGAACAGTCCTACATGTGAAAGAAGTCAAGCACCACCATTAACCAAAACACCTTGTGCTTTTGCAGAGAACATGCAACATCATTGTGTCATAATGTCTTAAGACTCTTGAAGCAATATCTTGATGCCCCTTTGATTTTGAATGAGTAGATTGACTTCAGATTGGAAGGAGAGGATCCTGGAATTTCAGGTGCACTTGATTTTAAGGAAGCATATTACCATGTTAACTGGGGTTTGTTAACATCATGAGTGTTAGTTTATAGATATGTATAGTGTAGTCTTGTCCCACATTGGAAGAGGAGTAATATCTCCTTGTAGTGTATAGCTATAAATAGGGACCTCTTGTATTGTATTTATCATCCAATATCAATAACATATTTTCTCCCGTGCCTTCTCACATGGTATCAGAGCATTAGTGAGAAAAGATCGATGTGCGTCATTCCAGCGTTAACCGGGAAGAAAGAACTTAGTCATCGTGTAATTTTTCCGGTGACCTAAGGCTTGTCTAAGTGAAAGTCACTTTCTGTCGGTGTTGTGCTAAAACCAACACCACCACGAGGTAGATCACCCTCCGACTACCAACCCCTGAAATTTTATCCGGCAGAAAAGCCGCCACGCTCCTCCACGCGCCGGCAACAACTTTTCCGGCGAGGGTTCCGGCCATTTTTTCGCGACTTCAGGACAGTGTGCTCTCCTCAAAATTCCGAGCCTACCCATCTAATTCAAATCAAATTCCGGCCAATTTTATATTTTTCCAGCGTGAACAGTGACCTTTCTGGCCATTTTTTGAAAATATTTCTTCAGGACAGCTTGCTCGCAAAGGAATTCCGAGTCTATCCATCCTGGTTACAACAAATTCCGACAACTTAGGAATTTTCCGGCGAGCTACAGTGTTTCCGGCAAGCTGCAGTGTTTCCGGCGTGAACAGTGTTTCTGGCACAAAACAGTGTTCTATTTTCCTGCTGTAAACAGTGTTTTTCAAGCTATTTCTTCAGTTTTCTCACAGGAGTTACATATTTCCACTATTTCAAGTTAACCATACTACTACAAATTGTAGCGACATGGGAACCGATGCTTTGAATAGTCGGATGGTTTCTTTAGCAGAGTATATTGAGTTCCTTCAGTATAAAGCATGTAAGCAGACATCTTCTGAGATAGCTTCTGTTGTTCAAACAGGTAATAGCGTGACTTGTTTCTCCCAATCTTCATCCTCTGAGTCTTGGGTCATTGATTCAGGTGCATCAGATCATATTTCTGGTAACAAATCTCTTTTCACTACTATTTCGTATTCTCAATCTCTTCCAAAAGTCACAATGGCCAATGGGTCTCAAACCATGGCAACTGCAATAGGTCAAGCAAGCCCACTTCCTTCCTTACCTTTAGATTCAGTCCTTTATGTTCCCAATAGTCCTTTTAATCTCATAACTGTTAGTCGCTTAGCAAAATCACTTAAATGCGCTGTTTATTTCTTGATGACCATGTTTTTATACAGGAACGCAGTACGGGACGGATCATTGGTACCGGGCGTGAATCAAACGGACTTTATTACCTTATCCTTTCTAAATCACATGAACTCACATCTTGTCTTCCTTCTACAACTTGTCCTGTTACTGATTCACCAGATTTATTACATAAACGGTTGGGACATCCCAGTTTGTCAAAACTTCAGAAAATGGTATCTGGTTTATCTCACTTGTCAGCTCTAGAGTGTGAGTCATGTCAGCTCGGTAAGCATACCCGCTCCCATTTCCCTCGGCGTCTTGATAATCGAGCAGAGTCACCTTTTACTTTAGTCCATTCAGATGTTTGGGGTCCTAGTCGGGTCAGTTCCACCTTAGGATTCCGCTACTTTGTCAGTTTCATTGATGATTATTCCAGGTGCACTTGGATATTTTTGATAAAAAATCGATCTGAGCTGTTTTCTATTTTCCAGACCTTCCACGCTGAAATTCAAAATCAATTTGGGGTTTCTATTCGCACATTTCGTAGTGATAATGCCCGAGAGTATTTGTCTTCCCCATTTCAACAGTTTATGAAATCTCATGGGATTATTCATCAAACATCTTGTCCGTACACATCTCAACAAAATGGGGTAGCTGAAAGAAAGAATAGACATCTTATTGAAACTGCTCGTACCCTACTCATACAATCTCATGCTCCGTTGCGTTTTTGGGGGATGCCGTTCTTACATCTTGCTATCTTATTAATCGTATGCCATCTTCAGCTATCCAGAACCAAGTTCCATACTCTGTCATGTTTCCCCATTTACCTTTGTTCTCTCTTCCACCCCGTATCTTTGGAAGCACTTGTTTTGTCCATAACCTTACTCCAGGAACAGTTAAGTTAGCTCCTCGTGCTCTTAAGTGCGTATTTCTGGGTTTCTCGAGAACACAAAAGGGGTATCGATGCTACTCTCCTGACCTCCAGCGGTACCTTATGTCCGCTGATGTTACCTTCTTTGAAACCCAATCATACTTCACAGGTTCGGGTCATCACTTAGATATTTCTGAGGTACTACCAGTTTCATCTTTTGGAGATTCAGTCACTCTAGCTCCACCACCTACAGCTCCAGTTGTAGCTCCACCACCTATAGCTCCAGTTGTAGCTCTACCACCTATAGCTCCAGTTCCACCACCTACAGCTCCGGTTGTAGCTCCACCACCTATAGCTCCAGTTGTAGCTCCACATAATCCAGTTCAACCTTCTGCAGTTCCACCACTCTTGACTTATCATCGTCGTCCACATCCAGCATCAGGCCCAGGTAATTCACGCCCCGCATCAGATTCTGCACCTACTGCGGACTTGTCTCCTCTTAGTCAACCAATTGCACTCCGCAAAGGTATATGATCCACACTTAATCCTAATCCCCACTATGTCGGTTTAAGTTATCATCGTCTGTCGTCACCACATTATGCTTTTATATCTTCTTTGTCCACTGTTTCTATCCCTAAGTCTACAGGTGAGGCACTATCTCATCAAGGATGGCAACATGCTATGATTGACGAGATGTCTGCTTTACATGCGAGGGACACTTGGGAGCTTGTTCCTCTTCCTGCAGGTAAGTCTACTGTTGGTTGTCGTTGGGTTTATGCAGTCAAAGTCGGCCCGGATGGCCAGGTTGATCGGCTTAAGGCTCGTCTTGTTGCAAAAGGATATACTCAGATTTTTGGGCTTGATTATAGTGATCCTTTCTCTCCCGTGGCTAAAGTAGCATCTGTTCGTCTCTTTTTGTCCATGGCTGCTGTACGTCATTGGCCTCTTTATCAGTTAGACATTAAGAATGCTTTTCTCCACGATGATCTTGAGGAAGAAGTTTATATGGAGCAACCACCTGGTTTTGTTGCTCAGGGGGAGTTTAATGGTTGTGTGTGCAGATTGCGCAAGTCACTATATGGTTTGAAACAGTCCCCTCGAGCTTGGTTTGGTAAGTTCAGCACAATTATTCAGGAGTTCGGCATGACTCGTAGTGAGGCTAATCACTCTGTGTTTTATCGGCATTCTGCTCCTAATCTGTGTATTTATCTAGTGGTTTATGTTGATGATATTGTTATTACTGGTAATGATCAGAATGGTATTACTAATCTGAAGCAACATCTCTTTCAGCACTTCCAGACTAAGGATCTGGGCAGATTGAAGTATTTTCTAGGTATTGAGGTCGCTCAGTCTAGCTCAGGTATTGTTATTTCACAGCGGAAGTATGCCTTAGACATTCTTGAGGAGACTGGAATGATGGGTTGCAGACCTATTGACTCTCCTATGGATCCGAATGCTAAGCTTCTGCCTGGACAGGGGAGCCTCTTAGAGACCCTACGAAATATAGGATGGCAAATTGAATTACCTCACAGTGACTAGACCTGACATTTCTTTTCCGGTGAGTGTTGTAAGTCAGTTTATGGATTCTCCATGTGATAGTCACTGGGATGCAGTTGTTCGCATTCTTCGGTATATAAAGTCAGCTCCAGGCAAAGGATTACTATTCGAGGATCGAGGCCACGAGCAGATTGTTGGGTACACAGATGCTGATTGGGCAAGATCACCTTTTGATAGACGTTCTACGTCTGGATATTGTGTTCTAGTAGGAGGTAATTTGGTCTCGTGGAAGAGCAAGAAACAGAATGTAGTTGCTCGATCTAGCGCCGAAGCCGAATATCGGGCCATGGCTATGGCGACGTGTGAGTTAGTTTGGGTCAAGCAGTTGCTCAAGGAGTTAAAGTTCGGAGAAATCAGCAAGATGGAACTAGTGTGTGATAACCAAGCTGCTCTTCATATTGCGTCAAATCCGGTGTTCCATGAGAGGACTAAACATATTGAGATCGACTGTCACTTTGTCAGAGAAAAACTACTTTCAGGAGATATTGTTACAAAGTTTGTAAAGTCGAATGATCAACTAGCAGATATTTTCACTAAGTCTCTTACTGGTTCTCGTATTAGTTACATGTGTAACAAGCTCGGTACATATGATGTGTATGCACCGGCTTGAGGGGGAGTGTTAGTTTATAGATATGTATAGTGTAGTCTTATCCCACATTGGAAGAGGAGTAATATCTCCTTGTAGTGTATAGCTATAAATAGGGACCTCTTGTATTGTATTTATCATCCAATATCAATAACATATTTTCTCCCGTGCCTTCTCACAATGAGAATCCTGGAGTTTATTATGAGAAAGAAGGCTTTTGCCGCCCAAGTGGAGAACATGATCAATTTTTTCATGTTTCAGTCAGGTTCTAGGGGCTGATAAATGGCTCACTAAAGGATGGGCAATAGAGACATCAAAGAGGGACATTGATTTGGCTTCAAGAAGTCAGACAGCAGAAGATTATCTCAAACGCAGTAGAGGGAGAAGTGCCATTATATCTCAACCTTGTACAGATTGCTCAAAGCAAGGTGGGTTCTCTTCCCTCCACTTATTTCAGAACTGCCGTTGGGAACCAGTTATAAAGAAAGGACAGCATGGAGCCCAGTGCTCCAGATATAAAGATTAGCAAGTCAGCAACAAAATTCTCTTGCATAGGAGGAAACTGCCCTAATCAAAAGCAGATTCTCTAGTTCCCTACTCATTTACATATCTGCTCAACTTCCCAGCTAATGTGGCAGATATAAACGAACATTTTCAGGGAAATTCTCCGTTAGATGAAGTGAACAAAATATCATCCCATGGAGCAAAGGTTACCTCTTACAATAAGGGTGGACGTCTGCGGGTGAGAGATATAACTGATTAATTGAGATTTCATGGGAGGGAAGGTCTGGTTGGAGGAAGAGATGTCATAGAGGAGATCAGTGGCTGAAAGATCAGGTTAGAAGTGGATTGTGAAGAATTCAACCTCATTGACAACCATTATGGAACCCAAAACGAAAAGAAAGGAATGATAGCTTATGAAAGATTAAGAAAAATATCCAGTTGAAGGTAAGGGAGGGAAGTAGGATTACATTCTAAGAACATTCTGAACCATGAGATCGCCTTTGGAAAAAGAGAAATTCAGCAGCCTTTTTCATCTCGCAAAATCAGGGTAGCTGGGTAGGGAATACATCAAAGAGGGAAGGAGCCCGGAGGTATAGTGATTTTGGATGGAAGCATCAGTAGGCTTTGCATGGTAAGGAGAAGAAGGAGCTACTCATTTGACTTCATCGATTATGGGGAAGAGAGCAACTCCAGGATATGGAAGGAGCACTAGAGGGGTTTTGCTTCAGTATGAAGTCAAAACTACTAAATAGGGAGAAAAGATTTACCCTTCCCAAACAGTGGAATAGGAGGGCTCCAAGAAAAATTGGGAGAACAGCCAACATAACAGCTGGAACATCTAAGGAAGCAAAGGACAAGACCATGTAAATACCACTAATGAGGTGCCGTGGAAATTGGAAAAGCACCCAACATGGGTGTTTTTTTAATAAGGTAAAGGTTTATTAATCAAGTATCAAGACGGGACAAGAAAGCTACCAAAGACTGCTGGGAGTAACCATACAGTCAACAATTACAGCATTTCCCTAGTAACTCCAAGAAGTCAATATAATGATCAGTACTATCAATCAGACTACTCTTACACCAAATAAACAGATTATGCAAACACCTGCTTCTAACTCTAACAATATGATCTCGCTGTCCATCAAAGCAAGCTCTATTCCTCTCTAGCCAGATAGTCCAGAATATACACAAAGGTGTGTTAGCCATTAACTTGATTAAGAAACCATGTAAATGGGCGTTACAAACGTAAAGAAGCAGGGGAAGTTGTGTAGATCAAACTACTCTTTCACTCCATAGTCATCACAACATGTGGAGTTAGATCCAGATATCTTTTTCTTATCCAGAAATTATTTCGGGTATTCACTGTGTAATTCCAAATACAGGGCTTTACTTAAATGTCAGAAACTCAAATAGTAAACAAAAAGAAGAAATAGAGCATTGGAAGTGACTCCTTAGCAATCTGGACTAGAGTGAGAAAAAGGAATCATCAAGCTTTTAATGCGAAGACCTTGTTTCAAATAAAGATGGAGGTCTTATTTTTTTATTTTGTTGGCATAGTTTTGGTGCAAACATGATTAACCCAAACATGTAAGATTGGAATGCTTATGTAGAAAAGAATTCTTTCATACAGCTTTCCTATATGGGGTATTGGTATCGATAAATTGCGTACTACTAAAATAATTGGGGCAAAAATAAAGACAAAAAGGTCAGATGCTATAACCTTTGCACAAATACAGGCTTTTTTTATAATAGGTAACATATGTGTTTTTTTTTATGTAAACAAGCAAAAAGATAATGCTGGTGAAATGTACATCCAAAAGTGTAAGAGCTCTACAATGTGTATAAAGAGCTGAGAGAATCAATAATGGAGTCCAGTTCTACCACATTTGCTGTGCCTATTTAGGCTTTCAAAAGACTAAATATTAGATGCTCCATAAATGAGGGAAAGGATAAGCATACCAGGAACAACATCAAATGAGTAGGAGAATCATGAAATACATTCTTGCACCTTTCATGTTCTTCACATTTTCAGTCACCATCGTTAGCCAAAATCAGTTAAAAGATAAATACACTTATGTGGGTGACATAAGTGTGCTTTAAAGGAAAGGAACAGACACGCGTCCAAACGGGTGAATATGATCTTGCACAGATTAGGACATCTCTTTTGTTTTTCATTAAGTTTTGGTGCATCCAAAAGATCCCTATTTATATAGACAATTGGTTGTCCTTTGGTAGAGATTGGAGAACAATATTTTTATGCAGGTTCCTTATCTTTGGTATACAACTTGTAAACGATGTTTCATTACCCTAAAACATCAACAAAATATTACTTTACCCACAAAAAGGGATAATAACACATAGTTAGTAGGTATGTAAATAAGTATAGTCCCACATGGAATAGGAGAAGAGTAGGCTCGGAACCACTGGGCGATCACACTGTCCTGAAGAAAGACTTTCAAAAATAGCCAGAAAAGGCTCCACGCGCCAGCGCATGGAGTGATCGGTGTGTGAAAGCACGTGAGGAGTCGGTTGCCGAAGGTTATTATTGGGGTTTGGTCTGGGAGGCTGGGGCCCTATGGTGGTATTGGTTTTCGCACAACACCAACAGAGACTGATCTGATGTAAATCAGCCCTAGAAAGTCGCCGGAATTTGACGCACAACGACTGTCTGACTTTCCCAGATGTGTCTCACTCACGACTTGATACCATGTGAGGAATAATACACGGGAAAATTATATTATTGATGTGTGTTAACTATAATACAAGAACCCTATTTATAACAATACACAATACCTACTCTTCTCCTATTCCATGTGGGACTATACTTAATTTACATAACTACTAACTATCTAACAACATATAACAGTATAATATAACAAACCTTCCAGAAAGGAACAGCCAAAACAGCTCTCAAAAGATTTTGCCTCAAATATAAAGCGTCTCTAAGATCACCCTACAGGAAAAGAAGATACTATTTTAAAAGACAGGAATAAAAGAAGATAGCTAAGCAAGTTAATTTTCCCAAACACATCTTCAATGCACAATAAAGCAAAACTATATAAACCACCAACCATGGAAAAAGGTCAATACAAATTGTCAGAATGTTAAATGTTAAGAGTTCAAAGAAGAGAAGCTCCCGGATACACTACTAAATCAATCTGACAAAAGCCTAAATTCACCATGGTACTTGAGTTTATTAAGGCCACATATACGCTACATCAATCCCCTTCACATGAGAACAAAGCCTGTCCTAGAGCCTTTGTTTTATTCTTAACTAGCCAAATTAAATGGAAAGTTCAAATCTACAACCTTTATTTCAGTGTGGGTCCACCAGGGTAGTTATGCAAGCTTTCTAAAACATGGATAGCAATGATCTAAGAGATAGTTTGGTTGGTGGGATAAGGGATAATAATTCCGGGATAAAATGCAGGATTATTTTATCCCGTGTTTGGTTATGAGTATTAATTAGTCCCAGGAACCATTTTGTACTAAAATGGTGGGATTAGCTATCCCATATAGAAGGTGGGATAGCTAATCCCATGGGATATCCTTGTCTATCCCATCCTGGTAACTGAACGACCCCTAAAACTACAAAAAAAAATGTATTCCCGGCTTGCTAACAGAGAAAATCTCTAAAACATTAAGAAAAAAGAGCACTAAATCTCCTACGAATAGGCCTTTTAGTTCCATTGTTGTTTCATCGTGGCTGTTATCACTTTGTTAGCCTAATATGAGAGACTTCCAAGGATGACCAAAATTTGGTAGAGCATATAACAAGTCATCTTTCCATTGTCAAAAGCAAAAAAGCATTAAAAAGCACTCCAGGTCTATCCGGGCTTTAAGCGCAAAGCGCAATTAAAGTGTGAGCTTTAGTTAAAAAAAGGCGCAACGAAGAAAAAGTGACAACTTAATTCATAATAATTTCCTTGACAATCAAATGATTAATATATATTTTTTGCCAATCGTATTTATTGTCTAGTACAGCTCTATTCAGGATACAACTTATGAGCAATTAGGCGCACGTTGCAGTGCCTTGTCTACAATGAAGAAGCCTAAATGAGGCGAAGCGCCTACCCTGAGCTTCAAGGCTTAAGTGCGCCACAAATGAGCCTCTGAAAACACTGCATATTTCACTTAATTGGCTTAGTATTAAAAGGTTTCTGCAGATAAATCAAATTTTGGATTTTTTTTTTTTGGGATAAGGAACAGATGAATCAAATTCTTGTATCTACTATTTCCCATTAGATGATTCATCTGTAAATGTAGTTTTTTCCTCGTAGAAAACCCTTCGTGCTAACTTATCAAAGTATAATAAAAGCCTCGGTGCTAAAGTATCAGAAATTACAAAATTCTTGGTGCTGATACAATAAACAAACTAAAATTTTTTTTGAAATGTTGACTTATCAAAAAGAAGCCTTCATTGTATAACTATTTATAGAATATAAAACTAGTAAAGATGGAATAGCAGCTTTCATTTTAATTTAAATCCCAGTGACGAGACTACAACTCTTAGATGCACTTCGAAGAGTGGATAGAGAGAAAGGATGCCCACCATCAAAATGTTAACAAAATGTCAATAATCCAGGGACTAAAAGATCTATCTGCAAATGCAGAGTTAAGACATTATCTTAAGGCATCAACCAAAAGAACAGCATGAATAATTTCAATAATTGTGTTTACCACCATGCCTTCATCAAATGATTAGGATGTATTTCTTTTCTAACCCTCATCGGAAAACCGAAGAGGAATATAAAGCAAAAATCAGAAAGAACTTATTAGAGGAGCACTTACTTGATAGCCTTTCCTTGAAAAGTAACACGAAATGAAGCACAAAACAGATCTGAAAATCGAAGGGGAAAGATGAGAAGACAGCAAAATCAGTGCAGATCGAAAAGAGCAACAAATAAAACACTTCAAGTCAAAAGTTTCATAAGTGATCAAACTACTTCAAACATACATCATAGAATAATCATATAATCTCAGAGGACATAAAAGAAGAGAGTCTAGTATACTAAGAAAACCAGGAATTAAGGTCTCTATTTATGTGAATTTAATTTTGCTCTCACAAAAGATGTCGCATTACACACAGTAAATGTTGTACAACCTATTATAATCCTCAAATAACATTAAAGACCCCTAGATATGGGGCAGAATGGCATTCTATGCTCCTCTGGTACAAAGTGGTTGGGAATCTTGGTGGTTTATCGATTCTCCTTGATAAGGAGGTGGCTTTATCATTTCATTGTGACATTTGAGGTGAGACTAGAGAGCTATACTAAGTAAACATTCTGTTGAACTATATTTAGTAAAGCACAGGTTGTTCCCAGAAATATGCATAATTTCTTTCACTAACAGAATTTTCTTTATTCCAATATGGTACAGACATTTCTATAAGGGAGCTATGACCATGTTGAACAATCAAGGTTGCAAACACATCATCAACAATGTCTGAAATTTAACCATTTACTAACCAACCTTCACATTTCATCTTTTATAACAGACGACGCTCATTTTTTGACAGACGATTAGTAAGAAAAACCTACTTGAGCACTTATTTACAAGCTCAAATTCATCAGAGATCATCCGTATCCAATTTGTTTGGGAAGCAAGCAGTAACAGTGAATTCTGAAGAAACTCAGTCCTTTTTTTGATGAAGTATGAGAGATATCATTGATAAGCATCAAGTAGATGCAGAATAATGAAGAAACTCAGTCCTTCAACATAACCATCATGCTGTAGAGATTAATTTGCCCAATTTCGAGATATACTGTCTGATAGGGGCACTATCACCTATATAAGACACTGCATGAGAATCTATAAATTCCCTACAAGGCATTTCAATTTAACCTTTTGTACCTTTACCTCTATGACATGCATAGATAGTACACAAGTCTTCTCTGTTCTAGTTCAGATTCAGGATACCTTTATAATAGACCCATTTCTACCTATCCTAAGGGCTTCTAGAATGGCATATTGTTGTAATACCACTCTTATCATAGCTCATTGCAGGTTTAAGCTCCAAAAGCTACAAGAATGCTTCCTCGAAAAGATAGAGTGAAGATAATTCAAGAAGTGCCTCTTTAATGAGATTTTCGATTCATTTCTCTTGTGTGGAAGTTCAACACAAAATATTTGCAAATAATAAGTTGACTAACACAATAGACTAAGTGTTTTCATAAGCAATGTGCACTTAATTTTTCATTTTAACAGGACAATTTACAACAAGTTAACAGAGTACATTCGAGATTCCAAAGAATAAAATGATGCTGACATCAGTAGGCTCATATACTAATTCCCATAATAATATGAAAAGAATGAATTACTTACATTGATGGCACGCGTTTAAGTAATCGAAGATCCCACAAGTCCTGGGGCACAAGGTATGCATTCATTTTATCCTAAAAGAAATAAGAAACAAAGATATTAACACACTGATATAGCTACATGCTACAAGAGGAAGACGTCCAAAATATTCCAACAGAAATAAATCAAGAAAAATATCACAACTCTGCAAAAGGATAGTGCTCACATTGAGTATTATGTTTCTAAGTAGCCTTAATGCAGCATCCACCTGCATATACATGTAAACAAGAAAGTAAACAAGTAGCCTAATAACTTGTCTTAGATTTAAGAACTCTGAATATTCTCTTCACAAGAAAAAACTACTTGCAGACAACTTAAATACTTATCAGATATACTTTTTAATGGAAAACATTTCATTTGCTTTGTTTTTCTCCCACCAGTAGTGCAGGCTGAAGATATGTTGAAGCCAATCTGTTCTGATAAGTTACTTATTTGTTGAGAACTTGCAAGTTGCATCCCAAGTACATTGTGGCACCGGTTCAATTTTTCTTAAACGAGACTTTGAAGGGCTCATTAACCCAAGACAAGTTCTCACCCATCAAAGAAAACAAAAAACAAGACAAGTTCTTCTACATTGTCAGGTACTTCGAGGCTATGGTGGGAAATCCTGAGACAGTTTGGACTTGAGTGGGTGATGCCAGGCACTGCCAAAGAAATTCTTTTCAGCTTGGAGTGTGGTAGAGGGAGGAGAAGACGCAGGGCGTGGAATGTTGTTACACTTGCACTTATGTAGATCGTATGGAGAGAAAGAAATAGGAGTGCTTTTGATGGTGTCGTAATAAATTTGTACAATTGAGTAGCCTCTTATTCCTTGTAGCTATTTGGTGCACCCAAGAAGTTCCGTTATGTACAGATGATTGGATGTCATTCATAGAAAATCTTATCTTTTTGTAGGTTTTCTATTTTTTGGTTTTGGGGCCAAATTGTTAACAAAATTTAATTACACTATTAAAAAAATGATTCCGTACTCTTTCAGACATTTTCCTACAAACAGCAATCAGTTGCTTTTAGAGAATCAAACTTGAAGATACAAAAGACAGATATATGAAATAATCAGCAAATAAGAGAAAATCTTGCACTGCTCAAATAACATTTAAGCAACTTATGTTTAAGAATATATACTCATCCTAACATAAATATCCATAAAACTCTATCGATGCTGCTGGAGTCAACAAAGGCAGACAATTGATTTCTAAATACCCGAGTCAGAATCACTTGAATTGCATTTTTTTACTTTAAAACACCTAATTACACAGCAATGTTTGAATAGGATATCCGACATTCAGAGAAGAAATCAACAAAATAAAAGTATGTTCAGATTTAAAGTACTTCAGCATTCCCAAATATGTAGGAAAATCACTTAGCATTGGTACTTAAGACTTAGAAGCCCTTGC
Source organism: Nicotiana tabacum (assembly GCF_000715075.1). Classification (NCBI taxonomy): domain Eukaryota; kingdom Viridiplantae; phylum Streptophyta; class Magnoliopsida; order Solanales; family Solanaceae; genus Nicotiana; species Nicotiana tabacum. Next base: position 36,096,858 of record NC_134083.1, read on the forward strand.
AAATTAAACATCATAATTACTATGTAACTGCAACTGCATTAGTCATTCAGAGTACAGGGCAAATGGAAGTATGGAACTAATGAACTTTTAGTAATTGAAGTAAAAGATATTCATGACTGCTTTCAGCAAAAGATTCTTCCAATAGAAGAGTAAGCAGTACAAGGCTAAAGGACGAGAAGTCATGGCTTAAACAACAAACTAAGGACGAGCTTCATCAAACAAAACAAAAAGAAGCTAACTGACTAAGAACAAATAAACAGAACAATCCAAGACCTGTCACAGATCAGTTTCAAGAATTCTTAATTTATTAACCAATTTAAACCGTAACCACAATGTGATGGTTTTATTCTATCAAACTAACTTTGTATTCACTTCTAACAAAAAATATACTGTTTATCACCTTAAATTACATAACATGTAAATTGAATTAAGCCCTTCATGCTTATTGACGTCAAATAGTGTCGCAAAAAAATGGGATGCAAAAAGCATGACACTAGATGAGTTGGTTTACTTGATGGATACCTTTTGAGTTCTACATGCCCAGCCTCTAATACCTATCCTACATGTGGCTTTGGTCGTGTTTCCTTATCAAATTTGGAAATAATATATTTGAGTATTTGGAAGCACGCTACCAGCATTATACCACACCCAAATACTAGAAAAAGAAACAGGACTCCATCCTTAAAAGATCAATGAAGTCACAACTTACAACTGCTGTAAAAGTACTGAATGTGGGCAAACCACCAATAACACAGTTCCATATCGTACGCCAACCTGTTTCAACCTGCAAATACAGTCAAGAGCTAAATCCTTAAACCAAAAAAACAAATAGATGAATTTTATCGGGTTGTCCCTATAAAATGGTTGCCAGGGACCACAAATCCCCAAGTGAACAATTAAAAAAAAAGACTTGTGCGTGAAACATTTGTTCCTCTTTCCTCTTTTTGCCACAAGGATGTGCTGCTAACTCAGCATCTAATGCAAAAACCACCAATCAGGGTATGTCATGCTGTTAAATCAGGTATTAACTACTTACTAGGTATTAACTACTTACTGATTGTTCGTCCACCTTACTTAAATCTTCCCGTCCTTGTGATTTCACATGCAAATCTTTTTTCAATAAACTTGATTAAGGCTTCTATACAAAATATCCTATTAAAATATTTAGTTTACTTAATAAAGAAAATTCTAGTAAACAGTGTGAACTGAGCTTATCATCCAAACTCCAGCATTTAAACATTGGTAAAAAATCTTTGTAATGGGCAATGAGACAGCATCTTTTTTTTGGTAAGATGGTATTCATCCAATAAGATGGTATTCATCCAATAAGATGGTATTTCAAACTGAGTGTGAACAGTGTGAACTGAGTGCGCTCTTTATCAGTATCTTACTGAAATTCATCCAATAAGATGGTATTTCAAATTAATAAAATGCAAAATCGCAAGCTCATTAAGTCTCTTCCTAGCATAAGATGTTGTAGCTGAGAAATCTAGATTTTGGTGAACTGAGGTCACTATTTTTTGGGGGGTAAAGTTATTTTTATTAATGTTGTGGTGAAAACCCCGTATCCATGAGGTGAGATAGAGAACCATGTAATAGTCGCTTTCTGACATGATGGGGTCTTAGACTGCAAAGGGAAGAATACCTCAAGCTACTATCCCTGTGAGAGGCTAATCGCCCAAACTGCCACTGTGTCTTAGAAAATCGAAGCAAATGCCAGCATGAGACCCCAAAAAAAAGGGAAAATAGCAAAGACAATAAAAGAAAAACGATTAGGCAGGGAAGCTTCCATCTTATGCAGTCATATAAAGGTTAGGAAAGAAATCTGTCTCAAATTCAAAAGAAAATCAATATGGAATAATCAAGAAAAGAGCATTCTTACATTCCCATAAAGGGTCTCAATCCAAAAACAGAGCAACAGCTCAAATTTAAAACTACTTCAAGGACAAAAGCCAGAACATTTAAAAGTGAGAGCAAGCTAATTGGTGTACTTAATTTAAGTCTATCACTCTTGCAAAAACACCCCCTCAAATTCCCCCATTGTCAAAAGCAGAAAGGTTAGAAAGGTCACTTCATCAAATTTGAATTAGAAAATTCATCTTTCTATCTTTGCACCATTTAATTGTGTTCTATTTTCCCCGATTTTAAGTTCTTAGTTAACAGCTTTTGACAAACTATGAACACACAAGTACAAGAAAGATAGAGCTCAAAAATGCAAATAATTCAAATATTCAAATAACAATCTTACCAGCTATAAGGCAACAAAAAGTTCTATATACTTAACAGCAAAAGGCCAAACAGGTCACCAAGGTGTCAAAAAATTGAATATGCCAACACATTTTGAAAGAACAGACTGTTACCCCATTAAATGTGGATGACAACTCTGAAGATGTTTGCAGTGCTGGAACAGGAAACCACAGCATCAAAGAAAGTCCTTGAAGACTCCTAGATAGGTTGAGAGGAGAATTCAGAAGAAAATGTAAAAAAGAAACAGAGTACTCCTATATATTAGCATACTAATGCAGAATCTTATGGGGCAGTACCATCAAAGTTAGAAATTACCAACAGTAAATGGAAGTAACACAAACAGTGATAATATATAATAGAAGACTAGTCAGTGCCACATGTCCAGTACAACGTAATAAAGCTAATATACCGATGAAAATCAGGCAGAACACACCTCAATGTCCACAAGAGACCTTCATAACTATGCTCCATGTTTGCATCATTTATTATCCTGAAAAGAAAACAAAGAGTGCCAGATCCGCAGTTTAAACAAACTCATATACAGGATCGAAAAGCAAAGATTTATAAAACTATAACAGGGAGGTAGCCATGAAGAAATTACTAGATGCTCTTACAGGACACAAGATCCATAAGCTACACACACACACACACACACACAAAAAAAAAAAAAAAAAAAAAAGCAAAGCATCCAAAACAACAACCAGAAAACTAACCTTTCAAAACTTGCACATATACCTTCAAACCAATAGATCAACAAATCCTTCTTTATGCGACCATAATAATTGTGGATGAGGTAACAGAAAGCTGCATGCCTATTGCCAAAACATACAAAGTGAATAACTTTATAATTTTAAGGAATGTCTCAAGAATAAGTTGATCGTGCTACCAATCAATTCACACGGATTTATGGCAACCAGGTCAATTGGAGTATCAATGACCTCAGAAATTGATGCTACCAGGCATGTCTGAATCCCTAGTATAAATTCTATGGGAAGTGATCAACAGTGTACCAAAAAATAAGGGCATCACAAGAACAATAAGCTTCCTTCTCCTTATCAATGTGAAGACTCTTCCAACAATTGTACTTCTCTTCTCTCTACCGACCACCTCAAACATGAGAGGAGGAAATGGCACAGACCACAACCAAAATTATGCAATAATTAAGTATCCGAGAGGCTTTCTCCAAAAATATCATGAAGAAATAGCAGAATATACGTCTGATAATGTGTGACATAAATAGATCGTGCATACAGACAACAGATAAAAGACTTCGAGGAAAAGTCAGAAGGTGAGTGTTGCTAACAAACTTGTCTCATTAGATGCCCTTCAGTAACAGATATGATGAATCATGGAACAAAGAATCAAATTTCTACTTTGGTTATTAAATTTTCAATAGACCACAAAAACTCATGAGACTATAGGAAGGTCTCCTTCCAAATACTACATCTGCAAAGTTGCAATAGCGATACTTATGTCACTATGTAGATAGCTAGAGGCAAAGACTAGGAACAGCACACAGGATTACATACCACGGCCACTTTCCCCTTGAGAGCCTCTCCCTTATCTGGACTACAACATGCTCCCTTCTAAGTCGTTTCTCAGATGACGATGCTATAGGTGTGTTAAGACATGCCTGATAATCATAATCACGGAGTTAGTACGCCATCCTAGTTACCTCTAGTTGTTTACAAATGTTAAGAACTTTTTAAGGGGACAAAAAATGCGCATTAGATCCACAATCGAAGAATCTGACATACAGATATCAACCTTCCAAAATCTATAACAATACCAGAATTATAGAAGTACCAAGGGATATCTGACTCAATTTCATAGGAAATAAGATTGAACAGTTAAAAGTTCACAGAGAGCGTCATCATCTGATCACAACGTTGAAACAAGAATAATTTAACAAACAACTACCCGGTAAAAGACAAGTGCTGCAAGCTCCATAAGACCGCATTGAGAGCTTGACAAGCTTCCACATTTGTCATCCCTGGTTGTGTCTTTCCTGTACAGAAAGGAACATCATTAAAACATTGAGAAAAATCGTAAGATCCGACAACTTAAAAACTTAAAGATGCAACTCGTCACAGTGTAAATGAACGGGGTCGAGCTGAGTTACGGGCACTCTGACTCTGCTCAGCTATCATTTGAACCCAAGATGCCATTCAAACCCGACTGACGAGCGAGCTCAAGCTTGAGTTTCATTTTATCCCAAGCTCAAAACCCAAATAGAAGTTCATATATGAGGTCCTTCAGAATCAAAGCTAATCAAAATATTGAAGCAACAGAGCTCATTCTTCATGCTTGAATTATAAGGAAAATTGAACAAAAATCAGACATCCAAAATGAATAAAGAAGAACAATAAATAATTGTAATGAGTTGGTGAGTTTGCAGATTCTGATTGGTTGGAAGCTCAGACAAGTCAATAGCAATCGGTTGGTGGATTTGCAGAAACAGATTTCAGATGGAAATAGGGCCCGGGGGGGGGGGGGGAACTTGAGAGCTGAAGATGAAATGTGCTCTAGCTTTTGATTACCACTTCACTGCTTTGAGACGAAGGACTCAAATTTGAAGACGGTTGAAGATTTAAAGGAAAAGCTAGAGATGGGACAATGGAATGAAAGACCATCAGAAGAGTGCTAAGACAAGATTTTGGAGATTGGACAGAAGACTGAGGTGAGCTTTAGATGAAACGTTAAGTGTCCAACATACGTTTAAGGGGAGGGGGGAATACACTTTTGTCCATGAACTTTTGAAAATCCCAGCACGTTTAGCATGTTTACCAATCATCCATGACACCGAAAACAGATAGCTTTATACACAGGCACTTGGTACAGCACATTGAACAGTACAAACCAGGGTAAATTGAAGGTCCAACTGCTCATTTGATCTAATTCCTTCCCTAGTACATCCTGAAGTTGTTCTAATAAAGAGCTCCCATCAGCAAAATCTCTCGTCAAATTTAGTTGTAGCCTTGCATAAAGAACAAGTGAATCCTATAAAAGAAGAGATGGACATTAGAAATTATTGTCAGATGCATAGGTATAGGCATGAAGTACTGCATCTCATAAAATTGTACACCTTTAAACCACGATCACGAGTTGTCATCCAACATCGGAAGACAAAATGATGCAGAGCATCATGGATTTCCAGGGATTTAGAACCCAAATTTGGGCCATCCTTCAGCAAGTATATGTTAATGCACTCGATTAGCTTGCGTGAAATCTTCCCTTCATCCCTAAACCACAATAGTAAAGAGTTCAGTGGAATGCGAAACAATTAAAAATTGGAAGAAAAAAAAATAAAAAGAAAAGAAAAGAAAAAAGAAAAAAAAAAGAGGAAAAAGAACAAAAGGCATGAGAACCAGAATATCTCTCTACCTTACATAAGAAAAAATTTCAATAAAACCCTTGACAATATCCTCTTGGAGGCTGTCAGGAAAACCTCCAGGGGGATTTTCAAGGAGAGAATGAAGTGTCGAGATGCAACGAAAGACCTCCTCTCTTGGATTTATTTGGCTATCACTTTTTTCTTTTAAACTTATTTCTATCTTTTCCATGTATAGAAGCACCAAACCTGAAGATTAACACAAAAACTATAGTTAAGATTGAAATGCAATGTTAGATTATAGGCACCGCTTTTCTGTTTAAAAAAAAAAGATACTTGCTTACTTACAGCAGTAAACTCGCTTCCTCATGTGAAAACGGTAAGATCTCACTGCCAAAAGATGCCGGAGAATAGTTCCATACTCGGATTGAAAACTAGGAGTATCCTTTAAGACATCCCAGACATGATTGAATAGCAATTTTACCACAGGTAAAAGAGGCATATCTTTGCCTGCCAGACATAATAAATATATGAAACAATCCATCATTTTTGAAATGGATAATACCAAGAAAGGTTTTTTTTGCTTGGTTGGTGGTTCTGCAATTCTGGTGGTCGAAAACTTGAGAAAGAACACATATGTTGGTGTTTCAAGTATAAACACTCGAGAAAGGACGCAAATCATATCTTACTACATTGTCAGGAAGCAACACATCTGTGGTGGGAACTTTTAAGATGGTTCAGGATACAATGACAATGTTGGATACTATGAACTATTTAGTTGGCCCTTCAGAGGACGGAAGAGAAGACGTTGGGTGTGAGATGTTGCTCTATTGGTACTTACGTGGATAGGATGCAGAAAAGGGAAATAGCTTGATCTTTATAAATCTGAGGAATAGCCTCCAGTTTTTAATGTCTTTTGGTGCACCATCGGGTGTCTTTTCGTAGAGAATCATATCTTTTAATAGATCCTCTATTTTTGAATACCTCATGCATACGAGAGCTTTGCCATTATGAATAAAATCACACAATACTTGAAAAAAATTAACATGATGAGATAATATTGACCTTTCATCTTAATAGAAAAAAGTATGTAGAAGAAAATCCTCAAGGTTCCAACAAGTCTACATCGAAAGAATGAAAGTTTGAGATTTTTGTTTAATAAGTAATGATAGTTTGAGATTTTACGTTCATGCAACTTTGAACGTTCCATCATCATACGAAATTTTCCAAATGAAATCTCATTTTGCTGGCAGACATGCAAGGACCAAGGATACGGGTGAGTTACCTCCAAAAGTTAACAAAATGAACAAAGAGTTTAAGCGGGTCAGTTACCTCCCCAAAGTAAACAACATGAACAAAGAGATTCAGTGCCACCAAAAGTAAACAAAGGCAAGCATGGATGTTTATTGAAGAGAATGCATTGCAACTCGAAAAGATCAACTTAATCATTGAAAATGGATCTGTGCAACGCAGTCCCACATTGCAATATTCTAAAACTAATACTCACCATTTATCAAAATACACATACTCTAATAGTTATACCAGTGCACACAAATCTGAGATAGTTAAAAACGAGAAGATATTGGTTACTCGTGGGTATTACCCATGTCTTGAAAATTTGGAGACATGCAATAACATTTTTAGCTGTTTGGGTGGATGGGGCAACAAGCAGACTAACCTATGTATTGCTTAATGTCTGTGTTCGAGTTTATATCGGCATGCAATCTATGTGGAATTCATCCATATGCAAATGCAGATCACTTTCAAGGAACTCTCCACAGAACAAAGAAAATACAATTTTTCTGTATATTCACTTTCAAGAAATAAAAAGAAACAACCTAAATTTCCACACAGACTAGAAGGCAGAATCGAAAATGACAATAAAATATATTTCTAGTCCATAGTACCTGAAAATTTGGCATCCTCTGCTCGTTGGACAACAATCCGAAGAGTTTTAGCAAAATTCAACTTGGGCAAACGTTTTTTGCTCACAGATATCTCCAGGGACACACATTTAGTAAGCAATGTAACAAGAAACGGCCACGTCTCAGCTGCATAAAATTAAACACCCGTCAAATATCCGTCAAGTGAGTGCATATGCAAAGAACATGTTATATATTTATTATACTCACAATGAGGAATTTCATCTGGTTTAAGCCTCGCGGTCTTCTCTCCAACGTATCTGCAGAACTCAACAGATCTTTGGCCTTCTTCTAGCCATGCATTTAACAACTTAATCCCTTCCTATTTTAATAAGAATCAAACTAATTAGTCCAGATTCAAAAGGAAATAACTATAACCACGGTGTTCATTAACATTCAAATTCTTTGATCAATTTTCTCCGTCAAGATTAATTGAACTTTACTTATTGAATTCAATTTCTTATAAATAAATAAAAATCAAACAATAGGTATTTATACTTCACGAGATTTTGCTTTATCTGATGAGAGTTTGGAGACAATGTCCTGAATATCTCTGGACGTCACAGTATTGACCATATCCGTGATTGTATAAGATTCTGAAAACCAAGAAATAGAACTAGGGCTTGATCGCCAATGTTATTTGGTTGATAAAGAGAGAATAGGCGGGAAGACAAAGAAGGGCGGTTGCTGTTGATTGTGAAGTAGAGAAGGGGAGTGAGCGGAGTTCTAAATGGGGTTTGGAGACAAAAAGACCCCTTTAATAGACGGGTCGATTCCAAACCGTGTTTTCTGGATTTTGGTCCGCTCCACGCCGCAGTGAAATGGACTCTGTTGTGATGAAGGGAAAAAGAAAAAACTCCGTTGAAGTTACTACAGTGTTTTGGGAACGAAAAAATTAAGTAGGCGTTTGGACATGAGATTGTAAAATTCGAAAAAATGTTTTTTGAGCGAAAATGTTATTTGAAATTTAAAGTTGTGTTTGGATATAAATTTCAGTTTGGGTTGTTTTTGAAGTTTTATGAGTGAGTTGAGTGAAAATTTTGAAAAATAACTTTTTGGAGTTTTTTAAATTTTCGAAAATTTCCAAAATGCATCTTCAAGTGAAAATTGGAAATTTTATGAACAAACGCTGATTTCGAAAAAAAAGTAAATTTTTTTTGGAAAAAACTTCCCTCAAATTTTATGTCCAAAAAACTTAGTGGGCGTTTGGACATAGAAATTGTAAAATTCCAAAATATGGAAAAAATATTTTTCAAGTGAAATGGTATTTGAAATTTAGAATTGTGTTTGGACATGAATATAATTTTGGGTTGTTTTTTAGATTTTGTGAATGATTTGAGTGAAAATTTTGAAAAACAGTTTTTTGGAGTTTTTCAAATTTTCGAAAATTTTTCAAATGCATCTTCAAGTGAAAATTGAAAATTTTATGAACAAACGCTGATTTCGAAAAAAAAGTGAAATTGTTTTGGAAAAAACTTCCATCAAATTTTATGTCCAAAAAACTTAGTGGGCGTTAGGACATAAGAATTGTAAAATTCCAAAATAGGGGAAAAATATTTTTCAAGTGAAATGGTATTTGAAATTTAGAGTTGTGTTTGGACATAAATATAATTTTGGGTTGTTTTTGAGGTTTTGTGAGTGATTTGAGTGAAAATTTTGAAAAATAACTTTTTGGAGTTTTTAAAATTTTCAAAAATTTTCAAAATGCATCTTCAAGTGAAAATTGAAAATTTTATGAACAAACGCTGATGCGAAAAAAAGTGAAATATTTTTGGAAAAAAGAGAAAAATTTCTTATGTCCAAACGGGCTCTTAGTTACTTCGACTTATTTCGTCTTATTTTAGAGTCCATTTGGCTAAGCTCGCAAAATCTATTTATTTTAAAAAGTAATTTTATTTAAATATATTTTTTTGAAAAAGTAATTTTGAAGAGTAGCAGTTTACATTTGACCAGTTAATTTTAAAAAAATTGTTTGCAATATTTGATAAATAAATTGTGTTTGCCAATCTTTTCAAAAAATACTTTTGATTGTCAAAATACGAAAAATAACGGTATTAAGGTTAAGTATACAATTAGTATTATTTAAAATAGATAAATAAATAGAAATATTTATTATAAGAGAATTTGTTTAATTTTTTCAATAAAATATAAAACATAAATAATATATTAAAGATTTTAATCAATACAAAATATTACTATATCAAAGCAATAATATTTTCTATCTAGTATAATTACTTATCGTTTATATGATTATTTAAATGTATTAAAATATATCATACTGTAACTTAAATATCTACTCCATAACAATCACTATATATCGAAAAAGCATCATGAAATAATAAGGAAATTCCCTCATGCATGATAATATTTTTCAACATTTTCATCTTGAAATCTATTGAAAGAGGAATAGGAGATGAAGAAAAGAACAAATGGCAAAAGAAAAAGGAAGATATCTATTTATATTAGACTATTTTAGATAGGAATAAGAGCAGTAGAATAAAAAGACAGTGAAAACTAAAACAAATGGTAGAAATAAAAAAGAGAAAGGTAAAATCAATGAGGAATAATTTTGAAAATATAAATTTATGAAAAGGATATTTTGGAAAAGAGAAAAATATTTTTTTTCTTCTACTTCTACTTCTGCTTTTGCTTCTTGGAAGAAGTAGATTCTTCTCAAAAGCAGAAAAATTATTTCTACTGCTGCTCAAAAGCACTTTTATGACTTGAATTAGTGTAACTAGGTAATTTGTCCATGGACCTCATTATACTTGGAAAGATCCTTTTTCTTATATCAAAATATTATAAATATTGAAACGTATATTCTTATAAGTTTAGAGATTCAGTATTGTCGATAAAATTTTTAGCACGTACATTAATAATAATATTTAAATATTAGTTGAAATAATTATCATAAAAATTGGGTTTAGATAGTTATGAAGGATTGATTCCATATATAACAGCTTGTTTGGATGAGTGTTACACATCGTTTTATAATGTATCGTATTGTATTGCATTGTATTGTACTGTATTGTTTGATGAATACAATGTTTGGATAGATTGTATCGTTTGTTGTTGTTTCATGATATCACACACCAGCAATATGAATAATAAACTTGCAATATTATAAAAAAAAATTATGATGCGGGGTAAATTTATTATATAAAAAGGTAGGGTAAATGATAAAATAAAATTATTTAATAATAATGAAGGGTGAAATGAGATAAAAAGACAAGATAACGACGCAATCACACCAAATCGGTCGTTACATAAAGTGGCACATTTCGTCGTTACGTAACGACGGATTTAACGATACGATACAATAAATTTTAAGTAATAACCAAAACAAACATCGTATTTAAAGTAACAATACGATACAATACAATAGGTAACAAATTCCATCCAAACAAACTTTAAATGAGCGAAATCATTTTCAGCTTGAATAACAATCGAATAATCGAAAATGACTTCCTTAAAAAAAACACATTCTTATGAAAAAATTCATCCTATGAAATGCACTTCTATTATTTTTAAATTATTAATTTGTATTGAGTCGAAGTATATTCTCCTAATCAATTATTTGCCAGTCTCTTTTTATTTTCATCAACTTTTTACAATTTTATGTATATTTTCTATTATTGTGAAAAGAAATAGGCTTATGGCAGTTTGGTTGAAGGAAAATGTTTGAAAATAATTGTCTAAATAATATATTTTAGTTTTTGGTTGCTTATTAAAAAGTATTTTCATAAGTATACATATGTAATATTCGCAAATCGAATAATATTTTGATTAAATTATTATATAGTAAAGATTAATAACAATATTTAAGTGTGACTGATAGCAACTAATCTATATTACTATATTTAAGTCTATCCCTTTGGACTGATACCAAGAATTCAATCAAAAAAAAAAAAGAGGACGTGCGACGTTCTTGGAAGATGACTGAGTAACTTTTTGATTTAGGTGAAACTCTTTTATATACTAAAATACTTTAAAATATACAAAACTATTTCCCACTCATTTGATTTTCTTACAATTTGACAAAAAAAAATTATTCGATAAAATAGAATTATAATCGAATATTTAAAATTTGGTATGAGCTAATATTAAGAATTTAAATCAATAAAAATATAATTTATATCTTTTATTGCTGAAAATAAATAATTGAGTATTTGGAATAGCTAATTAGCAAAAAGAAATTAATTTCATTATTTTTCAAATTCACCATACAAGTAAAACTATCTCCAGGTTGATAAAAATCTTGGCTTAAATAGATATATTTCAATAAAAAGACAACCGATGATGAAAGAAATTAGAAAATAAAGTCGAATCAATTATAATATAGTATTAAAAATTAACTTGGTTAAATTTCAAAATAGAAGAAATAAGAATGAAATAATAAGTATTCAAAATAAGTTAAAATTTATTATTATTTTTATTTTTCATCTATTCCAATAAATGGCTCTCTATAGTTTTTTGTATACGTAATAAGTTATTGGTTGTAAAATACACATTCAATATTAGTCAGTTTTAGACCTTACATTGTTACTTAAATATTTATTTTTTTCCTATAAACTATATGACCTAGCCGTTCATTCCAATAGCTCTAAAAGAAAGATACAATTTTTTTTAATTAGTGTTAATTTGATGACTATTTGAAAAATTATAATAAAAATATATAACGATTTCGATCATGTTAGATTTAATATTATGTCACAAAAATGACTACAATATTTGTAAGCTTACCCCAAAGGATATGCCCTTCAAATTAATATAAAATATATGTGCTCAAATGTTTTACGTGTGAACCAGTTTCTTCTAGAAACTATATGACGACCCTCTTTATTCCAAATCTCTAAAAAACATATAATTAATTTTATTGATGGCCTTTTTGAAGAATCATAATAAAATATATAATAAATATCGGAATTTAATTACTAAAAAATAGATATATCAATCATTTAAGATTCAATATCATGTTAATTACTACAATTTTCGTAAGAGTTTTCAACGGATATGCCCTTCAAATTAAGAAGAAATACGTTTTCTCCAATCGAAATGTGTATCGATCATTTTACCTTTTAAAAATAAATTTTAGAATTGTTATGAAACTAATTATTTTCAAATATAACGATAAATGGAGTTAATCAATATTAGAATTATTTAAATACTAATTCCACTTGAATAATGATATATCGAAACTAATTATACTTTTTCAAATATAATTATGAGTCATTCTCCGATGTATTTTACTAGCTTACTTTAGTATTCTTTTTGAATGTCTTTTCTCATTTTCAGGGCGCTTTGATTTTGTGTTCATCTGAAATTCATGGATTATTAGTTGTTTGCTATATGTGTGAAGTTCTATCCACTATTTATGTTTTCAATGACTATGCGTACTACTTAAACTGAAAAGGAAGCATGCTAACGTTATTTATTTAAAAAGTGGCATAACTTTAAGTTGAATTATTAACTGATGATTGAGGATTTCTATGAGACGTTTTTTCTTATATAACGATCCGGCAGGTCGTTTTTGAGAGTTAGAGCTCCGAACCCCTATTAACTGCTTTTTCCATATCTATTTCTGCTATTGTGACTTGCCGGGATAATTGGTTTTGAGTTTCGGAGTGTTTTGGGACACTTAGTCCCTAAATGAGAGCTTAAACCTTAGAATTTGAACAGTAGTCGGAACTATATGAAGACAACTCCGGAATGAAATTCCGTCGGTTCCGTTAGCTCCGTTAGGTGATTTTGGGTTTAGGGTCATGTCCGAATTGTGTTTTGGAGATCCGTAGCTCATTTAGGCTTGAAATGGCGAAAGTCAAATTTTTAGAGTTTTGAGCCGGTAGTGGAATTTTTGATATCGGGGTCATTTTTTGATTCTGGAAGTTGGAGTAGGTCCGTAATATTGATTATGACTTGTGCGCAAAATTTGAGGTCAATCGGACGTGATTTGATAGGTTTCGGCATCGATTGTAAAATTTTAAAGTTTCAAGTTCTTTAAGTTTGAATTGGAGGGTGATTCATGATTTTAGCATTGTTTGATGTAATTTAAGAGCTCGACTAAGTTCGTATGGTGTTTTAGGATTGATTGGTATGTTTGGTCGAGGTCCCGGGGGCCTCGGATGAGTTTCGGATGCCCAACTGATCGATTTTTGGACTTAGGAGGTTGCTGACGTTTTCTAGTGTCTGAGTTTTTGTTTCCATATACGCGATCGCGTGGGGTGATCCGCGATCGTGTAGGCTTAGCTGAGCAGAGGATGGAATTGTTCTTTGCGTTCGTGGACATGGGCATGCGAACGCGTAGTGATGTGAGGTGGTGGTTCGCGAACGCAGAGACAAGGTCGCGATCGCGTAGGGTTAAGTGTACCAAAGCTGGACCATGCGCTTTGCTCATCGCGAACGCGTGCGGATGTTCGCAATCGCGTGAGTAGGGGAGCCATAGCATCGCGTTCGCGTGGTGTTTTACGCGATCGAGTAGAGTAATTTCTGGGGCAGCAAAATTGTTCTTCGCGATCGCGAGGCTATTTTCGCGATCGCGATTAAGGAATCGCTGGGCAGTGTTAAAGTTTCCAAAAAACGGGGGTTTTGCCATTTTACCAAAAACTTGAGATAGGGAGCTCGGATTTGGACGAGATTTTGAGGGATTTTCAGAGATATCGATTGGGTAACGATTCTTAACTCCTTTATGGTTATATCCCACTAATCTATCATTAATTTTCTCTTTAATTTCGATTTTTGGGGTTGATATTGGGAAAATTTTGGAAGAATTTCTTCAACAAAGATTTCGAGTTTTGAAGGGGATTTGTAGTCGGATTTGAGTAAATTTTATATGGTTAGACTCGTGGGCAAAAGAGTGTTCGTATTTTGTGACTTTTACCCGATTCCGAGACGTGGGCCCCACATGCGATTTTTGAGTTAATTTTGGAACTTTCGTTAAAATATTGATTTCGTTAATTAGATGAGTCTATTATTGTTTTATTTATGATATGTAATTGCTTTTGGCAAGATTTGGGCCATTCAGAGCCGGATATTCGTGGGAAAGGCATTGTGATAGATTGATTGAGCTTGGTTCGAGATAAGTGGGTTGCCTAACTTTGTGTGGGGGAAATCCCCTTAAGATTTGGAACTATTGTGTTATGTGAGCACCGTGTACATGAGGTGATGAGTACGTACACGGGCTAGTTGTGGTAAAACCCGATTTTCTTACCGAGCAGCAACATATTTTCCTGTTATTTTGAGTTATACCATTTTAATGAGTACTAATCTATTTTCATTCTTAATTGAGTTATTCCAATATGTGTAACTATCATGTTTAGTCTAATACAACATGTCTACGTGTCTTAATTGTTTATGTGAATTATGTGCAGCATGCTTAGTGAATTTCCTGCTTCTTCCCTGACTGGTACTTAGTCTAAATTGTAAGAATTTCATGATGTAATTGTATTTCTATCATTCGCGTTGCATATTTACTTTAGGACTATGGAACGGTATTCCGGGAGATCCCCCTATACTCCATATTTACTTTGGGACTACAGAATATTATTCCGGGAGATCCCCCTGTCTTGCATATTTACTTTGGTACTACGGAACGGTATTCCGGGAGATCCCCCTGCACATTTACTTTGGGACTACGGAACGGTATTCCGGGAGATCCCCCTTCACATTTACGTTTGGGACTACGAGACTGTATCTCGGGAGATCCCCTGTTGTGTTTCTGTGTACTGAGATGTTACCTTCTATGACTTCATTGTTGTTAAATTTCAGCCTTTATTTTATTGCGGTATTACACTCTATATTATTTTATTATATATTTACCAGTAGGGCCCTGACCCGACCTCGTCACTACTCGACCGAGGTTAGGCTTGGCACTTACTGGGTACCGATTGTGGTGTACTCATGCTACTCTCTGCACATGTGTTTTCGTGTGCAGATCCAGGTGCACCTTATCAGCCGCACTATCAGTGAGCCGGGACAACTTTGGAGACTTCAAGGTATATCTGCCGCGTCCGCAGACCTCGGAGTCCCCTTCTACTCTTTCTCATGTCCATTATCTTTTGTATTTTTCCTTGTTAGACTCTGATGTATAGAGACACTAGATTTTTTCTTCTGTAGTTTGTGATTCACGATGTTCCGGGTTTTGGGATTTGTTGTGTATTTTTGAATAGTTGGTTAAATTTATATTTTTATTTCATTATTTCAAAAAATGTTAGGCTTACCTAGTTATAGAGACTAGGTGCCGTCATGACGTCACACGGAGGGGGAAATTGGGTTGTGACAAGTTGGTATCAGAGCTCTAGGTTCATAGGTGTCGTGATTCACAAACTGGTTTATTAGAGTCTCGTGGATCGGTGCGGAGACGTCCGTACTTATCTTCGAGAGGCTATGTAACTGTTAAGAACAATCATATTTCTTTGTTCTCCTTGTCGTGCGAGTTACTGACATCAAAAATTCTAAAATTCTATTCTATTCTTTCTCACAAATGGTGAGGACCCATACCGGGAGGACCGATGATCAGTCACCCGAGCCCCCTGTCAGAGCCATCAGAAGCCGTGGTCGAGGTAGAGGATGACCACGTGGTGCAGCCCGAGCACCTGCGAGAGCTGCTTCAGAGGAGCCCCCAGCAGCTCCAGCTGGAGGGCCAGCACCGGAGATCCCTATTGCTACTCCAGCCCTCCAGGAGACTTTAGCTCAGTTCATGAGCATATTCAACACTCTGGCTCAGGTTGGACTATTTCCGATAGCTCCCGCTACATTTCAGGCCGGGGGAGGGGCACAGACTCCCCAGCCCGCACTCCTGAGCAGAGGGTCCAAGTTGATCAGGCCCCAGAGTATATTCCTATGCCCCCAGTGGCTCCGGTTTAGCATGAGACCAGGGTAGCTGCTTCTGAGGCAGAGCAGCTCAGACTTGAGAGGTACAAGAAGTACCACCCACCTACTTTCTGCGGACTAGCTTCAGATGATGCTATGGGTTTTCTTGAGGAGTGTCATCGTATTCTTCGCACTATGGGCATTGTGGAGACGAGTGGGGTTTCTTTCACCGCTTTCTAGCTGAGGGGAGCGACATATTAGTGGTGGCGTGCCTATGAGCTGAGTAGTCCGGACGAGGCAGCCTCACTCACTTGGACTCAGTTTTTAGAGATGTTCTTACGTGAGTATGTTCCTCAGAGCCTCAGGAATGCTTGGCGCGCAGAGTTTGAGCAGCTGCATCAGGGTGCTATGACTGTGTCGGAGTATGCAGTTCGCTTCAGTGATTTGGCCCGACATGCACCGGCCTTAGTGCCACAATTCGAGAGAGGGTTTGACGATTTATTGAGGGTCTCCATCCCAACATCTGAAGTAGTATGGCCAGGGAATTGGAGATGGATACTTCTTATCAGCTGGTTGTGGGTATTGGCAGGAGGTTCGAGGGCATGTTTTCCCGGGATAGAGAGGAGAGGGAGGCCAAGAGGTCTCGAGAGGCTGGTTATTATTCGGGAGCTCATGCCCCAGCAACTCGCCATGGTAGGGGTTATGTGAGCCGCCCCGTTCATTCAGCTCTTCCAGCCTCCAGCGGTGTTCCAGCTCCTTCTAGACCCTAGGAGCCTTATTATGCACCGCCAGTATCTAGTGTGCCTCATGCACGGGGTGTTCCTAGCGGCCAGTCCAGCAGACCTGGCCCGAGCCAGTCACAATAGCCACGCCCTCCCAGAGCTTGTTTTGAGTGTGGCGACACTCGCCACATGGTGAGGGATTGCCCCAGGATTAGGAGGGGTGCACCTCCACAGACTTTTCAGCCACAGCGTGCTCCACCAGGTCCTCAGGCTATGATTATAGCACCAGCTGCCACCCCACCTGCTCAACCAGCTCGAGGTGGAGGTCGGGGAGGTAGAGGTCGCCCTAGAGGGGGAGGCCAGGCCAGATATTATGCACTTCCTGCTCGTACAGAGGTAGTTTCTTCTGATTTTGTCATTACAGGTATTGTTCCAGCCTGTCATAGAGATGCGTCGGTATTATTTGACCCAGGCTCTACATATTCTTATGTGTCCTCTTATTTTGCCCCGTATTTGGGCATATCTCGGAATTCTTTGAGTTCCCCTATTTATGTATCTACTCCTGTGGGAGATTCTCTTATTGTGGACCGCGTGTATCGGTCGTGTTTGATTGCTCTTAAGTGATTTTGAGATCAGAGTCGATTTATTATTGCTCAGCATGATGGACTTTGATATTATTTTGGGCATGGACTGGTTGTCGCCCCATTATGCTATTCTTGATTGTCACGCTAAAACCGTGACGCTGGCTATGCCAGGTTTACTGTGATTAGAGTGGAGAGGTACCTTAGAGTATACTCCCAGCAGAGTTATTTCTTTTCTTAAAGCTCAACGAATGGTTGAGAAGGGGTGTGACGCATATCTAGCTTATGTGAGAGATGTCAGTATTGATACCCCTACAGTTGAGTCAGTTTCAGTAGTGAGGGACTTTCCAGATGTGTTTCCAGTTGATCTTCCGGTCATGCCGCCCGACAGAGATATTGATTTTTGCATTGATTTGGTGCCGGGCACTCAGCCCATCTCTATTCCTCCATATCGTATGGCTCCTCCTGAATTGAAGGAGTTGAAAGAGCAGTTAAAAGAATTGCTTGATAAAGGCTTCATTCGGCCCAGTGTGTCACCTTAGGTTGCTCATGTCTTATTTGTGAAGAAGAAGGATGGTTCTATGCGGATGTGTATTGATTACCGCCAGTTGAACAAAATCACAGTGAAGAACAGGTATCCATTTCCTCGTATTGATGACTTATTTGATCAGTTATAGGGTGCCAGAGTGTTTTCCAAGATTGACTTACGTTCAGGTTATCATCAGTTGAAGATTCGGGAGCCGGATATCCCGAAGACTGCTTTCAAGACCAGATATGGTCACTATGAGTTTCTTGTTATGTCTTTTGGGTTGACCAATGCCCCAACAACTTTTATGCACTTGATGCACAATGTGCTCCGACCTTATCTTGACTCATTCGTCATTGTGTTTATTGATGACATTCTGGTATACTCCCGGAGTCGGGAGGATCATGAGCAGCACCTGAGGATTGTACTTCAGACCTTGAGAGAAAAGAAGTTATATGCAAAATTTTCAAAGTGTGAGTTTTGGCTAGACTCAGTGGCATTCTTGGGTCATATAGTATCGAGTGAGGGGATCTAGGTGGATCCGAAGAAGATTGAAGTAGTGCAGAGTTGGTCCAGGTCGTCCTCAGCTACAGAGATCCGGAGTTTTCTTGGTTTGGCGGGGTATTAATGTCGCTTTGTAGTGGGATTTTCATCCATTGCAGCACATATGACCAGGATGACCCAGAAGGGTGCTCCGTTCAGGTGGACCGAGGAGTGTGAGGAGGGCTTTCAGATGCTCAAGATAGCTTTGACTACAGCCCCAGTATTAGTATTGCCTACAGGTTCGGGGTCCTACACTGTCTATTGTGATGCATTGCAGATTGGTCTCAGCGCAGTATTGATGCAGGAGGTAGGGTGATTGCCTACATGTCCAGACAACTAAAGGTGCACGAAAAGAACTATCCTGCCCACGACCTTGAGTTAGCATCTATTGTTCATGCCTTGAAGATATGACGACATTATTTGTACGGTGTTCCTTGTGAGATTTACACCGATCATCGGAGTTTGCAGCATCTGTTTAAGCAGAAAGATCTTAACTTACGTCAGCGAAGGTTGTTGGAGCTGCTTAAGGATTATGATATCATTATTTTGTACCACCCTGGGAAGGCCAATGTTCTTACCGAGCAACAACATGTTTTCCTGTTATTTTGAGTTATACCATTTTAATGAGTACTAATTTATTTTCATTCTTAATTGAGTTATTCCAATATGTGTAACTATCATGTTTAGTCTAATACAACATGTCTACGTGTCTTAATTGTTTATGTGAATTATGTGCAGCATGCTTAGTGAATTTCCTACTTCTTCCCTGACTGCCACTTAGTCTAAATTGTAAGAATTTCGTGATGTAGTTGTATTTCTATCATTCGCACTGCATATTTACTTTGGGACTACGGAACGGTATTCCGGGAGATCCCCATGTACTGCATATTTACTTAGGGACTACGGAACGGTATTCCGGGAGATCCTCTTGTACTGCATATTTACTTTGGGACTACGGAACGGTATTTCGGGAGATCCCCCTGCACATTTACTTTGGGACTACGGAACGGTATTCCGGGAGATCCCCCTTTACATTTACGTTTGGGACTACGAGACTGTATCTCGGGAGATCCCCTGTTGTGTTTCTGTGTACTGAGATGTTACCTTCTATGACTTCATTGTTGTTAAATTTCAGCCTTTATTTTATTACGGTATTACACTCTATATTGTTTTATTATATATTTACCAGTAGGGCCCTGACCCGACCTCGTCACTACTCGACCGAGGTTAGGCTTGGCACTTACTGGGTACCGATTGTGGTGTACTCATGCTACTCTCTGCACATGTTTTTCGTGTGTAGATCCAGGTGCACCTTATCAGCCGCACTATCAGTGAGCCGGGACAACTTTGGAGACTTCAAGGTATATCTGCCGCGTCCGCAGACCTCGGAGTCCCCTTCTACACTTTCTCATGTTCATTATCTTCTGTATTTTACCTTGTTAGACTCTGACGTATAGAGACACTAGATTTGGTTTTCCTTCTGTAGTTTGTGATTCACGATGTTCCGGATTTTGGGATTTATTGTGTATTTTTGAATAGTTGGTTAAATTTATATTTTTATTTCATTAACCGAAAAATATTAGGCTTACCTAGTTGTAGAGACTAGGTGCCGTCACGACGTCATACGGAGGAAAAATTGGGTCTTGACATCTTTATTGAATTAGTTATATATACAATGCCAATATTAATGAATATTGTCAGGAACTTATACTTTTATTTTATAACTCAAACACTCATTGAGATAGGTTACACGCGCGATGCGCGTACCCTGAATAATTTTTTTTATTATATTGAATGAAAAATTCTTACAACAACAACAGCAGCAAACCAAGTATGATCCCAACATGTGGGGTCTGGGGAGGGTAGTCTATACGCAGACCTTATGTAACGATCCGACATGTCGTTTTAAGAATTAACACCCCATTATGTGACTTAAGATCTTGAATAGTTTTGTAATATGTATTATGACCCCGCGGGTGTGGTCGAGTTTGATTTTCGGAAGATTTGGAAATAAATTGAAAGAACAACTCTTATTTAGAATCTTAAATGGAAAGAGTTGACCGGAGAATTGACTTTTAAGCAAATGACCCCGGAATAGAATTTTGATGATGTCAATAGCTTCGTATGATGATTTTGGACTTAGGCGTATGTCCGTATTTAGATTTGGAAGTCCGTAGGATAATTCGACGCATTTTGTGCGAAAGTTGGAAAATAGACGATTTTCGGAAAGTTCAATCGAAGGTTAAACTTTTGATAACGAGGTCGGTATCCAATTCTGGAAATTGGAATAGGTCTGTTATATCATTTATAACTCGTGTGCAAAATTTTAGGTCAATCGGACTTGATTCGATAGGTTTCGGCGTCGAATGTAGAAGTTGGAAATTTCATAATAGACTAAAGTTTCAAGTGAGTTCGCACAAGACCTAATTTCAAATGATCATAACTCTCATGATACGAAGTGTTATATGGTGTATTACCTTTCAAATGAAAGATCTTTGAGTCTAGTTTCTAACTCTTCAAACCGTTCGTCATTTGGACATTCTTATAAGAAATTATGACCAAATTACCAAAGGCTGGAAAAATGCGATTCTGCGATCAATTTTGCGATCGCAGAATAGTTATGCGATTGCGAAAATGCTTCTGCGACCCCAAACTGGTCACAGAATGGACCATAATAGCTCAGTTCTAGGCACCGAAATTTGCAACCATTGTGCGGTCCGCATACCCATTTTGCGGTCTATTATGCGATCGCAGACCTGCTTTCAGAGGGTTAATCTTTCTATTTTCATAACCCGACCCCATTTTAATAAATAGCCTTTGGGGCTTATTTTGGGGTATTTTTCTGAGGGTTTTAGAGAGAGGTAAGAGCATTTTAGATAGAGAAGTAGGGGAACCTAGCATTCTAATCATCCAATCTTCAAGAATCAAGGAAGCTAATCACAAGATCTTCATCTAAGAGGTAAGACTCAACCCCCAGTCTTCAAATTTCGAGTTTGGGGTAAAAGATTGGTGATTAGGAGTATGATTCTTGGGTGTAAGAGTATTATGTATATATGCTTGTACCAATAAGGTTTGTGGGAAGATTGTTGAGATCAAATAAGTAAAGATTGGATTGTGAATGAAGGAAATCTTGTAAAAGAACTTTGTAACCAAATTTGCACATCTAATGTTTGATAAAATGCTCAAATGAGCTGAAACCATGAAAATCTTCCTGATTATGGTTCATTTTTGTTATGTTTCTAAATAGATTGAAGTTGCTAGGATTTTCGGAACCTCGTAGTAATGTAAGGAAGGCTCAAGAAAAATTGGATCCGTCCGGAGGTCAATTCACGTGAGAAAGCTATTTTGGAATATCGGCCTAAGTTCAAAAATGTAAGTATCTTGCCTAACCTTGAGTGGGGGAATTACCCCTTAGGCATCGAGTCTTATGTTTCAAGCCGTGTACGCGAGGTGACGAGTACGTACTCGGGCTTATATGTGAAAAATTTACTGAGTTAAAGTCTTAAGCATATTGTGTAGTAAATTGGATAATTGTTGGCATTTATTTAATCATCTATTTGCCATACCTCAATTCGCATTTATTGAATTTATTTTTATATGACAATTTGATGTGAATGTTACTTGTATATTTATGTGAATTCCGTGAGTTTGATGGTTTGATATTTCTTGGAATTTAATTTCATTATGGATTTTTCCTCAGCAAATAATAAATTAAATGAGCTTAAGAAGAGGTGTTTATATAATTATTGAGAATTTAGATTAATAAAGGCGTTGCCCTATGCTGAGTAATTTCTATCCCTGTTGATTGTTTTTTAGGTCTTATACACATTGTGTGGAGCCTTCGGCTATTTGTTGTGAAATTAATTAATTTGTTATATCTTTGGAATTAGTTGTGGCCATTAGGCAAATTGTGTTATGAATTGATTTTGTTATGTTGTCGTGATAATATTCTGTGTAAATTGTTGAGTTATTATATTGAGGATATAAGGGTGGCATTTCACTGTTGATATTATGTGGGTATAAAGGTGGCATTTCACTGTTGTTATGTGTATTGGGATATTATCTGGGCGGAGCGATAAGGGTGGCTATAGGAGATATAAGGATGGCTATAGGAGAGATAAGGTTGGCTGTAGGAGCGATAAGGGTGGATATTGATATTGTCAGAGCGGAGGGATAATGGAGGTTATTATAGGAGTGATAAGGGTGGCTATAGGAGAGATAAAGGTGACTATTGTCAGGGATGATATGTGATGATGTGGAGTGGTTGCATTGGTGATTTTATGTGATGTTGTGATTTTCCTTGTGTTTATTTTTATACCTTGTGCAATTTGTCTTGTTATTGGTAAATTGATAATAGTCTGATTTATGTTGAAATGGGGAGCCTGTGGCTATTGTCAGGGATGATATGTGATGATGTGGAGTGGTTGCATTAGTGATTTTATGTGATGTTGTGATTTTCCTTGTGTTTATTTTTATACCTTGTGCAATTTATCTTGTTTTTGGTAAATTGATAATAGTCTGATTTATGTTGAAATTGGGAGCTTGTGGCTATTGCCAGGCGGTTGTGATAAAGAAAAGTGGGCACGGGGTGCCGTGAGTAAATAATGATGATATTGGCACATGAATTGTCCGTGCAGTTGAGATATGAAACGTGGGCACGAAGTGCCGGAAAAAATATGATGGCTTTATTATTGGAACGTGAACTATCCGTGCAATTGTGATATGAAAAATGGGCACGAGGTGCTGAAAAAATATAATGATTTAATTATGGGCACGAAATGCCGTAAAAATATAAAAATGGGCTGAGACCCGTATTTACGAAAAATATAAAAAGGGCTGAGACCCGTATTTTTATGATTATGAAATGAGGTATCACATGGTGACTTTTAATTGAAAGAATTATATTCAAAATATTTATTTGGAAGAATTTTTATTCAAAAAGTAGTATTTGAAGGAATTGTATGTGAAATATATTTATTTGAGGAAATTATATTTGAAAAAGATTTATTGAAGAATTATATTTGAAAGATATTTATTTGAGGAAGTTATATTTGAAAGAGAGTTATTTGGAAGAATTATATGTGAAAGATATTTATTTGAAGAACTTTATTTAATTGAGTGTACTTGTATTTATTATTTGTCAAGCAATATTAATAGTGTTATTGTTGCCATGTCGGGCATATCACTGGTTGATTTGTGTTGCCCTTATTGTTATTTATTTCTTATTATTTTGTATACTATATTGCACATGTTATTAGACTAGTGAGTGTCTTAACTGTACCTCGTCTCTACTCCACTGAGGTTAGTCTTGACACTTACTGGGTACCGACTGTAGTGTACTCATACTACACTTCAGCATATTTTTGTGCAGAGTCAGGTGTTTGAGATATCGAACTTGAACAGAGTTAGAGTGGGATCGCAAGGATTCAAGGTAGAGCTGCTTGGTCGTCACAGTTCCTTGGAGTATTTCCCTTTTCTTGTACTGTAATTTATTGTTCAAACAGTATTGAGTATTCGATCCTCGAGATCATTTCATATATTCAGTTAGAGTTCGTGACTTAGTATTACCAGTATTGGGAGGTTGTTATATTTGTAATTATTTCCGCTGTTGGTAAAAAAAATGGCTTGAATTGTTATAAAATCGGCTTACCTAGTCTTAGAGACTAAGTGCCATCACGACGCCTGTGGGAAGATTTTGGGTCGTGACACCTTACCCCTACCTAATACAGGTAGAGAGGCTGTTTCCAATAGACCCTCGGCTCAGGAAGGGCAAGAAGAAGAAGAGGAAAGCAAGGAAGGAAGAAAGAAGGAAGAGAAAAGAAAAAAAGAGAGATAAAAGATAAGTAGTACCAAATAATAGCAATAGGGAATACAATACCCGAGGCGGACAAAACCACATAACGTAATAAAAATCTAAGAATATGAATAGACATGCATGCTACTAAGACTATCGGTGAACAACTAAAAACTACTCACTAACCTTCTACCTTAATCCTCGACCTCCACACCCTCCTATCAAGGGTCATGTTCTCAGTGAGCTGAAGAAGCGCCATGTCTTGTCTAATCACCTCTCCCCAGTACTTCTTAGGCCTACCTCGACCTCTTCTCAAACTCTCCATGGCCAACCTCTCACACCTCCTGACATGAGCATCAATGCTTCTTCTCTGAACATGTCCGAACCATCTCAACCTCAACTCCCGCATCTTATCCTCCACGGAGGCTACTCCCACTCTGTCCCGGATAGCTTCATTCTTAATCTCATCTCTCCTGGTACACCCACACATCCATCTCAACATCCTCATCTATGCTACTTTCATCTTCTGCACGTGAGAGTTCTTGACTGGCCAACACTAACTCCGATAAAACATAGCTGGTCGAACCACCACTCGATAAAACTTACCCTTAAGTCTTGGCGGCACATTCTTATCACATAAAACACCGGAAGCGAGCCTCCACTTCATCCATCCCGCTCCGATGCGATATGCGACATCTTCATCAATCTCCCCGTTACCCTGGATAATAGACCCAAGATACTTAAAACTCGCTCTCTTGGGGATAACTTGAGCATCAAGCTTAACCTCTACGTCTGCATCATGGGACCCGTCACTGAATTTGCACTTCAAGTATTGTGTCTTGGTTCTACTGAGTTTGAAACCTTTAGACTCCAAGGTCTGTCTCCAAACCTCCAACCTCGCGTTAACTCCACTTCGCGTCTCGTCAATCAACACTATATCATCGGCAAATAGCATGCACCAAGGCACCTTCCCCTGGATTTGTCGCGACAGTACATCCATTGCCAAGGCAAATAAAAAAGGGCTAAGAGCCGATCCCTGGTGCAACCCCATATTTGGAAGGATTTTTATTCAAAAAGTAGTATTTGAAGGAATTGTATGTGAAATATATTTATTTGAGGAAATTATATTTGAAAAAGATTTATTGAAAGAATTATATTTGAAAGATATTTATTTGAGAAAATTATATTTGAAAGAGAGTTATTTGGAAGAATTATATGTGAGAGAAATTTATTTGAAGAGCTTTATTTAATTGAGTGTACTTGTATTTATTATTTGTCGAGCAATATTAATAGTGTTCTTGTTTCCATGCTGGGCATGTCACTGGTTGATTTGTGTTGCCCTTATTGTTATTTATTTCCTATTATTTTATATACTATATTGCACAGGTTATTAGACTAATGAGTGTCTTGACTGTACCTCGTCTCTACTCCACTGAGGTTAGTCTTGATACTTACTGGATACCGACTGTGGTGTATTCATACTACACTTCAGCACATTTTTGTGTAGATCCAGATGTTTGAGATATCGGACTTGAATAGAGTTAGAGTGGGATCGCAAGGATTCAAGGTAGAGCTGCTTGGTCGTCGCAGTTCCTTGGAGTCTTTCTCTTTTATTGTACTGTTATTTATTATTCAAACAATATTGAATATTCGATCCTGGAGATCATTTCATGTATTCAGTTAAAGTTCGTGACTCAGTATTACCAGTCTTGGGAGGTTGTTATATTTGTAATTATTTCCGCTGTTGGTAAAATAATGGCTTGAATTGTTATAAAATCGGCTTACCTAGTCTTAGAGACTAAGTACCATTACGATGCCTGTGGCGAGATTTTGGGTTGTGACACCTTACCCCTACCTAATGCAGGTAGAGAGGCTGTTTCCAATAGACTCTCGGCTCAGGAAGGGCAATAAGAAGAAGAGGAAAGCAAGGAAGGAAGAAAGAAGGAAGAGAAAAGAAAAAAAGAGAGATAAAAGATAAGTAGTACCAAATAATAGCAATAGGGAATACAATACCTGAGGCAAACAAAACCACATAACGTAATAAAAATCTAAGAATATGAATGGACATGCATGCTACTAAGACTATCGGTGAACAACTAAAAACTACCCACTAACCTTCTACCTTAATCCTCGACCTCCACACCCTCCTATCAAGGGTCATGTCCTCAGTGAGCTGAAGCAGCGCCATCACCCTGGCCTCAACCACCCTCTCTCAAACCTTCATAGTGTGACTCAATAACTTGATACCCCTAGAATTGTAGTAATTTTGGATATCATCCTTATTCTTGTAAAGAGGAACCATCGTACTCCACCTACATTCTTCGGGCATCTTCTTCGTCTTAAAAATAACATTAAACAGCCTAGTGAGCCACTCCGAACCTGCCCGCCCCGCGCTCTTCCAGAATTCCACCGGGATTTCGTGTGGCTCCGTTGCTCTGCCCCTGCATATCTTACGCATTGCCCCTTCTACTTCCTCTATCATAATCCGCCTACAGTACCCAAAAATTCTTATTGGATAAAAATTATAATTATAATTAAATATTTAAAACTTAGGATGAGCTATTATTAAGATTTGAATCACCAACAAAAAAATCACTTTAATGTTAAGAACAATCCTAATTAACCAAAAAAGTCTTTGATTTAACTAATTTACGAAAAATCCAAATCATTCTTTTCGAAATTTATAATAAAATAGATTATAATATAGTAGTAAGAGTCAAGCTGTTAAAAGTACAAACGTTAAAAACAATAAGAATGAAACATTAGAAGACAAAATATATTCTAAGTTAGTTGTCATTAATTAATTTTCTTTATGGTATACGTTCAAATAAATGACAACTCCTTATACTTTTCTCTGTACAAAGTTACTTATTTTAAAATATTAACTTAATGTAGACATTTTAGAATTTAGCATTTGATAACTTGATTTACATGTTCTTCATATACACATATTTACTGATTGACGCTAACCACACGTGCAACGCACATACACTAAAACTAGATTGATTTTGTTGTTATTGCATAGTAATATATACTATATTAAAAGCACGAAAGCCTTTAGCGAAATGTCGTTCGCCTTTTTTACCCTTTAAAAATAGATTTCATACTAAACAAAATAGTCATTTGATTATTTTTCTAATATTTAGGACTTCAAAATCAATTAATATTCTACTTACTAAATCTTTCCTTATTTGGATCATGTACAAATTCCTAATATTCAGGACTTTAAATTTAATATAAATTTTATTTTATAATATATTTTTCCTTATTTTACCAACTTTATATCCTTATGCATGGACTTATTTTTTTTTTTTAGTTTAATACGAGGCACTTAAAATTTTCCATGTTCTTAGATTCTTTTCCCAAATATTACTGATAATAGAATACCTAAAATCATTAGAAATCAGCAATGCATGTTCTTTTTCGTTTTGACTTTTTAAGAGTTAAATTTAATTTCAAGTATAAATTTCTAGAAGTTTAAACTAACATGGTAATATTAATTTAAAAATAAATCGAGCTACAACCATACTATTTAAAATTATAACTACAATTGTTATTTTAATATTTTGATAAACTAATATATTTGGAACTTTAAAATAACTATAAAGTTTTTATTTTTTTACAAGAAGATGTCCACTTAACTTACATATAATTATAATGAACTTTGAAAAAAACCCTTATGTAATTAGGTTACAAAGAACAAATTCCATCACCATCCATAAAAAGAAATATAAATATCAAACGGAAAGGTTTTAATATTAGACTCAAACCCGAGAAAAAAAAAAGAAACAACGAAAAATTCAGAGGACATTTTTAAACTTTTAGTCTCTTTTGTTATAAAAGTAGCTTAAATTTATTTTTTTAACAAATGATATTTATTTTAAAATCTTGATAAATTAAAATTAGATTTTATCATTTTATTCTCCAGAAAAAAAACTGATTTTCGTGTAATAATTCGCATAAAAACTTTTATACTCCATTTTATATCTACTGAACAAAATATTTTTTTGTATAATAATATTATAAATAAAGAGTTTTTAAAGAGATGTTAGATGAGATACAATAACATAATATATTTATATTTTAAATAATAAAATAACTATTAACTACAAAATATTATACAGCTAATTCAACAAAATTCATCATCTTTGCATGTACGGAAGATATTAAATTCACAATTATTGTGTCAATTTAATAACAATAATAATTATTATTTAAATTAATATTTGATTTATCTATTGTTATTTTCAACAATTTCTTCTTCTTGTATACGTTTATACTGATTAACGTGATGCACACGTGCAACACACGTACACTAAAACTAGTACTATATTAAAAGCACGAATCCCCTATCGAAATGTTGACCGACCTTTTTGCCCTTCGTAAGTGTATTTTATGGTGGATAAAATTATAATTGTGAACACTAATTATTTTTCTGGAAAAGAAAACCAAAAACCGCCGTTTGTTGCCTTTTTCTGTTGAGTACAACTTATTCTTATTTAGGTTTTGCATTCATTATAAAATTTAGGATTTCTCTGTCAATTAAGGTTACTAATTAATGCTACCTCTTACTTTGTTTAGGTATTCTTTTGTTTTGTTTAGGCATACGATTCACTTATTTTTCTTTGTTTGGAAAAAATAAAAAATTGCCATGTCTTTTCTTTGTTTAGTTTTAG
This sequence comes from Nicotiana tabacum, assembly GCF_000715075.1. Classification (NCBI taxonomy): domain Eukaryota; kingdom Viridiplantae; phylum Streptophyta; class Magnoliopsida; order Solanales; family Solanaceae; genus Nicotiana; species Nicotiana tabacum. The sequence continues at coordinate 36,126,008 of NC_134083.1, forward strand.
GATTCACTATTATTTTCTTTTTGTGGAGGAAAACCAAAAAAAAATGCCCCCTTTTTTTTGAATACAGATTTCCTTTATTTAGGTTTAGATCCTTTTCTTTGTTTTGGTTTGGCATTGACTAATTTTTTTTGGTGGAAAACTAAAAAAATTAAGACTGAGGCATAACTTTTATTGTTGTTGTTGAATTGACATTGTGTCTAAATATTTTTTTGACGTATTCTTTCTTTGTTTAGGTTTACGATTCCCTTATCTTTAGATTCCTTTTACCAAAATTGCAAAATTCAGCCATTAATATCACTTTAGGTTTAGGATTAATTTACCGATTATAATTTTACTTACGTTGATTTTTAAACTTTTAAACCAACGCCATTTAGTATAAAGAGGAGCTCAATATTTCATTAAAAGAATCTTGATAGTGTCAGATGTCGCCATGTCAGCCAAGGTAAACTTACTTGTACTTTGAGGTAAATTTTATAACCTTTAGTTTGTCCGTATGTTCTTGATAGTAGATAATTACAATATTAAATGTTGTCATGTCATGATTATTGTTTACAATATCTCATTTACAATTATTATTTTAAATTGACTTATTTACATTTTGTACAAATTGTTTGGATTATTAATGCAGTTCGTAACAGCAAATTAGTTAGGCATTGCAACTCATTTCAATTAAATATATTATTAATTTAAGTTTATTTCCCCCCTATATCTTATTAATGAATTCATATTGATTTTAGACATTGCCGTAAGATAAATATTTTTGTTCTTACTAGAAAGCAGGTAGAGCTTACAAGGAGGATGATGGTATTCTAGCAAGTTTACGATAAAGATCCAACAAATAAAATGTCATTTGTGTGTACGTAGAGCTTACCCTCTCAACCAAGTAACTTTTAAGCCCTTTTTAGTGGCAAGAGTTGGCAGAAAAATTTTAAAGTATGAAAGCACCACAATATGAAGTTGTATGTTACAACCGAGAGTCATATGAGCAACGCCCAATACCTTCAACGATCTAAATTAACGTGAGATTTTATAATTTTAAGGGAGTACGGTGTAATCTTTCTCAAGAGAATCGACTCAGGTATGTTAAGGCTAATCCTTTTTTTTTTGGCATGATCCAAGAAACGATACGTAAATGTAATGATATTCCATAAGTGGTTCTACTCTTAACAGTTAAGGATATCTATGTTATTTATTCCCGTAAAGATAATAATTGATTGACAGAGCAATTGTTAGAAACACTATTTTGAATTTTTGTGAGAGGACTAAAAGATACTGTAGTTGAAACAATTCTATATGAAATAAAGGAAGTATTTATTTTAAAATAGATTATATGATTAAATTATTTCCCCATCGGCTATACCATCTCATAACCCCTTTAAAATTATTGTTTAAGTCAGAATTGAGAGAGAAGAAAAAAGTCATCATCTGAATATCCTGGTATTTACTATCTCTCATATGGCCAACTGGATAGGTTTAAATTGTCTACTCCTAGGGTATCTATAAATTTGCTATTTCATGTTTGTGGATTAAAGGATTCAGGCTTTACAATCACTAAGTATAACCTGGAATGAGCTAGTGATATAGCATCTATTCAGTTGGACAAGCTTACAAATCTTTCACACCTCAAATTGTATTTAGTACTAAGCTACATCTTATAAATTGAAATGTACTGTATATGTTTTCATCGAGTTATGAATAATGTATTCCTATTTTGTATGTCGGATCTAGTATGGACCAAGCTTTTGGATTCTACTCTTTAATTGGATTTAGTTCTAAGCCACATCTTGTAATAAGGGGACACAATATTTCTTTTAGATTCTTTTGGTAAATGTATGTCCACTTTGTAAACTTAGTGTGAGTAATGAAGGTAAAATACTCTCTATGCAACTGTTGTGCCTATACAGTAGGAATAAAGGTAGTAAATATGAGTTATATTCACTAATTTAATGTAATTACTTTAAAAGCATGTCTAAGTATGTATCTAATTCCCTATTGAGGTGTTTGATAAAGATGTTAAAGTTTATAATATAGTAATACATGCATCTTCATGTATATTCATTTACCACCGTACTACGGTCGGTCGGGCAGTCATGTATTTACCACCAATCTAAGGGCGGTTGGGCAGTTACCACCGGTTAGGCAGTTATGTATCATTATTTACCGCCGGTTGGGCAGACATGAATATTCATTTACCACCGAGCTACGGCCGGTCGGGCAGTTACTACTGATCAGTTGGGAAGTCATGCATCATACGATATGGATAATAGTCTCAAAGAGAAGCATTGTATATATATAAGTATAATAAGTATGCATATACGGTGGCACTTTAGATATTCAGGTTGATTCTTATATGTCTTTAATTAATGTTGACTTACTGTTATGTTTCAGTTCTGCCTTACATACTCAGTACATTATTCGTACTGACGTCCTTTTGTTGGGGATTGTCACGACCCAAAATTCCACTAGTCGTGATGGCACCTAACCTAACCCGTTAGGTAAGCCAATTTCCAACTATCCAATTCCAATGAAATTAATTAAAAGAAAATATCTAAAACCGATACATCTTCCCAAGAACTGGTAATACAAATCATGAGCTTCTAAGAATAGAGTATACAAAGCGGAAATGAAATAAATACATAAACAGAGCTTTTATAAATCTAAGACTACCCTGAACAAGAGGCAGCTACAACAAGAACGCAGGTATATCTTCAAATCCCGCAACCATCGAGCACAATAACAACATCAGCCAACATCTGCACGCAATGTGCAATAGTGTAGTATCAGTACAACCGACCCCGTGTACTGAGTAAGTAACAAACCTAGCCGTAGGTTGAAAGTAGTGACGAGTTTCTACCAAGGTCGGGTCCACAACCAATAGTACACAACAACATAAAGCAAATAATACCAGAAGTAACTCAGAGATAAAATGCTCAACCAAATCATGATTTCAAAAAAAAAATAGTTCTTCCTTTCAAATATATCAATGAAACCCAAATCGTTTGTCAGAGTTCCCAAAAATATGAATAGTTTGAAAATAATAAATTTCTCCCAAAATCTTGTCAATAATAAATAAGATGTTTCATTTTTCTTCCGGATAACTCGTGTAAAAAAAAATGCATCACTATGCCCATCTGTCAAAAATGTGTGAGAAATCATGAATGATGTGATGTTGTACAGCATGAGAAAAAATACATCTCTATGCCTGTATGCCATGTGTGCATGCCAATGCGATGCAATTTAGTGATAAAATCATAAACAACCCCTCGGGCAGAACATCACTCATATACAGCCCCTCGGGCAAACCTGACAGTCACTCATGCCATTCGGGCATACCTCACAATCACTCTTGCCACTTGGGCGTACCTCACGATCACTCATGCCTCCCAGTCACTCAACACTCGCACTCAGTAGGTACCTGCGCTCACTGGGGGTGTGTACAGACTCCGGAGGGGCACCTTTAGCCCAAGCACTATATCAAGCCAAATCATGGCATAATCACTCAGGCCCTCCGTCTGTATCAAATATGCTGCGGTGTGCAGCCCGATCCCATAAATATGCAACATGCTGCGGCGTGCAGCCCGATCCCATAAATGTGCAACATGCTACGGCGTGAAGCCTGATCCCATAAATGTGTAACATGCTGCGGCGTGCAGCCCGATCCCATAAATATCCTCACAAATCAGGCCCTCGGCCTCACTCAGTCATAAACCTCTCAAGCCACTCGGGCATTTCAGTAAAACAGGGCATTCGGCCCAAAACATTTATATGCATCAAAATAGAGTTATAAAACTGAGTTATGATATGCAATGAAATGAATATGACTGAGTATGAATTTTTAATTTAACATAATATTTCACAGCAATATGACCTTTGTGGGTCCCAATAATACTGGCACATAGCCTCAACATGATTTTTAATATGCTTTTCAGCTCAATTTCTTTAACACATAAAACCTCATAGAAAATACCAAGGTTATCTAATTATAAAATTCCACAGAAACAGTTATGTCACAATTTTTATAGTGCACGCCCACACGTCCGTCACCTAGCATGTGCGTCACCTCCTAACAATTCACAAAATACATATATTAAGGGTTCATACCCTCAACTCCAAGATTAGAAGAGTTACTTACCTCAATCCAAGCAAATTCTTTATTCCAATAAACCTTTTCCTCATGATTCGGCCTCCGAACGCCTCGAATCTTAGTCAAAATAATTCGATACAATCAACACGAGGTATAGGAATCAATTCCATATAAAAATGCTAATTTTCCATAAAAATCCGAAATTTAGCTCAAAAATTGCCCGTGGGGCCCACGTATCAGAACCCGACAAAAATTACAAAATCCGAACACCCGTTCCGATACGAGTCCAACCATACAAAAATTATCAAATTCCGACATCGGATTGACCTTCAAATCTTCATTTTACATTTTTGGAAGATTTTATAAAAATATAATTTTTCTTCCATAAATTCACGGATTCATGATGTAAATGAATATGGAATCATGAAATATAATCAATATAGGATAAAGAACACTTACCCCAATGTTTTCCCGTGAAAATCGCCCATAAATCGCCTACACCGAGCTCCATAAACTCAAAAATTAGTAAAAATGGCAAGAACCCTGTTTTATAGACCCTCAGCTGTTTCGGGCGTCACAGGTAGCGTGGGGCGCTGCCTGTGGCGCATTTTCCAGCATCCCAAAATTCCCAGCGCCAGGGCTCGCAGCGACGGAAAATCGTTTCCGACACGGAAATAGGCATAACTCTCTCATACAATGTCCGAATTCAACGATTCTTTTTGCTATGGCTCCGTAATTTCAATACGGATATAATACTTCAATAAAAACTGAATTTGGAGCTCATTTGCTTAATGTGATACCACATATTCTTGAAGAATCGACACCGAACATTCTATGTTTGATGCCGAAACATAGCAAATCAATCCGGAATGAACTCAAATTTTGCGTACAAGTCATAAATGGAATAACAAAGCTATTCCAATTTCAAAAATATGATTCCGACATCGATATCAAAAAGTCAAACCCCGGTCAACCTTCCCAAAAATTCAACTCTCGGCATTTCAAGCCTAATTCCACTACGGACCTCCAAATAATTTTTCGGACACGCTCCTAAGTCCAAAATCGCCATACGGAGCTATTGGAATCATCAGAATTAAATTCCGAGGTCGTTTACACATAAGTCGATATCCGGTCACTATTTTAACTTAAGTTTTAAACCTTGGAACTAAGTGTTCCAATTTATTCCAAAACCTCACCGGACCCGAACCAAATTGCCCCGGCAAGTTACACAACAACTGTAAAGCGCAATTTGAGAAGTAAATGGGGAAACAGGTTGTAATTCTCAAAACGACCGGCCGGGTCGTTACATTCTCCCCCACTTAAACATACGTTCGTCCTCGAACGTGCTAAGAGTTGTTTCCAAGCCATCAAATCACTGTTCCATCTTACCACACACGTACCCGGGGGTGAACCCACGTCACCCTATTCCATATAGGCTTGACAACACAATCCAACTGAATTCATTAATTTAACTCTAGCCCATAAACCTTGGAATTTAATTTCCAACCTTTAGAATTTCTTTCAAGACACGAATCTTACATTTACACACTTTATGAGTTTGAACAAGCTGTATCAAACCATAACTATCACCCGATTCTAACACAAGGTTCATACCTTAACATAGCTCCGCTACAATGTGTGTCCCCATCCAAACGTTGGTCCATATAATATACCCCGAGCCACCCTGCTCAAAATCAATAACCACGGAGCGGCAAATGACAATAATGCCACACAAAACCTGAAAGAACATAACCATTATGCAATCGATCATGCAATACCCAAATACTCATCACGCTCAACATCAACCGAATGACACATCCCTCAACAATAGCAGTATGGAGCCAACCATTCCGGCTCGGTGTAGAATACACATCTTAATTGGGCCTACCAATGGACCGCCAAATCAACTCGGGTTACCCATAAATAGATAAAAATTCTTCTGAAACTCCATAATGACTGAATCATAACACATTCTATCATCTGGCTAGCTCTGGCCACCACTTCACAGTCCACAACCATGAAACAATCTGCTCCTGGGAACTCCCAATCTCTGAATCCATAGAACACGCGAATCACCATATTTGATTCCATCTCCACCGCCCGAATGCCTAACACTTCTCTCATACATGATCATCCCACGAGAAATACTTTAAAAGTTCTTTCATGCCAATTGACAAAATTTGAATATCAGCAGTCTATCAACCATGTGAGTACCGCAATACTAATTTATACATCCGTAAGTAAAAATACAATGCGCCTTCTGAAGTCCGCCCCTTTCTCATACAACACCAAGTAGTAATAGTATTCATCTAGTTATTTGAAACCGTCCATGTTGTCCAACATTCGTTACCTTCTCTTCAAGACTGTACTGCCACCCTATACATGAAAATCTAGCTTTCGTACAACACATAACATCTATATTGCCATCATGTGAAAAGCACAAGAATCTTATTATCAACTTTGAGTCACCAATAATTTACATACCATTTTAGTTAGAACCCTTTCTCTTGCTTCTTTCCAGGAGAAAATCACAATACACAACACGTTCTCCACACCGGTAGAAACCATCAAGAATACTTTGGAATCCATTTGCACATAATCAAACCCTTAAAACTAAATTCCTCTAACTCGACCAAGCCACGCAGGTCGCCAAGTCCAGGTGTATTGCCACAAAGCACCTGTAGAAAACCCCCACATCATAAGCACCCAAAGAACCAATCATATCCATTACCATACTGATCCAACCTACTACCCAGTTGTCCTATTTTCTCCGAGTCCCTTCCGAATTTGTGTTCAGATTGCTATTTCTTCTTGCTAAAATACCATGATCTTTAACCACAACTCACCCTACAAACCTTAGCAAAGAACCACAATGCCCTATGGTCCATAAGCAACTGTATTCTTCTTAAGCACCTTCAAAAATACCACAACTATAACACTCACCCTGAGAATAGATTATGTGAATTTGAAATTGTTCTTCTTACCTTCCTTACACAAAAATGTAGAATCCATAGTCATATAGATTTTCGCAAGTCCAGGCACCATCAAATGCAAATCTCGGATTTATCCATACACAAGTCCAGAAACATTCTCAATTGCTATATATAATTCTCAAACCCACTGGAATTTTCTCGGGAGACACCCACTTTGCTCAAATCTAAATGCACCACCCAAATGGGCCAAAAGACAGGTGCCCCATTAGCACTACAACACTCAAAGAAGTAACTCTACTTTAACACCACATATCAAATTCATACTCCATGCGCACTACGTCATTCATCAATAACAACTCACTCATCCCACGAATTTCATATACTCATACGTGCAATATAATCCTTAACCAAAAATTTCTTTATTTGAGTCATCCTCGATCTCAACTTCTGCAAGTCATAACTAACCCACAAGTATGCCTCAGACCAAAATTAAAATTTAATACCTAACCATAAAATCAAATTGTCAGTAGTAGACTCCCCCACTTGGCTCAAAGCCATAGATTAAAATATTCCATAAATCACAATACCAATACTCTCTTACTGCCATAATGCCACAGTCAGTCCAACGAAACTTCTTCCCAAGTTCATACAACGCCAACCATAAAAATACCTCAATCATTCGCTAAGCTCGTATTCATCCTCTTAACACACAAGTCAACTTTCTCAACCAGATTCAGATTCAAATCTCCACCCATACACCCCGTCGTTAGAAAAGAAACTCTCTACTCACATCATAAGTAATACTCCTACGTAGATTACTTCGCATGGGATAATCCACCTGCTTAGCCTCAATCTGGTATCTTGTTATACGTTTTCGCATTCACAATTACTATGCAATCACTTAGTCTATTTGAGTCCAAACTCATTAACCAGACGTGAGAATTTAGTTTTACCCCAAAATTTAACAATGTGAAAGATCCTTCAAAACATTCATACTGGAGACTGTACGCCACATCAATTCGAAAATCAAGGACCCAATGGACTTTCCTTTACATTTCAAGGAAACACTTCTCGTCATATTCAAATCGTCTTAACACATCCCGCATTTACATCATACTCATCACAAAGCCATTCCGCCGCTCATCGAGCCACAACTTCCACTCATAGGGATATTACCGGATATATGAGTCCAAATGTACAGGTTACAACTGAAGCTACCGAGCTCAAGCTGTGGTCTAACCATGGCCTCAAGTACTCCAGACTGGCCCATCACCAAAACACAGAATACACACCTCGAACCTCATTCAAAGAATCACAAGCCGTCGATGCACAGCTAATACCGAGCGCTCATGTGCGCATACAAATACGTGAAAGGAATTAAAAGAGTTATATTTCAAGCTGAATCAATTCCACACGATAAGGAAATAAAGATGGAAAATTATCCTAAATGCCTTGTAGCATCTCGAAGATAAGTATGGACGTCATCATACCGATCCGCAAGACTCTACTAGACACTTGCTCATGACTTGTAGAACCTATGAACCTAGAGCTCTGATACCACCTTGTCACGACCCAAAATCCCACTAGTCGTGATGACACCTAACCCAACCCGTTAGGTAAGCCAATTTCCAACTATCCAATTCCAATGAAATTAATTAAAAGAAAATATCTAAAACCGATACATCTCCCCAAGAACTGGTAGTACAAATCATGAGCTTCTAAGAATAGAGTATAAAAAGCGGAAATGAAATAAATACATAGTCTGTTTGAATAATACATAAACAAGGCTTTTATAAATCTAAGGCTACCCTGAACAAGAGGCAGGTACAACAGGAACTCAGGTACATCTTCAAATCCCGTAACCACACCTTGTCACGACCCAAAATCCCACTAGTCGTGATGGCACCTAACCCAACCCGTTAGGTAAGCCAATTTCCAACTATCCAATTCCAATGAAATTAATTAAAAGAAAATATCTAAAACCGATACATCTCCCCAAGAACTGGTAGTACAAATCATGAGCTTCTAAGAATAGAGTATACAAAGCGAAAATGAAATAAATACATAGTCTGTTTGAATAATACATAAACAGAGCTTTTATAAATCTAAGGCTACCCTGAACAAGAGGCAACTACAACAGGAACGCAGGTACATCTTCAAATCCCACAACCATCGAGCACAACAACAACAACAGCCAACATCTGCATGCAATGTGCAAAAGTGTAGTATCAGTACAACCGACCCCATGTACTGAGTAAGTAACAAACCTAGACGTAGGTTGAAAGTAGTAACGAGCTTCTACCAAGGTCGGGTCCAAAACCAATAGTACACAACAACATAAAGCAAATAATACCAGAAGTAACTCAGAGATAAAATGCTCAGCCAAATCATGATTTCAAAAAAAATAGTTCTTCCTTTCAAATACATCACTGAAACCCAAATCGTTTGTCGGAGTTCCCAAAAATATGAATAGTTTGAAAACAATAAATTTCTCCCAAAATCTTGTCAATAATAAATAAGATGTTTCATTTTCCTTCCGGATAACTCGTGTAAAAATAATGCATCACTATGCCCATCTGTCGAAAATGTGTGAGAAATCATGAATGATATGATGTTGTACAATATGAGGAAAAATACATCTCTATGCCTGTATGCCATGTGTGCATGCCAATGCGATGCAATTTAGTGATAAAATCATAAACATCCCCTCGGGCAGAACATCACTCATATACAACCCCTCGGGCAAACCTCACAGTCACTCGTGCCACTCGGGCTTACCTCACAATCACTCTTACCACTCGGGCATACCTCACGATCACTCATGCCTCCTAGTCACTCAGCACTCGGCACTCGCACTCAGTTGGTACATGTGCTCACTGGGGGTATGTACAGACTCCGGAGGGGCTCCTTCAGCCCAAGTGCTATATCAAGCCAAATAATGGCATAATCACTCAGGCCCTCGGCCTATATCAAATATGCTGTTGTGTGCAGCCCGATCTCATAAATATGCAACATGCTGCGGCGTGCAACCCGATCCCATAAATGTGCAACATGTTGCGGCGTGCAACCCGATCCCATAAATGTGCAACATGCTGCGGCGTGTAGCCCGATCCCATAAATATCCTCACAAATCAGGCCCTCGACCTCACTCAGTCATAAACCTCTCAAGCCACTCGGGCATTTCAGTAAAACAGGGCATTCGGCCCAAAACATTTATATGCATCAAAATAGAGTCATAAAACTGAGTTATGATATGCAATGAAAAGAATATGACTGAGTATGAATTTTTAATTTAACACAATATTTCACAGCAATATGACCTTTGTGGGTCCCAATAATACTGACACATAGCCTCAAACATGATTTTTAATATGCTTTTCAACTCAATTTCTTTAACACATAAAATCTCATGGAAAATACCAAGGTTATTTAACTATAAAATTCCAAAGAAACAGTTATGTCATAATTTCTATAGTGCACATCCACACGCCCGTCACCTAGCATGTGCGTCACCTCCCAACAATTCACAAAATACATGTATTCAAGGTTCATACCCTCAACTCCAAGATTGGAAGAGTTACTTACCTCAATCCAAGCAAATTCTTTATTCCAATAAACCTTTTCCTCGTGATTCGGCCTCTGAAATCCTCGAATCTTAGTCAAAATAATTTGATACAATCAACATGAGGTATATGAATCAATTCCATATGAAAATGCTAATTTTCCATAAAAATCCGAAAATTAGCTCAAAAATCACCCGAGGGGCCCACGTATCAGAACCCGACAAAATTATAAAATCCGAACACCCGTTCCGATACGAGTCCAACCATACAAAAATTATCAAATTCCGACATCGGATTGACCTTCAAATCTTCATTTTATATTTTTGGAAGATTTTATAAAAATATGATTTTTCTTCCATAAATTCACGGATTCATGATGTAAATGAATATGGAATCATGAAATATAATCAATATAGGATAAAGAACACTTACCGCAATATTTTTCCGTAAAAATCGCCCAAAACATCGCCTACACCGAGCTCCATAAACTCAAAAATGAGTAAAAATGGCAAGAACCCCGTTTTATAGACCCTTAGCTGTTTCGGGCGTCACAGCTAGCGTGGGGCGCTGTCTGTGGCGCAGTTTCCAGCATCCCAAAATTCCCAGCGCCAGGGCTAGTGCCCCACACTACCCTGGGCACTCGCGGCGACGGAAAATCTTTCTCGACACGAAAATAGGCATAACTCTCTCATATGATATCCGAATTCAACAATTCTTTTTGTTATGGCTCCGTAATTTCAATACAGATCTAATACATCAATCAAAACTGAATTTGGAGCTCATTTGCTTAATGTGATACCACATATTCTTGAAGAATCGACATCGAACATTCTAGGTTCGATGCCGAAACATAGCAAATCAATCCGGAATGAACTCAAATTTTGCATACAAGTCATAAATGGAATAACAAAGCTATTCCAATTTCAAAAATATGATTCCGACCTCGATATCAAAAATTCAAACCCCGGTCAACCTTCCCAAAAATTTAACTCTTGGCATTTCAAGCCTAATTCCACTACGGACCTCTAACTAATATTTTAAACACGCTCCTAAGTCCAAAATCACCATACGAAGCTATTGGAATCATCAGAATTAAATTTCGAGGTTGTTTATACATACGTCGACATCCGGTAACTATTTTAACTTAAGCTTTAATCCTTGGAAATAAGTATTCCAATTCATTCCAAAACCTCACCGGACCCGAACCAAATTGCCCCGGCAAGTCACACAACAACTGTAAAGCCCAATTTGAGAAGTAAATGGGGAAACGGGGTTGTAATACTCAAAACGAACAGCCGGATCATTACAGGGACGCTGTATTCATGCCTTCCACGTATAGATAATCAGTTTGACGAGCCCTCATAGTAGGCGAGATTGGCATTCAGCGAAGGATCGGTAAGACTCCACCTCATTCGGAGTGCAGCCGAGTCTATGCGTCATCATGTCAGAGTTTTTCTACAGACTTATGGGTAGGACGGTACCCTGTCCCATTTGATGTTAAATATTCCTAGAGGCTTTGTAGACAGAGGTTCATTTTGTACAGTATGTTAGAGGCCTTGACGGCCCATATGTATTCATGTTTTAAGAACGATAGTTTATCGATACAGTGTTGCCCACTTATAGTTATACATTACGAGTTATGGCCATGTTGGCCCATGATAGTTGCAGAAGAAAAACATGTGGTACAAAGTGGTTCGCTCAGGCCAGTACGACACCGGGTGCCAGCCACGCCTCTCCAGGTTTAGGGCGTGGCAATGTCCCGACCCAATTTTCCCTCTGTTGGGTATCGTGATGGCACCTAGTATTAGGGACTAGGTAAGCCTAACATTTACTGAATAACAACAATAATTATATAACATCTAACAATTTTTTAAATAGAAATCTTCATAAAATTTACAATTCCCAAAACCGGTAGTACTAGTCATAAGCTCTACAGAGCTTGCTACAATTTTCTAACTACAACTGTATGAAATAATGTAACAGTATGAATACAAATCAGAAGGTGACTCCGAAGCCTGCGAACGCAGCAACAGGTTTACCTTGAGTCTCCATAACAACAGTCCGCACAACTAGCAAATGATCAACTGACTTCGAAATACCTGGATCTGCACAAAAATATGCAGAAGTGTAGTATGAGTACACCACGGCGGTACCCAGCAAGTATCAAGACTAACCTCAGTGGAGTAGTAACGAGGAACAGTCAAGACACCTACTGGACTAAATAACCTGAACAAGTATAAGTATAGAAACAACAAAGTATGATATCTACATAAAGACTACGCGAAGTGGAAATTAATACGGTAATTGCAACAAGGAAGGAAAACAATAACTATCAGCGGAACACCATAATAATGACATAGAAGAATAAACGGAAACATAGCCTAAGTCCGATAATCACAGATAAATAAAGGACAAGTAACAACTCAACAATACGACATCTTTCACATCGGGTTTTAGTCAATAAACTCCACGAGGTACCGAACCTCATACTATTCACAACTCACGAGTTCCAATACCTGAACCCTAACACTTGGCATCCTGTGCCCTCATTACACTTCATAACCGCACTGACGACTCACGTGCCAAATAGAGCCATTCTCACATAGAAGGCAAGTAAACACGGGTGTTCATCTATACTCAACAATATCAAGAAAACTTCTTAACCGATAAGAGTGCTCAACTACGTGTATGCTTGTGCAAGTGTCCTAACACAGTTCATGCCAGCTAGTAAGTACAGGAAAAGAAATTGGACAACACATAGAATGTTTTCACACAACTTTCCACAAGATAAAGCTCACACAGATAAGTGTACCACTACACAAGTATCAACAACAAGAATGCCTCCAGGCTATCACAAGTCATCGCAAATCAATCCCTGACACAATCCACCTTGTCTCGCCACGTGTGCAATAGTAAAATAAATGCCCGCCTTGTCTCGCCACACATGCATAATAATGTTTCCATCTTGTCTCTCCACATGCGCAACCCTCCCCCCCATATATATATATATATATATATATATATATATATATATATATATATATATATATATATATATATATATATATATATATATATATATCGCCTTCTCAAGCCCCATGTGCAAATATCAATAGTAATAATAGCACGGCAGAAACCTCGTGTAACCCAATAATACTCGCACGACAGAAACCTCGTGCATCACAATAACAACAATCGCACGGCAGAAACCTCATGCATCACGATAACAACAACCGCATGGTAGAAACCTCGTGCATCACAATAACAACAACCGCACTGCAGAAACCTCGTGCATCACAACAAGTATAACAATAACAATGACAATAACATAAGGTACAACAAGTAAATCTACTCAAGAAACTTCTATCGCAAGAAATAGCCATAATAAAGAATACTAGGCGTAATAAGAACAACTCAACATGGAAGAAAATAATATGTAACAATGATCCCACAATATATGGTTCAACAACAAGAACTAACACGAGTTAAATAATTCTAAATAAGGGCAAGCCCACTAAGGCATTGGATATCTAAGCTTCTATTAAGTTTGTACAATTACGGAAGAGATACTACCAATTCAAATAAAAGGGAGCAACGAGAAAATCACCATAACCTCAATTAAGGGTGAACATTTACAAAAAAAAGGACAACTACAACTTCAAATAAAGCTACGCAGTTAGGGAAAATATAACATGGCAATGGAAGAGATAATATTTTCAATTAAGGCACATATGATCAAGTAAACAGTAAGAGTGGATCATGAAGCAATTAATTCTAATTAAGCAGGTAAAGGTGAAACTAGTAATTAAGGAACGTAATCATAACAAGTACAACTGCATATTCAATGAATACAAGGACCTAGGAACCCTAAAAGGCCAATTTCCAAAAATAAGTCCGAGCACGCACTCGTCACCTCGTATACACGGACTACAATCAAAATAGAAGACTCAAATCCTAAGGGGTAGTTCCCCCACACAAGGTCAGGCAAGATACTTACCTCGAATCAAGCTCAATCAATCAGTAACGATGCCTTTCCACGAATATCCGACTCCGAATGGCCCAAATCTAGCCAAAATCAATTACATACCATAAATACAACTATAAGAAACTAATCTAATTAATGAAATCAAAGCTAAAGCAAGAATTTAGAAAATCGCCCTAAAAAGTCTCCCCGGACCCACGTATCGGAATCGGGTAAAAATCACAAAATGCGAACACACATTCACTCATGAGTCCAATCATACCAAAATTATCCAAATCCGATGTCAAAATCTCAATCAAAACTCAAAAATCTTAGTTGAAGAACTTCTTCCCATTTTCCCCAAAATTTCAATCCAAATCCGAAAGTAAATGATGAAATCAACCATAGATTAGTGGAATATAACCATAAAGGAGTTAAGAATCGTTACCCAAAAGCTTTCTCTAAAAAATCCTCAAATAATCGCCCAATCCGAGCTCTCAAAGTCCCAAAATTGAAAATGAGAAATCAACCCTCGAAATCCTATTTTCTGCCCAGCAAACTCGCTTTTGCGAGCCTTCAACCGCACCTGCTGAAAACTCATCGCAGGTGCAAAAATGGCTTAACTGGTTGGGACCGCATCTGCTAGCTTTGGGCCGCATCTGCGAGTGCGCGCCTGCGGATTCTTGTCCGCTTCTGCGGAATCCTCACTCGGCTCGTCTTCCGCTTCTGCGATCCCTTCTCCGTAGGAGCGGCTCCGCTTCTGCGCCCCTTATGTCGCACCTATAACCACTGGTTACCTAGACCAGGGCCATATCTGCGAGCTCCCTTCCGCACGCGCGAGTCTGCATATACGGCCACCCCACCGCAGGTGCGATTACACCAGAAGCTTGAAAGCTTCAACAACTACACAAGTCCAAATTTCGATCCGTTAAGCATCCGAAACTCACCCGAGGCCACCGGGACCTCAACCAAACATACCAACAAGTCCTAAAACACCATACGAACTTAGTTGAGCCCTCAAATTACGTCAAACAATGCTAAAAAACATGAATCGCCCTCCGATTCAAACTTAATGAACTTAAAACTTTAAATTTCTATAACTGATGCCGAAACTTATCAAATCAATCCGGAATGACGTCAAATTTTGCAGGCAAGACCCAAATAACATAATGGAGTTGTTCCAACTCTCGGAATAGCATTCCGACCCAGACATCAAAAAGTCCACTTCCGGTCAAAATCTCTAAAAATTTGACTTTCGCCATTTCAAGGCTAAATCAGCTATAGATCTCAAATTCACCGTCCGGACATGCTCTTAAGTCCAAAATCACCCAACGGAGCTAACAAAACCGACGAAACTCCATTCCAGAGTCGTCTTCACACAGTTCCGACTACAATCAAAATCCTAAGGCTTAAGCTTCCGTTTTAGGGATTAAGTGTCCCAAATCACTCCGAATCATCCAGTAACTGAATTCAACCGCGCACACAAGTCAATACACATAATACGAAGCTGCTCAGGGACTTAAGCCTCCGAACGTGACTTAAATTCTCAAAACGATCGGCCAGGTCGTTACATCCTTCCCTTCTTAAACAAACGTTCGTCCTTAAACATGCCAAGAATCACCTCGAAGTCATACACCCGCGGGTGACCCCACGTCACCCCAATCCAACATACACCCGCGGGTGACCCCACGTCACCCCAATCCACATAAGCCTGACGACACCATTTCAACTGTAATTTATCCTTTCTACCAACATTGATAAGTCTTAGAGCCAAAATCTCACCTTTCGTTCATCTCCAAAAGACCTAATTCTAAATCCATACCCGATATCAATCTCGACCAGTTGCAACAACTCATGTCTACACCCACAAGGCATAACCACTCAACATGACACGCCACACATAGGCCTATAATAATATTTCTGATCACAATAGCTGCCCGTAATCAAAACCAGCATTGGCAATTAGCCTCATATCCGTTAGAGGCCCGTTTCAAACCTCCGCAATGCTGACAACGATGCAAGAAGCACGAAGACCTCATAACTATACACCCGGATCAACAAGTCATATCTAATGCCACCGGGCACACACCCCGTAAGCTAAAACTTAAATAAGCACAAGACGAAAATGACTAAATATGTAAAGAGAAACACATAAGAGAAATATCAAATAAGCCCGACAGGCATAACTCTCTATCAGTACCATCTTACGAATCAATTTAAAAGGAAAAATCAAAGTATATGAACAAATCACAAGGATCTCATCCTGATATAACCTCCACCGCGGCACGCAACCCGACTCAAACATATCAATTCACATGGAATCGCGAGGGTCTCACCCTCAACTCTGAATCACAAGCCGAATACACGTCATACCAATTGAAATCATCCACTAACTCAATTCTGCCAATGAAATCACAACACTTACTGAACTCTCACCCCGGTAGAGTATCAAATCACAAATCGTAACCAAATTACTCAGTAATCACATCAAACCTGCCATAATAGATAACATGAATTCACTTATAGTCTCTTAACTTTCAATAATGAATTTAAACAACGATAGACATGGCTATCACTCATAGAATCTCCCATCAAGGGCAAACACATAAAAATAATACTAGGTCATGAACTCACCCATAGGTGGGACAACAAATAGGGGAACTCGCCCCGATAAGCAGAACCAAATCAAAATATGAATAGTGCCCCTCTGTAACAAATCAAAAGCATACTTGTATGACATCATATGGCGCAACGACCTCAAGCATACTATATGAAACATATCAACGGGCCAGGCCTTCCCCTCTTGGGCACCCTTTACTCGCCTGAATACTCCGCTGTGACACACCTGTCCGGAATTTAGGACAATCTCTCACCATGTGGCTAGTATCTCCATACTCAAAGCAACCTCTCTACTGACGTGGCTATGGGAACTATGCGGTATGGGTACTCTAAGACCCATGAGTACCTGAAACACTGTGTGAATCCTGAAGTGCAAACTGAACTGGCTGACCCATAAAACCTCTACCATGTCGTACCCTGCCTCCAAAATAAGGACCAATAGATCTCTACGGCCTACGAGGCCTCATCGCCCCCTGTCCTCTCTCTCCTGACCTCGCATGTCCTCTCTCTCCTGATGCCCTCCACTCAGTGAGCGATCCCTACCACCTGCTAAAACGAAACATCTGACTCCAACTCCCTAGCCATGCTGAACCGAATATCATGCCTGAGCCCCTCAATGAATCTACGGACACACTCTCTATTTGTAGCGACCAAAGCAGGCACGTGTCTAGCCAAATCACTGAATCTAACGGCATATTCTGACACTGACATAGTGCCCTGCCGTAGCTGCTCAAACTCCACACGCCATACATCTCAAAGGGACTGAGGTACAAACTCTCTCAGGAACATCTCTGAAAACTAAAGTTGACTCGGCCAGGCTACCCAACTCATACGCCCGCTACCACTGATAAGTCACTCACCTGAGCTAGAACGTAACAAAAGCAACCCTGCTCGTCCCTACAATACCCATAGTACGAAGAATGCGGTGACACTCTTCCAGGAAACCCTAGGCATTGTCTGTCACCAATCCACTGAAGGTAGGAGGGTGGTACTTCTTGTACCTCTCAAGTCTAAGTTGTTCTTCCTCAGATGCTGCTGCCCTAACCACGGGCTGAACTGGGACCACAGGCTGTGTCACCATGACACCTGGAACCTGACCAACATGAACTCGCTGCTCTAGAGTGTGAGCGTCGGGAGTCTGAGCTCCTCCCCCGGTCTGTGAAATAGTTGGTGCAACCGGAATCAACCCCGCATGAGCTAATGTACCAAACATGCTCAGGAACTGTGCTAAGGTCTCCTGAAGTTCGGGGATAACAACAGGCGCCTCCGGTACCTGCCCCCCAACTGGAACTATTGGCGGCTCCTCAACTGCTGCTCTGGTGGTGCCCTAGCTACGGCACGTGCTCCTCGTCGGCCTCTGCCCCTAGCGACATCTGCTTTGGGGGTAACGCCATCAGCAATTGCAGCTCATGTTCTCACCATCTGTGAGATAATGGAATGATAAAAGTTCAAACTTCGAGACCAATGAACTCACACGATAGGAATAAAGGAAGTGAAACTATCCTAATAGTTCTGTATCCTCTCGAAGATAAGTACAGACGTCTCCGTACCGATCCGCAAGACTCTACTAAACTCGCTTATGACTCGTAGCACCTATGAACCTAGAGCTCTGATACCAACTTGTCACGGCCCAATTTTCCCTCCGTTGGGTATCGTGATGGGACCTAGTCTTAGGGACTAGGTAGGCCTAACATTTACTGAATAATAAAAATAATTAAATAATATCTAACAATTTTTGAAATAGAAATCTCTATAAAATTTACAATTCCCAAAATCGGTAGTACAAGTTATAAGCTCTACAGAGTTTGCTACAATTTTCTAAATACAACTGTTTGAAATAAAGTAACAGTATGAATACAAATCAGAATGTGACTCCGAAGCCTGCAAACGCAGTAGCAGGTTTACCTTGAGTCTCCACAGCAACAGTCCGCACAACTAGTAAATGATCAACTGACTTCAAAATACCTGGATCTGCACAAAAATATGTAAAAGTGTAGTATGAGTACACCACGGTGGTACCCAGTAAGTATCAAGACTAACCTCAGTAGAGTAGTGACGAGGAACAGTCAAGACACCTATTGGACTAAATAACCTGAACAAGTATAAGTATAGAAACAAGAGAATATGATATCTACATAAAGACTACACGAAGTGACAATTAATACGGAAATTGCAACAAGGAAGGAAAACAACAACTATCAACGGAACACCATAATAATGACATAGAAGAATGAACAGAAACACAACCTAAGTCCGATAATCACTAAAGAAAGGACAAGTAAGAACTCAACAATACGACATATTTCACACCGGGTTTTAGTCAATAAACTCCACGAGGTACCGAACCTCATACTATTCACAACTCACGGGTTCCAATACCTGAACCCTAACACTTGGCATCCTGTGCCCTCATTACACTTCATAACCGTACTGACGACTCACATTCTAGATAGAGCCATTCTCATATAGAAGGAAAGTAAACACGGGTGTTCATCTATACTCAACAATATCAAGAAAACTTCTTAACCGATAAGAGTGCTCAACTACGTGTATGCTTGTGCAAGTGTCCTAACATAGTTCATGCTAGCTAGTAAGTACAGGAAAAGAAATAGACAGCACGTAGAATGTTTTCACACAACTTTTCACTAGATAAAGCTCACACAGATAAGTGTACCACTACATAAGTATCAACAACAAGAATGCCCCCAGGCCATCACAAGTCATCACAAATCAATCCCTGATACAACCCACTTTGTCTCGCCACGTGTGCAATAGTAAAATAAATGCCCCCCTTGTCTCGCCACACGTGCATCATAATGTTCCCACATTATGTCACCACATGCGCAACCCCCCCACACACAGACACACACACACACACATACATACACACACACACACACACAAATATCAATAGTAACAATAGCACGGTAGAAACCTTGTGCAGCCCAATAACACTCGCACGATAGAAACCTCGTGCATCACAATAACAACAACCGCGCGTCAGATGTAACCACCCGGTCAGCCGTTCCGAGAGTTATAGCCCTGTTTCCCCATTCCTGCTTCTTTATATGTTGTTCAGTGGTGTTGAGTTGTATCGAGTTGGTAGGTTTGGGTCCGGAGTAGTTTTGGAGTGAAATGAACACTTAGTCTCTTAGTTAGAAAGTTAAGTTAGAAAAGTCAACTAGATATGGATCTATGTGTAAACGACCTCGAAAATGAATTTTGATGATTCCAATAGCTCCGTATGGTGATTTTGGACTTAGGAGCATGTCCGGAATGTAATTTGGAGGTCCGTGGTAGAATTAGGCTTGAATAGGCGAAAGTTGGAAGTTTAGAAGTTCTTAGACTTGAATTCGAGGTTGATTTGGTGTTTTGGTATTTTTTTTGGGTGTTCCGAAGGTTCGACTAAGTTCGGGTAGTGATATATGACTTATTGGAATTTATGGTTGAGGTCCCGAGGGCCTCGGGTGAGTTTCGGATAGGTTTGGGTTGTGTTGCGCTCGTTTTTCTTATGTTTCGACGCTGTTTCTTCAAGCATAAATGATATAATATTGAATAAATGAGCTCCGATTTCTTTTTTGATTGAAGCATTAGATCCGTATCATAATTACGGGCCCGTAGCAAAAAGAATCGTTGAATTTGGACATCGTATGAGGATTTTATGGTCATTTTACTAAGAATTAGGTTGTCAGATTTTTCAGATTACTTACGAAATTGCCACTGACGGCGTATTTAAAAATCTGCACTATTTGCAAATATTGAAACCAACATATCTCCTTCATTATAAGGTCAAATTAAGTGATTCAAAATCCTAACTTGACTAGCATTTCACAAGGAATCCATGAGGTTAGGGATCGTTTGGCATGAGAAACTAGGAAGAATAGCTGGCAGAAAAATATATAAAACAAGGGTTTGTTCATTCGGTCATAATTTGAGTTGGGGAGCTCGGATTTGGGTGATTTTGGAGGAGATTTTCACCATAGGGATTGGGGTAAGTGTTCTCTACTCAGTTTTGGTTATATTTCATGAATCCATCTTCGTTTTTGGGATTTGATTGATGATTTCAAAGTGAAATTGAGGGAGTTAGGGTTTGAGTTTCGGAGAGTTTAAGTGAGGATTTGAGGGACCAAACGGAGTCCGATTTTGATGAATTTTATATGGTTAGACTCGGGAGAGGACGGGGTTTATTATTCTGCCATTTTGATCGATTTTGAGACGTGGGCCCGGGGGCCGGGTTTTGGTCTATTTCAGATATTTGGCATATTTTATAGTTTTTATTGTGGAATTCGATTCGTTAGCCTATGTTGGTGGTATTAATTTGATTATGGTTAGATTTGGAGCTTTTGGAGATCGAGTCCAGAGACGAGGGCATCACGGAGTAGGATTTTACGCTGTTAAGGTAAGTAACAGTTTTAACTCTGGCTTTGAGGGTATAAACCCGGAGAATTTGATATCGTGTGACTATTTGGAGGTGATACCCATGCTAGGTAACGGGTGTGTGGGTGTATACCTCAAGGGATTAAGACTTGGTCCGTCCCGCGAGGCCTCATGACCATCATCTGTGTTTACGTAGTTACTTGTTGTTGAACTTGTCTGCCTTCATGTTAGAGATCATGCTTAGGCTTTATTCATGCTCACATTATTTGTACCCAGTTATAGAAATTATTGTACATGTTTACCTCAGTCTCTATTATTTGCTAATATGCTGTGATATTTGATGTGGGATGTGCTCCCTTATTTGTTGATGATGGTGAGGCTAGTGAGGTACATGATTGAGTGAGGCCGAGGGCCTGGTTGTGAGGATATTAATACCATAGCACGTGAGTTATCCGCGTAGCACGTGAGTTGACCGTCCGAGTCCAGGTATTGATACCATAGCGCGTGAGTTGTCCGCGTAGCACGTGAGTTGACCGTAAGGATCCAGGTATTGATACGATGGCACGTGAGTTGTCCGTGCTTAGAGCTTGGGCTTTGGGAGCCCCTCCAGAGTCTGTACACACCCCCAGTGAGCGCAGCGTGTTGAGTGTTTTGAGTGTTGAGTGTTGAGTGCGAGTGATGAGTGATGGAGTGACACTGCTGTGAGGTTGTATTTATTTGTGTTGTTGCTGCATTTATCTGTTAAACTTCTTTGTGGCATTTACTGAGTTATGGAATTTACCTGTTTATTTTTAAATTGTGAAAATAAATAATTGGACTGTTTTACTTAGCTCGTCACTACTGCTCAGTTCCTTAGTTATTTCTGTTACTACTGAGTCGGTTGTACTCATACTACACCCTACACTTTATGTGTTGATCCAGGTGAGTTAGAGCGCGGCGATCGTTGAGTTTAGGCCGACTATCTGTGGAGATTGCAAGGTAGCTTCTAGCGTCCGCAAGACCTTGTTACTCCTCTTGTCATTTCTTCTTTTGGACAATTAGACAGCTTATATATCTTAGTTCATAGTTTTAGATGCTTATGACTTAGTGACACCCCGATGTTTGGGGCTCGTTTCCGTATTTTTCTATATTATATTTAGAGTTGATTTAGTTTATGAACACTTTAAATGTTGAAATGTTTTATTAAATTCTTATAATCGGTTTAGTAGTAATATTTTGAGAAGTAGGCTTGTTTTGTAACACGATAGGTGCCATTACGGCCATGGTTAGATTTTGGGTCGTGACAGCAGAAACCTCGTGCATCACAATAGCAACAACCCAGGGCAGAAACCTCGTGCATCACAATAACAACAACCGCACGGCAGAAACCTCGTGCATCACAATAATAAGTATAACAGCAACAATGACAATAACACAAGGTACGACAAGTAAATCTACTCAAGAGCCTTCGATCGCAAGAAATAGCCATAATAAAGAATACTAGGCATAATAAGAACAACTCAACAGGGAAGAAAATAAAATGTAACAATGACCCCACAATATACGGTTCAACAACAAGAGCTAACACGAGTCAAATAATTCTAAATAAGGGCAATTCCACTAAGGCAAAGGATATCTAAGCTTCTTTTAAGTTTGGATAATTATGGAAGAGATACAACCAATTCAAATAAAAGTGGGCAGCGAGAAAATCACCATAACCTCAATTAAGGGTGAACATTTGCATAAAAAGGACAACTACAACTTCAAATAAAGCTACGCAGTTAGGGAAAATATAATATGGCAATGGAAGAAATAACATTTTCAATTAAGGCACATATGAATCAAGTAAACAGTAAGAGTGGATCATGAAGAAATTAATTCTATTTAAGCAGGTAAAAGTGAAACTAGTAATTAAGGAACGTAATCATAATAAGTACAACTGCATATTCAATGAATACGAGGACCTAGGAACCCTAAAAGGCCAATTTCAACAAATAAGTCCAAGCACGTACTCGTCACCTTGCGTACACGGACTACAATCAACATAAAAAACTCAAATCCTAAGGGGTAGTTCCCCCCCCACAAGGTTAGGCAAGATACTTACCTTGAACCAAGCTTAATCAATCAGTAACGATGCCTTTCCACGAATATCCGACTCCGAATGGCCCAAATCTAGCCAAAATCAATTACATACCATAAATACAACTATAAGAAACTAATCTAATTAATGAAATCAAAGCTAAGGCAAGAATTTAGAAAATTGCCCCAAAAGGTCTTCTCAGGCCCACGTCTTGGAATCGGGTAAAGTCACAAAATGCGAACACCCATTCACTCATGAGTCTAATCATACCAAAATTATCCAAATTCGATGTCAAAATCTCAATCAAAACCCAAAAATCTTAGTTGAAGAACTTCTTCCCATTTTCCCCAAAATTTCAATCCAAATCTGAAATTAAATGATGAAATCAACCATAGATTAGTGGAATATAACCATAAAGGAGTTAAGAATCGTTACCTAAAAGATTTCTCTGAAAATCCCTCAAATAATCGCCCAATACGAGCTCTCAAAGTCCCAAAATTGGAAATGAGAAATCAACCCTCGAAATCCTATTTTCTGCCCAGCAAACTCGCTTCTGCGAGCCTTCAACCGCACCTGCGGAAAACTCATCGCAAGTGCGAAAATGGCTTAACTGGTTGGGACCGCATATGCGAGCTTCGGGCCGCACCTGCAAGTGCGCGCCTGCGGATTCTTGTCCGCTTCTGCGGAATCCTCACTCGGCTCGTCTTCCGCTTTTGCGATCCTTTCTCCGTAGGAGCGGCTCCTCTTCTGCCCCCCTTTTGTCGCACCTGCGACCAATGGTTACCCAGACCAGGGCCGCATCTGCGAGATCCCTTCTGCACGTGCGAGTCCGCACCTACGGCCACCCCACCGCAGGTGCGATTACACCGGAAGCTTGAAAGCTTCAGCAACTACACAAGTTCAAATTTCGATCCGTTAAGCATCCGAAACTCACCCGAGGCCCCCGGGACCTCAACCAAACATACCAACAAGTCCTAAAATACCATAAGAACTTTGTCGAGCACTCAAATCACATCAAACAACGATAAAAAACACGAATCAACCTCCGATTCAAACTTAATGAACTTAAAACTTAAAATTTCTACAACCGATGCCGAAACCTATCAAATCAACCCGGAATGATGCCAAATTTTGCAGGCAATTCCCAAATAACATAACAGAGCTATTCCAACTCTCGGAATAGCATTCCGACCCCGATATTAAAAAGTCCACTTCCGGTCAAAATCTCCGAAAATTCGACTTTCGCCATTTTAAGCCTAAATTAGCTACAGACCTCAAATTCACCGTCCGGACACGCTCCTAAGTCCAAAATCACCCAACGGAGCTAACGAAACCGAAGAAACTCCATTCTGGAGTCGTCTTCACACAATTCTTACTACAGTCAAAATCCTAAGGCTTAAGCTTCTGATTTAGGGACTAAGTGTCCAAAATCACTCTGAATCATCCGGTAACTGAATTCAACCATACACGCAAGTCAATACACATAATACAAAGCTGCTCAGGGCCTTAAGCCGCCGAATGGGACTTAAATTCTCAAAACGACCGGCCGGGTCGTTACACAAGATGTCACGACCAAAAATCCGTTAAAGGTCGTGATGGCGCCGAACACCGCCGTCAAGCAAGACAACGGTAATCTAACAACTTACTTATTCATTTTAGTAATTGAAATCAAAATTTCCCTTTAATTGAATTGTATGAAATAGATTTTTACAGAATAAGTGATAATATTTACACAATTACAACAACGAACAACCCGTAGGAACCCCAAAAAACCCGGTGTCACGAGTGCACGAGCATTTTCTAAGGAATATAATAATAATAATACAACCTTTGTCCCGAATGTAATAAGACAGAATGAAATAAATAGTACAATGGAGACTCGGTGGACTACGATGCGTAGCCTGGAATGCAGCTCACATAAAGTCTCCTCAACAGGTGCGCCTACGCACCAAGGTGATCATCAATGAACCTGTCAGATCCTGCACATTTAGTGCAGAAGTGCAGCATGAGTACATAAATCAACGCGTACCCAATAATTATCTAGCCTAACCCCGAAGAAGTAGTGACGAGGGGTCGACATTGACACTTGCTAGAGGTCCAAATAAATAATATGATAATTCATAACAGATATGAAATGTACAGCTATAGCAAAGTAAATCTGTAATCTCATAATTTTCCAATTTATTCCCTTTAAGGCATAAATTTTCTCAATCTTGTATTCTTCCTTAATATCTCAGAACATTCCAAGTGTCAATACCAAATAAATAAGAAATACTATAAAATGCCGGGCATCAGTGGAAAGACTAGCTCGAGGCTACTAGCGATATAACGCACGATACTGCCGAGGTCGTTCGGCCCGATCCAGAATAATATATACATTGCCGAAGGTCGTGCGACACGAATCATAGATGCATCTATATACTGCCGAGGTGTTCGGCCCGCTCCACAAGAAAAGGAAGAAAATCACCGAATTACGAGACACGTGTTTACAACATAACACATGAGCATAAAATGAATATAATTTTTACCATTTCTCAAATAACTCGCCCACAACTCAAAGTGTTAAGGCTTGGCCTAGTTTACATATATTTATTTCTAGATCAATTTCAATTCTAACTTCAATTAATTAAGTCAGTAGAATGAATTCAAATAATTCAATTATTGCATGATAAGATCCTAGGTCTACCTGGACATAAACATACTTTAGCTACGTACGGACTCTCATCACCTCGTACGTATGTAGCACCCACAACTAGTTACACATAACAATAAATATCACCTAAGGGTAGCTTCCCCCTCACAAGGTTAGACAAGAGACGTACCTCACTCTGAAGTTCCATAACCGGCTCTAAAGTCTCTCTAACACCTCAAACCAAATCCCGTCGATCCAAAATTATTCAAACAAGGTGCAAACCTATCAAAATATACTCTAATAACCATAATTAATCAATTTAAACAATTTCCAACTCCGCTCGAAAAGTCGATGAAGTCAACCCTCAGGGCCACGTGACCGAATTCCGAAATTTTTTGAAGATAAACTTTACCCATAACACCACGAACTCAAATATATGATTTATTCCTAATTCCATGTCCAATTTCGTGGTCAAAATCCAAAAATACCAAATTCTAGGTTGTCTACCAAAATCCCATATTTCTACAAATTTCCATGCTTTAAATCCGTATATAAGCCATGTATTTAACTCATAATGTGAAGAAAGCACTTACCCTATAATAGTTGATGAAGATGGCACTCCAAAAGTTCTCCAAAATCGGCTCTCATGGACGAAATGAAGTTAAATTGAGCCATACCCTCGTTTTAAAGAAACACGCTGCCGAGCCCGACCTTCACACATGCGGTCCAATAGCCGCTTCTGCGGCTCCGCACCTGCGTAAAATCAAACGCAGGTGTGGCTCTAACTCAACCCAGCAGCCTCTGCTTTTGTGGCCCAAATATATGCGCTTCCGCTTCTACGGACAACAAGCGCTTCTACGCTCACACACCTCCGTGCCAAAGTCCGTTCATGCGGCCCCAGGCCTTCTTGGCCAATTCTGCTTCTGCGATCTCCCCTCCATATTTGCGGCTTCGTAGGTGCAGACATTTCCTCACACCTGCGCTCCTGCCCAACTCGCCCAGAACTTCTTCTGTGACCCTCTTGGCAGCTTCTGCGGCTCCGCACCTGCGGCCAAAACCTTGCAGGTGCGGTTACATGAGATGCCAGTGTAACGACCCGACTTGTCATTTTTAGAATTAACGCCCCGTTCAGTGACTTAAGGTTTCGAGTAGTTTCGTAATATGTATTATGACCCGCGAGTGTGGTTGAGTTTGATTTTCGAAAGATTCGGAATTTAATTAAAAGAACAATTCTCATTTTTGAAGCTTAAATGAAAAGAGTTGATCAAAGATTTGACTTATGTGTAAACGACCTCAGATTCGAATTCTGATGATTTCAATAGCTCTTTATGGTGATTTTGGACTTAGGAGCGTGTCCGAAAAATTATTTGGAAGTCCGTAGTGGAATTAGGCTTGAAATGACGGAAATAAGAAGTTTAAGTTAGAAGTTTGACAGGGGAGTTAACTTTTTGATATCGGGGTCGGAATCCAGTTCTGAAAATTTTCATACATTCGTTATGTCATTTATGACTTGTGTGCAAATTTTGAGGTCAATCGGACTTAATTTGATAGGTTTCGGCGTCGAATGTAGAAGTTAAAATTTTTTAGTTTCATTAAGCTTGAATTGGGGTATGATTCGTGGTTTTAGCATTGTTTGATGTGATTTGAGGTTTCGACTAAGTCCGCAATATGTTTTGAGACTTGTTGGTATGCTCGGACGGGCTACCAGTGGCTCGGTTGAGTTTCAGGGTGGTTTTAGACCATTTCTAGGCCATTTTTAGTTGCTGGTTTTTGGCCACAAAGGTATGCATCGCGATCACGGACAAACGGTCGCGATCGCGAAGAGCAATTTTGCTGTTTCAACACTGTGAATCGCGATCGCGAAAGACTTTTCGCTATCGTGTAGATGAAACTCCTGCCGCACTGACCCGACTTTGGAAGCTCATATCTCGCAATCTATAAGGAATTTGGAGATGATCCAAAAATGAAAGTTGTAGACTTTGTGTCTAGTTTTCAAAAAGGTAAACTATTTGTCATTTGGAGGTGTGAACAAAATGTTATGGTGGATACACTACAGGCTGTCCGGGAAGAGTTTGAAAATCTCTGTTGCATAGGACTGACTTTGAAAGCTTATATCTCGAAATATATAAGGAATTGGGAGATGAGCAACAAATGAAAGTTATAGTACTTGGAGTCTAGTTTTCAAAAAATTAAATCATTCATCATTTGGAATTTTGTACAAAACGTTATAATTATTATACTAGAGGCTGTCTCGAAGAGTTGGGAGTTTGTTCTTTGCGATCGCGATTGGTTTTTCGCGATCGCGAAGAGCAATTTTGGGGATAAAAAATTTTGTGCTTCACGATCGCGAAGCATTTTCAATGATCACGAAGAGTAAATACCTGGGCAGTAGCTATATTTCGAGGTTTCAGTCATTTTAACATATTTGGAGCTATGGAGCTCGGATTGAAGCAATTGTTGAGGCGATTTTTCACCATATGGATTGGGGTAAGTATTCTATATCCTAAAGTATTTATATTTCATGAATCTATGATTATATTCATCGTTTAATTCAGATTTTAATGGAAGAAATCAAGATTTTTGTAAAATCTTCCAAAAACACAAATTTAAGATTTGGAGGTCGAGTTGTTTTTGGAATTCAATAAAATTGGTATGGTTGAACTCGTATCGGAATGGGTATTCGAATTTCATGAAAATTATGTCGGGTTCCGAGGGGCGGGCCCCGTATTGACTTTTGTTGATTTTTTTTTAAGTCGACGTATTATTATCCGAAATTATTTCCGATGAATTTTAATGAAGTTATACAATTAATTTGGATAGATTTGAGCGGTCCGGAGGTCAATTCATGCAAGAAGGCGATTTTGGAATATCGGCATAACTTCAAAAACGTAAGTGTCTTGCTTAACCTCGAGTGGGGGAAATACCCCTTAGGAATTGAGTATTATGTGCAAATTGTGTAATTGAAAACCATGTACGCGAGGTGACGAGTAAGTACTTGGTTTATATGTGCAAATTTCGTTGATTAAAATCCTTAGACGCCCTTAGGTATTAAATTGGAAATTATTGACACTTATTAAATCCTCTATTTGTCATGCCTAGATCCTTGTTTGTTGAAATTGTTTTATACGATGATTTGGTGTGATTGCCACCTTGATTTTATGTGAAATATTATTTTGTTGAGTTTTTCACTTCCGGATATTTTTGTTAAGATTTTGTGTACATTATGGTCGAGCCATGGGCTCCTTATTGTGGAAAATAATGTATTGTTGATTTCTGTGGCAAGTTGTAATATTTGGGCACTTGATGTGCAATTTGTGATATGTTGTAAGATTTGAGCACTTGATGTGCAATTTGTGATATGTTGTAAGATTTGAGCACTTGATATGCAATCTGTGATATGTTGTATGATTTGAGCACTTGATGTGCAATTTGTGAAACGTTGTAATATTTGGGCACTTGAGGTGCAAGTTGTATTATGCTGTGATATTTGGGCACTTGAGGTGCGATTTGTGAAATATTGTGAAATTGATTCGCATGCGGTAAGATAAGGGTGGCTTGAAACGCGTGGCTAGTAGAGAAACTACTAGAAGTCATGCGGTGATATAAGGTCAGGGTGTTGAAACGCATGCGGTGAGATAAGGGTGGCTTGAAACGCGTGGCTAGTAGGGGAACTACTAGAAGTCATGTGGTGTGATAAGGATGGCTAAAACGTGGGATGCTATTTCGGGAAAAATGATTTCTTTAAAATTAAATGTGAAGGCTCCTGCGGTGATATAAGAAATGAGATATTGTAAATTTATTTATGATTTGGGACTACGAGGCAGTACTCGGGACTGCCCTGTTGATATTTCTTTATTTATGTTCTTGCCTTGGGTGATTTTGTTTCATTTAATATGTAAATTCTTGTCTTCTTCTGTGATGTACTACTTAACTTTATTATTATGTGTTTTGTGCTCCTAGTTGTATTGTGTTGGCTTTTTAGCACGAGACTCTGAAGAAGTATATTTCTGTTTTTTCTTACTGATTTTCGATGATTGAGTTGATTTAAATAAAAAGGAATTATTATTATGTTTTAAATTAAATAGTTTTACAACCAAACCACTAGTTTATCTGATGCTTTAATTTAAGCGCAATGTTATTTTCTTCACCCAATTGATTTCAAAAAAATAAATTTAATTCTTTGTTGATTTCTTACTTGATTTAAAAATTCTAAACTTACTTTAGTGGAAATAAATTGATCATGTGGATCTTATATACATTGAGGATATTGGCATGCGAATTGTCCGTGCAGTTGTGATATGAAATGAGGGCACACGAGGTGCCGGAAAAATATGATGATTTAATTATGGGCACAAAGTGCCGTGGAGATATGAAAAATGGGCTGAGACCCGTGTTTATGAAAAATATGAAAATGGACTGAGACCCGTATTTTTATGATTATGAAATGAGGTGTCACATGGTGACTTTTTAATTAAAGAATTATATTCAAAATATTTATTTGGAAGGATTTTTATTTAGAAAGTATTATATGAAAGAATTATATTTGAAAGATATTTATTTGAGGAAAATTTTATTTGAAAGAGAGTTATTTGGTAGAATTATATGTGAAGGATATTTATTTGAAGAATTTGATTTAATTGGGTGTACTTGTATTTATTATTTGTTGAGCGATATTAAATGGTATTTTGTTGTCTTGCTGTACATATCACTGGTTATTTTATGATGTCCTTATTGTTATCTGTTTCCTACTATCTTGTATATTATATTGCACAGGCTATTAGACTAGTGAGTGTCTTGACTGTACCTCGTCTCTACTCCACTGAGGTTAGTCTTGATACTTACTGGGTACCTACCGTAGTGTACTCATACTACACTTCTGCACATTTTTGTGCAGAGCCAGGTATTAGAGATATCGGACTAAAGCGGATCGTAAGGATTCAAGGTGGAGCTGCTTGGTCGTCGTAGTCCCTTGGAGTCTTTTCATTTCATTGTACTGTTAATTTTTAATCAAATAATATTGTATATTCGGTCCTCGTGATCATTCCATGTATTCAGTTAGAGTTCGTGACTCAGTACTACCAGTCTTAGGAGGTTGTATATTCATATTTATTCCGTTGTTAGTTTTGGTTACTTATTTAATTAAAAAAAATGGCTTCAAAATGTAATAGAAATCGGCTTACCTAGTCTTAGAGACTATGTGCCATCACGACGCCTGTGGTGGGATTTTGGGTCGTGACAGCCAGATGCTTCAACATTTCTCCCAAGTCCAAACTCGATCCGATTCGCACCTGAGGCCCCCGGACCCTGTCCAAACATACCAACACATCCCAAAGTATAATACGAACTTAGTCGAAGCCTTAAACCACTCCAAACAACATCAAAAATCATGAATCGCGCCTCGAATCAAACTTATAGATTTCTAAATTTTCAAAATCTATATCATGTGCCGAAACTTATCAAATCAATCCGGAATGACTTTAAATTTCACACACGAGTAATAAATGACATAACAAAGCTATTCCAAAGCACGAAATCCCAAACGGACATCGATAACATTAAAATCCACTTCAAGTCAAACTTAAACATTTCTTAAACTTTTAAAATACCAACCTTCTATTATAAGCGCCGAAATGCTCCCGGGTGATCCGATATTCAACCCGAACATACGCCCAAGTATGAAATCATCATACGAACCTATTGGAACCTTCAAATCTCGATTCCGAGGTTGTTTAATCAAAAGTCAAACCTTAGTCAACTTCTCCAACTTAAGCTTCTGAATTTAGAATTTTCTTTTCAAATCAACTCCGAACTTCCCGAAATTCGGTTCCGACCACATGTACTAGTCATAATACCTGAAGTGAAGCTACTCAAGGCCTCAAATCGCTGAATGATGCGCTAGAGATCAAAATGACCGGTCGAGTCATTACATTCTCCCCCACTTAAACATACGTTCATCCTCGAACATGCTAAGGACTGCTCCGGAGTTGTCCAAAATCACTGTTTAACACCTCGTGCACCTACACATGCCACCATATTCCAGTTCAACACATCGGCTCGAGCCAGACTGAAAATCCTCCCTATCACCTTAGCTAACAAGCTTTAGAACCAAGTCCCAACTTCCGAATTTCTTTACAAGGCCAAATCCTAACGCACGAACACCGTACCAATCACCACACACTGTACCAAAACATGATCATGCATCTATGTTGAAATCACACCATGCACCACATAGGTCAGTTTATCATAATAACACCTGTCGCGCCCCTTTTTCTTGCGAAATCGGGTTTCGACGTGTGACAACTCTTTTAAATAGGTATTAAAAGAGAAGAGTCACCACCTAACAGTTTTAAGGTGTGTTAGGGCACCTATTATGCAAATAACTCTGTTTGACTAGTCAATGCCACCAAAGATCGGGTAAGGGCTCAAATTACCTCAAAGAGAAGGTGTTAGGCACTCTTCGAGGTCCACAACTGTGGGTCCCGACCGAACTTAAAACTATGTGGATTAGGCTAGGTGATCAAATAAATAAAGAAATATAAAAGTCAAAGAATTTTATTATAACACAAAGGGAATTGGTACTAATCTTAATGATTATAAGGATACTACTACATTGGTCTATGTTAAACGACTAAGTGTAGGTAACAAGTATGTAAAAAAAAAAAAGAGGGGGTCCTAAGTTTTTTAGCCTAAAGGATCACCCCGTGCCACATAAATAATACTTCGCAAACTCCCTTAAGATAGGGGATTGCTCATATTATTCAGCGGGCACAGACTATCACTCCTGCTACCCAATTACTATGTTAAAGTTATTACTTAAAGGTGTTCTAATTCAGTTCTAAGTCGCATCCTATGCGTGTACTACTCGTCCCATGCCTATGGTCCAGGAGGCTTTGGACCTCTATTTGGGTGGTTCTAGACTTACTTAGGCTTCTTATAAATGATAAAACTAATCACGCATTCAAAAAAACAAAGAGGACTGCACATAATAGCAAAAAGTAGCTCATGTTAGCCTCCACACATAAACAAAGAAGCACACAGACTGATTTTCAGATTAAGCAATTGAACGTTTCGAACTTGAGACTCAAAATCTTTTGATCCTATAGGCATGATCTCTATATGATTCCAATATCAAACAAGCAATGCTGCATTTTAGGCCAACGTACAGATTAAATTCATTATAAGTCCTATAGACATGGTTTCTAAGTGATTCTGATTTTAGCAATATGCATGCAAACGGATTTGCAAATTACAAAACCTATAGACTTAATTTCTATATTGCAATACAAACAATATGGGCAGCTGGTTGATTATTAAACCCATAGGCATGAGCAATACCATGATAATTGAGGCTAATCTATCATTCGAAGTGAACGAGTGAGAGAAGAGTGTAGCGAATGTACTCGCAATGAAAAATTAGGTCCCTCCAGAGGGGAAATTAGGGAGGGGTTTATATAGTTTTCAAATTAAGCGGACGAACATGAAAAATCATTAGTCAAACACAAGAAAGTAAAGAATATATCACATGCAATCAAAATCAATAAGGAAAAAAGAAAATCTCAACCCCTAGTTGGGTCCAACGGTCTTGAATCGAACCAATAATGCAAGAATCGTTCATTGTAGAGTGTATATAGACGAGCGATCGTCCAGATCTTCACAAAATAGGAGTCAATCAGGCCTGCTCTTGAAAGTTAGTTCTTGCCAAAAATAGGGCAAGAATTAAGTAACACCATAGACATGCATACAATAGTAAAGTATCACAAAATGGGTAAGTGAATCTCAGATTGATTCTATTTTTGGGTTGGAATAGGAGAGAAATCAAAAGGCGGCTACTAGGTTTTCTTAGAGACAGACAGAATAGAGAGGGTTTAGAGGCGTCTGGAGTGGGGAAATGGGGTTAGGGTTTGGGTGAGGGGATATAAGGAAAGTGGAGAAATTATTATGGACCGTTGATCATTTGAGATCAACGGCAAAGATCGAAATGGGAGTGGGGCGGGTCGTTTAAGCGGGTACCGACCGGGTTGAGGTTAAGAGGTCGTTTGGCTTGGGCTGGGGAGATTGGGCCAGTGATTTGAGTAGTTTCGGGCCACTAATGTGGTCCAAAATATGTATAACTTAGGCTATCTTTTAAATACAAAATTGTTTAAAATACACAAATAATAAATAATAAATAATAAAATATTTTCTTATACACTAAAATGATTGAAAATAATAACTTATAAAATATAAAAAGGCTATTTTTGGCATAAATAATGTAAATAAAATGTAATTATGCATGAATATAGGCTATTATTGCAAACAATACGTAAATAGCTAAAATTACAAACATAATTATATGAAACGATGTAAAATATTTTTTAAAATATGTATGTGGGTGTAAAATAATAAATTTGGATGATTAAGTCATCTCAAATAATTTAAAGGAATAATTAGTAAATATTCAAGTAATTAAAATGCAAGAAAATTAATTTTAGAGCTCTAAATAATTATGAAAAATTATGAAAAAATGCTTGTATAAATCTTGTAAATTAAATAATGATGCAAAATGACATTTTGAAAATATATATACTATTTGGAAAAATGTGGGTAAAAATTGGGTATCAACAACTGCCCCTCTTTACCCGGGAATGATGAAAGAGTTGTCGGGTAAAGAAAATGATGACCAATTTTGGCCGAATTGAGTGGGAATTATGTGATTGAAAAATGGGGGCAGTGCTTAGCCCTATGCAAAGAAAATGAGGGCAGTGCTTAGCCCTATGCAAAGAAAATGGATAGTGCTTAGCCTTTTGAAGTGTAGTTGAGACAATGTTTAGTCTCATGTAAGGAAAAGAGACAATGCTTAGTCTCTGACAAGGAAAGGCAATGCTTAGCCTCATGCAAGAAATAGAGGCAATGATTAGTCTCATGTAAAGGAGGGGAGACGATGCTTAGTCTCATGCAAAGAAAAGGCAGTACTTAGCCTTATGCAATTACGGAGGCAATGCTTAGCCTCATGCGAGAAGTGGAGACAGTGCTTAGTCCCATGCAAGGAAAGGCAATGCTTAGCTTTATGCAATGAAAGGCAGTGCTTAGCCTTATGTAATTACGGAGGCAATGCTTAGCCTTATGCAAGCGATGGAGACAATGCTTAGTCTCATGCAAAGAAATGTAGTGCTTAGCCTTATGCAAGAATGAAGGTAGAGCTTAACCTCAAGCAAGGATGAAGGCAGTGTTTAGCCTCATGAAAGTGGGGGAAGGTAGTGCTTAGACTTATGCAAGAATGAAGGAAGAGATTAACCTCATGCAAATGATGAGAAGGCAGGTGTTAGCCTTATGCAAGCATAGGAAGGCAGTGGTTAGCCTTATGTAAATGAGAGAAAGCGGTTCTTAGCCTTATGAAGGTGAAGACTTTGTGCTTTGCGGTGTATATCCCTATGCAGGTGGTGGTCTTTGCACTTTGCAACGTATGTCTATTGAGAGTAATAGCGTAGCGCTTAAGAGGTAATGGCTATTGAGACTGCAGTTCTCAAAAAGGTCTGTATAGTTTATCAAATACATGGAGATTAATACTAACGATCTGAGATTTGTGCGAGTATTTTAGAATTGAGAAAACAAAGTACCAGAAGTAAACACAAGGGTCTATGATACTTAGATTTCAAATGTTATGGCTTGGATGTAAAAGGCGCAAGATGAGCAAGACATAAGACCATAATGTCTGAACAAGATTAGGTCACATTTGGCTGCTAAGGCAGAATTGAATTACTCAGATAGAGCGAAGATTGATTGTATGAACGAGGAAAATGTCCTATCTTTAAAAAATAGATTATTATGCGAGTTTGGCAAAAGTCATAAGAAGAATCGAGTATTGCATAAGTTGGGATAAAAAAGGAAAACCCAAAAATAATATTAGTCGGACAATAGCCCTAAGCATGATCTGGACTGAGTTGAATCGAGGATAGCAACAATCGAAGGGTAAAACATCTCATTTTGAAAAGGTTATACCCATATGAGCAAAGTTGAGATTTAACATCATTTGAAGAAGAAATTACGTCTTTAACTACAACTGATGATAATTGTCACGACCCAATTTTTCCTCTGTTGGGTATCGTGATGACACCTATTCTTAGGGACTAGGTAAGCCTAATATTTACTGAATAACAACAATAATTAAATAACATCTAACAATTTTTCTGAAATGGAAATCTCTATAAAATTTACAATTCCAAAAACCGGTAGTACAAGTCATAAGCTCTACTGAGTTACTAGAAAAGCCTATAAATACAACTGTTTTGAAATAGAGGTAAAACTGTGAAAGTACAATATCAGAAGGTGACTCCGAAGCCTGCGAACGCAACCACAGGTATACCTTGAGTCTCCACAGCAAGATCTGTACTGCTAGCGATCGGTCAACTGACTCCACATTTACCTGGCTCTGCACATTGTGTAGTATGAGTACACCACAGTCGGTACCTATAAGTATCAAGACTAACCTCAGTGGAGTAGTGATGAGGTACAGTCAAGACACTCACTAGTCAAATAATTTGTGCCATACTAAAATAATCGAAAACAAATAGCAGTGATAGCAACAATAATCCACTAGTGCAATAAATAGTAAGGCAACAAGAACACCAATATTATTACTCAGATGAATAAGAAACACAAGAACAACCAATTAAACAAGTCTTTCACAGATAATCTCTTCAAATAAATACCCTCCAAATATTTTTCTTAAAATAAGTATCCTTCAAATATAAAACTCTTCCAAATAAATATCTCATATCATAATCATAAAATACGGTTCTCAACCCCCTTTCATAATCTCACGGTACCTCGTGCCCATATCTCTAATTACAACCGCACGAACAACTCTCGTGCCAAATATTTCAATACATAAGATCCGCAGATTAATTTATTTTCAATAAAGTAAGGTTATAATTTTTTTTAAAAACCAAGTAAGAATTCAACAAAGAAATGAGCTTATATTGGAAATAGTTTGAGTAAAGAAAAATGACAATTCAATTTAAATAAAACATCAAATAATCTATTGCTTCGGATGTAAAACTTATTAGTTTAAAACATAATAATAACTTCTTTTATTTAAAACAACTCAGTCATCAAAAACCGGTAAAAATCAGAAATATAAATCTACAGAGTCTCATACTAAAAAGCCCAAGCCAACACAATACAACAAAGAAAACAAACACATAGTAAAATCAAATAATACATCACGGCAGATCACAAGGATCGACCTATCACAGAAATACAAAATAACCAAAGACAAATGCAACCATAGAGAGATGTCAACAAAAGGACACTCCCGAGATACCGTCTCGTAGTCCCAAAAGTAAATGCTCAACAGGGGATCTCCCGAGGTACCGCCTTGTAGTCCCAAAGTAAATATGCAACAAGAACAAAGCCCCCAAGCTCTCACAAGTCATCACAATTCAATTCCCGACATAGCTCACCTTGTCTCGCCACGTGTGCAATAATAAAGTAAATACCCGCCTTGTCTCGCCACACACGCATAATAATATTCCCACCTTGTCTCGCCACATGCGCAAACCCACAAATATATATATAGCCCACATTGTCACGCCGCATGTGCATATATCAATAGTAATAATAGCAGAACATAAACCTCAGGCAAACACCCGAACAAACCTCCCTACAATATCACGACATCTCATAAACAAAACTTCTTAACAATATAATGTGCCAATATCACATCTCATAAATTGCACCTCAAGTGCTCAAATATTACAATTTATCAGAGATTGCATATCAAGTGCGCAAATATTACAATTTATCACGGATTGCACATCAGCTGCTCAAATATTATAATTTATCACGGATTGCACATCAAGTGCTCAAATATTACAACTCGCCACAAAAATCAACAATAAATTATTTTAAACAATAAAGAGCCCATGGCA
Source organism: Nicotiana tabacum (assembly GCF_000715075.1). Lineage (NCBI taxonomy): Eukaryota > Viridiplantae > Streptophyta > Magnoliopsida > Solanales > Solanaceae > Nicotiana > Nicotiana tabacum. The sequence continues at coordinate 36,164,145 of NC_134083.1, forward strand.
CGACCATAATGTGCACAAAATCTTAACAAATATATCCGGGAGTGAACAACGCAACAAAATAATATTTCACATAAAAATCAAAGTGACAATCACACCAAATCATCATATAAAAACAAATCCAACAAAACAAGGATTTAGGCAAGACAATTAAAGGATTTAGTAAGTGCCAATAATTTCCAATTTAATACATAAGGGCGTCTAAGGATCTTAACCAATGTAATTTGCACATTTAAATCAAGTACGTACTCGTCACCTCACGTACATATTTTTTAATTACACAAATTGCACATAAGACTCAATGCCTAAGGGGAATTTCCCCCACTCAAGGTTAGGCAGGATACTTACCTTTTTGAAGTTATGCCGATATTCCAAAATCGCCTTCTTGCTTGAATTGACCTCCGGACAGCTCAAATCTATCCAAAGTAATTGTACAACTTCATTAAAATTAATCGAAAATAATTCCGGATATAATACGTCGACTTAATAATTTATTCCAAAAAAGTCAACAAAAGTCAACGCGGGGCTCGCCTCTCGGAACGCGAGATAATTTTCATGAAATCCGAACACCATTCCGATACGAGTTCAACCATACCAATTTTATCAAATTCCGATATCAATTCAACCATCAAATCTTCAATTTAAACCAAAAGGGTTTTCTAAATTTTTTCAACTTAAATCACCAATTAAATGTTAAGAACAACGATGGATTCGGGTAATCTAACCAAAATTGAGTTAAGAACACTTACCTCAATGTTTTCCTTGAAAATCTCCCGAAAATCACCTCTCCCCGAGCTCCAATTTGTAAAAAATGGTCATAACTTAAACTTTCTGCCCAGACATTTGCTCTACGCGATCGCGGACTTGTCCACGCGATCGCGAAGCACAATTCTCCCACTGCCCAAATTAACCCTACGCGATCGCGGACTTGTCCACGCGATCGCGAAGCACAAAACGCGTGACCTCTACTTCTGCTCCACTTACTCTACGCGAACGCGACCTTCTTCACGTGTTAGCGAATAACAAACTCCCACAGCTACGCGATCGCGGCCCTCTTCACGTGATCGCGAAGAACAAAATCATTACTGCCTCAAACAAGGCTACGTGATCGCGGACATTTTCATGTGATCGCGTAGAAGGAAGTTAGTGACAGAAAACCATCATTCTTCAGCTGGAATGCCAAGTAAGAAATTGATCCGTTAACCATCCGAAACTCACCCGAGGCCCTCGGGACCTCAAACAAATACACCAACAAGTCCTAAAACATCATACGGACTTGGTCGAAACCTCAAATCACATCAAATAATGCTAAAATCACAAATCACACCCCAATTCAAGCTTAATGAAACTTAAGAATTTCCAACTTCTATATTCGATGCCGAAACCTATCAAATCAAGTCCGATTGACCTCAAAATGTGCACACAAGTTATAAATGACATAACGGAGCTATGAAAATTTTTGAAACTGGATTCCGACCCCTATATCAAAAAGTCAACTCCCCGGTCAAACTTTCCAAAAATTCAATTTTCGTCATTTCAAGCCAAATTCCACTACGGACGTCCAAATAATTTTTCGGACACGCTCGTACGTTCAAAATCACCATACAGAGCTATTAGAATCATCGGAATTTAAATCCGAGGTCGTTTACACATAAGTCAAATCTCTGGTCAACTCTTTTCATTTAAGCTTCTAAATAGGAATTGTTCTTTCAATTAAATTCCGCATCTTCCAAAAATCAAACTCGACCACACCCGCGGGTCATAATATATATTACAAAGCTGCTCGAGACCTTAAGTCACTGAACGGGATGTTAGTTCTTAAAACGACAAGTCGGGTCGTTACATTTCCCCCCTCTTAAACATACGTTCGTCCTCGAACGTGCAAAGAATTATTCTGATGACATTAAATTACTGAGTGCATTATTTCACACATACTCACGGGTGATTCTACATCACCGTAAATTTAACAGGGGTCCGACAACATCATCTCAGTGGAGATTATTTCTTTTATTCACACTTATAAGCTTTAAAGCCAATTTCTTTACACTCCAATAAATTTCAAATTCCTCACATCAACACACGATATTAGTCTCAACCGGCTGTAGCAAATCGTGCCTACGCACACATCATACGTATATCCATAACCACATCTCTGGTCATAATAGCTGTTTATAATTAATTTCAGCATTCTCAATTAATCTCATATTCACCAAAATCTCATTTCAACTTTTCGTAACACTGACAGCAACACGCGAGGCATGAATACCTCATAATTATTTATCCGAATTAACGAGTCATATTTAACGCCACCCGAGCACTCACCTCGTAGGTTAAAACTCAATAATTACATCACAATTATGGCTAAATATGCACAGAAAGATATATGTAGCCCGGTTTAAATATTTCACATCATATAATAATATGAGGATCTCGTCCTCAACTCCGAATCACAAGTATTTTATACATTATGCCAACTGAAATTTTCAATTTCCTTTCTTTCTTCTTTTCAATATATTTCGTAAACAGTTTTCATAACACATAATGAACCCTCATCCCGGTAGGGCATATAATTCATAAAATTGAAATCAATTATTCCGAAATTAAATCAAAACCCACTGTAGTGAATAATAAAATTACTTTTGGGCTTATAGCCCTCAATGGTGCACAAAATAAAAATGATAGACACGGGCTAACATCATCAAATCTCCCCAACAAGGATAACATATAAGTGGGTCACAAAGTTATGAAGCTCATCCATAAACAGAGCATAATAGGAGGACTCGCCTCAAAATTGAGAACCAAATCAAATTGAGGAATATATCCTTTTATAACAGATCATGATCATACCTATAACAACACCACCTGGTGTAGTGGCCTCAGCCACACCATAACAATTATATCAACAGGCTGGGCCTCCCCCTCTAGGGCGCCCTCTACCCGCCTGTCCTCCACCCCTAACTGGCTGTGCACTTGGAGTAGTAATTGCATTGGGGACGATAACCTGAGTGTTCTGATAAAATCCACCCCTCCTAAGTCTGGGACAATCTCTCATAATGTGCATAGTATCACCACATTCATAACAACCCCTCTGAGGTCGCGACTGCTCGTACTGAGTATGTGCCGGATAACTGGAATAACCATTGTAAGAATCTTGTACCGGTGGTGCACTAAAAGTATAAACTGGAGCACTACGAGTACTTTGAATTGCGAACTAGGCTGATCGACTGCCCGAGCCTCCGCCATGATGAGTCATAACTACAGGGTAGAATCTACTAAATCCTCCAGAGTTCCGAGACCTTTTGGCCTCCTTAGACTCCTTCTCCTCACTTCGAACATGTTCTAACATCCTGGCAGTCTCTACTACTTGCTGAAATGGAATGTCAATCTGCATTTCTAGAAATCCCTGGGCATCCTCGGTAGTTGTGCCACTGAAGGTAGGTGGCTCTTAAATCTCTCAAGTCTCTTTTGTTCTTCTTCTGATACCTCTGCCTGGCCTCAGGCTGAACCGGAATAACAGGATGTACCGGTACTACACCCGGAACATGACCAATGTGAACTCGCTGCTCTAGAGTACGGGCGGTAGGAGTTTGAGTTACTCCCCCAATCTGTGAAATATTTGGTGCAACAGAGATCAATCCCGCCTTAGTTAATGTACCAAACATATCCAAGAACTGTGCTAAAGTCTCCTGAAGGCCGGGTAATAACAGGCGCTTCTGGTACATGTTCCCCAACTGGAGCTACTGGAGGCTCCTCAACTGCTGCTCTAACAGGTTCTCTAGTTGCGGAACGTGTCCTTCCTCGGCCTCTTCCTCGGCCCCAGCCTCTTGCGGCCCTAGCAGAATGCGCGGGTGCCTTCTCAGCTGACCTGGTAGCATGTGTCCTCACCATCATTAAGAGAATAGAGATACAAATGCTCAAATTTCACAATTAACAAATTTCGCACGACAAGAATGAAAGAAGTGGAAATTTCCTAATAGTTCTGTAGCCTCTCGAAGATAAGTACAGACGTCTCCGTACCGATCCGCAAGACTCAACTAAACTCGCTTATGACTCGTAGCACCTATGAACCTAGAGCTCTGATACCAACTTGTCACGACCCAATTTTTCCTCCGTTGGGTATCGTGATGGCACCTAGTCTTAGGGACTAGGTAAGCCTAACATTACTGAATAACAACAATAATTAAATAACATCTAACAAATATTTTTTGTAATGGAAATCTCTATAAAATTTACAATTCTCAAAACCGGTAGTACAAGTTATAAGCTCTACTGAGTTACTAGAAAAGCCTATAAATATAACTGTTTTGAAATAGAGGTAAAATAGTGCAAGTACAATATCAGAAGGTGACTCCGAAGCCTGCGAACGCAGCCACAGGTTTACCTTGAGTCTCCACAGCAAGATCCGTACTGCTAGCGATTGGTCAACTGACTCCACATTTACCTGGCTCTGCACAACAATGTGCAGAAGTGTAGTACGAGTACACCATAGTCGATACCCAGTAAGTACCAAGACTAACCTCAGTGGAGTAGTGACGAGGTACAGTCAAGATACTCACTATTCAAATAACCCGTGCCATACTAAAATAATCGAAAATAAATAGCAGTGATAGCAACAATAATCCACTAGTGCTATAAATAGTAAGGCAGCAAGAACATCAATATTATTACTCAGACGAATAAGAAACACAAAAATAACCAATTAAACAAGTCTTTCACATATAATCTCTTCAAATAAATACCCTCCAAATATATTTCTTCAAATAAGTATCCGTCGAATATAAAGCTCTTCCAAATAAATATCTCATATCATAATCATAAAATACGGTTCTCGACCCCCTTTCATATTCTCACAGCACCTCGTGCCCATATCTCTAATCACAACCGCACGAACAACTCTCGTGCCAAATATTTCAATACATAAGATCCGCACGATTAATTTATTTTTAATAAAGTAAGGTTAAAATCGTTTTTTAAAACCAAGAAGGAATTCAACAAAGAAATGAGCTTATTTTAGAAATAGTTTGAGTAAAGAAAAATGACATTTCAATTTAAATAAAACATCAAATAATCTATTGCTTCGGATGTAAAACTTATTAGTTTAAAACATAATAGTAACTTCTTTTATTTAAAACAACTCAGTCATCAAAAATCGGTAAAAACCAGAAATATAAATCTTCAGAGTCTCGTGCAAAAAAGCCCAAGCCAACACAATACAACAAAGAATACAAACACATAGTAAAATCAAATAATACATCACGGCAGATCACAAGGATTGACCTATCACAGAAATACAAAATAACCAAAGACAAGTGCAACCATAGAGAGATGTCAACAAAAGGGCACTCCCGAGATACCGTCTCATAGTCCCAAAAGTATATGCTCAACAGAGGATCTCCCGAGGTATCGCCTTGTAGTCCCAAAAGTAAATATGCAAGACAGGGGGATCTCTAGAGGTACTGCCTCTTAGTCCCAAAGTAAATATGCAACAACAACAATGCCCCTAGGCTATCACAAGTCATCACAATTCAATTCCCGACATAACCCACCTTGTCTTGCCATGCGTGCAATAATTAAGTAAATTCCCGCCCTGTCTCACCACACGCGCATAATAATATTTCCACCTTGTCTCGCCATATGCGCAAACCCACGTACATATATATATATATATATATATATATATATATATATATATATATATATATATATATATATATCCCGCCTTGTCACGCCGCATGTGCATAAATCAATAGTAATAATAGCATGGCAGAAACCTCGTGCAAACACCCGAACAAAACTTCCCAACAATATAACGTGCCAATATCACATCTCATAAATTGCACCTCAAGTGCTCAGATATTACAATTTATCACAGATTGCACATCAAGTGCTCAAATATTATAATTTATCGCAGATTGCACATCAAGTGCTCAAATATTATAATTTATCACGGATTGCACATTAAGTGCTCAAATATTATAACCCGCCACAAAATTCAACATTACATTATTTTCCACAATAAGGAGTCCATGGCTCGACCATAATGTGCACAAAATCTTAACAAATATATCCGGGAGTGAACAACTCAACAAAATAATATTTCACATAAAAATCAAGGTGGCAATCACACCAAATCATCATATAAAAACAAATCCAACAAAACAAGGATTTAGGCAAGACAATTAAAGAATTTAATAAGTGCCAATAATTTCCAATTTAATACATAAGGGCGTCTAAGGATCTTAGCCAATGTAATTTGTACATTTAAACCAAGTACATACTCGTCACCTCGCGTACATAATTTTTAATTACAAAAATTGCATATAAGACTCAATGCCTAAGGGGAATTTCCCCCACTCAAGGTTAGGCAAGATACTTACCTTTTTGAAGTTATGCCGATATTCCAAAATCGCCTTCTTGCTTGAATTGACCTCCGGACAGCTCAAATTTATCCAAAATAATTGTACAACTTCATTAAAATTCATCGGAAATAATTCCGGATAATAATACGTCGACTTAATAATTTATTCCAAAAAAGTCAACAAAAGTCAACGCGGGGCTCGCCTCTCGGAACGCGAGATAATTTTCATGAAATCCGAACACCATTCCGATACGAGTTCAACCATACCAATTTTATCAAATTCCGATATCAACTCAACCCTCAAATCTTCAATTTAAACCAAGAGGGTTTTCTAAATTTTTCCAACTTAAATCATCAATTAAATGTTAAGAACAACGATGGATTCGGGTAATCTAACCAAAATTGAGTTAAGAACACTTACCCCAATGTTTTCCTTGAAACTCTCCCGAAAATCGCCTCTCCCCGAGCTCCAATTCGTCAAAAATGGTCAGAACTTAACCATTCCGCCCAGACATTTGCTTTACGCGATCGCGGACTTGTCCACGCGAACGCGAAGCACAATTCTCCCACTGCCCAAATTAACCCTATGCGATCGCGGACTCGTCCACGCGATCGCGAAGCACAAAATGCGTGACCTCTACTTCTGCTCCACTTACTCTACGCGAACGCGACTTTCTTCACTGCCTCAAACAAGCCTACGCGATCGCGGACATTCTCATGCGATCGCGTAGAAGGAAATAAGTGACAGAAAACCAGCATTCTTCAGCTGGAATGCCAAGTCCAAAATTGATCCGTTAACCCTCCGAAACTCACCCGAGGCCCTCGGGACCTCAACCAAATACACCAACAAGTCCTACAACATCATACGGGCTTAGTAGAAACCTCAAATCACATCAAATAACGCTAAAATCATAAATCACACCCAAATTCAAGCTTAATGAAACTTAAGAATTTCCAACTTCTACATTCGATGCCGAAACCTATCAAATCAAGTTCGATCGACCTCAAATTTTGCACACAAGTCATAAATGACATAATGGAGCTATGAAAATTTTCGGAACTGGATTCCGACCCTGATATGAAAAAGTCAACTCCCCGGTCAAACTTTCCGAAAATTCAATTTTCGCCATTTCAAGCCAAATTCCACTACGGACTTCCAAATAATTTTCCGGACATGCTCCTACATCCAAAATAACCATACGGAGCTATTGGAATTATCAGAATTTGAATCCGAGGTCGTTTACACATAAGTCAAATCTCCGGTCAACTCTTTTCATTTAAACTTCTAAATAGGAATTGTTCTTTCAATTAAATTTTGAATCTTCCGAAAATCAAACTCGACCATACCCGCAGGTCATAATACATATTACGAAACTGCTCGAGACCTTAAGTCACTGAACGGGGCATTAATTCTTAAAATGACAAGTCGGGTTATTACAATAATGATAGGTCAGTCATGTTATATAATCAATGGATGAAATATTCCCGTTAGGCAAAATAGGAGATTATGCCCCTGGGACGGGAAGATGGTTTGTTCAGACCTAAGATTCGCATAATTAGAGCCTAAGAATAGAAGTCTAAGAAGTGCCTTAGAATTGATTGTTTTAAGCGTGGAGATATTTTGAAAAATATGTCCTGAGTACTTCGAAATAAATAGCGAGCGAATATATATATAGATATAGAAGAGAGAAAATAGATACACATATTAAAGTACAAATAAGACTTTATGAGGATGGCACGAGAGATAAGGATGCTCTGAACGAGTTAGCCCAACTCCTCCTAAATTAGAATAGTTTAAGACAATAAATAGTAAGTATATTAGCACATGCTTCTCCAAATAATGCACGTAAAGTTTGAAGTTGTCACACGGGATTGTAAAAATCTTATTAGACTTTATCTAAACAACGGTATTAAATGGACTTAATATACCAAGGGTATTCATCCATCCTAGGTTCAACATGATGCATGCACATTTTCAATAAGAGTAGGCCTCTAGAAGGGTCTAGACTGATACTCTCAAGCGGACGACTCGAGAGGGAAAGGTACGGGACCGTCGACTGCACCGCTGATCGACTAGTCTACCGCTAATAAGCCTTTCCGATTTGACAAGGATATTTACCGAAAGTGCGGACACTCATCAAGCGCCGCTATTTTGATAATAGGCACGAGTGAAATATGATGTTGAAAGAATGCTTGTGAAAAAGTGATAAAATGTAGTCAAGTAGTTCACATGGTGAAAGCAAATAATGTTAGTATTAAATAATGCGAAAATAATAAGCGAGAGGGAAAAGGAAAAAAAAGACAAAGGGAAAATGGTTAGCATAGTTCACAAAAAATTCAAAAATATAATTAAATGAAGCGAATAAAGGAGACGGGGAAGGGAGGTTCATGATGTAGCAATTTTGAGAAAATAAAGGCATGGGGAAAGGGAGGTACATGAAATAAGTCGAACAAGCAATCCAATAATCCACACAAGCAAAATTTGTTACGGTAAGAGCCTAAGTACATCCTTAGAAAGTCGCCATGCTGTCGCGCCCCTTTTTCTCGCGAAATCGGGATTCGACATGTGACAACTATTTTAAATATTTATTAAAAGAGTAGAGTTTCCACCTAATAGTTTAAGGTGCGTTAGGGCACCTATTATGTAAATAACTCTATTTGACTAGTCAACGCCACCAAAGATCGGGTAAGGGATCAAATTACCTTAAAGAGAAGGTGTTAGGAACTCTTCGAGGTCTACAATTGTGGGTCCCGACCGAACTTAAAACTATGTGGATTAGGCTAGGTGATTGGTACTAATCTTAATGATTTTAAGGATACCACTACATTGGTCTATGTTAAACGACTAAGTGTAGGTAACAAGTATGTAAAAAAAGAAGAAGAGGGGGGTCCTAAGTTTTTTAGCCTAAAGGATCACCTCGTGCAACATAAATAATAGTTTGCAAACTCCCTTAAGATAGGGGATTGCTCATATTATTCAGCGGGCATAGACTATCATCTCCTGCTACCCAATTACTATGTTGAAGTTATTACTTAAAGGTGTTCTAATTCAGTTCTAAGTCGCATCCTATGCATGCACTACCCGTCCCATGCCTATGGTCCAGGAGGCTTTGGGCCTCTATTTGGGTGGTTCTAGACTTACTTAGGCTGCTTAAAAATGATAAAACATATCGCGCATTCAAAAAAACAAAGAGGACTGCACATAATAGCAAATAGCAGCTCATGTTAGCCTCCATACATAAACAAAGAAGCACGCAGACTGATTTTCAGATTAAGCAATTGAACGTTTCGTACTTAAGACTCAGAATCTTTTGATCCTATAAGCATGATCTCTATATGATTCCAATATCAAACAAGAAATGCTGTATTTTAGGCCAACGTACGGATTAAATCATTATAAGTCCTATAGACATGGTTTCTAAGTGATTCTGATTTTAGCAATATACATGCAACGGATTTGCATATTACAAGCCTGTAGGCATGCTATCTAGATGAGCAATACGAACGATATGGGCAACTGATTGATTATTAAACCTATAGGCATGAGCATTACCATGATAATTGAGGCAACTGATAGATTAATCAATCGAAGTCCTATAGGCATGGCACCTAGGTAAGTAAAATATTGCATTGCTATGCCCTATAGCCATGTTATCTAAGAAAACACAATAGTGGAGACTAGTACAACATATACTTGAAATAGCATGTGTTGGCAAGATAAGTGATGTGTGTGTGTGTGACTCCTATAGGCAGGCTTTCTACTCATGAAGTAAAACATGAGAAGCAAATAGCGAATAAATCACATAGATCCTATAGGCATGCTTTCTACCCATTTATGTGAGAATTAGAGTTCCATGTCCCTCTTTTACTAATCTCCCCATCTGTTTTTGTTCACAAATTATTACAGACCCCAAAATAATGAATACAAGTGCGAATATTATATATTAAAAGGGCTACAGGCTCAATACACAGAACATGCCCAAAAGAATATAACCCAGTAACACCTAGGCCTTCAGCAAGCTTCTCCTTTCACACGAACAGTGAACCCAGGACCCGACATGTATCAGAGTGAGAATGTATCAGCTACACACAAGGGGCCATACACAAACTCTTACCAAGCTTGAAGGGGAAAACCATACATGATAACCAATTGACAGTCCTAAAGCCTATTAACAGTAGTCATAATTCTTAGAAGCTAAGGGAACAAGATTGGTTAAACAAAAGAGCTTGAGCATAGCAACTGGGTAGACAACTTTAGCATAACAAATTTGACATAGAAGAACTAATACCATACTGAACAATTATTCAACAAAGGGAGGGTATAGCATACTGAGCATAGTCATACGTTAAGAAGGCTGGAGAGGCAAGTCTGTAGAGTTGACAGGACAAACACACACATATACTAATTTCTCAGAAATCAAGTTTAGCACAAGACATTAACCAAAATGTCAGAAAAAGATTTTAAATAAGTGAGCCTTATTCGAAACAATCACGATTATAGGGATATGCAATTTCACATGAAGATGACCGTAAGCAGCATAGCAACAAACTAATGGCATGGTTTACCATAAACATCAACAGTGTCCTCACTCATGAGCACTTAAAAGGGAATGAGACAGGCAGGCATAACCATTCGTACCAATTACCTAGGCGGCATAGAAACTAACATAGCAATTTGCCCTAGAGGCCATTCTGAACCAAACATGCAACATAACTTAAATGGAAACATGCTTTAGATAATTGATACAGTCTCAGAGATCTATCATATTGGGCAAGAAGAACTCAACAAGGTCTAGAATATAAACATAGAGATACAGGACAAAGTAGAGAACCACATTAGTCTAAAAATACCTAATAAAGCTAGAATCCATTCCAATAATGAAAGCATCTTACATGTGCTGAAACCTACTGAATTCAACTAATAAAGAACATGGAATTGCAGGGGATTATAAAAAATATCATAGCAGTACAATATCAGGGATCCATGAATAACATGGAAACCGAATCATGCTTAAACAACATTAACACATACGTCATAGATAAACAGAAAGGAAAATAGTTAACATTGCAAGAGTTAAGGACACTAACCAGTAGCAAAGTTAAACGAACAAAAGGATGAGGAGTTAGAATAATGGTAGAAAGAGAACCCAAGATCCCCGATGCTTCAGAGTTCACAAGAGCCCCGAAAAGGGCTCCGAGCAGTGCTTGCACCGGAGGAGGTTGTTTTAACGATATTATGGCCTTGGCTTTCAGCCGGCCAAGGATTCAACGATTCCAGAAAATATTCAAGTATCTCAGAAGAAGTGAACGAGTGAGAGAAGAGTGTAGCGAATGTACTCGCAGTGAAATATTAGGTCCCTCCAGAGGGGAAATTGGGGAGGGGTTTATATATTGTTCAAATTGAGCGGACGAACATGGAATATCATCAGTCAAACACAAGAAAGGAAAGAATATATCACATGCAATCAAAATCAGTAAGGAAAAAAGAAAATCTCAAACCCTAGTTGGGTCCAACGGTCTTGAATCGAAACAATAATGCAAGAATCGTTCATTGTAGAGTATATATAGACGAGAGATCGTCCAGATCTTCACAAAATAGGAGTCAATGAGGCCTGCTCTTGAAAGGTAGTTCTTGCCAAAAATAGGGCAAGAATTAAGTAACACCATAGACACGCATACAATAGTAAAGTATCACAAAATAGGTAAGTGAATCTCGGATTGATTCTATTTTTAGGTTGGAATCGGAGAGAAATCAAAAGGTGGCTACTAGATTTTCTTAGAGACAGACGAAATAGAGAGGGTTTAGAGGCAGCTGGAGTGGGGAAATGGGGATTAGGGTTTGGGTGAGGGGATATAAGGAAAGTGGAGGAATTATTATGTACCATTGATCATTTGAGATCAACGGCCAGGATCGAAATGGGAGTGGGGCGGGTCGTTTAAGCGGGTACCGACGGGTTGAGATTAAGAGGTCGTTTGGCTTGGGCTGGGGAGATTGGGCCAGGGATTTGAGTAGTTTCGGGCCACTAATGTGGTCCAAAATATGTATAACTTAGGCTATCGTTTAAATACAAAATTGTTTAAAATAAACAAATAATTAATAATAAAAAATAAAATATTTTCTTATATACTAAAATGATTGAAAATAATAACTTATAAAATATAAAAAGGCTATTTTGTCATAAATAATGTAAATAAAACGTAATTATGCATGAATATAGGCTATTATTGCAAAAATTACGTAAATAGCTAAAATTACAAACATAATTATATGAAACGATGTAAAATATTTTTTAAAATATGTATGTGGGAGTAAAATAACAAATTTGTATGATTAAGTCATCTCAAATAATTAAAAGGAATAATTAGTAAATATTCAAGTAATTAAAATGCAAGAAAATTAATTTTAGAGCTCTAAATAATTATGAAAAATTATGAAAACAATGCTTGTATAAATCTTGTAAATTAAATAATTATGCAAAATGACATTTTGAAAATATATATACTATTTGGAAAAATGTGAGGGTAAAAATTGGGTATCAACAACTGCCCCTCTTTACCCGGGAATGATAAAATAGTTGTCGGATAAAGAAAATGATGACCAATTTTGGCCGAATTGAGTGGGAATGATGTGATTGAAAAATGGGGGCCGAACTCTGGTTCCTGAGTTGCCTACACCCCTGGTGTTACGGGAATTAGGCCGTGTGTAGTTCTGGATCCAACGGCGAACAAACCGACAGAGTTGTTATAAGAATGGTCGTATGTTTCGAAGAGGTTCTTTTGGGTAGGATAGTGTTGTAAGTAACAGAAGATTTTAGATGGAGTCATGCATGCGAATTTTGGATGTTACGGGTGTATGATGCAGATATTCGAACGGTCATGGAGTAAAAGGTAGTCAATTATTGTTAGTTGGTTACGTTCGAGGTAGTAAAAGGATGTGAACGTTGTGAACAGAAATTGGAGCGAAGATTGATCCCGTTTGTAGAACAGTTATCTCCCGAATTACCTGCAAAACTTAAAACACAGTGCATGAGAACATATATGGGTCATTGCGATAATTTAGACATGATGCAAATTCCCTTTGGACCATGAAGGTTGTCTTTGGATGATGAGGATGATGTCCTTAAACCATGACGTCCTGGGCCATGAAGCGTACGATAAGGGATTCGCATGCCATGAAATGGTGTCCTCGGGCCATGAGGATAATGCCCCTGGACTATGACGCCTTTGAATAATGATGTGAAGTTTCGATAGATCCTCAGGCCATAGAATGGTGTCTCCTGGCTATGAGGATGGTGCCTTCGGACTATGACGCCTTCGGACAAAATGGCGATATTTCAGCCTATGAAATGCAAAGATATGATGCTTAGTTGTATGTGAGGACGATACAAGACAAGGCTTAGTCTTATATGAGATGAGGGCAGTGCTTAGCCCTATGCAAAGAAAATGGATAGTGCTTAGCCTTTTGAAGTGTAGTTGAGACAATGTTTAGTCTCATGTAAGGAATTTTTTTTTTTTTTATTTTTATTTTTATTATTTTTTTTTTAAGGAAAAGAGACAATGCTTAGTCTCTGACAAGGAAAGGCAATGCTTAGCCTCATGCAAGGAATAGAGGCAATGCTTAGTCTCATGTAAAGGAGGGGAGACGATGCTTAGTCTCATGCAAAGAAAAGGCAGTGCTTAGCCTTATACAATTACGGAGGCAATGCTTAGCCTCATGCGAGAAGTGGAGACATTGCTTAGTCCCATGCAAGGAAAGGCAATGCTTAGCCTTATGCAATGAAAGGCAATGCTTAGCCTTATGCAATTACAGAGGCAATGCTTAGCCTCATGCAAGAGATGGAGACAATGCTTAGTCTCATGCAAAGAAAGGTTATCACGACCCAAAAATCCATTAAAGGTCGTGATGGCGCCGGACACCGCTGTCAGGCAAGCCAACACTAAATACTTAATTTAGTTCTCATTTAATATTTTTGAAATCATAATTTCCTTTAATTAAATAATAAAAGATGAACTTTACCGAGTAAATAGTAATGTTTTTAACAATTTCAATACTGAAAAATCCATAATCACCTCAAAACCCGATATCACAAGTGCATGAGCATCAACTAGGAATATAAAATAAAATATAATATTTGTCTGGAATACAAATTTGGATAGGACAAATATAAATACTCTGAAGGAGACTCTGCCGGCTGCGAGGTCGTAATATGGAAATACAGCTCACGTGAGTCCCTGCATGCATACGCGCCTCTGCTCTCACAAGGCCACTAGTCAAATATGTACCTGCACAAAAATGTGCAGCAAGTGTAGTATGAGTACGTAGCAACGTGTACCCAGTAGGTATCTAGCCTAACCCCAGAGAAGTAGTGACGAAGGGTCGACATCGACACTCACTAGTGGTCCAACAACATAAGGTACAGTAAAGGGGTAGCAAATATGAGGCAGAGTAAATAAATGAAATAAACAAGTATAAAACACGTGATACAAATCCCCCTCTTTACGAGGAACTCAAGCTCTTCATTAGAAATTCCCTCCTTAACCGGAGCATATACATAGATATAGCGGATCTCATCAAGTAGCTTACCATAATTCAAATTCGGGAATTTACCGATACACTGGCTTCTTGCCAAGTCTTACGCACGATTTCATGGAGATATGAAATCTGGGAATTCCCTGACACACTGGCTTCTTGCCAAGTCTTACGCACGATTTCATGGAGATATGATATAGGAAATGCTGAGGCGTACAACCCGATCCAACATAATAATAAAATTGTGCACTGCCGAGGGTTGAACGGCTTGAACCATATGATAAACCAATTAACCTGTCGAGGCGAATGACCCGCTCCCATGAGAGTGTGGTACATAAATCCTACCAAGGCGAACGACTCGATCCCATAAGAAGTGAAATACAAATTCCTGTCGAAGCGAACGACCCGATCCCATATGAAGTGAAATACAAATTCCTGCCGAGGCGAACGGCCCGATCCCATAAGAATAAGAAGCTTTGACGGGTCCTTGACCCCACTCACGAATAAACGTATGAGTTGTAATTTCTTTAACAAAAACCTTTCAATGAAGTATATATATTGCGAAAACATGCCGTAAGAGGAGCAAAATTATTCCGTGACTAATCATGAACTCGTGAAGTCTCTACAATAACGAGTCTAGCATCAAGTAGTAATGTAAAACAGGGGAATTTAATAGGCAAGAGACTGCTCAAATAATACAGCTATAGCATGATGTGAACCTAAGCCTACCCGGACAATAACATGAATGTAGCTACGTACGGGCTCTCGTCACCTTGCGCATACATAGCCCCCACAACAAGTAGCACACATCAATATACAACACCTAGGGGTAATTTCCCCCTTACAGAGTTAGACAGGAGACTTACCTCGCTCCAAAATTCCATAACCGGCTCCAAAACCTCTCTAACACCTCAAACCGATGCCCGCCGATCCAAAACTAGTCAAATAAGATGCAGCCCAATCAAAATATACTCTAATATTCATAATTAATCAATTTATAACAACTTCCAACTCCGCTCGAAAAATTGATAAAGCAACCCTCGGGCCCACGTGCCCGGATCCCAAAAATTTTCGAAGACAAAAACGAACTCAAATACATAATTTATTCTCAATTTCATGCCCAAATTCGTGATCAAAATCCAAGAATACCAATTTCTAGGTTTTTCTTCAAAATCCCAAATTTCTACAAATTTTCATGCTTGAATCCATGTAAAAGCCATGTATTTAACTCAAAATGTGAAGAAATCACTTACCCCATTATAGTTGATGAAGATGGCACTCCAAAAGTGCTCCAACATCGGCTCCCTTGGACGAAATAAAGTGAAAATGAGACAAAACCCTATTTTATAAAACCTCACTGTCCAGCGATCCTCGCACCTGCGGTGCAATAGCCTCTTCTGCGGCTCCGCACCTGCGGAAATTCCATTGCAGGTGCGGTTCAAGATCAGACCAACATTCCTGCATCTGCGCTCCATATAGCGCATCTGCGCGTCTGCTTCTACGGTCCATGCGCCGCACCTGCGCCCATCGCCCGCTCCTGCATTCCCCACTTCGCACCTGCGCCTTCGCAGGTGCGCCCAAATGTTCTGCACCTGCGGTTGCTGACTAGCCTCCTCTCCTTTGCACCTGCGAGCTCGAACCTGCCTCCCTTTTCACGCAGGTGCGATTGTACCAGGTATCAGCTGCCTCGGCATTTCATCCAAGTCCAAACTCGATCCGTTAACCATCCGGAATCCACCCGAGGCCCCCGGGACCTCAACCAAATATACCAACACGTGCCAAAACACATCACAAACTTAGTCGAGCCTATAAATCACATTAAACAACGCTAAAAACACGGATTACCCTCCAATTCAAACTTAGTGAACTTTGAAACTTCAACTTCTACAATCGATGCCAAAACCTATCAAATCACTTTTGATTGACCTCAAATTTTGCAACATATCATGATCGACATTATGGACCTACTCCAATTTCCGAAATTAGAGTCTGACCCCGATATCAAAAAGTTCACTCCCGGTCAAACTTCTCAAAAATCTTCAAATTTCTAACTTTCGCCAAATGACCCCAAAATGACCTACGGACCTCTAATTCCACATCCGGACGCACTCTAATACCAGAATCACCATATGGAGCTATTCCCATACTCGGAATCCCTAACGGACATCAATAACATTGAAATGCACTATAACCCAAATTTAGGAAATTCTTCCAAAAACCCGCTCTGTGCATACGTCTAAGTCCAAAATCATCATACGAACCTGTTGGAACCTTCAAATCCCGATTCCGAGGTCGTATACTCAAAAATCACACTTTAGTTAATTTCTTCAACTTAAGGCTTCCGAAATTAGAATTGTCTTTCCAAATCCACTCTAAACTTTCCGAAATTAAATTCCGACCACGCGTACAAGTCATAATACCTGAAGTGAAGCTGCTTAGGGTCTCAAACCACTGAATGATGTGCTAGAGCTCAAAATGACCGGTCGGGTTGTTACAAAGGTTGTGCTTAGCCTTATGCAAGAATGGAGGTAGAGCTTAGCCTCAAGCAAGGATGAAGGCAGTGTTTAGCCTCATGCAAATGCGGGGAAGGTAGTGCTTAGACTTATGCAAGAATGAAGGTAGAGATTAACCTCATGCAAATGATGAGAAGGCGGGTTTTATCCTTATGCAAGTAGAGGAAGACAGTGGTTAGCCTTATGTAAATGAGAGAAAGCGATTCTTAGCCTTATGAAGGTGAAGACTTTGTACTTTGCGGTGTATATCCCTATGTAGGTGGCGGTCTTTATGCTTTGCAACGTATGTCTATTGAAAAATTCTTGACTATGTTGTACATATCATTCTATTTCGAAGAATTTGATGATACAATCCTAAAGTTTGAGTAAACTCAAAATTTTTGCCCCAGTTTCGTCTTTGGAGGGAAATGGATTTTTTGTTATAATGAGACTGAACCCAATTATGGGTTACCTATGTATCCCCTCTTACACAAAAAATCGGGTCAAAACATAGTTCATATTTGAACTTATAGAATCACATGAGAGTGCAAGATTTATATGATCGGATAGTCCTCTATTGAATTTCTAGTTAATGCTCCAAAAGTACAGAGTGTGACTACAAGATCGAGCTTAGACAAAACAATTTTAGAAGAGTATCACGGATGGGCGGGTGGATATTTGTAGAGTAATAGCGCAGCGCTTAAGAGGTAATGACTATTGAGACTGCAGTTCTCGAAAAGGTCTGTATAATTTATCAAGTACATGGAGATTAATACTAACGATCTGAGATTTGTGCGAGTATTTTAGAATTGAGAAAACAAAGTACCAGAAGCAAACACAAGGGTCTAAGATACTTGGATTTCAAATGTTATGGCTTGAATATAAAAGGCGCAAGATGAGCAAGACACAAGGCCATAATGTCTGAACAAGATTAGGTCACATTTGGCTGCTAAGGCAGAATTGAATTACTCAGATCGAGCGAAGATTGATTGTATGAACGAGGAAAATGTTATATCTTTAAAAAATAGAATATTATACGAGTTTGGTAAAAGTCATATGAAGACTCGAGTAATACATAAGTTGGGATAAAAAAGGAAAACCCAAAAATAATATTAGTCGGACAATAGCCCTAAGCATGATCTGGACTGAGTTGAATAGAGGATAGTAGCAATTGAAGGGTAAAACATCTCATTTTGAAAAAGTTATACCCATATGAGCAAAGTTGAGATTTAACATCATTTGAAGAAGAAATTATGTCATTAACTACAACTGATGATAATGATAGGTCAGTCATGTTATATAATCAATGGATAAAATATTCCCGTTAGGCAAAATAGGAGATTAGGCCCCTGGGACGGGAAGATAGTTTGTTCAGACCCAAGATTCGCATAATTGTAGCCCAAGAATAGAATTCTAAGAAGTGCCTTAGAATTTATTATTTTAAGCGTGGAGAGATTTTGAAAAATATGTCCTAAGAACTTCAAAATAAATAGCAAGTGAATATATATATAGATATAGAAGAGAGAATAAATACACATATAAAAGTACAAATAAGACTTTATGAGGATGGCACGAGAGATAAGGATGCTCTGAATGAGTTAGCCCAACTCCTCCTAAATAGGAATAGTTTAAGACAATAAATAGTAAGTATATTAGCACATGCTTCTCCAAATAATGCACGTAAAGTTTGAAGTTGTCACACGGGATTGTAAAAATCTTATTAGACTTTATCTAAACAACGGTATTTATCCATCCTAGGTTCAACATGATGCATGCATATTTTCAATTAGAGTAGGCTTCCAGAAGGGTCTAGACTGATACTCTCAAGCGGACGACTTGAGAGAAAACGGCACGGGACCGTCGACTGCACCACTGATCGACTAGTCTATCACTAATAAGCCTTTCCGATTTGACAAGGATATTTACCGAAAGTGAGGACACTCATCAAGCGCCGCAATTTTTATAATAGACACGAGTGGAATATGATGTTGAAAGCATGCTTGTGAAAAAGTGATAAAATGTAGTCAAGTAGTTCACATGGTGAAAGCAAATAATGATTGTATTAAATAATGCGAACAAATAAGCGAGAGGGAAAGGAAAAAAAAAAGATAAAGGGAAAATGGTTAGCATAGTTCAAAAAAAATTCAAAAACATAATTAAATGAAGCGAATGAAGGAGACGGGGAAGGGAGGTTCATGATGTAGCAATTTTGAGCAAATAAAGGCATGGGGAAAGGGAGGTACGTGAAAGAAGTCGAACAAGCAATCCAATAATCCACACAAGCAAAATTCGTTACGGTAAGAGCCTAAGTACATCCCCAGCAGAGTCGCCATGCTGTCGCGCTCCTTTTTCTCGCGAAATCGGGCTTCGATGTGTGACAACTATTTTAAATATTTATTAAAAGAGAAGAGCTGTCACCTAACAATTTTAAGGTGTGTTAGGGAACCTATTATGCAAATAACTCTATTTGACTAGTCAACGCCACCAAAGATCGGGTAAGGGATCAAATTACCTCAAAGAGAAGGTGTTAGGCACTCTTCGAGGTCCACAATTGTGGGTCCCGATTGAACTTAAAACTATGTGGATTAGGCTAGGTGATCAAATAAACAAAGAAATATAAAAGTCGAAGAATTTTATTATAACACAAAGGGAATTGGTACTAATCTTTAATGATTATAAGGATACCACTACATTGGTCTATGTTAAACGACTAAGTATAGGTAACAAGTATGTTAAACGACTAATCTCCCCATCTGTTTTTGTTCACAAATTATAACAGACCCCAAAATAATGAATAGAAGTGCGAATACTATATATTAAAAGGGCTACAGGCTCAATACACAGAACAGGCCCAAAAGAATATAACCCAGTAACACCTAGGCCTTCAGCAAACTTCTCCTTTCACACGAACAATGAACCCAGAACCCAATATGTTTCAGAGTGAGAATGTATCAGGTACACACCAGGGCCATACACAAACTCATACCAAGCTTGAAGGGGAAAACCATACATGATAATCAATTGACAGTCCTAAAGCCTATTATCAGTGGTCATAATTCTTAGAAGCTAAGGGAACAAGATTGGTTAAATAAGAGGGCTTGAGCATATCAACTGGGTATACAACTTTAGCATAGCAAGTTTGACATAGAAGAACTAACACCATAATGAACAATTATTCAACAATGGGAGGGTATAGCATACTGAGCATAGTTACACATTAAGAAGGTTGAAGAGACAAGTCTGTAGAGTTGACAGGACAAACACACACATATACTAATTTCTCAGAAATCAAGTTTAGCACAAGACATTAACCAAAATGTCAGAAAAAGATTTTAAATAAGTGAGCCTTATTCGAAACAATCACGATTATAGGGATATGCAATTTCACATGAAGATGGCTGTAAGCAGCATAGCAACAAACTAATGGCATGGTTTACCATAAACCTCAACAGTGTCTCACTCATGAACACTTAAAAGGGAATGAGACATGCAAGCATAACCATTCGTACCAATTATCTAGGCGGCAGAGAAACTAACATAGCAATTTGCCCTAGAAGCCATTCTGAACCAAACATGCAACAGAACTTAAATAGAAACATGCTTTAGCTAATTGATACAGTCTCAGAGATCTATCATATTGGGTAAGAATAACTCAACAAGGTCTAGAATACAAACATAGAGATACGGGACAAAGTAGAGAACCACATTAGTCTAGAAATACCTAATAAAGCTAGAATCCATTCCAATAATGAAAGCATCTTACATGTGCTGAAACCTACTGAATTCAACTAATAAAGAACATGGAATTGCAGAGGATAATAAACAATATAATAGCAGTACAATATCAGGGATCCATGAATAACAGGGAAACTGAATCATGCTTAAACAACATTAACATATAGAACACATACGTCATAGATAAACAGAAAGAAAAATAGTTAACATTGCAATAGTTAAGGACACTAACCAGTAGCAAAGTTAAACGAACAAAAGGATGAGGAGTTAGAATACTGGTAGCAAGAGAACCCTAGATCCCCGATTCTTCAGAGTTCACAAGAGCCTCAAGGAGGGCTCCGAGCAGTGCTTGCACCGGAGGAGGTTGTTTTAACAATATTATGGCCTTGGCTTTCAGTCAACCAAGGATTCAACGATTCCAGAAAATATTCAAGTATCTCAGGCTACCTACCAGGCTGCGACCACATTAGTTGAATATTTTGGACCACATTAGTTAAAATATGTATGTGGGTGTAAAATAATAAATTTGGATGATTAAGTCATCACAAATAATTTAAAGGAATAATTAGTAAATATTCAAGTAACTAAAATGTAAGAAAATTAATTTTAGAGCTCTAAAACATTATGGACAATTATGAAAAAATGCTTGTATAAATCTTGTAAATTAAATAATGATGAAAAATGACATTTTGAAAATATATATACTATTTGGAAAAATGTGAGGAAAAAAATTGGGTATCAACAACACCCCCGACCACAATAGCTGAAATTTCACGAATCTGATGCCCACCATACACCCCATAACACATATATGCCCTGTTCCAATTCTCGCAATACTGCCACGACGAAAGAGAAGTGTAGAAACTCATAACAACCTACCGATTGAATAAACTATGGAGTCTATCCTCCGGACAAGAACCATTACCTCATTCTGAACTGAATAACAATCACCTAATGTAGAGCCCGAAATGATTCCTCCTTCTCAATTACCATGATCCCGTACCGTTAACCCACCAAATTTCTCGAAGACTTTTGTTAAGCTTTTTATGAACATTCTGAATCATCAGTCATAGTCACACACTCGACCTCTTACCAGGTAGTAAGTAGTATTCTTCGCAAAAGCTTCATCAACATCATGCAACCGCTAACCTTCTCACAGGAGATAACCCACCTGTGGAATTCCTTACCGACATCTTCCACAACGTTGCATTGGGTACAACTACCACATAATCAGTAAATCCTCATGAGCTCATGCTCGCCTACCAGCTGTATAAGTCTGCTCCTTACCTATTGACATCAACTAAAAGTTCAACAATACCTTCTGAACTCAACTCATATTGCATCTGAAACGATAATCAAAATCTTCACACCCCTCTTCATTTCAAGCAAACTCCTTTCTGCCATATTCAATCTTTCTTCCTACAGTGACCACCATTCCAAATAAAATCCGTAGGCCAAATCACCTTCCATCACGATTTCTAAACCGTTCTACCCTTTCTCAAGGCACGCGACTATCCTACCGCAGAATCCATATGCTAATATGCCACTCTTACTTCGGGTAAACCATCTCCTTTAAGCAACTTCCCAACCTCTACTTTTCATACTTGACCTGCTAGTACTTCAACCACCGCGAAACTCTTCCCACCATGTCCTTCCTCATACTTCGCTGCTTAAATGTTGCGTCAAATAAAAAATCCATCTCTGTAGCACCTGAATCAATAAATTATTACTGACTCTAAGCCTCTTCGAAGATCATCTTTCTCGAGCCCTCAACATTTGAAACACCAATTCAATTCTGAACCGCTGCACACTGCTATCTCTGACAACCGCCCCTCGGGCACCATTTCACAACACCCTGCACTGAAGGCAAAACCAAAGGAGACCATACCACCGACGAACCTTAATGCATTCAAACAAGGACGACCATACCACATCATAATGAAAATTCTACCACGCTCGGAAATACCAAGTCTCGTTGCTCCGTCAACCAAAACCTGAACATCCATAGTCCGATTGCCTATCCTTTGCTGGAATTAAATGCTAAACCTCTAAATTATGCGCTGAGAAATCCTCCTTTCTATTCATTCACTTCCTCTACACGTAACCAAGCACCTTACCATTAAACCAACATTGCGCGATAACAATGCATAGACATCATAGTAATTCGTGCACAGTCTTGAAACCATAGGAAACGAATATTGAGCAAGAACGAAAGAACATCCTTCCACAAGGTGACGATAATAGTCCGCCCGAACACGCAGGGAAAAATATCCTGCACCACGTTTGCAGTAGTACTACAACTCCTCGACACCCAATTGATAACAAGCGCTTCACATCGCATAAGATTGAGTAGGAAGGAAACAATGTCACAAGCCTCAATGGAATCAAACCGCATGATGAGGAAATCAAGAAGGGAAGTGCTCCTAACAGCCCTGTAGCCTCTCGAAGATAAGTACAGATGTCTCTGTACCGATCCACAAGACTCTACTAGACTTGCTCATGACTCGTGTGACCTCAGTGAACCTAACACTCTGATACCAAGCTGTCATGACCCCAAATACGCTAAAGGTCGTGATGGAGCCCAACACCGTCGTCAGGCAAGCCAACGGTAATCTAACAACTTACTTACTCATTTTAGTAATTGAAATCATAATTTCCCTTTAATTAAATCATATGAAATAGACTTTTATAGAGTAAGTGATAATATTTGCACAATTAGAACAACGAACAACCCGTAGGAACCCCCAAAAACCCGGTGTCACGAGTGCATGAGCATTTTCTAAGGAATATAATAATAATACAACCTCTGTCCCGAATGTAATAAGACAGAATAAATAAATAGTACAATGGAGACTCGGTGGACTACGATGTGTAGCCTGAAATGCAACTCACATAAAGTCTCTTCAATAGGTGCGCCTACGCGCCAAGGTGATCATCAATGAACCTGTCAGATCCTGCACATTTAGTGCAGAAGTGCAGCATGAGTACGTAAATCAACGCATACCCAGTATGTATCTAGCCTAACCTCGAAGAAGTAGTGACGAGGGATCGATATCGACACTTACTAGAGGTCCAAATAAATAATATGATAATTCATAACAAATATGAAGTGTACAGCTATAGCGAAGTAAATCTGTAATCTCATAATTTTTCAATTTATTCCCTTTAAGGCATAAATTTTCTTAATCGTGTACTCTTCCTTAATATCTCAGAACATGCCAAGTGTCAATACCAAATAAATAAGAAATACTATAAAGTGCTGGGCATTAGTGAAAAGACTAGCTTGTGAATATTCGGGCTACTAGCGATATAACACACGATACTGCCGAGGTCGTTCGGCCCGATCCGGAATAATGTGTACACTGTCGAGGGTCGTGCGGCACAAACCATAGATGCATCTATATACTGCCGAGGCGTTCAGCCCGCTCCACAAGAAAAGGAAGGAAATCACCGAATTACGAGACACGTTTTTACAACACAGCACATGAGCATAAAATGAATATAATTTTTACCATTACTCAAATAACTCGCCCATAACTCAAAGTGTTAAGTATTGGCCTAGTGTAAATATATTTATTTCTAGATCAATTTAAATTCTAACTTCAATTAATTCAGTCAGTAGAATGAGTTCAAATAATTCAATTATTACATGAAAAGATCCTAGGTCTACCCAGACGTAAATATGCTTTAGCTACGTACGGACTCTCGTCACCTCGTGCGTACATAGCACCCACAACTAGTTGCACATAACAATAAATACATAGCGCTGAAGTTCGATAACCGGCTCCAAAGCCTCTCTAACACCTCAAACCAAAGCCCGTCGATCCAAAACTATTCAAACAGGGTGCAAACCAATCAAAATATACTCTAATACCCATAATTAATCAATTTAAACAATTCCCAATTCCGCTCGAAAAGTCTATGAAGTCAACCCTCAGACCTACGTGCCCGGACTCCGAAAATATTTGAAGATAAACTTTATCCATAACACCACGAACTCAAATATATGATTTATTCTTAATTCCATGTCCAATTTTGTGGTCAAAATTCAAAAATATCAAATTCTAGGTTATCTACCAAAATCCCAAATTTCTACAAATTCACATGCTTAAATCCGTATATAAACAATATATTTAACTCACAATGTGAAGAAAGTGCTTACCCCATAATAGTTGATGAAGATGACACTCCAAAAGTGCTCCAAAATCGGCTCCCATGGATGAAATGAAGTGAAATTGAGCCAAACCTTCGTTTTAAAGAAACACACTGCCCATCCCGACCTTTGCACCTGCGGTCCAATAGCCATGTAACAACCCAGCCGGTTGTTTTGAGTATTACAACCCCGTTTCCCTTATTTTCTACTCAAATTATACTTTACAGTTGTTGTGTGACTTGTCGGGGCAATTGGTTTGTGTCCGGTGAGGTTTTGGAATGAATTGGAACACTTAGTTCCAAGGTTTAAAGCTTAAGTTGAAATAGTTTACCAGATATTGACTTATGTGTAAATGACCTCGGAATTTTATTTTGATGATTCCAATAGCTCCGTATGGTGATTTTAGACTTAGGAGCGTGTCCGGAAAATATTTTGGAGGTCCGTAGAGGAATTAGGCTTGAAATGCCGAAAGTTTAATTTTTGAGAAGTTTGGCCGGGGGGTTGACTTTTTGATATCGGGGTCGGAATCCAATTCTAAAATTTGGAATACCTATGTTATTTCATTTATGACTTGTGTGCAAATTTTGAGGTCAATCGGGCGTGATTTGATAGGTTCCGAAGTCGTTTGTAGAAATTAGAAATTTTAAATTTCATTAGGCTTGAATTGGGGTGTAATTCATGGTTTTAGCATTGTTTTAGGTGATTTGAGGGTTCGACTAAGTTTGTATGATGTTTTAGGACTTGTTTGTATATTTGGTTGAGGTCCCGAGGGGCTCGGGTGAGTTTCGGATGGTTAACGTGTTAGATTATGGACTTGGAACTCTGCTGGAATTTTTCTGATGCACCATCTGGTTTCCTTCATCGCGTTCGCGAGTGGAGCCTCGCGTTCGCGATGAAGAATTGAGAGGCTGGCAATATTTTCTCTTCGTGTTAGCGAAGGGTGGACGGGGTGTGCATCGAGAACGCGAGAGGTGTTATGCGTTCGCGAAGAAGAGAGGAAGCAACTGAGGACCCCAGGCAATTGGTCTTCGCGTTCGCGTAGGGGGTGTCGCGTTCGCGTAGTGAGGGGGAACGAAGCATCGCGTTCGCGTAGAAGGCATTGAGGCAGAGGCATTTTGTGCTTCACGAACATGAGGGTGATGTCGCGTTCGCGAAGGAGGAATTTGGACGGGAGCTCTTTTGTGCTCCGCGAACGCGAGGCACTGACCTCGTTCGCGAAGAAGAAAAGCCTGGGTAGTGAGTTTAAGTTGTGAAAATGTGACTTTGTCCCATTTTCAGTTTTTGACGGATTTGAGCTCGGGAAGAGGCGATTTTCGGGAGTTTTTCAAGGAAAACAACGAGGTAAGTGATTCTAACTCA
This sequence comes from Nicotiana tabacum, assembly GCF_000715075.1. Taxonomy (NCBI): domain Eukaryota; kingdom Viridiplantae; phylum Streptophyta; class Magnoliopsida; order Solanales; family Solanaceae; genus Nicotiana; species Nicotiana tabacum. The sequence continues at coordinate 36,190,769 of NC_134083.1, forward strand.
GTTTTGGTTAAATTACATGAATCTATTATTGTTTTTATCAACAAATTAGTGTTTTGGGTTGAAAATAGTAAAAAATTTCATAGACTTTAATTGAGGATTTGAAGGCCGATTTGTGGTCGGATTTGAGTAATTTTGGTTTGGTTGGACTCGTGGTTGGATGGGGGTTCAGATTTTGTGAGTTTTATCGGATTCCGAGATGTGAGCCCCACGGGTGATTTTTGGGGTATAATTTCAGATTTTTGGAAAATATTTGTATTTTGATATGGAATTAATTTCTATAATTTTTGTGAGTTGAATTAAATTAATTGTGACTAGATTCGAGGAGTTTGGAAGTTGATACATGCAGAATGGAATTTCTGGAGCATTGCTTAGCTTGCTCGACGTTGGATTTGACTTGTTCAAGGTAAGTAACTATTCTAATCTTGGAATTAAGGGAATGAACCCTGAATATATGTATTTCATGAATTGTTGGGAGGTGACGCACATGCTAGATGACGGGCGTATGGGCGTGCACTATAAAAATTGTGACATAATTATTTATGTGAAATTTTATAGTTAAATGATCTTGGCATTTTCCATGAGGTTTTATGAGTTAAAGAAATTGAGTTGAAAAGTATATTAAAAAAATCATGTTGAGGCTATGTGCCAGTATTATTGGGACCCACAGAGGTCATATTGTTGTGAATTATTTATTTTAAATTAAAAATTCATACTCAGTCATATACATTTTATTACATATCATATCTCAGTCTCTGTTGTTATTTATTGATACATAATATCATCATTTTTGGGCTATTCTCATGACATTGTGAGCCCATGAGAGAGAAACAGGAGAGATTGATGACTGAGAGAGGCCGAGGGCCTGATTGTGAGGATATTTTGGGATCGGGCTGCATGTCGCAGCAGGCCATGTTGGCTATATATATATTATTACTATTATATGGATCGGGGTTGCCCGCCTGCAGCAGGCCTTATTGGCTTCTTATTGCACGTGAGTTGGCCGTGCAGCACGTGAGTTGGCCGTGCGGATCCTTATATTATTATTGCAAGTGAGTTGGCCGTGCAGCACGTGAGTTGGCCGTGCGGATCCTTATATTATTATTGCACGTGAGTTGGCCGTGCAGCATGTGAGTTGGCCGTGCAACAAGTGATTTGGCCGTGCGGATCCAAATATTTATATTATGGCACGTGAGTTATCCGTGCAACATGTGAGTTGTCTATGCTTATAGAGCTTGGGCTTTAGGAGCCCCTCATGAGTCTGTACACACCTCCAGTGAGCGCGGTCGATTATAAACAGGGATCGGGCTGCACGCCGCAGTATGTATTGTATAGCGCTGAGTAATTGAGTGTGCTGAGCACAGTGAGAGAAAATGCGAGACAATGAGATTGAGTACTCTGAGAGAGTGTGAGTACATGAGTGCAATCTCTGAGATACATTGCATTGACATGCACACATGACACACATGCATAGAGATGTGTTTCCTCATGCTGTACGGTATCACATTATTCATGATTTCTCACACATGCTGACAGATGGTCATAGTGATGCATTCGTTTTACACTGGTTATCTGGGAAAGAAAATGAGATATTTTATTTATTATTGAAAGGATTTTGGAAAAAGTAATTGCTTTCAAACTTATTCATATTTTTGGCAACTTCGGCAATCGATTTGGGTTTTCACTGATGTATTTGAAAGGAAGAACTATTATTTTTAAAATCATGATTTGGCTAAGCATTTTATCTCTGTGTTTCTTCTTGTATTATTTATTTTATGTTGTTATGGATTGTTGTGGACTAGTGGTTTTGGACCCCGACCTTGGTAGAAGCTCGTCACTGCTTTCAACCTAAGGCTAGTTTTGTTACTTACTCAGTACATGGGGTCGGTTGTACTGATACTACACTTCTGCACATTACGTGCAGATGTTGGCTGTTGTTGTGCTCGATGGTTGCGGGATTTGAAGATGTACCTACGTTCCTGTTGTAGCTGCCTCTTGTTCCGGGTAGCCTTAGATTTATAAAAACTCTGTTTATGTATTATTCAAACAGACTATGTATTTATTTTATTTTCGCTTTGTATACTCTATTCTTAGAAGCTCATGATTTGTACTACCAGTTCTTGGGGATTGTATAAGATCAGGATCTTTATTCACTTAAATTGCTTTAATAATTATTATTGAAATTGGTTAGTTGGAAATTGGCTTACCTAAGGGGATGGGTTAGGTGCCATCACGACTAGTTGGATTTTGGGTCGTGACAAGGTGGTATCAGAGCTCTAGGTTCATAGGTTCTACAAGTCATGAGCAAGTGTCTAGTAGAGTCTTGCGGATTGGTATGATGACGTCCATACTTATCTTCGAGAGACTACAGGGCATTTAGGATATATACTTCCCATCTTTATTTCCTTACAGTGCAGGATTGATTTATCTTGGGACATAACTCTTTGAATTCCTTCCACATATTCGTATGCGCACATGAGCGCTCGGTATCAGCTGTGCATCGCCGGCTTGTGATTCTATGAACGAGGTTCAAGATGTGTATTCTATGTTTTGGTGATGGGATAGTCTTAAGGACTTGAGGCCAGGTTTAGACCGCAGCTTAGGCTCGGTAGCTTCAGTTGTAACCTGTACATTTGGACTCATATGTCTGGTAATATCCCTACGAGTGGAATTTGTGGCTCGATGAGCGGTGGAATGGCTTTGTGATGAGTATGATGTAACTGCGGGATGTGTCAAGACGATTTGAATGTGACGAGAAGTGTTTCCTTGAAATGTAAAGGAAGGCCATTGGGTGCTTTATTTTCGTTTTGATGTGACGTATAATCTCGAGTGTGAATGTTTTGAAAGATCTTTCACGTTGTTAAATTTTGGGGCAAATTAAATTCTCGTGTCTGGTTAATGAGTTTAGACTCAGAAAGATTAAGTGATTTCATAGTAATTGTGGTTGCGAAAGGGTATAACAAGATACCAATTTGAGACTAAGCAGGTGTGCAGTAATCTATGTAGGTGTGTTCCTTATGATATGAATAGAGAGTTTCTTTTCTACCACCGGGGCGTATGGGTTGAGATTTGAATTTGAATCGGGTTGAGAAAATTTGACTTGATTGTCGCGAGAGTAAATGTTAACTTAGAGGGTGATTGAGGTATTTTATATTGGGTGTTGCATAAGCTTGAGAAGTATTTTCGTTGAACTAACTACAAGTATTATGGCAGTAATGAAGTATGGGTATTATGAGTTATCGAGTGTTTTGTTCTATGTCTTTGAGCCAAGTGGGGGAGTCTGCTATGGACAATTCAATTTCATGGACATATGTTAAATTTTAGTTTTGGTTTGAGGCATACTTGTGGGTTAGTTATGACTTACAGAGGTGGAGATCGAGGATGACTCGGGTAAGTAAATTCCTGGATACGAGTTACATTGAACTTTAAACTTTTTGAAAACGTGAAAATTATGGAATGATTAAGTTGTTAATTTGAAGGATGTAGTGCGCACGAAGTATGAATTCGATTGGTCGTGTTAAGGCAGGGTTACTTCTTTGAGTGTTGATCATGCTAAAGGAGCATATATCTTTTGGCTCGTTTGGGGCGGAGTAAATTAGATTTGAGCAGAGTGGATGACTCTCGAGAGGGTTTAAATAGATTCAAAATGTATATGTGGAAATTAAAATTTTTTTGAATTTGTATATCACTAGAATCAGTTACTTACATTGGATGATATCGGGACGTGCGGTAATTCTATTGACTATGGATTCTACATTTAAGTATAAGAAAGGAAAAATGAACAATTTTAAATTCGCATAAGGTATTTTCAGAGTGAGTGTTACAATTGTGGTATTTATGGAGGTGCTTAAGAAGAATACAATGGCTTATGGGCCTTAGGGTAGTGTAGTTTTATGTTAGGATGTCTTGTAGTGAGCTTTGGGTAAAGTAGTAGTGTTCTGACAAGGAGAAATGGCAACTTGAGGATAATCCAGAAGAAACTCGGAGAAAATAGGACAAATGGGTAACATGCTGGATCAATATGGTAATGGTATGCTCGGTTCTTTTAGTTCTTATGATGAGGTGAGGCTTTACGGGTGTTTTGTGGCAATACTCTTGGATTTGGCAACTTGTGTGGCTTGGTGGAGTTATAGGAATTTAGTTCTGATAGCTTGGTTATGTGCAAATGGATTTCAAAGTGTTGTTAATGGTTTCTACCATGGGTTGAACCGGATATATTCTACCGGTGTAGGGAACGTGTTGTGTATTATGAATTCCTCCTGGAAGGAAGCAAGATGAAGGTTACCGAATGACCGGGTATGTAATTTGCTGGTTACCCAAAGTTGATAATGATATTCTCGTGCTTGTCACATGATGACATGATAGATGTGATGTGTGGTGCGGGATTAAGATTTTTGTACAAGGTGGCAGTTCATTCTTGAAAGGAAGATCACAAATTTTGGACAGAATGGTCAATTTCAGATAATTAGATGAATGTTATAACTGCTCGGTAATCCCTGAGAAGGGTGCACATTTCAAAAGGCGCATTGTGTTTTGACTTACGGATGTTCATTGGTATTGCAGTAGTCACCTGGTTGATAGACTGCTGATATTCATTGCTATGTGGCACGGAAGAATTATGAAAGTATTCCTTATGGGAAGATCGTGAATGGAAGATGTGTTAGTCATTCTAGTGTTAGAGTTGAGATCAGTTACAGTGATTCATGTGTTTGATGAATTTGGAGACTGGGAGTTCTCAGAAGTATATTATTTCAGGTTGCGGCCTGTTTGAGATGAGTATTTTCTTTAAACTCAGTGGAGGCACTAGTTGCGTTAATTATTTGTGATAGCTACGCGCTATAAGTGTGCATATATGAGAGATTTGAGTCAATATGTGAGCATCCAGGCATGTATTCATACTCAAAAGGATTCTTAGGCTATGATATGCCTATAGTTGACTGTTAATCATAAAGTTATAACTTTTCTCATGTTCATACCTTTGTTGAAAACTATCTGGGCTACATTTGAGGTTACAAAGAGGCTAATTTCCTTGAATAAATAGGGTAGTTACTATTTCTGCGTTAAATTGCCAATTTGAAGTGTGATAGTAGACTTTGCACATGCTTACACTATGGCATGTTATTTATATCGGTTCAGGAGCATGGGAATCTTATTCCTGTATGATATGCTGGGACTGGAGGCCTGTGACCATGGCCGGCGATTCATATTATTGGCACGTGAGTCATCCGTGCCGTGTGTGGGAATTTTATTTCTATGATACTTTATCTGATTCATTAATTTCCTTCCTCTACAATTGTGCACATGCGCCTACGGCTTCACGAAATTTGAGGAGTTGGTTCTAACATTGCGGTTGTGGTAGTGCTTATTGAACTTGCAATACGATTCTCTTCCTTGAGACATCTCCCATATTTGGGTGCACGGATGGCATGGGTTGTGGCTCTGAGTTATATTGGTACGGCATGTCTGTGAAATAGTTGTGTTTAGTAATATAAGGTCATTGGACCTGGAATGGGAACTATCAGGTTTAATTTCGGTATATTCAGGAGTATAATATTGAAAGTCGGCTCAGAAAGCGATTACGGTTCTGGTTGGGGCGAAAGAGCTCCGTGACTTGTTGATCTGGTAAGTGGTCATGAAATTTCGCGTGTTTCTTTTATTATCAACAGTGTACGAAGGTTTTGGAATGAGGTTTGGTTCAATATGGGTTTAATACTAGTATGTGGTTGGTTTTGGAGTAGTCACTGTGATCAGGAATGGTGCTACGAGTATGCGAGTTGTGTAATATGTTGGTTGATTATATCCTTGGTTATAGTTATAGCTCGATGCAACTTGTTCGGACTTATACGGTGTATAAATGTAAGATTTGTGTCTTGAAAGAAATTCTAAAGGTTGGAAATTAAACTCCAAGGTTTTTGGGCTAAGGTTATATTAATGATTTTCAGTTGCATTGTGTTGTCAAGCTTATATGGAATAGGGTGACGTGGGTTCACCCTGGGTACGTGTGTGGTGAGATGAAACAGTGATTTGATGGCTTGGAAACAACTCTTGGCACGTTCGAGGACGAACGTATATTTAAGTGGGGGAGAATGTAACGACCCGGCCAGTTGTTTTGAGTATTACAACCCCGATTCCCCTATTTTCTGCTCAAATTATACTTTACAGTTGTTGTGTGACTTGTCGGGCAATTGGTTCTGGTCCGGTGAAGTTTTGGAATGAATTGGAATACTTAGTTCCAAGGTTTAAAGCTTAAGTTGAAATAGTTGACCAGATATTGACTTATGTGTAAATGACCTCGGAATTTATTTCTGATGATTCCAATAGCTCCGTATGGTGATTTTGAACTTAGGAGCGTGTCCGGAAAATGTTTTGGAGGTCCGTAGAGGAATTAGGCTTGAAATGCCGAAAGTTTAATTTTTGAGAAGTTTGACCGGGGGGTTGACTTTTTGATATCGGGGTCGGAATCTGATTCTGAAAATTGGAATACCTCTGTTATGTCATTTATGACTTGTGTGCAAAATTTGAGGTCAATCGGACGTGATTTGATAGGTTCCGGAGTCGTTTGTAGAAATTAGAAATTTCAAAGTTCATTAGGCTTGAATTGGGGGTGTAATTCATGGTTTTAGCATTGTTTTAGGTGATTTGAGGGTTCGACTAAGTTCGTATGATGTTTTAGGACTTGTTGGTATATTTGGTTGAGGTCCCGAGGGGCTCGGATGAGTTTTAGATGGTTAACGAGTTGGATTATGGACTTGAAACTCTACTGGAATTTTTCTGATGCACCATCTGGTTTCTTTCATCGTGTTCGCGAGTGGAGCCTCGCGTTCGCGAAGAGGAATTGACAGGCTGGCAATATTTTCTCTTCGCATTCCCGAAGAGAAGAACGCGTTCGCGAAGGGTGGACTGGGTGTGCATCGCGAACGCGAGAGGTGTTACAAGTTCGCGAAGAAGAGAGGAAGCAGCTGAGGACCCCAGACAATTGGTCTACGCGTTCGCGCAGGGGGTGTCGCGTTCGTGTAGTGAGGGGGAACGAAGCATCGCGTTCGCGATGGGTTGAATGCGTTCACGTAGAAGGCATTGAGGCAGAGGCATTTTGTGCTTCGCGAACGCGAGGGTGATGTCGCCTTCGCGAAGGAGGAATTTGGACGGGAGCTATTTTGTGCTTCGCGAACGCGAGGCATTGACCGCGTTCGCGAAGAAGAAAAGCCTGGGCAGTGACGGATCTGAGCTCGGGAAGAGGCAATTTTTGGGAGTTTTTCAAGAAAAACAACGGGGTAAGTGATTCTAACTTGGTTTTGATTAAATTACACGAATCTATTATTGTTTTTATCAACAAATTAGTGTTTTGGGTTGAAAATAGTAGAAAAATTCATAGACTTTAATTGAGGATTTGAAGGCTGAGTTGTGGTCGGATTTGAGTAATTTTGGTATGGTTGGAATCGTGGTTGGATGGGGGTTCAGATTTTGTGAGTTTTATCGGATTCCGAGACGTGGGCCCCACAGGTGATTTTTGGGGCGTAATTTCGAATTTTTGGAAAATATTAGTATTTTGATATGGAATTAATTTCTATAATTTTTGTGAGCTGAATTAAATTAATTGTGACTAGATTCGAGGAGTTTGGAAGTTGATACACGCAGAATGGAATTTCTGGAGCGTTGCTTAGCTTGCTCGACATTGGATTTGACTTGTTCAAGGTAAGTAACTCTTCTAATCTTGGAATTGAGGGTATGAACCCTGAATATATGTATTTCGTGAATTGTTGGGAGGTGATGCACATGCTAGGTGACGGGCGTGTGGGCGTGCACTATAAAAATTGTAACATAATTGTTTATGTGAAATTTTATAGTTAAATGATCTTGGCATTTTCCATGCGGTTTTATGAGTTGAAGAAATTGAGTTGAAAAGCATATAAAAAGAAAATCATGTTGAGGCTATGTGCCATTATTATTGGGACCCACATAGGTTATATTATTGTGAATTATTTATTTTAAATTGAAAATTCATACTCAGTCATATACATTTCATTGCATATCATATCTCAGTTTCTGTTGTTATTTATTGATACATCATATCATCATTTTTGGGCTATTCTCATGACATTGTGAGCCCATGAGAGAGAGACTGGAGAGATTGATGTCTGAGAGAGGCCGAGGGCCTGATTGTGAGGATATTTTGGGATCGGGCTGCACGCCGCAGCAGGCCATGTTGACTTTATATATATTATTACTATTATATGGATCGGGGCTTGCAGTAGGCCTTATTGGCTTCTTATTGCACGTGAGTTAGCCGTGCAGCACGTGAGTTGGCCGTGCGGATCCTTATATTATTATTGCACGTGAGTTGGCCGTGCAGCACGTGAGTTGGCCGTGCGGATCCTTATATTATTATTGCACGTGAGTTGGCCGTGCAGCACGTGAGTCGGCCGATCGGATCCTTATATTATTATTGCACGTGAGTTGGCCGTGCGGATCCAGATATTTATATTATGGCACGTGAGTTGTCCGTGCAGCACGTGAGTTGTCCGTGCTTATAGCGCTTTGGCTGTAGGAGCCCTTCATGAGTCTGTACACACCCCCAGTGAGCGCAGTCGACTATAAACAGGGATCGGGCTGCATGCCGCATCATGTATTGTATAGCGCTGAGTGATTGAGTATGCTGAGCACAGTGAGAGAGAGAATGCGATACAATGAGATTGAGTACTCTGAGAGAGTGTGAGTACATGAGTGCAATCTCTGAGATACATTGCATTGACATGCACACATGACACATATGCATAGAGATGTATTTTCTCATATTGTACGGTATCACATTATTCATGATTTCTCACACATGCTGACAGATGGTCATAGTGATGCATTTGTTTTACACTGGTTATTTGGGAAAGAAAATGAGATATTTTATTTATTATTGAAAGGATTTTGGAAAAAGTAATTGCTTTCAAACTTATTCATATTTTTGGCAACTTCGGCAATCGATTTGGGTTTTCACTGATGTATTTGAAAGGAAGAACTATTATTTTTAAAATCATGATTTGGCTAAGCATTTTATCTCTGTGTTTCTTCTTGTATTATTTATTTTATGTTGTTATGGATTGTTGTGGACTAGTGGTTTTGGACCCCGACCTTGGTAGAAGCTCGTCACTGCTTTCAACCTAAGGCTAGTTTTGTTACTTACTCAGTACATGGGGTCGGTTGTACTGATACTACACTTCTGCATATTACGTGCAAATGTTGGCTGTTGTTGTTGTTATTGTGCTCGATGGTTGCGGGATTTGAAGATGTACCTGCGTTCCTGTTGTAGCTGCCTCTTGTTCAAGGTAGCCTTAGATTTATAAAAATTCTGTTTATGTATTATTCAAAAAGACTATGTATTTATTTCATTTTCGCTTTGTATAGTCTATTCTTAGAAGCTCATGATTGTACTACCAGTTCTTGGGGATTGTATAAGATCAGGATCTTTATTCACTTAAATTTCTTTAATAATTATTATTTAAATTGGTTAGTTGGAAATTGGCTTACCTAACGGGATGGGTTAGGTGCCATCACGACTAGTTGGATTTTGGGTCGTGACAACCCGCTTCTGCGGCTCCGCACCTGCGGAAAATCCAACGCAGGTGCGGCTCTAACTCAACCCAGCAGCCTCCGCTTTTGCGGCCCAAATAGTCTGATGCGCTTCCGCTTCTGCGGACAACAAGCGGTTCTGCGCTCACGCACCTGCATGCCAAAGTCCGCTCATTCGGCCCCAGGCCTTCTTGGGCAATTCCGCTTCTGCGATTTCCCCTCAGTATCTGCTGCTTCGCAGGTGCAAACATTTCCTCGCACCTGCGATCCTGCCTAACTTGCCCAAAACCTCTTCTGCGACCCTCTTGGCCGCTTCTGCGGCTTTGCTCCTGCGGCCAAAACCTCGCAGGTGTGGTTACACCAGATGCCAGTTGCTTCAGCATTTCTCCCAAGTCCAAACTCGATCCGTTTTCAATTCAATTCGCACCCGAGACCCCCGGGACCTCGTCCAAACATACCAACACATCCCAAAGTACAATATGAACTTAGTCGAAGCCTTAAACCACGTCAAACAACATCAAAAAACATGAATCGCTCCTCGAATTATACTTATAAATTTCTCAATTTCTAAATTCTATATCCTGTGCCGAAACATATCAAATCAATCCGGAATGACTTCAAATTTCATACACGAGTCATAAATGACATAACGAAGCTATTCCAAGGCTCAGAATCCCAAACGGATATTGATAACATTAAAATCCACTTCAAGTCAAATTTAAGAATTTTTTAAACTTTTAAAATATCAACCTTCCATAATAAGGGCCGAAATGCTCCCGGGTGATCCGATACCCAACCCGAACATATGCCCAAGTTCGAAATCATCATACGAACCTATTAGAACCTTCAAATCACGATTCTGAGGCTGTTTACTCAAAAGTCAAACCTTAGTCAATTTCTCCAACTTAAGTTTCCGAATTTAGAATTTTCTTTCCAAATCAACTCCGAACTTCCCGAAATTCGATTCCGACCACACGTACAAGTCATAATACCCGAAGTGAAATTACTCAAGACCTCAAACTGCTGAACGACGCGCTAGAGCTCAAAACGACCGGTCGGGTCACTACACAAGAGATAAGAACTTATAAGAGTGATCTCCAGTACTGCAAGCTACAAGGAACTTTATGTATCTTTGAGAGTTTTATTCTTGAGAGTATTTCTATTCTTTTCACAATGTTACATTAGATGTTTTATTTCAGTTTGTAGAACCATCTTTTCTTCTAATTTTGACTGAATTTCGTGTCTTCACTATTTTTAGAATAATATTAATGTAGTCCTTTCAGAATCAACTATAAGAAATTCCATTATAATCATAAAAGGCCGGATTCAAATGCATCTGCATACATGGTTATATGCTTGAACAAAGAAGTAATGTTCGATCTTCAAAACATGTAAGAGTAGATTAATCAAAATATAATTAATATATTATACTTTTGCGATAGTGATTCATTTTTTATAATCTTTTGAAAATAATTACTATATTTTATTGATAAAAATAGTACAATTTTTATGAGAAAAAGTAAAAAGATAGTTTTTTGTTAGTTGTTAATCCGGTTTGTGTCTTCTAGAATGAACTTAAGAATATATAGTTTTCCAACAAAAAATCAGAAAAAACTCTTAAATCTCAAGAATATGTATTCAAAATTTAAAGTAATGTATCATAAAACTGGGTAATATTTAAGTTGAATATATAGTGACTAAGATGATGAAGGACTTCTTATGAGATTGAGTTTCTTACTACTATCAGAGTTATCTAAATATGTTCAACAATTATTATTTTAGGAGTTCATTTTTGTTCATTTAACTTCTATCATATACCTCAAATAACTTTATAATAAAATATTAATGTGATTTAAAAAAAAATATTTATTGAGACAAGGTACACGCGCAAAATGCGTACCCAAAAACTAGTATGAAAGTAAAAGTCAAGATATTTTATACAATATTTGTTTTGATTGTTACTTTAATTTTATTGTATCTCATCGTTAAATCTGTCGTTATGTAACGACAAAAAGTGTCACTTTATGTAATGACGGATTTGGTGCGTGGCGTCGTTATCTAATTTTTTCCTCTCATTTTGCCCTACCTTATTATTAAATAATCATATTTTATCCTTTATTCTAATTTTTAATAATATAATTTTACTATGTAACTTATTTTTCTCAGTAGTGTTGCAAGTGTATTCTTCATGTTTTTGTGCGTGGCATCGTCAAACAACGGCAAACGATACAATTTATTCAAATGTTGTATTCATCAAACAATACAACATAATATAATACAGTACAATACAATACACTACGATACATTATGAAATAACATGTAACAACCATCCAAACAAGTTGTTAGCGAAATTAACTTTCATCTATAAGTATGGGAAGTCATTTTTTGCATTTGACTTCTGTCCTTAACAACTTGTTTGGATAGTTGTTACCTATTGTATTGTATCATATTGTTGCTTTAAATACAATATTTGTTTTGATTGTTACTTAAAATTTATTATATCATATCGTTAAATATGTCGTTACGTAACGACGAAAAGTCTTACTTTATGGAACGATGGACTTGGTGTGGAGGCTTTGTTACCTTGCTTTTTTCTCATCTTGGCCTTCTTTAGTATTAAATAATTATATTTTATTCTTTACCCTATTTTTTAACATAATAATTCTACTCCGCAATATATTTTTTCTTAGTAATGCTGCAAGTTTATTTTTCACATTGTTGGCGCGTGACATCATGAAACGATTCCAAACGATACAATCTATTCAAATGTCGTATTCATCAAATAATATAATATATTATAAAATGACATGTAACAATAATCCAAACAAGCGATAAATGAGTGAAGATATTATGCCCATTTTGGATTCTCGTAACCAAACATCAAAACTGCCTTTCTCGTGTAAAATATTTTCCTGAAAAATGACTTCCATCTTATCATACATATCGTTCAATATGCGAACAAGTTATATTAAAATTCTAATATGAGATGGTTTACTCTGGACATACACAAACTTTGCATCCTAATTATCCCCCACCCCATTCCCTCTGAATTTAGCATTTTGATGGCTTTTACCCTATTTAGATGACGATGTGACAAAGAGCTAGGAAAATAAAAAATTTATTTTTAGCCAGACTATATTTTTTTTTATTTCTTCGTTATATGCAATGGTTATTTATATTAACTGTATATTTTCTTTGTCGACCAAATCTGTAGAATTTCCGTTGAAATTTAATTATAGCCAAATAAGTTTCTTTAACTATAAAATAATAAAATTTCACACGTAAGATAAGTATCTTTAACATTATCGTATAAATTATCTTCGAATTACTTATATTAATAAATAAATAAATTAAATATAAGATAAAATAATTTCATAGTTTATGCGAGGTTTATTATCCGTATTCATGATATCAAACGGTCACTGTTAATTTTGTGTCCCATCACTACGTTTTTATCCTTCTTTTTCTTTCGTGTAATAAATTTGAAAATCTTTGTCCTCTTTCGTTTTTGATTGCTCCGTAATTAAGTGTTGTCCCCACTCCCCTCTTAATTTAGAACTGCATATTTCTTTTTATCACATTCAAAGTATTTCAAACTAGTTGCTGGGAGTATTAGATTTTGTCACGCACCAAAAATCGATAAGTACGGGGCTAGCATTTGATGACTTAAACTCCATTCTACCTAACCAACTAACCTGACATATTTGTCATATATAATTTATATATGTGATTGTGAAATGAAGTGTGTAATGCAATTTGAGAAACATAAATAATGAGACCATCTGCCTCATCTTATAGAATAATATAATCAAAATTTATTTCATTACATACTAATACCATATGAGATCCCAAATATATGAAAAAATTAACGCACTACTAATATGGAGCCTTTGTATGAAAATCAAATGCTCAAAATAAATTCTTATGTTATACCAAAACACTAAAAGTGTTAAATAGCCACACTAAACATGAGAAGGACTCACTAAAAATAGCAGCTAGAAGGAGATATCCTTGCTCGTAGCGATATTTAGGGGTGTACAAAGAAAACCGATAAACCGCACCAAACCGATAATTTGAGTCAAACCGGAAAACAAAATCCAATGTGGTTTGGTTTGGTATTGAAAAATAAAACCCAATCATAATTGGTTTGGTTTGGTTTAGTTTTAACTAAAAAAAAGACAAACCGAAACCAAACCAACCCGATAGTACATTTATATAATTTTTAAAAATATTTTATACATATAAATATTTATTGTAGTGTAATTTATAAATATTTCTTAAACTTTTTCATATTTTTATCTTTTAACGTATTATTTCAAGTTTAGACTTAACATTCTTGAATTGTAAATAAATTTTATAGCCCATAATTGTAATAACTCCAACAAAGTTCAAATCAATACTAATGCTAACAAAAGAAATTAAATTCAATACTAGGAATGACGACAATGTTGGATAAATATTTTAGTTTTACATTGGTTTATAATGAAAATGCATAACTTAGTTTATTTTTTTCTTTAGTGCTTAGTTATGTAATTAATATTAGTTCTTATTAGCAATACTTATTTTAGCATGACCTATATAGTATTTTTAGATTATGTTAATTTTTATTATGATTTATTAATTAGCAATATTTTTTAATGTAATTTTATTATTTTATCTTTGTTATTGAATATTTTAGTATAATGCTATGACTTATCTCCTTTTATTAGTTTCTTGAAAAACATATTATATAGTTGTATTTTACTAGGACTTAGGAAATATTTGGAGCACAAGTTATATATTGTTTACCCGTAAAATGGTACAGTTAAATTTATACGTGGTTTCTAGACAAGTAAACTAATTTGATCCTGAAATAATATAATAATTGAAGAAATACGTAGTACTTAGCATTGGAATGTAGATGAAAAAGCAAAGATAGTAATTCCGTGAATACAGTTTTCGAACACAACAATAATGGAATCAAAAAGCAAGAGAGAGAAATTGTATAAAGCTTTTTATAGAATATAATATATGTTCTTGCCAGTAATTTCGTGTCCCTTACAATTATAACTCAACTCACTATTTATAGCTATGTCTAGGGAAGAAGGACCTAGGATCGTGCCCTCCTTTAATATTAATTATGAGGGTCATTGATGAAGATGTAACGTTGAGCGTAAATGCCAAATATTTTGTAACGGGCCGTCACTCTTAATGCTGTAGAATATTCTTTAGTAAATACTACCGGGCGCAGAGCATTTAATACACTTTTATGAACGTTATCCGTTCCGGTGACAAGCGCAGTGGCTGCATTCGGTCCTCAGCCATTCCATCTTAGATTTCACGTGTCCTACTTTTAGTCAGTCACGCGTCATATCATATTTTACCATGTATAGATAGTCCTCCTGCTTTCCGGTGACATAACTTTGTGTTACCGGAAAGTTGATAGAAATAACTTTTTGGCGGAAATTACTATAATTCCCTCTGAAGGTCTCTGACATTTGATTAGACATACGTCTCTCCGCATTTATTGCCCCGAACACGAGTCATCCCATGATTCAGCACAACTTTAGCCGGTTATCGAGGTAATCATGGCCATGAATTTAGCCGCCAAAAGTTTACTTATATGCAACTTTCTGTAACGACCCGGCCGGTCATTTTGAGAGTAATAGCCCCGATCCCCTATTAACTACTTTTCCCATATCTATTTTTGCTAGTGTGACTTGCCGGGATGCTTGGTTTGAAGTTTCGGAGTGTTTTGGGACACTTAGTCCCTAAATGAGAGCTTAAGCCTTAAGATTTGGGCCGTAATTGAAACTGTGTGAAGACGACTCCGAAATGGAATTCCGTCAGTTTCGTTAGCTCCGTTAGGTAATTTTGGGTTTAGGGGCGTGTCCGGATTGTGTTTTGGAGGTCCGTAACTCATTTTGTTCTTCGCGTTCGCGAAGGGGAGGACGTGAATGCGAAAGTATGGTCTGTGTGTGCATCGCGAACGCCTGAGTGGTGTCGCGTTCGCGAAGAGGAGTGAGGCTATTAGGGACCCCAGGTCCTTGTTCTACACGTTTGCGAGGTGGTGGTCGCGTTCGCGAAGGTCTGAGCTGGTAAATCTTCGCATTCGCGAAGGGTTAAATTTGTGGACAGATGAGTTGTGCTTCGCAAACGCGAGGGACCTGTCGCGTTCGCGAAGAAGAGAGGTCTGGACAGAAAGTTTAAGTTCAGAAAACATTTTCAACGATTTGGAGCTCGGATTGAGGCGTTTGTTGGGAGATTTTCAGAGGAAACAACGGGGTAAGTGTTCTTAACTCAATATTGGTTAAATTACCCGAATCCATGGTTGTTTTTATCATCTAATTGGTGAATTAAGTTGGAATAGTTTGAAAACCCTCTTGGATAAATTTGATGATTTGAGGGCCGAATTGTTATCGGAATTTAGTAATTTTGATATGGTTAGACTCGCGGTGGAATGAGCGTTCCTATTTTGTTACTTTTATCTGATTCCGAGATGTGGGTCCCACAGGTAATTTTTGAGTTAATTTCAGAATTTTTGTTAAAATGTTGATTTCATTAATTAGATGAGTCTATTATGGTTGTATTTATGATATGTAATTGCTTTTGGCTAGATTTGGGCCATTCGGAGCCGGATATTCGTGGGAAAGGCATTGTGACCGATTGATTGAGCTTGGTTTGAGGTAAGTGGCTTGCCTAATTTTATGTGGGGGAAATTCCCTTATGATTTAGAACTATTGTGCTATGTGAGCGCCGTATACGTGAGGTGATGAGTACGTACACGGGCTAGTTGTGGAAAAACCCAATTTTTTTACTGAGCAGCAACATGTTTTTCTATTATTTTGAGTTATACCATTTTAATGAGTACTAATCTACTTTCAGCTCTTAATTGAGTTATTCCAATATGTGTAGCTATTATGTTTAGTCTAATACAACATGTCTACGTGTTTTAATTGTTTATGTGAATTATGTGCATCATGCTTAATGAATTTCCTGCTTCTTCCCTGACTAGTACTTAGTCTAAATTGTAAGAATTTCGTGATGTAGTTGTATTTCTATCATTCGCGCTGCATATTTATTTTGGGACTATGGAACGGTATTCCGGGAGATCCCCCTGTACTGCATATTTAATTTGGGACTACGGAATGGTATTCCGGGAGATCCCCCTGCACATTTACTTTGGGACTACAGAACGGTATTCCGGGAGATCCCCTGCACATTTACTTTAGGACTACAGAACGGTATTTCGGGAGATCCCCCTGCACATTTTTTGGGGACTACGGAACGGTATTCCAGGAGACCCCCCTGCATATTTATTTTCGGACTACGGAACGGTATTTCGAGAGATCCCCCTACACATTTATGTTTGGGACTACGGGACGGTATCTCGGGAGATCCCCTGTTGTGTTTATGTGTACTAAGCTGTTACCTTCTATGATTTCATTGTTGTTTAATTTCAGCTTTTATTTTATTGCGGTATTACACTCTATATTGTTTTATTATATATTTGCCAGTGGGTCCTTGACCTGACCTCGTCACTACTCGACCAAGGTTAGGCTTGGCACTTACTGGGTACCGATTGTGGTGTACTCATGCTACTCTCTGCACATGTTTTTCGTGTGCAGATCCAGGTGTACCTTATCAGCCGCACTATCAGTGAGTCGGGACAGCTTTGGAGACTTCAAGGTATATCTTCCACGTCTGCAGATCTCGGAGTCCCCTTCTACTCTTTCTCATGTCCATTATATTCTGTATTTTTCTTTGTTAGATTCTGATGTATAGAGACACTAGATTTTTCCTTCTGTAGTTTGTGATTCACGATGTTCTGGGTTTTGGGATTTGTTGTGTATTTTTGAATAGTTGGTTAAATTTATATTTTTATTTCATTATTTCGCAAATGTTAGGCTTACCTAGTTGTAGAGACTAGGTGCCGTCACGACGTCACATGGAGGGGAAATTGGGTCGTGACACTTCCTTTTCCTTTGCGTTTCACAATTGCTTGAGCTTCTAATTTGCATCCTTGTTTTCCATCCTTTTTCTAATTTTCTTCAAACACAAACTCTTTACATTCAACCTCCAAACGTGGTGATTCTACGAAGAATAAGAACAAAACCGAGGATTCTGTTCCTCCAATAGTGGATTCCATCATCCCAAGAAGGCTTAGTACTTCAAAGGATTTTGAAGAGAAATTTCCTACTGCTAACCCCCGTACATGGACTATTAGTAGGTACCCATCTTCCATTCTTCCTTCCAGTATTCCTGCTATGAAGGAGGACAACTGCTACAATGAGTTGGAAATCATCGCTCCTGATCTATCGGAGCGAGTGACCCTTCCCAAGGAACGTTTTACATACTTTTTCACGTATCCCTTTACTTTGGGTGCATTTTCTTTGAGTGAAAAGCTTGATTCCGTGATTACGGAGTTTTGCCTTCGCTACCAGGTATGTTTGGCAGGTAAGTCCTTCAGTATGGAGGATGATTGCCTGCCTCCGACGCTTGTGCCAAGAAACTCGAGAGGAGCTAACCTTAGCTCATGTGACGAATCTATATTCCCCCAAAATCTTCCGCGGGGGAATGATAAACCATTGCAAGCGTGACCACCATGCTTTGTTGTCTAGCATAGATGATGACAACAACTGTGGGTGGATGGAGTGGTTCGTTGTAGTTGCCACCAACGACATCATTCTGATAAGGGCTTCATCCTTTCCGATTGCTTGGAACCGCACTCGTAAGTTCTTCGTATAATATTTCTTTTACTAGATATTCTTCTATGGTCGTACCATCTCTTCACCCTTCACATTTTTCAGCAACTCGATGGCTCCCACCGGTGGTAGAAGGTTTGAATCGGTGGGTTCATAAATTTTTGGACGTTACAACACCCAAAACTTGTTTGTGGAAAGAACTAGCCCTTAAATACCGGTGAAAGGCCAAAAAGCATGGTAACTCTAATTTACCTTGCTTCCATTTTTGTATATGAAGAACTTGTTGAACCCTTCTGACTTTGTTCATGGAATTAGGTCTACCTGAGGGCTCTGTTGTTGTCCCCGATGAGGATGTTCTGGCTAATCCTGTTGATGCAACGAGGCTGCTTCAGGAAGTACTTACTCGAACAGGTATCTCCGGGCATGTTTCGGATGAAAATATTTCTTTACAGAGTCCCGGTTGGAGGATAAACAAACAAAAAGAAGACGCTCCTCCGCGGTCGGGCACAAAAATAAAAGGGCAAAGGTTGATGCCCCCGAATCATCTCTGGTGGCGATGATGACCGGTATTCCTTCTGGGCCGATCATAGACACTGTGATGATTGATGATAATGAAGAAGTTCTTGATGGGGGAGCTCCTTTACACAGAAGGCGACGATCCTCATCATCTTAACAGGATGCTCGGCCTGTTGATATAGTTACACTAACTGAAGACGATGTCTCGGCACTTTGGGTAGAGTCTGATTTGGTAAAATATGCCAACTCCCGTTTTTGGTCCCTAATTGCTACAACTGGTGCTGTGGGGCTGAGTACCAAGTCCTTGTCGTCTTTGGTTGGCGAGTATCAAACAACCATCACTGCATTTGACGTAGCTGATTCTCACTCTTCAACTCCATCAGCTTCATCTCCACCTTCACCAACACCAGCAACTGCTACATCACTTCCATCTTCGTCTACTCTTCCACCAGCGATTGCTACACTATCTCCATCGGCCACACCTGACCATGAAGAAGGTGTTCCTATTCCACAGTCCCTAGTTCATGGAAACTTGGGGCAAAATTATACAGCTCCTTCTGAAGATCTACAAAGGAGGAGGAACATTACTCTTTCGGTCTCTACCGGGTGCAACCTGCTATCACAGCCGGTGGAGCTTTCTAATTACCTAAAGCCTTTGGCTTCAGAAAAAGATTGGGAAAAGATTCAGACACTCAGTGTTTGTTGAACAATGCTATGCATAACGCCGCGGCGGTACGTTCCTTCTTTCCTCTATTATTTCTTCTACTTTTGAATGAATGTATTCTAAGTTTTTCCTCTTCTTATTTTATAGGCCAACTTTCTTGCCTCTGCGGGCCTTCAAAGGATGATTTGTGAGAAGGAAGAACTTACTTTTGAACGGATCAACTTTTGGCGGAAGGGGACCAGAATGTTCTCCGCTTCTCGGAACTGGAAACCAGAGCTACTGAGGCCACTGTTTTGGAGGCTCGTTTGCAGTAAAGCAAGCAAGAAGTGGTAACTCTCAGCCAAGAAATTGGGCCGCTGAGGGTTAATTTTTATGAGGCCAGGGCCAAATGGGCAGAAGTCCAAAACTCCATTCTTGCTGCAACCGACCGTGAGGCTGCCTCCGCTGAAAGAGTGATTAACTTAGAGGCAGCCTTGAACTCCAAAAGTGAAGAGTTTGCTGCTTTGGAGGCGAAACATGCCCAGCTAGAAGAGAAGTATAGCAAAACTATCGAGCATAATAGGATATTTAGTTCAATTGTCGGCAAACTTGACGTCAGCCTCAAATCTGCTAGATCCACCCGGGAAAACCTTTATATTAAGGTTATTCAACTAAACGAAGAACTTAAGCGACGAGCGGCTTCCATCATTGTTTAAAAACTTATTCCATGTATAGCATGAGGAGGAAAACCTTGGAAGAGGCCAAAGCTGGTATCATTGATGTTGATGCCGAAATTGCTAAGGCCCGAGAGCTTGAGTTGGTTGCAAAAAATAGACTCCCGGTGCAGTCTGATGCTCCAGGTTCTTCTGATTCCGGTTCCGAGTTTTCGGAAGCTGAAGAAGGATCGAAAGGCGATGAGGCCGAAGACCAAACTAGGGAAAGCGTTGAGCCATCGGCGGAACCACCTACTCTTCCTGGCAATGCAGATACTTCTCTTCCTCCTGGTTTCGGAGGCTCTGCAGTTTAGCTTTTTCTTTTCCCATTTTGCACTTCTAATGTTTTGGCCCGTTCTTCTAAATAAAGGCATATTTTCTTCTTTTTTTTCAAGTGCCGTTTGAGTCTCACTTTCATTTGAATATCCATGCAAGCCTTCAACTTTTGCATTTGCTCAAGTATTCTGCGCATGTTGTTCAATTCGCGCTTTGCTATGTGTAGTCTCGGATGCCTTTTCTTCGAAGCATTTTGGTTCCGAGTATTATCCCTTTTACGTGAGGGTTTTTATGAATATTTGCACAAGTTTCCCTTTACATAAGGGTCTTTATGAATATTTGCGCAAGTTTCCATTTTACATGAGGGTTTCTACGAATATTTGCGCAAGTTTGCTTTTTGCGTCCTTTTCATTTGCGACTTCGGGAGTATTTTTTCCCGATGAAATTTTGGATTCCGGGCATTGATTCTTCCGGAACCAACCATTTAATGTGAGAATTTTTAATAGAGAGGGCCCTCTTATGTTTACGGTGCTCTTGAAGAGGACGTCTCCTGTTCATTACAGCACTAATATTTGAAGTATTTGTTTAACTTTTAAATGACAAAATCAGCTCATCGCTCAGACACGAAACAAGATAAAAGCAAAAGGATTTCATTTTATTCCTTCTATTTCCAAAGATTACATAAGCATTTTGCTATGTAGAAAAGAAATTTCCATTACTTGTGGCTATTTTGTACAACTTATTTCTATGGGGCTGACTGCGCAGTCCCCGGTCCTGATGATGTATTTTGTTTCAAGATTTTTGTTCTCAGTTAACGTGGCAGTCATTGTTGTCGTATCCTCATATCATTACCCACAATGTTTGAATGCGAAGAATGCGAATTTGAACACTGGAAGTCTTGTATCTTCAAAGGTCCCACCAATAAATTTCTAGGTAATCCTTTACTCGGTAACATGTTTTGTTTCCCCTTAGGAATCCATGCTATTGAGAAAAAGAATACCTAATAGTCCTCTGGCAGTTTGTGCCCGTGAACGGTCGGGTAACCTCTGTTCGGTAGCAAACTTAACTTCCCGGTGGGAATTTGCTCTTGAAATAAAGATTACCTAATCGTCCCCGAGTAGAAGCTTGTTTGTTTGCCTTGCTATCAAAGGTCTTATTGATATTGTCTTCGTAGTATGCTTTCCGTAGCTACCTCGTTAAAAACCTTGCTAGAAAAACCCAATTGGGACAAAATCTGAATGAAGGGAAAAAGAGTGACGCACATACTTTCTGTTTGAGTGTTGTTCATCAGCAATAATATCTTTTGAGGTGTACCACATTCCAGTTGCTGGGCAACTTGTCTCCATTCTGGTTCTCCAACTCGTATGAACCTTTCCTAGTGACAGCTGAAATCCGGTAAGGGCTTTCCCACGTTGGACCTAGCTTTCCCGTGTTTAGCTCCCGGGTATTTTTGTGTTACTTTTCTTAGAACCAAGTCTCCTACCTTTAAAAAAAGGAAGTTGGATCTCCGATTGTAATATCGTTTCATCCTCTGCTTTTGAGCTGCCATTCTTATATGCGCAAAGTCCCTGCGTCCCTTGAGCAGTTCCAAGTTGATTAGCATTGCTTCGTCGTTTGATTCTTCATTTGTCTAAGAATATCTCAAAGTGGGTTCGCCCACTTCAACCGGATTTGGCCATTGTTCGGTAGGCCCATAGGACTCCGGGCAACTCTTCGGGCCATTTGCCTTTTGGTGCTTCCAACCTTTTCTTGAGGTTTTGAATGATCACTTTGTTTGTTGACTCCGCTTGACCGTTTGCGCTCGGATGATAAGGTGAGTATGTGATTCTCTTTATTTTTAGGTCTTCGAAGAACTTTGTAACTTTTGCACAGATAAACGGTGGCCCATTGTCACATGCTATCTCTTTTGGTATTCTGAACCTGCAAATTATATTTTTCCACAGGAAATCGACAACTTCGCGTTCTCTGATTTTCTGATAAGAAGCTGCTTCCACCCATTTAGAAAAGTAATCAGTCAAAATTAAAAGAAACCTTAACTTTCCAGGAGCTGGTGGCAGTGGTCCGACGATGTCCATCCCCCATTTCATGAATGGCCATGGGGATAGAACCGAATGTAAGGGTTCTGTCGGTTGATGTACTAGTGATGCGTAGCGTTTGCACTTATTACATTTTTGTATGAAATCTTTGGCGTCTTGTTCTATACGAGGCCAGTAATATCCTGCGCGTACCAATTTCAGCACCAAATACTCTGCGCCTGAGTGATTGCCGCATATCCCTTTGTGGATTTCTCTCATGACATAGTCATCTTCTGATGCTCCTAAACACCGGGCCAGCGAGCCTTGGAAAGATTTTCTATACAATTGGCCTTTCCTGAAGCTATAACGTGCATCTTTGGTGCGTAACGTCGTAATGCTTTGGGATCATCGGGCAACTTTCCATGCTCGAGGAAGTTGATTATTTCGTTCCTCCAGTCCTAGACCAGACTAGCCGAATTTACATCGTAGTAACCCTCCGTATCAAGGACTGAGCTCATTAGTTGTACCACCGTTCCGGACTCCGATCCTTTTATTTCTATCGATGAACCTAAGTTTGCTAATGCATCCGCTTCTACATTATCCTCACTCACCATATGAGTTATTGACCACTCACGGAATCGAGCCAATAGAGCCTGGACCTTTACCATGTATTGTTGCATACGTTCTTCTTTGGTATCAAAGATCCCGTAAACCTGATTTACCACCAGCTGTGAGTCGCATTTGATTTCTATAACCTCAAAACCAAGTCCCCGGGTCAATTCGAGCCCTGCAATCAAAGCTTCATACTCTGCTTCATTGTTAGTTAAAGGGAATGTTGATGGCTTGCCTTAAGGTTTCCCCCGACAGCGTGATTAAAACTATTCTGATCCCGGACCCTTTTACGTTTGAGGCTCTGTCCGTAAATAAGGTCCAAACCCCTAATGGCGATTCTGACACCATTACTGCTTCATTGGTTGCCAGAGGTAGCAGTCCCGGACTAAAATCGGCCACGAAGACAGCCAAGACTTGTGACTTAGTGGCAGTCCTCGGTTTATATTCTATGTCGAATTCACTCATTTCGACGGCCCATTTGGCCAATCTGCCCGAGAGCTCGGGTTTATGAAGGATGTTCCGCAAACAAAAAGTACTCACCACAGCTATTGGGTGGTATTGAAAATAGGGTCTCAGCTTTCGAGCGGCGACTACGAGAGCTAAAGCCAGGTAGACTAGCAATATTTTGCATTCTTTCGATTTCTAGAGCAATGGAGGGCTTGATAAGTGCTTCTTCAGGTCCCTCAAAGCCTGCTGGCACTCTGGCGTCCATTCGAAATTGTTTTTCTTTTTGAGCAATGTAAAGAAGCGATGATATTTTTTCGACGACCAGGAAATGAACCTTCTCAAAGCTGCTAACCTTCCTGTGAGTCTTTGGATTTTCTTCACATTTGATAATTGATCCGGGATATCGTCTATGGCCTTGATTTTGTCGAGGTTTACTTCAATTCCCCTTTGTGAGACCAGAAACCCCAGGAACTTACTGGAGCTGACCCCGAACGCGCACTTCTCAGGGTTAAGTTTCATATTATGCTTCCTCAGGATATTGAATATTTCTTGCAAATGCTAAAGGTGGTCACCTGCATTCAAAGACTTAACGAGCATATCGTCTATATAAACTTCCATGGTTTTTCCTATTTCCTTTTCAAACATCTTATTTACGAGCCGTTGATAAGTGGCTCCGGCATTTTTCAACCCGAAAGGCATTACATTGTAACAATATGTACCAAAATTTGTTATAAATGAAATCTTTTCCTGATCTTCCGGGTACATCTTAATTTGGTTGTACCAGGAATAAGCATCAAGGAAACTCATCAGTTCATGCCCGGTCATGGCATCAATCCTTTGATCGATATTTGGCAGTGGAAACGAATCTTTCAGGCACGCCTTATTAAGATCTTTATAGTCTACACACATACAAAATTTATTGTTCTTCTTAGGAACTACTACTACATTGGCTAGCCAGTTTGGATATCTTACCTCTTTGACCGAATTGATTTTAAGCAAGCGGGTTACCTCTTCTTTAACGAATTTATTCCTGGCCTCGGCAATATGGCGCTTCTTCTACCGTACCGGTGGTACGTTGGGATCCAAACTCAACATGTGCATGACTATTTTCGTCGGGATACCTTTCATATCCTCGTGCGACCATGCAAAATAATCAACATTAATTTTAAGGAATTCAATAAAACCGGACCTGAGCTCGCGATGCAGTCCTGTCCCCAAGTGAAAATTTCTGTCGAAGAATTCTTCAAACAATGCCACTTGCTCTAGTTTCTCTGCCTTGGATTTCGTTGCGTTCGTTTCTTCCGGAACTTGGAAATATCTCGGCACCTGATATTGTTCTAAACGATTCTGCCCCTGGAATAACCTCTTCTAACTCGGGAGTAGGCGCCGGTTCCTGTAATTGCTATGCCGTGCGCTCCTTCCCTTTGATACTGGAATTTGAGATTGCATTCATCTCCCTCCCTACCGGTTGGTCACCTCTTATCTGCTTGATTCCTTCGGGCATCAGAAACTTCAGCAATTGGTGATACATCGAAGGTACAACTTTCATCTCGTGTAACCATGGCCTTCCTAAGATGATGTTGTATCCCATATCACCATCCACTACTTCGAAGAGAGTTGTTTTCATTACTTATTCAGCATTCATGAGCAGCAAGATCTCTCCTCGGATCGTCACGCTCGCAAGGTTGAATCCAGTGAGGAGTTTTGTCACCGGAATAATGCTTCCGGTGAGTATAGCTTGTTCTAATACTCTCCATTGTATGATATTAGCCGAACTTCCTGGATCCACTAGAACACACTTAATTTTAAAATCTAACACATTTAAAAAGATTACCAGTGCGTCGTTGTGTGGTAACAACAATCCGCCTGTGTCTTCCTCTGTGAAAGTGATTTCGTTCTCCTGGAGTCTTTTGCTATCAGTTATCGATACTTTACTCTTCTTTGCTGCCAAAAAAGGTGACCTCATTAATCTTGTTCCCCCCAAAGATCATGTTGATCATTTGGCGTGGATTTTCTTCTCCTACTTTCGAGGATTCTGTGTTGTCTTTGTTGCGATCGTAATTGTTCTTAGCTCGATCACTCAAGAATTCTCGGAGATGACCATTCTTCAATAGCGTTGCCACCTCGTCCCGAAGATGTCGGCAGTCCCCTGTCCGATGACCGTTCATCCCGTGGTATTCGCACCATAAATTAGGATCCCTCTGGCTGGAATCGGACCTCATAGGTCTCGGGAATCGTGCTTCTTTAATATTCCTTATGGTTGACACCGGTTCCACTACAGTGATGTTGAAGTTATATTCTGGTAACCTGGAGTAAGAAAGATCTCAAGACCTCGACGTTTGTTTATCTTGAAGTGATCTATTGCTTCGACCACGATCAGTCCCTCCGTCAATGGTGAACTTGTTTGCTGCACGAAAACCTTTGCCACGGCTTTCGGTATGCTCGTAGGGTAAAACCGACCCCTCGAAGTTCGCCTATCCACGTTATAGTTATCTTTTGGGTTTTCTCTGTTCTTCTCCCGTCCTTTGGCCGATGATGTAGAACTGACCTGGTCATCTTCGATCCTTATGTTCGACTAGTAGCGGTTGTGAACATCTGGCCCGGTTGTTGCTTGAAACTCAAGCAGGCTCTCCTTCGGCTTCCAGGAAATGTCTGAACCTCTCGAATTCAATTCTTTGGTGAATGCTTGAGCTGTCCATTCATCCGGGATGGCCGGGAGCAACATTATTTATTTTTGGAATCGTGTAACAAACTCTCGTAATAATTCTGATTCTCCTTGTGCGATTCTGAATATGTCGGCCTTTCGGGATTGCACCTTTCTGGCCCCGACATAAGATTTAATAAAAGAATCCGCGAGCATCTCAAAAGAATCTATGGAATGCTCGGACAGTGACGAATACCTCGTTAGAGCTCCCCTTGCGAGGGTTTCGCCGAATTTCTTTAGCAATGATGTTAGGCTATAATCCCGTGTTTTAGTCGCTTATTGCACTCTAATTCACTGTACTTTACTTACGTTAAGCTTTAATTAGGCGTGTTTTGCATTTATTGTGTGTTTTATGCCCTGTAGGAGTGATTCCAAGCTATGTAGATGTTGTGGCATGAATTCCTACTATTTTGGAGCTTTGACATCTGAGTAAAAGGCCAAGGGTTAAGTTGGGATCGTGTTTGGGGATCAACGGATGATAATGCACTTTAAGAACGAAACGAAGAATCGAGCAGGCATACTGCGCATTGTCCAGTAAAATGCACATAACATTTCGCTCATTAATTCGCTTGGGCTCCACAATATATCGTTGGAAATCTATTTAAAAGGGCTACAATTTTCATGTTTTACGTTTTCCCAAATTCCCAAGTCGTGCACCTGGGCGCACACTAGGGGCAGAACAATGTGCAAAATGCGTGACCAAGTGCGCGACCGCGCATGTCCTATCCAAGAAAAGTCCTATTTCACTAAGAAAAGGGTAGTTTCATCCGAGATTTGTTTTGGGAGCGGATTAAATACCCCAAAATACCATTTTTGACACACTTTTGGATAGATTTCGGCCTAGGGAGGCCAAGGAAGCTAATGAGGAGTTTGAAGAACACAAGCACAAGGATTTCATCATTCCTTCATCACTCAAGATCCGAGTTTGGATTGTATTTATGTTTTCCTCTACTTCTGTTTCATTTGTGAAGAACTTCTCCATCTCTATGGAGTAGAACCTTTTGGGTTTTGATGGACTTGGTGTATTGATGGTTGTTTGTGAATTATAACTCTATTTTTATGTATTGAATCATTTTTGGAATATTTAATTATTGCATCTATGTTCACTTGTTCTAGTAATCGAAAGAGGCATAACTTATGATATATTTGCACTATATTGTCGGTTGAGTTCATAGATTCTTTAAGTAATCGAAAATGGCTAGTTAAATCCTTGATTAAACCTAGTTAGGAGGATAATCGAAAGAGGTTCTCCTAAAGATCAATCCATTACGAATTCTTGCATATCTTCACCGAGCTTAAATTGGTTCATATTTTGAGGTTGAAACTTAATCAAGAGAGGAGTTTCTACTAAACATTTGTACTGATAATTAAGTGAATTCAAGAGACTCACTTGAACATTAGAAGTGAATTATCTAGAGTTAGATCCCGAACAATTATCTTGTACCTATCCTATCAACCCATATATTCTCCCATTGATTACTCCCTTTCTTACCTTTGTTGCGATTGTCATTAGTCAATTGCTGTAGATTTTCATTATTAATTATATAAACCTCAACTGTTGATCCTCCTGAATAGCAATCTAGCTACAAACTACGATAATATTATTTAAATCCAATCCTTGTGGACACAATATTGTACTGTACTATCTTTGACTAGCGAGCACAATTTAAGTGTGTGTTTTGCACCCATTAAATTTTGTCTCCGTTGCCGGGGATTGGCAATAAATGGTGTTTGAAGTAGTTTGTAGTGCTAATTCATGAATTAGCTTTTTATTTTTTTTTCTTGTATTTTTAGTTTGTTTGGTTAACTTCTCTTCAAGATATTTTTTTTTTTGAAGAAATCTTGAAGAGCATATTCTTGTAATTGAACTCTAAATGATTTGAAGATGGAGTACAACCGGCCTAAGAAAATAGTTGAAGTGTTAGTAGCTGAATATTATCAGTGGTGTGCTACGTGTTTTAAATGCGGTGGAAATCATCTTTGGGTTGATTGTCAAGCAGGTAGGTATTCTTCCTATGGTTCATCTTTTGAACACTCTCACTTTGTCTCTAGTCCGTACAGGTATGAGGATCCATATGGGTACAATTATGACTCTGGTTGGGATGTATACCCTTATTATGACTGGAATGAAAGCGAAGTGAGACAACCACCTCAAGAGGAGAATGGTAGTTTAGAAGAGCTTATCTATAAGTTCATAAATAAGGTGGAAGAGAAATTTATACAAGATGATGAAGCCACTAACAACCTAACAATGCAAGTGAATCAATTAGTAAATAGAATTAGCTCGTTTCATTATGATGGTGAATATATGGAAGAGATACCGTGTGAAAATGAGCCTACCCGAGATGATGAACATCTACAGAGAGAGTTTTCCACTCTGCAAGAGGACTCTGTTTCAACTGAAATGATTGAAAATGAGGCTTTGGTTGATTATGAAGCAGTACAATAAGAGTTCAAACCCCCATCCACCTATCCATAATTGCAATATTTAGTAGAAGCAAATGAGGAACAAATGGTCTTGGACTTACCAGATGAGTACTCACATGACCTTTCCTCTTCATTTTCTTACTCTAACCTTGATCATGTGGATTTTGTTTTTGGAGATTTACCAGAATATATAGGGATTGATCTTGTAAATGAATGCAGAAACAAGTTAAGGATAATCCTACAAGAATAATCCTCCGCTCAAGGCCAAGAAAGAAAGAAAAGAGCGGGTCTTTAAAAAATCCCTAAAGGACTTTGGCCTGATGAGCTCCATAAAGAATCTCGAGGAGCAAAATCAAAAAACGTATTAAGAATTAGGGGTGGAGTTCACAAGTTCTCGGAAACGGAAAAAGTCCAGGAAAGTTTTATTTACCTCTTGCTTTTTATTTGTGTGTCATGGGGACATGCCATAATTTAAAGTGTGGGGTGGAGATGTAAATATGTAAATCAATGTTTGTTTTTGTTTCTTGTGTGTGTTTTTGTTCCTTTTGATTGAAATTTAGCAATTTGAATATATATATATATATATATATATATATATATATATATATATATATATATATATTTCTTTAAGTAGTATAATAAATTCCCCTTGATTTTTCTTTGTACCGCGGTTCTTTTCCAAGGGTTTTGTTTGAACCAGGTGTAGTTAGTTTTTGGTTTTGTAGAATAGTAGGAAACCCCGTGCTATGATTTGAAATGAAAGCAATATCTTTTGACTTTATCATGCCTTGAGAACAGTATGTGCTTTAGTTGTGACGCTTAGGCTCAGTTTCTGACTCTTGTATAAGCACCTTAAATTGTATAATCTAAACTTTGCTTAACTGCGTCTACTAGAGTGTCTTGATGAGTCCAATCCGGAGTGAGTTATGTGCCATGAGTGTGTGAGGTTTGTATATTCTGTGCATTGCATTTGATGTCTAGAACTTGTCCCGTGTGTTTGCAAAGCGAAATAGTAGTTTTGTTCAGTCTTGGAAATGATTTAGACATTTCTTTATTGAGCCAGATATATGTGCTTACCCACCAAATTATGTATCTTAGTTAACCCTCTTTGAGCCTATAATCTTGTTTCTTTGGCAACCACATTACAAGCCTTACCCATTTGTTTGAATTGATCATCTATTTGAACCATTTACCTCTCGTGAGCACTTGAAATTGTATAAACTTTGTAAAAGTTAAAGTATGGGGTGGTTGGTTTGGCTTTTGAGTGGAACTATTGGACTAAGGAGAAAGGTGCACAATTTTGAAAAGAAAGAGCCACTTGAATTGAAAAAGAAAGAAAAAAAAAGTGTATGATTGTGAAAAATATTCCTTGATAGTGGTTACTTGATGTAATTGTTCTTAAAGAAGTAGGGAGTTAATGTATATTGATGTGAAGGTGGAATTATGGTTTGACATAAGTGTGGGGTTTTGAACGGTCAATTGTATGTATTAAAGTGCTTAGGGAGGTGTAGTCAATATATCCAAAAGTATCCTACTCGTCCCGCAGCCTACATTACAACCAATTAAAGTCCTACTAGATCCTTGACTGAATAAGCTCAATTAGTAGAGTAGTACACTACGTGCAAGCTTATGGTACATTTTTTGTTGCACATGAATGTTGTTCTGAGAGTGAGTGAATTCTTCCTATCTTGAGTTCCTAATTGTTCTTAAACTTTATTGTTTGTGAAACTACTCTCTATTCTTGTTTGAGGGAACTTGATTCATGAAGGAATGGTAATGTCATTGACATTTGTGATAGAGTAAGTGAGCATGTTGTGAAAAATGCGTGGTGCTAATGAGTCAACTCTTGAGGCGAGGATGTTACGGTCTTGTGCTTAATCTTTTCTAATATTCTTGGTGTGATGAGTTAGGAGAGTTGTTTAAAAATGTCATGTCTATGTGAAGTGTAGTTTGATTGCTCGAGGACGAGCAATGGTTTAAGTGTGGGGGTGTTGATGGTAGGCTATAATCCAGTGTTTTAGTCGCTTATTGCACTCTAATTCACTGCACTTTACTTACGTTGAACTTTAATTAGGTGTGTTTTGCACTTATTGTGTGTTTTATGCCCTGTAGGAGTGATTCCAAGCTATGTAGATGTTGTGGCATGAATTCCTGCTATTTTGGAGCTTTGAAGTCTGAGTAAAAGCACAAGGGTTAAGTTGGGATCGTGTTCGGGGATCAACGGATGATAATGCACTTTAAGAACAAAACGAAGAATCGAGCAGGCATATTGCGCATTGTCCAGTAAAATGCACATAACATTTTGCTCATAAATCTGCTTCGGCTCCACAATATATCGTTGGAAATATATTTAAAAGGGCTACAACTTTCATGTTTTACGTTTTCCTAAATTTCCAACTCGTGCACCTGGGCGCGCGCACTTGGGGCAGAACAATGTGGAAAATGCGCGACCAAGTGCGCGAGCAGGTCTCCAGGTGCGCGACCGCGCATGTCCTGTCCGGGAAAGTCCTATTTCACTAAGAAAAGGGTAGTTTCATTCGGGATTTATTATGGGAGCGAATTAAATACCCCAAAGCACCATTTTTGACACACGTTTGGACAGATTTCGACCTAGTAAGGCCAAGGAGGCTAAGGAGGAGTTTGAAGAACGCAAGCACAAGGATTTCATCATTCCTTCCTCACTCAAGATCCAAGTTTAGATTGCATTTATGTTTTCCTCTACCTTTATTTCATTTGTGAAGAACTTCTCCATCTCTATGGAGTAGAACCTTTTGGATTTTGATGGATTTGGTGTATTGATGGTTATTTGTGGATTATAACTCTATTTTTATGTATTTGAATCATTTTTGGAAGATTTAATTGTTGCATCTATGCTTACTTGTTCTTGTAATCGAAAGAGGCATAACTTGTGATATATTTGCACTATATTGTTAGTTGAGTCCATAGATTCTTCTAAGTAATCAAAAGAGGCTAGTTGAATCCTTGATTAAACCTAGTTAGGAGGATAATCGAAAGAGGTTCTCCTAAAGACCAATCCATTACGAATTCTTGCATATCTTCACCGAGCTTAAATTGGTTCATATTGTGAGGTTGAGACTTAATCAAGAGAGGAGTTTTTACTAAACATTTGTACTAATAATTAAGTGAATTCGAGAGACTCACTTGAACATTAGAAGTGAATTATCTAGAGTTAGATCCCGAACAATTATCTTGCACCTATCCTATCAACCTATATTTTCTCCCATTGATAACTCCCTTTCTTACCTTTGTTGTGATTGTCGTTAGTCAATAGCTATAGATTTTAATTATTAATTATATAAACCTCAACTGTTGATCCTCTTGAATAGCAATCTAGCTATAAACTACGATAATACTGTTTAAATCCAATCCATGTGGACACGATATTATACTATACTATTTTTGACTAGCGAGCACAATTTAAGTATGTGTTTTGTGCTCGAAAAGCAACACATATTCAATTTCGTGCGGAGCTAGATCATTTTCTTTCACCGTCATTGTGTAGGTGGTAGTATGTTCCTGTGGGTCTGAAGTTCCATCATACTTTGGAACTTCAGGCATTTGAAATGCTTCGGGATTAGTACTGGTGTCGCACTTGGCTTGTACGGTAATTGAACATACTTCTTCGAGTTCGGGCCTTTCAATACTGGTGGTGAGTCCGGGATTTGATCCATGCGGGCATTTTCTTCCCTCATGAACCATAAAAACTCATCTTTGAATTAATCGTTCTTGTTGTTAAGACCTAATCTGCTCCCCCCAGCCCCATCGGAGCCCACTTCACCCCTGGAAGTGTTGTTGTCGACTCTCTGCGTTGTTTGGTCTGCAGGAATAATGAGAGGAATTGGATCGCGCCTGTTTGCATTTTTTGAAGCACCTGATAGCGCCTGCTTCAGTTCCGTCATAACTTGATCCTCCCGCGTGAAATGGCCTAGGATGATTGCATGTTGCTCTTGCAGAATCCTCACAACATTCGCAACTTGCTCCTCATCAGCATCATCGGAAATTGTCTCCCAAACCTGTCGAGGGTATCGCCTGCCATACACCGGTGTGGCATCATTCCCCTCATTGCGGGTGTCACTGATCGAATCCTCGAAATGAGGTTGATCCTCTCGAATTTGAGGGTTGCGTGCATCGTTAACAACGTTATCTACAATTTTTTAATGATTTTTTCTAAGACAAAAATAATCAAAACACGTTAGTAAAAAAGGCAATGATCAATTTAATTGCACGGTTGTCTAGGCCACACGGTGGCCGCCAAACTGTTTACCCATAAAATTGTACAGTTGAATTTATACTTGGTTTCTAAATAAGTGAACTAATTTGATTCTGAAATAATATAATAATAGAAGAAATACGCAGTACTTAGCCTTGGAATGTAGGTGAAATAGCAAAGATAGTAATTCATTGAATACGGTTTTCGAACATAGCAATGATGGGATCAAAAAGCAAGAGAGTGAAATTGTATAAAGCTTTGTATAGAATATAATATATGTTCTTGCCAGAAATTTTGTGTCCCTTACAACAATAACTCAGTTCACTATTTATAACTATGTCTAGGGAAGAAGGTCCTAGGATCGTGCCCTCCTTTAATGTTAATTATAAGGGTCATTGATGAAGAAGTAACGTTGAGCGTAAATGCCAAATTTTTTGTAACGGACCGTCGCTCTTAATGTTGTAGAATATTCCTTAGTAAATGCTACCGGGCGCAGAGCATTTAATACACTTTTATGAACGTTATCCGTTCCGGTGACAAGTGCAGTGGATGCGTTCGGTCCTCAGCCATTCCATCTTGGATTCCGCGTGTCCTCCTTTTAGTCAGCCACGCGTCATATCATATTTTACCCTATACACATATTTTATGCTATGAAAAATTTACCGAAAAAAATTCGAAAACCCGAAAATATCCAAAAAAAATGAGAAAACCCGAGATTTAAAAACTCGACTTTGTTGGTTTGGTTTGGTTTATAAATTTAAAAATCCGACATCATTAGTTTGATTTGATAATTAAAAAATCTGAATCAACCCGACATATGTACACCCCGCGGCATTGGTGAAGCTAATTGATTGATGGTTGAAGGATTGTATTCGAACAATGGTTCTAATTAAGGATACCTTTTTTCTCAAATGACGTGGACTTGAACAGTTACTCATTTTGTGTTGGACTTCGATGACGGATAAACATTTGTATAGTTCGTAGCCGAAGACGTGTACATGTTTTTCAGAAACCACTTGATTATTTCACATGTTTTATTGGAAATTGGTCGTATACACATTCTTGTGAGTTTTTCCTATATATTTAAGTATAGGGGTATATGTCTAACCCCACCAACATGACTTGGTGGTTTTATTTAAATAAAACAAAACTAGGGCTATGACCGTACTGTATATGCAATAGTAATGGGTAGGATATGTGTGAGAAAGAAAATGAACAAAATAGATGATTAAAAGCTAGAGTTACATTTCTATCCGACGGTCAATTAGTGATCGTTATAGATCAAAAGGATATGTCCCAATATTAGTCGCCTACTATATATCAAATCACTACAATAATAAACGGAGTAATGATTTAATAATGACAACAAAGAACATGGTCCCATCCTAAAATGTCTATATTCTTTTTAAGATTCGCATGAGCCAAGATCACAAGTTCAAAGTTAAACAGACAAAGAAATGTAGTAGCATGATGTAATGATGAGTGCATCCTTAATTGATCAAATGGTCCTTACTGTCATAATAAGTTGGCCCGATTGCCATGCACATATCTATGTCATGACAACCTTGCAATCCAAATATTATTCTCTCTTTTACTTTTCTTTCTCATTCTCTTTACCATGCAACGACAATCTTGCATGGGAAGAAAGGCAAGATGAAATCATTTCATTTAAAGTTATGGCAGGTCAACTTTTGGGACGGACATAGGGAGTGGGACGAGAGGAGGGGCAAGTGCACATGTAGCCAATATCAGTGATGTTATTTAGAAATTAATCAATACTTATTTTTTTCTGAATTTTTAAACTAAAAATCTTAAATTCAAGATAATTCAGAACATTTTTGTCCTCAAAAATTGAACAGAAAAACTAAAATTAGAACACACTAGCTAATTTTCTAAATAGTAGGGCTATAAGTCATTTCTACACGAGAGGAGCTAGGTAGGGCACGGTTATTCAAAACGAATCAAACCCTAACATGAAAGTGAAAAGAGTACAGATTGTAGGCTAGCTTCAAAGTCGAGAATAGTTTACAGCTTCAGTATCAAGATTGTCCAGAATTTGCGAACAGCTTAACTTAAATTTGAAAACTTAGATTACTATGTAAAACAAAACGCTAGAAGCGGGAGATTTATGAAACTGATTCAAGAAAAAGTTTAGATGTTTTTCCAATCCAACCTTTGTCGTAAAGGAGGGAATTAGACGTAAAACCGAACGAGGGTATATAAAAAAAGTATTCTCCAAATTCAAATGAAAAGATGAAATTAGAGAAAAAATTCACTTCTGGCAGCATGTTCATGAACATTTGAACGTAGGGGTCAAATGTTTACCCGAAAAACGGATAGAGTTGAATTTATACGTAGTTCTAAGGATATGTGATATAGCTTAATACAAATCGTAAGGATAAAAGCAAATATCAAATATGGACTGCAGAGAATGTAAAATAAACAAAGTTGTAAAGAAGACGATTTTTAGGACTAAGCACGATGAATCAGTTTTTTTAGACTTAAAAGAGTAACTCTTGAATATAAGAGGATATGGTACTTGAATTACAATGTGAGCTCTATCCGAAAACTGCCCATTAAAGAAATGATAACCCTCCACCTTTATAGTAGAGGGATCTTACTTTAAATATAATTAAAAATACTCAGTGAAAAGTCCATGATAAATCAGTTTTTCCACAATTCCTGCCAAGATTCTCTCCTCTAGTGGGATTGCAATGGCTTTTGTCTGTGAGCTCGATCTTGACCCGAGCTCTCGATCTTGGCTTGAGCTCGATCCAGATTCGAGCTCTCGATCTTGGCTTAAGCTCGATTCCGACTCGGACCCTTGAATTGATTCAGAGTCAATGTTGGTCGGTCTCTGGATCATAAGCTTGATAGCTTTACTTTACATTATAGTTCGATTTGGATTCGAGCTTGATAATGATATCGAACTCTCGACCCCTCGGGTTCGAAGCTTGTTTGTACCATCTTCGGAACCCATTTCGAAGTCTCACTTCGATCGCTTATCTTTCGAACTCGATCAAACGTACGAAGGCCGGAATTTATTTTGACCGTATACAGATAGTCCCCTCGTTTCTCAGGAAGAATGTGGTGAGAAACGATATGATTTTTTCAACGGCTCGA
Organism: Nicotiana tabacum; assembly: GCF_000715075.1. Lineage (NCBI taxonomy): Eukaryota > Viridiplantae > Streptophyta > Magnoliopsida > Solanales > Solanaceae > Nicotiana > Nicotiana tabacum. Next base: position 36,226,715 of record NC_134083.1, read on the forward strand.
TCGGATTATAAACTGACGTTTCCATCGGGCTCGATCATGCGCACGTGATAGCTGTCCCGTAGATTTAGTCCTTCAAGGCATTTAATGCATGTCAGACGGTGGTCGGCCACCGCTGATACTGAACCGCCATCGCTTAAACCTATAAATAACCCTTCCTTTCATCATTTACCACTTTTACATCTCCAATCTTCCAAATTTCCCAAGTTCCTTTTCGTATTCTCTGACTTGCCCGCAAATCTGTGATTTCTCTTTGCAAAAAGCCCCTCTTCAATTTTACCAAATCTTCGTCACTTTCTTCTATTCCTCACCTTTGAATTCAAAAATGGCGAAAACATCACAAACCATTCCTCAGAAAGAGAAGGCTTCATCTTCACAGTGTACCGCCGATGAGACACCGGCAGAACCACGGCCTGAGGAGTGCGTTCTCGGGGCGTGTGTTCTTACTTATGATTTTAAGGTCGATAAAGGCTCATCGGTCCCTGGCCGATATGAGCCAGTATCGAAGTACATGTATTCGATAACCGAGAAACACCTCAAACAGCTAAAGAAAGATTGCAATTGGGATAAAAAAGAAATAATAATTCCTACTTCTGACGAAGATATCATCACTTACGTGAAAGGATTTTTGAATGTGTATACTTACTCTTTCACGTTAGGTCCCCTCGATTTCGTTATTATTGACTTCTGTCATCAATACCAAATAACCCTAGGCTAGGTCCATCCTTCTTTTTGGTGGATCGTTATCTTGATCCGATACTTTGTGAACAAAATCGAGGGGATGTCATTCACCCTCAACCATCTTATTCGATTGTACCGTCCTCGACTTTTTCGAAGAGGGTTAATAAAACTTCAGCGTCGGGCTACCAAGGCTCTGTTCTCGAGCATTGATGAGGACAGGGATCGGGGCTGGATGGGCATGTTTGTTCGAGTGAGGACTTCGGACCTGATTCCGACCGAAAAGATGCCCTTTCCCGAGGAGTAAAATATGAAACGTAAGTGTGATCCTGTTGTTACTTACTTCTATTTTGTTCTTTCATTTATTTTCTCATAGATACTCTTCTTTTTATGATGCAGCAGTTCCCTAGATGCCCGAAGCAGTTCTCGATCTCAAGAACTGGGTACGAGCTCTTGTTTCGACCTCCACATACACCGAGCGCTCATGGCGTGATTTGTCAAAGGGTCGGTGGGAGGCCAAAAATCATGGTAAGCCCCTTTCTCGTACTCTTTGATAATTCGAACAAGATGCTTTCCAAATATTTTAATAAAATTTTACATATGCAGGTTTGGGCAAAGATGCTGTTTTGAGGCCCTTGTCCAACGAGGAAGAAACTTTGGCCTCCGTCCCAAAGACGGTGAAGGAAAATAAAAGGAAAAGAGCCCCCGTTACCGAAGATCCAAAACTGAAGAAGAGGACGGCTCGTAAGCCGAATAAGAATGCCATTCCTTTGACCGTGGAATCAGTTCTGCGTCTAAGGGATGAAGAAGAAGAAGAAGAAGAAGAAGAAAATGATGGGTCCGCGCTGGCGGCCCGAACGAAGAGAACCACTGATGCCCCATCGGCAGCAAGATCGATGATGCTTCATGAGGCTCCGCCTCGAACTGAGGATATACCGGAGAAAGATTCGGGCGGAATCCCTGAATTATTGGAGATCAAAGACGCATCTCATTGGAGCCAACGGATGGGGGATATGTCTGAAGGGGCCCCTCTTGAATCCCTTCGAACCGAAGAGAATGCTCCAAGTGATTCATTTGGGGCAGCAGCAATCGAAGATTCGCCCACCTTCACGCTTTTTCTGCAGGGGTGATTCGGGAAGCCCAAGCTTTGGGGGCCCTCGATCTAGACAGAACTCATGATGGAGAGGATCCCTTTCGTGACCTGTTTACCGGTATCGAGGACGTTGCCGGTACTAGTGATGAATCGGATCTTTTTCACGGGGTGCAGCAGGCTTTGAATAAGGTAAGCCTTAAAATTATTTTGTCGGTACTACCTTTATGTTTACTTTTGGTTTCTAACTTCGTTTCTTGTTTCTTTGCAGGCAGCGGCAGTTCATCTAGAAGCATGTTCTCGGTCCCAAAATGAGCTGCGTCGATACGAGGCTGACCTTCAACGGGTTACTGAGGAGAGGAACTCCCTAAAACTTCTCTTAGGGCAAAGGGAAGAGGAAATAAAATACCTCCGAGCTGAGTTGGCCAAGACTTACCGAGATCAGACCGATCTGTCTGAGCAGGTAATGGTACTTTTAAAAGCCTATGGGCTTGATACCAGAATGATGGCTAATTTTTTGGTCTCGCCGTTGCAGCAAAAAAATGAGATGATCGGCAAACTTAGTGAGGAGGTCGACGTGATAAAAGCGGAGTCTTTGCAGTGGAAAGAAGGTATGGACCGCTTTGCTGCAGAGAAAGAAACTGCTCGAGCCCAGTTATCATCAGCCGAAACCCAACTTCAGAGAATAAAGGAAAAAGGCATGGTTCAAGCAAGAAGAATAGAGGAGCTCGAGGCTCGGTTGGCCTCTGTAGTTGCTAAGGCCGAATCTGATGCCGAAAAGGCAAAGGCCGATGCGGATGCACTCGTGGCCGTCTATTGGGCCGATGTTGAAGCTGCCCAGATCCAAGCAAGAGAGGCAGCCGAGACCGCCGATACTCAAGCACATTGGATCGCTGAACTTGTTAAGTGTCGATCTCGGAGGAAAACCCTCGAGGAGATCCATGCTCGTGGTTTCGACCTCGCTGAAGAGATAAAAAGGGCCAAAGAACTCGAAGCCGATGTTGAAGCCTTGGTTTCCAATGACGAAGATGATGACAATGATGATGACGATGGGAGTATGAGCAGATTCGATAACGGGGGGGGGAGCCCGATAGAGAAGAGACCGCTCCTGGGGATGATCAGGAAGTTTAGTCCTTAATATTTACGTTGTAATCAATCATATAAACAATTTTGTATATAAAAATATCTCCTTTTTTGCCAACTTGCTTCTGTTTTGTTTCCTGTCTTGTGAAGACTTTATTCACGCCTTATGAATGTTTTTACAAGGATTTAAACAACTTAATCAAATTTGGACTTCGTAGCTTCTATAACCGAGCGAGCGCTTACTCAAACTTGAAGTGATATAGCCCTTAGGCTTATTGATTCGAGCTTGAAGAAATGTAGCCTGTAGGCATAATGGTAGAGTGAGTGCTTGCTCGAACTTAAAATAAAAGTAGACCATAGGCTTAGTCAAGTGAATGATTCGAACTCGAAGTAATGTAGCCCGTAGGCGTAATGGTCGAGTGAGTGTTTGCTCGAACTCGAAATAAAAGTAGCTCGTAGGCTCAGTCAAGTGAATGATTCGAACTCGAAGTAATGTAGCCCGTAGGCATAATGGTCGAGTGAGTGTTTGCTCGAACTCAAAATAAAAGTAGCCCGTAGGCTTAGTCGAGTGAATGATTCGAACTCGAAGTAATGTAGCCCGTGGGCGTAATGGTCGAGTGAGTGTTTGCTCGAACTCGAAATAAAAGTAGCCCGTAGGCTTAGTCGTCGAGTGAATGATTCGAACTCGAAGTAATGTAGCCCGTAGGCATAATGGTCGAGTGAGTGTTTGCTCGAACTCGAAATAAAAGTAGCCCGTAGGCTTAGTCGTCGAGTGAATGATTCGAACTCGAAGTAATGTAGCCCGTAGGCATAATGGTCGATTGAGTGTTTGCTCGAACTCGAAATAAAAGTAGCCCGTGGGCTTAGTCAAGTGAATGATTCGAACTCAAAGTAATGTAGCCCGTGGGCGTAATGGTCGAGTGAGTGTTTGCTCGAACTCGAAATAAAAGTAGCCCGTAGGCTTAGTCGTCGAGTGAATGATTCGAACTCGAAGTAATGTAGCCCGTAGGCATAATGGTCGAGTAAGTGTTTGCTCGAACTCGAAATAAAAGTAGCCCGTAGGCTTAGTCGAGTGAATGATTAGAACTCGAAGTAATGTAGCCCGTAGGCGTAATGATTGAGTATTTGCTCGAACTCGAAATAAAAGTATCTCGTAGGCTTAGAAGAGTGAATGATTCGAACTCGAAGTGATGTATCCCGTAGGCGTAGCGGTCGAGTTTATCTTAATTGTGTTTGCATAATAAATCTCCAAATAGAGGAATTTTTCTTAGATATAAGATATCGGTAAATAGGAGAACTTTCTTTGCAATTCATTATACATGTGTTCATGTTTCGCGTCTGGGTTCGGGCCAACTACATGAGCATGGTTCGTTTTGACCATTTGGCTTTTACAACTTTTCCTATTGGAACCCCGTTGTTGCGAAATAACTTTCTTGCATCAGAACTTGATAAAGCGAGGAGGGCTAATGCCCCCCAGTATTCGAGGTCAATTGTAAAGAGGCCTCGGATATTGTTGTAAGTTCAGCACGATCATTGGTTGCCTCATTAAAAAACTTGTCGAAAAAACCATTTGGGATAAAACCGGTTTAAGGGAAAAAGAGTGCAACGCGTGCTTTCAGACCTAGGGCTTCGTATTGAAGGATCTATCTTAGCTCCTGATCGGACTTCTGCAGGAGTTAGTTTTGAAATGTAAATGAATATGGGAGGGTCGTACCTTAGCAGTAGTATCGTTTTAGATGTGACACATTCCAATTGCTTACTAGTTGTTTGCCGTTTATAATGCCGAGCTTGTATGATCCCTTTCCGACGTTCTTGAGAACCTGATATGGTCCTTCCCAGTTCGGTCCTAGCTTTCCTTCGTTCGGGTTTCGGGTATTGAGGATGACTTTTCTTAGCACTAAGTCCCCGGGCTTGAAATGGCAGAGCTTGGTTCTTCAATTATAGTATCTTTCGATTCGTTGCTTTTGGGCGGCCAATTGGACGAGAGCAGCTTCTCGTTTTTCATCCGATAATTTGAGGCTAGTATTCATAGCCTCGTTATTTTGCAGTTCTGTTTTGTATTGAAATCTGGCACTGGGTTCGCCAACTTCGACGGGTATCAAGGCTTTGGACCCATATACTAAGGAGAACGGGGTTGCCTCTATACTAGATTTTGACGTTGTTCGATGTGCCCAAAGGACTTCATGTAGGATTTCTCTCGATTTTCCTTTAGTGTCGTTTAGCCTCTTCTTTAGGTTTTGAATGATAGTTTTGTTCGTTGATTCAGCCTGTCCGTTCCCACTAGGGTCATGTGGTGTTGATAATATCCTTCTTATTTTGTGATCTTCGAAGAATTTCGTCACTTTGTTGCCAACAAATTGTTTCCCATTGTCACACACTATTTCGGCGGGTATCCCGAATCGACATACGATATGATCCCAGATAAAGTCTATAACCTCTCTCTCTCTCTCTCGTACTTTCTCGAACGCCAGTGCTTCTACCCATTTAGAGAAATATTCAGTCATAAATAAAATGAATTTAGCTTTATCTGGGGTCGATGGCAGAGGGCCGACGATATCCATTCCCCATTTCATGAATGGCCATGGGGATAGGACTGAGTGAAGTTGCTCCCCGGGTTGATGGATCATTGATGCAAACCTTTGACATTTGTCACATTTTCGAACAAATTCCTTTGCATCTTTTCCCATATTGATCCAATAATACCCTGTCCTAATTATTTTTCGGACTAGTGGATCTGCACCGGAGTGATTCCCACAAGTGCCCTCGTGCACCTCACGTAGGATGTAATCGGTATCTCCTGGACCCAAGCATACTGCCAATGGTCCATTGAATGTCCTTTGGTATAGCGTTCCATCTGAAGCCAACGTGAATCGAGCAGCTTTAGTCCGTAGGGCCCTTGAATCTTTAGGGTCCGATGGGAGCTTTCCGTTCTTTAAGTATTCAATGTACTTATTTCTCCAATCCAGGTTAAGCTCGTAGAATTTATCTCGACATGACCTTCTTCGATCACGGATCTTGAGATTTGAACAAAACTCCCCGAGCTCAAGTCACCTTCCTCGACCGATGAACCCAAATTCGCAAGTGCATCAGCCTCACTATTTTGCTCTCGCGGAACATGCTGTAAAGTCCATTGTTTGAAATGGTGCAAAGTGACATGTAGTTTGTCCAAATACCTTTGTATTCTTTCTTCTCGAACTTCGAAGGTTTTGTTTACTTGACTTACCACCAGCAAAGAGTCACATTTGGCTTCAATGACTTCTGCTTCCAAGTTTTTAGCTAGCTCGAGACCTGCAATCATGGTCTCATACTCGGCCTCGTTGTTAGTCAACCTGGTAGTTTTAATAGATTGCCTAATAGTGTTGCCCGTGGGTGACTTTAAAACTATGCCTAGCCCGTACCCCTTCACGTTCGAAGCCTCATCCGTAAAAAGGGTCCATACCCCCGATGACGTACCCGATTTCAATAGGAGTTCTTTTTCGACTTCGGTTACGAGGGTTGGCATGAAATCGGGCACGAAGTCTGCTAAAATTTGAGGCTTGATGGCCGTACGGGGTTGATATTCGATATCGTACCCATTGAGTTCGATGGCCCATTTGGCCAATAGGCCTGATAGCTCGAGCTTGTGCAAAATATTACGAAGTGGGTAAGTGGTTAATACGCATATGGGGTGACATTGAAATTACTGTCTTAACTTTCTAGAGGTGCTTATCAGTGCAAGTGCCAATTTTTCTAGGTGCGGATATCTAGTTTCTGCTTCACCCAAGGTCCGACTTATATAATAAACGGGAAATTGCGTACCTTGCTCTTCTCGAACTAGGACACTGCTTATTGCGATTTCCGATACCACCAAGTACAAGCAAAGTTTTTCGTCTGTTTTTGGAGTGTGAAGTAGTGGTGGGATCGATAGATATCGTTTTAGTTCCTCTAATGCCTGTTGGCATTTCGGGGTCCAAGAGAAATCGTTCTTCTTTTTGAGTAGAGAGAAAAATTTGTGACTTCGATCTGATGATCTCGAAATGAATCGGCCTAAAGTTGCAATCCGTCCCGTTAGCCTTTGTACAGCTTTCACGCTGTCCACAATGGTGATGTCTTCGATGGCCTTGATTTTGTCGGGGTTAATCTCAATTCCCCGATTTGACACCATGAAGCCGAGGAACTTGCCTGAACCGACCCCGAAAGCACATTTTTCGGGGTTGAGTTTCATGTTGTATTTTCTCAAAATCTCGAACGTTTCCTGTAAATGGGTCAAATGGTCCTCTGCGCGCAGGGACTTAACTAGCATGTCATCAATATAAACTTCCATTGATTTACCTATTTTTTCTTTAAACATTTTATTTACTAGGCGTTGGTAAGTAGCCCCTACATTTTTTATCCCGAAGGGCATTGTATTATAATAATATGTTCCATATTTGGTGACAAATGAAGTTTTTTCCTGGTCCTCCGGGTTCATCTGGATTTGATTATACCTGGAATAGGCATCAAGAAAAGTGAGGATCTCGTGTCCGACCGTGGCATCGATCATGCGATCGATGTTGGGCAGCGAAAAGGAATCTTTGGGGCATCCTTTGTTCAAATCCTTATAGTCCACGCACATTCTAAGTTTGTTCCCTTTCTTAGGCACTACAACTACATTGGCTAACCATTCAGGATATTTCACCTACCGAATGGACCCTATATTGAGAAGTTTGGTTACCTCGTTCTTTATGAATGCGTGCTTTTCCTCGGACTGGGGTCTTCTCTTTTGCTTCACCGGTCTGAACCTAGGGTCCAAGCTTAGCCGATGTGTCGTTATTTTCGGTGGGATCCCTGTTATATCTAAATAGAACCAGGCAAAGCAATTAATGTTATCGATAAGAAATTGAATAAGTTTCTTCCTGAGTTCGGGGCTCAACCCCGTTCCTAGGTATACCTTCCGTTCAGGCCAGTGCTCGATTAGTGTGACTTGCTCCAGTTCCTCAATCGTTGATTTAGTAGTGTCGGAGTCATCGGGAATCACGAAGGATCGAGGGATCCTATGATCATCATCTTCTTCGATCTTCTGGTTATCTGGTTGGGTCAAATCCGATGTCTATGATTGCTATTTGGTATCTCGTTCCCCTTTTGAGCCCGATCCCTTTATTGGTTTCCCTTCCTCGACGACGAACATTTCTCTTGCGGCTGGTTGTTCTCCGTACACTGTTTCGACCCCTCTCGATGTTGGGAATTTGAGGATCTAGTGTAGGGTCGAAGGTTACAACTCTCATGTTGTGGATCCATGGCCTCTCAAAAAGGGCATTGTATCTCATGTCGCCTTCGATCACGTGGAACTTCATTTCCTGGATGGTTCCGGCCACGTTTATTGGTAGAATTATCTCACCTTTGGTGGTTTCACATGCCATATTGAATCCGTTTAGAACTAGGGTTGCGGGTACGATCTGGTCCTCCAAGCCGTGCTGTTCTACGACCTTCAAGCTGATGATGTTGGCCGAGCTACCTGGATCAATCAACACACGCTTAACTTTAGTTTTATTCATGAGTACGAATATTACCAGTGCATCGTTATGAGGTTGTATGATTCCTTCTACATCTTCATCATTAAAGGACAAAGTTCCTATGGGTGTGTAATCTTGAGTTCGAGATCATTTTTCTCTCACAATCGATGTCTTAGTGCATTTAAGCACTGGTCCCTGGGGGATATTGGCGTCACCGATGATCATGTGAATGACATGTTGTGGTTCTTCTTGTTTGATTTGCTTGCCAAAATCCCTGTTTTTAAAATGGTTCTTCTCCTTATTGCTAAAGAATTCTCGAAGGTGCCCTTTGTTGAATAACCGGGCTACTTCCTCTCTTAGTTGCCTGCAATCTTCCGTTCTGTGGCCATGGGTGCCATGATATTCGTACATTTGATTAGGATTCCTCTGGGCAGGGTCGGTCTGCATGGGTCGAGGCCATTTAGTATCTTTGATGCGTCCGATAGCCGAAATGATGGCAGATGCATCAATGCTGAAGTTATATTCCGATAGTCGAGGTGCTTCCTTAGATCCGGCAGGCCTATCGAACCTACTTCTGTTCATTAGCCCCCGGGACCCTTGACCTCGATCACTTCTTTTATTATTTTGCCCGAGGTTATGTCTCGATTCACTGACTCTGTGGCTTCCGTTGTACGGTTGGTATCGATCCCCGATCGGACCTCGTTCTCGATTAGTATCCCTTCGAACAGCGGGTTCAGACCCCAATTGATCATCTTCGACCCTAATTTTTGATTGGTACCGATTATGCACGTCGGCCCGCATGATGGCTGGGTATTCGATCAGGTTATGCTTTAATCACTGTGAAGCCGTCGAACTTCATTCGTTCAAACCTTGAGTGAAAGCCTGAATAACCCAATCGTACGTGACTGGTGGCAAGTCCATTCGTTCCATTTGAAAACGAGATACGAACTCCCTCAGCATCTCGTTATCCTTCTGTCTTACCTTGAAGAGGTCTGATTTCCTTGTTGTGACTTTTATGGCGCCGGCATGTACTTTCACAAAAGAATCTGCTAACATGGCGAACGAGTCGATGGAATTTGGTGGTAGGTTGTGATACCAAATCATTGCTCCATTCGAGAGGGTCTCTCCGAATTTTTTCAACAACACAGATTTGATTTCATCGTCTTCTAAATCATTGCCCTTGATGGCACATGTGTAAGAAGTGACGTGCTCGTTGGGATCGGTCGTTCCGTTATATTTGGGAATTTCAGGCATACGAAATTTTATGGGGATTGGTTTCGGGACTGCACTCGAGGGAAAAGGTTTTTGCACGAATTTTTTCGAATCCAACCCTTTTCTCATTGGTGGAGCTCCCGGGATCTGATCGACCCTAGAGTTATAAGTTTCTACTTTTTTATCGTTGGTTTCGACTCACTTTGTGAGTTCCTCGAGCAATTTAGCAATTTCGGGAGTAGTCCCCGATTCTTGCTCATTTGACTTCACTATGACTGGCCCCGTTCTGTGGGTGATTTCTCGAGGAGGACTGGGCTCTGGCCTGCTCTGTAGCTGGGTTTGGCTCTGCAACTGAGCTATTGCTACTTGTTGGGCTTACAATATTTCGAAAATCATACGCAAGCTAACGTCGTTTTCCTCGGCATTATGGATATCTCGAGCTGCAGACCGAGTACCACCATGGATGTTATTCTCAGGTTCAGCATGTAGGTTCGCCTCAATGGCTACATGCAAATTAATATCTATTGGCGCTCCGATTTGAGCTCCAACAGCGTTTACAAGTGGTTTTTCAGTACTGGGTGTCAAGTTGTTGTTTCGTCTTGAAGGCCAGCTCCGTTGTCGATTGGTGAAGCCATTTGATTGGTGGTTAGTCGTAGCTAATCCGAAATTCAAGATATTTTTGGAAATAAGCGCAAAACACAATGGCGTATTTTTTCAGATTCGTATCAAATAACTACTGTTATCCTTAGCCCCACGGTGGGCGCCAAACTGTTTACCCGAAAAATGGATAGAGTTGAATTTATACATAGTTCTAAGGATATGTGATATAGCTTAATACAAATCGTAAGGATAAAAGAAAATATCAAATATGGACTGCAGAGAATGTAAAATAAATAAAGTTGTAAAGAAGATGATTTTTAGGACTAAGTAAGATGGATCAGTTTTTTTAGACTTAAAAGAGTAACTCTTGAATATAAGAGGATATGGTACTTGAATTACAATGTGAGCTCTATCCGAAAACGGCCCATTACAGAAATGATAACCCTCCACCTTTATAGTAAAGAGATCTTACTGTAAATATAATTAAAAATACTTAGTGGGAAGTCCATGATAAATCAGCTTTTTCACAATTCCTGCCAAGATTCTCTCCTCTAGTGGGATTGCAATGGCTTTTGTCTGTGAGCTCGATATTGACCCGAGCTCTCGATTTTGGCTTGAGCTCGATCCAGACTCGAGCTCTCGATCTTGGCTTAAGCTCGATTCTGACTCGGACCCTTGAATTGATTCGGAGTCAATGTTGGTCGGTCTCTGGATCATAAACTTGATAGCTTTACTTTGCATCATAGTTCGATTTGGATTCGATCTTGATAATGATATCGAACTCGACATTGATCGGCCCCTCGGGTTCGAAGCTTGTTTGTACCATCTTCGGAATCCATCTCGAAGTCTCACTTCGATCGCTTATCTTTCGAACTCGATCAGACGTACGAAGACCGGAATCTATTTCGACCGTATACATCAATGGCTATTACCATGGGAGATGAAATCTTGGGTGTTGCCTATTATCCTTCACATTAATGTTTTGGGATAACAATCAAGGGTAGACAACTAGGGGTCCTACGTAAACTCCCATCTTATATATGTGAAATGCTTCAACAATCAAGAGTACATGATTTTGTTTTGTTTCTTCTTGTTCTTGCGCACTTTGGAGAAAACAAGGGAAAGAAGATTTTGCGAAAAGAAGCAGAAAAAAAAGTCATCAACTAAATTAATGATTGGGTCTGAATTCAGAAAATAAATGGTCCTAGTCAGTAGTCACTGATTAGTAATTCATGAAATTAGAATCATGAATGCTACTATATGATTATTTGTTTTCGCGGTCGCTTCTATTTTCGATATTTCCTCGGGGAATGGGATAGCAATTTGAATCCAATGATTGATATTGAAAATAAAAGATCATTGTCGTTACCAAAAACTGTCAGTTTTGCACAGCCATTCCCCCCCCCCCCCCTTTTTTAATCAACTTTATGATGATTTCTTTTTGTACTTTGAACCTTGTTAAGCATTCGAGGCGTGTCTCTGACGTTATCTAGCGATGGCTAATTTATCCTTTTTAAGTTTTACCTTTGGTCCTCTCTGCTTAGGCAGTAGGGTTTTAGCGACCCACCTCGTGTTTTATAATGCTGGATTTTCTTTTACTTTTTCCTTCCAAAACTTAAGGGAAATTTGATCAGTAAAGTGAGAAAACCCTTCTAGGAATTTGACCGTATCTTATCGATTTCTCTTTCATTTTTCTTTTTCCTTTTAATACAAAGTTATGATGAATGCTATCCAGCGAAAAGCATGAGAAAGGTTAAACAAAAGAAAATAATATTTTTCAAGTTGAGGAAAATGATGTTTTTTCTCTCTTTTTGTTATTCGGCAGAAGAAGAAAGTTATATTGATATATTCCTCTTTTTCCTCCGGTAAATAATTAATTTAAAAAGATGAATAAATGGCTTAGCTTTTCAACCACTCCTGTTTCCAAATTTTTATTCCTACTAATGTCCCAGGGATAAAGTGCATTCTGGCCCTATTTCAGTTATACACTTATTTTCCCAAGTTTTTCAATCAAGTAACTTTAGTATTTAGGCTTTAGTTGTTAAACTACACCTATGTAGGCTATGGTTATAGGTACTGTAGTTTGATTTACTTAAATTTAAACTAATGTGTATAATAGTATTGGAGAAAACAATCATTCAATATCCTATTTACATAATGTATAGTATAGTTTTGTATTGTATTGTACTGTATCGTTTTGATGTATTCAATATTTGGGTAAATTGTATTGTTTGTCGTCGTTTCATAATAATATGAAGAATAAACTTGTAATATTATAAAGAAAAAGTAAGGTACGAGATAAAATTGTTATATAAGAAGGTAGGGTAAAAGATAAAATATGATTATTTAATAATAAGGAAGGGCAAGATGAGATGAAAAAAATTAGGAAACGACGCGGTCACACCAAATCGGTCGTTCCATAAAGTGACACTTTTCACCGTTACGTAACGACGGATATAACGATACGAAATAATAAAATTTAAGTAACAATCACATAAACATTGTATTTAAAGTATCAATATGATACAACACAACATGTAACAACCATCCAAACAAGCTGAAACAAGCTGTTAACAACTATTCATATGATATAACGATCGCTAACAAGCAAAATATACAATAAAAGTTATTTCGTCCATGCATATATAACTAATTAAAAAAATCACTTTGTTTCATTTGCTTTCTCAATTACCAAAGACCCTTGTTAATTTTGCCTACCTGCGTAGGATTCGTTGGTCTCTCCCACTTAGATTCTGATTTTTCTTTATAACATTGACGTTGAAAATAACAAAATGTTAAGTTGATATGTACGACAATAGCTATTCTTTGACTTCATTTTATCTTCAGATTATTGTCTATAAGGATTGTTACACAAATAGTCTTTCAGATTTAATGTTTACTTTTTTTAGCCGATATACATAAATTATACATTAATTATATATAATTATACATAAATTATATATATATATATATATATATATATATATATATATATATATATATATATTATACATTTCGGCTATTTTAAGTTTAAGAGATTAGGTGAACGACTATTTGGGTTAAATTTTCTTGTCTATATCTAGTTTCAACTTGAAAATAGTCCGTAGAGATATACTATTGTTATAGCATATGTTAACCGACTTGCCACTAATTTAATATCGAGAGGCGAACCTAGAATTTGAATGTTAGAGAAATACTTTTGAATTCAATCAAAACACACGTCATAATACATCATATGAAATTATTCAAGATTTCAAATAGTTGGAAGGAGCGTAAATGTTCAAAACGACAAGTAGGCCATTACAATCATAGCCAAAAATATCCAGGGGCGGCCCAACCCTAAAGCAAGTGAAACACTTGCTTTAGGCCCCAAAAATTTAAAGGCCCCAAAATTATTAGTATTCTTTATATATAGTAGTATATTATTTATATAATTATCTTTTATTATTGATAAATTTATTTCTTTATTGTCATATTAATTTTTAATAATTCGATTTCTTCCTCTAATTAATATAACTAAAATAATTTTCTGTCAATCTTATTTTACTTTTTTACTTAATTATATTTCTCTATTCATTAGTTGGTCACGTAACTATATCTAATAATCTAACTTATTATTTATTTTTCTTACATAAATTATACTCTCTCCGTCCCAATTTATATGAAAGTGTTTGACTGGACATGGATTTTATGAAATAAAGGAAGGCTTTTGAAACTTGTAATCTTAAATAAATCATAAAAGTTTTTGGGCTAGAAATCATCTCCATAATGGTAAAAAAAATAATCTAAAGTTGAATTGTTACCAAATATAGAAAGGGACTTACTAAAAAAAGGAGTCACTTATGTTTTCTGGATTCTCCCATTTCAGTTGTGATGCAATCAACGTTAAATTCATTTAATTTTCTGTATTTTATAAAACTAAGTTCTCATTTTTTTAATTCCACATCCTCACTTGTCTAATTTTTAAAAAAATGATGTTCATTATATATATATATATATATTAAAGCTTCTTATTAAGATTTTGCTTTAGACCTCCGGTGAGGTTGGGCCGCCCCTGGACAGCCACTAACGTAATATCGTTCAAATATTTTGACGAAGATAGTTTAATTTACCCAAATATAGATCTAATGAGACTACACATGGTCAGCAGAAGAGTAGCCACGTCATAGGAGAATTTATACCTTGCTTGTAAGAAGCGAAGAAGAGGGGTTCATAATGTCCTTCCACTGGACCCCACAGTCTAATCGGGTCCACAAATGGAGTGCTCTTTCGGTTTATCAGCTCATTTGTTGTGCCCCAGGCTCCTACTAATTGGGCCCACCTAGTGCCTTTATCGACGACCCAAATATTCTCACTAAGTAGTTGTCACGTCAGACATAGACTACTCTGAATTCGACGCTGTTATCTCTGACGTAAAGAATCGTATCAGAATCATCGTTTCACATTCCCACAACTGAATATCGCAGCCGTCCAGCCCCAACCATTGCAGTCAAGCTGAGCTACTGTGGGTCATGGTTGAGCTATTGTGAGAGTTTCAACTATGTATATTAATTAGGACATTAGTCATATATTAAAAGTATTACTTAAATTTACTTTCTACTGAAACTTTTTCCTCGTTAATTTGTTATAAAAGATAATCTCTCTCTAAGTTTAAAAATAATACTTACTATAATTTGTATCACAAAATTCAAAAGTCTTTTATTCTTTTTTAAATTTTACGCCCAAATAAATAAGTTCTCATAAATTTCGATAGATAACATAACTTTTTTTAAATATAAATGTCATATTACAATAGATAACATATCTGTTCTTTAATATAAATTTCATATGTTAAGTAGATTTACTTATAGTTATATTTCTTTGACCTAAAAAAGTAAAATATTTCTTACACACCAGGCCCCACGGCTGCCTTTTTCTTCCTTCTTATTTACATGCTCAGCACCCATTTCCATTCAACTGCATATCATACACCCACAAAGCATATCAATCTTCTATCTCACTATCCCTTTGGATTTATCAGTTAATACTAATGTCTTCCTCCTCCCCTCTATCTACTAGTAATAAGAATATTTAGAGAGCTCACGGAGTCACATAACTACAAAATTTCTCAGGGAAGAAGCTACTGAGGCAATGGTGTACTGCAGTTGAAAAGAGTGTGCCACAGTAACTAATTAATGGGGATTTCTTCTCTACAAGTTTGCATGGATTCCTCTGACTGGTTACAGGTCTGAATTTTGAATGCCATGCATAATATATTTTCTTAAATGTTTTATATACTCTATACCTTCCATGTCTCTTACCAGCAGTACGGCAGCACATATTATAAATTTCATTGTCTTCACACTTTTACACTATTTTCTTCAAAGTCTATAGACTAGCACTTTTGCAGTGCAAAAAGAATGTGAAACTCTGTATTCGCACTTGCCTCTAGTGTCTTTAGTCTTAATTTGAACATCGATCCAAAATGAGAAAGATATACCAGATAGAAACTGAAAATGGAGAAGCCAAAAACTTGCATTATTCTAGCTTTTTATGGCATTAGTACAAGTGCATAACTTCAGAAATAAAAATTGAAAGAAAAAAAATCATCGACACTGACTAGATTTTATGTGAAAGAATAGTAGCTACCACTACCAGTCAAGTCCTAAACAATCAACATATCATTCTGCAGACATTCCCTGTAGCTTCTTGGGAAATACACAAGACTCTAGCATTGTAGTATAGCTAATTAGTGCATTTTTTAAATAGACAACAAAAGAATGTTAGTAGATCTGATAGTCTGACTGCTTTACTTCTATTTCCAGCATACTGTCAGGGCACAATTCACGAGGAGGGTGCAGCAGGTATAGATTCTTCTTCATTGCCAATATCAGAGGACATTCTCACATGCTCAAGGCCATTAATAGTAGAAAGAAGACTAAGACCCCCACACGACTATTCTATCAAATGCCCTCGCTGCGACTCTACCCACACCAAATTCTGTTACTACAACAATTACAGCCTTTCTCAGCCTCGCTACTTTTGCAAGACTTGCCGTAGGTACTGGACTAAAGGTGGTACTTTAAGAAACATCCCTGTTGGTGGTGGTTGTCGCAAAAACAAAAAAGTCTCCTCCAAAAAATCCAATATTGAAACAGCTAATAACCAAAATTCATCTATTAGTAATAATAACCCTACTGATCTTCAGCTTTCATTCCCAGATCAAATGCCGCCCTTTTCTCATCATCACTTCATGAGTAGTAACAACTTTGGTCAAGGTAATAATTTCATGCTTGAAAATCCAACCGCAATTGATTTTATGGAAAGCAAGTACGAAGCTTTAGTGGGGTGTACTACTTCTAGAAACCAAGATTTTCTTGGGAATGGCAATGTTGGAATGATTAGTAGTCCTACTGGATTTGGTCATGAAATTAATAGTCACGGAAATATTATTGCACCAAATTTTGCATTTGGAATGACGACTATGGATGCTGGGAACAATTTTGGAATAACCGTAATGGATTCTTCTCATCATCATCAGAGGCTAATGCTGCCTAATTATGAAAATAATCAACATGAGGAACAAATTATTAATGCAGTTGACGTGAAGCCAAATCCCAAGATTTTGTCATTGGAATGGCATGACCAAGTCCAAGGCTGCTCTGATACTGGAAAAGAGTCATTTGGCTATTATTCTAGTGTTGGCGGGCTAGGATCTTGGACTGGATTAATGAATGGTTATGGATCATCAGCAACAAACCCTTTAGTCTAAAAACCAAATGAATTCACTTTAATTAGTGACTACTTGTGAATTAGGGTTTCATCGATTAATTATGCCCTGTGGTATCGTGAAGTATTACTATTTGAGCATCTAATTAGTGTGAAAGGCGTTTGCTATCTCAGCTTTTCCCAATGCGAGGGACTTTTCGGACTTCAATTAACGTAATTAACAAGCTGAGTATGAACGGGATAATATTGTAAGAGTCCAGATTATAATTACTCCGACTTTCTTTTAGCTATTCTTCTTACGTTATTCGTATTTTTTTATTTTACGAAAATAGTTTAATATAGTACTCCATTTCTTCAATGTATATGATTTAAGTTTGATTTTTTCGGAGCTTGCATAATGAACATTTGCATAAATTTTATATTGACTTTTAATAGTATTAAATAACGGTTGGAATTATATGAAGAATTTGAAGACGCTACATACGTTAAAATTTTACTTTTTATATAAGAAAATTAAAGGATAGCAACTTTGAAAATGGCATCCGGGTTGGCGGGTGGGGGGTGGGGGGTGTTATGATAGCTAAGTAGCTTAGCACACCTTTTTAGTTATTTATGAAAGGAATATAATTTCCTCTTCCTTTTCTGACGTCTCTTTGTTTGGTGAACCAATTATATAATTTTTATTCTTGCCAAATATAATGCTTGGATATCGGTTATCACAGTGGCCTCGCCAACCTTTGAATTTCCAAATCCCAATATAGGCATATTATTTTCTTTCGTTCGCTTTAATCATTCATGCTATGCAGTAGGCTCACTAAAAGTGGTAAAAACTTCCAATCAAAATGTTTTCCATATCTATGTAATCAAGATCTTTGATTAAGAATAAATAGATCTTAGACTATCCTATCACACACCTCGATGATAATGTGCATAGCAATTTCACAACAAAAAAAGAAAAAGAAAAATGAACATGTGAAATATTTAGTGTCTACATGAAACATTGCTTATTAAAGCTATTTATTGATGTCGTTTTCGATATGTTCATTTGCCTGCTAGTGATCTCATCGTTTATATACAAATCAAAATGACGTGTGTTATAATCAATAATCCTATCATCGTGCTTAATCTAACTATAAAGGACTTTTCTTAGGAATGTGATGTTAATCCTTGAGATTTCTAATGAGTGATTTATAGATCATAACATAAAAAACACTAGTTTCCTCAACTTTTAAGTTACCAAATTATATTAAATTATTTTATCTTATCTTATCTTTTCATTCTCATTTTTTTATAAATTATTTCTCATTTGATTGGACTATTTTAGATCTATTTGTATTACTTTATATTTAACATTGTATTGATAAACATTTAGTATTCTTAAAGCTTGACATGTATATAACTATTTACTAGTATCTATGAACGTGCGTTGCACGTTAATAATGACACGTGATAGTTTGAATATTTATTTATATGAAGGAAAGATAAAATATAATTAATGAGAGAAATTTTATGTATAATAATACAACAATTATCTAAATACCGACAAATATTATTACATTAGCATAATACGGGAATTCAAAAAGAAAGGACATCATTAGAACTTACACAAATGATCAATTCAGGCATATTAGTTAGATAATTACGTATTATAGTTTAAAAATATTTAATGTGATGGTATCTTACCGAACACTTCTTTGTAGATGATGTTTTTTGTGTGTGTATATTTACTTCTAATGCTTTGGCTGCTCTGCCATAAGCAAAACTCTTGTTGCCGATATTGATATCCCTCTTGAAAGTACAACATATAGTTGTTCGTGCAAAAAAACTTACCACGGTAAATATAGTCTAATATTTAAGATTTTTGTCCTTATGCTTTATTTATTATATATAATTGCAACGCATAAACACACTACAACAAATTTGGTTATCGGTTACAAATTATTTCGTCGCTTAAAAATCATATTTCGTCACAACAAACCTTTTGTGACGAAAAATAAATTGTCAACCACTCGTCCTTAAAAGTGGGTCACTAAAAGTATACAAAGACAACTTAGTATTTCGTCGCTAAATAAAGATAGATTAACTACGAAACTCTTTTTTCGTCCCCAAATGCATAGTATTTACGACGAATTTGTTTGTCAGAAAAAGTATTGAAAATTTGTAGGTGATAATGTGTTTTCGTCACTAAAAAATTATTAATACCGACGAAACTACCTTGTCACTAATTATTTAGTTCAATTACTGACAATGTTAATTGTCTCTAAAGTTACATATATTTAGTAGCTGAAAAAACGTGATTTCGTCACTAAAGATGATATTTTATATACAAAAAAATGTTTCGTCCCTAAATGAATAAATTAGTGACGACTTTGCTTTTACAAAAATGATTTATAATTTTTGTAGTTAAAAACTATCATGTCGTCGCTAAAAGTATTGCTTTTACCGACAAAACAAAATTGTCACCATAAAGTGTCATAATTAGTGACACTTACAATTGTCATAAAATACAATGTTAATTCGTATTCAAATAATAAAATATATTATTAAAAGAAGGCTGTTCTACGACAAATATTATATTTAACAACTTTTTTATTGGCAATAAAAATGAATAAGGGACTTTCCCAATATTTCTAAAGCAGTTATGCCTATTTACATTCAAAAATAATACTAATACTTTTCATTAAATGTATCAACAACAAAAAAATTAAACTATTCTGATCTAATAGTTACTAGTGTCACTTTGTGTCCAACAACTAATAATAGCTACTACGATACTAGACGATACATTACGCGTAACAGTTTCTCTAACTCTTTATCATAGTGAAGTCTTCCACATGTCAAATTTCTGAACATCATAGCATATGACCTGAAATGACAATAATGAACTTTGTTTTAAAAAAAAGAAAAGATGAATGAATCAAATAGAAAAAGAGTTTAGTTGTATTGAAGACATAAATTCTATTAGTCTATCTTTTCACAGAAAAGAATATAAGGAATAATTGACTTACAATATAGGTGAATCACTGGCTATTTTTTTTAACTGCCCATGAAGGCATAAACCAGAGGTGGAACAAAGCGGGAATATGGGGCCTGTCATACTAGTTGAATATTTTTCTTTTAACAAACTTGTAAAATCCTATCTATCTTGATTTCATTATATAAAATCCTCCAAGCACCCTCTTTATCTTGGAATGGAAAGACTTGCAATGGCAAGATTAGCAGTAAGACCACCTCTGAATTTAACAAAGCTATAACTTGTAGCCTACTCTAGTATGAGAAATATGGCCTACAACCCAAGGATAAACTTCCTAGACCTTGTTGGTCCATAGAATCATCTGCATAGAATATCTCCTTCACAATTGAGATTATGGAATGATGTTCCAACTAACTACCATGTCATTTTAATGTTCTACATTATTCGCACTCTAACTTCATCAGCCAAACCAACAAGCAAAAGATCACTCAAATTTTTCTCCAAATAGAGTACGTATGATTAACAGTAGTATAGGTGAGAAATTTTAATAAAACTGCTAAAAAGATCAATTGAGTCAAATAGCAGGAGAAGCTATAGAAAGAACTAGCAGAGAGGAGTATTGTAATAGAGGAAAGGGTATAAGCGAATATTGAAAAGGGAAAAGGAGTTACCCAACATGCTAGATGGAACAACAAGTCCACCTCAAGTTATTTATCCCTAGATTTAGATTTAGGATTATAGCTTAATGTTCTCCATTTGCTTGTTCCTACACACAACTTTAACAACAGATTTCACAACTTCGCTCTCCAGAAAGATATATAAGACCATATCTAAATTACAAGCCATATTAAAAAGATGACTTTTTTCACATTGTGGCTCAAAATCATAAGCCTAAATTTGGATATTCAAAGTCATACTAACTTCTGAACAAGCCGTCATTCCATCTAGTTAAGAAATGTCAGAAACTTTTAGTCATACTTGGTTGCTGGAAACTCAATTATTGAAAAGTAGATTCCAAATTGACATTAACTATCTTCAACAAATGTACTATAACAGAGAGCATGATCTAGTTCTAGGAAATTCTTTAGAATTTTTCTTGTTAAAGATATTCCATGAATCACTACATGTGAAGAATGAGAGTCATGTTACCTTACATGCCAAAGCAGGGTCGGAGCTCCGTAAAGCACCAAAAAGCTAAATTAAAGAGTCTAGCACAAGAAAAGTAAATGATGTTTTGTTATCTTATAGTGGTGAGCAGTAGTGGAGCTAAAGGGAGCCAAGGGCATTCAAATTAATCCCCTTTGCCGAAAAATTATAATACGTGAATAGGGTAAAAAAAGTTTAGGTATATATGAATTGCTGAATTCGCTTGATATAAGAAAAGATTCTAGTGTAGTGGTAATGAGATTATAGCAAAGAAAAGGAAAACAAAGAGGAAAAAAATTAAAATAATTCTGTGCATTCTAACAGAGAAATAAAGATGAAATTTCGGGAGAAAATCTAGAATACAAGTATAAGCACCCGTTGGAGAAACTACATCCAGATTTTACTTTATACAGAAAAAAATGCCATTCAAAAAGATCTCGAAATAAAACCAAAATTATAAATTGAACTCATCTATAGAAATTATATCATCAAAGTAAACAAGTGTTGGAAATTTACTTAACCTAGACAAATATAAGACCTATCCGTTTGCCACCATCTTGACCTGTGCAAGTGATAAGATACAAGAGATTCAACGATATTTTAAAATTAAGAATTAGGAATTATGAAATTGTATGTAAATGAAGTGAAACCCCTATAAACTTTTTCTAATAAGTAAAAAGGTTCTCAGCCTCAGACCTCGGGACTGTTCAATTATTGTATAATCGAAACCATAATCCATCTGTTCGTTGACAAATTGGAAACAAAACAGAACTGTTTCAGGATTTAGAACCAGATTAAGATGACGAATTAGTGTATGAAAATCTCTTTGTACCCAAACAAAACCAAGCATCATAAAAAAGGAAAGGGGAATGTATGATGAAGAACATACCTTTGTTGTTCGGATTGTGGCGACTTGCCCTGTAGAGAAGATGATGAAGAAAGGGCGTCCGCAACTTGCTCTACTGAAAGATTTCGTGAGTTAGAGGCGCTGAAATTGAGCCCTAATTGATATTCATAACTTTTGAACGTGGGTAAATAAGCGGGGATCTGAAAAATTTAATCGAATTACCTAATTACTCCCTGGTGTGTGAAGTAAAGTTGGGGATGATGTGTCCAATATTGTCATTTAACTTTCTTTTATTTTTATTTATTTTTTACTATTTGAGAAATAGAACTAATTTACTTCAAATTGATAAAGTGATTTTTTTGGTCTTTTAAAATTGGGAATGAGAAGTTGGTCTTGTAGCTCCTAGAATAAAAATGATAAGTAACAACATAAAGTTCTAAAATGACTCATGTTGAAATAATTTAAACGAAGGCAAAAAGAAGTAAAAAGAAAACTGATTTACGATACGTTTTATTTTCTACTATTTCATCAATATTGCTTCATATTAGCACCATTATCAATATGTGTCGTAATATTATATTAAGAGTTCGTTAAGTTAAAAATAATCATATTTATATGATGAATTTAGATAAGAATCCAATTGAATTTTTTACCTAATAAGTTATTTCAAAGACTTAATTATTTGTTCTCAACATTATTTTTGTTGATTCAAATTTTTAGTATTATCTCATCCCAAGTTTTAAATATTAAGTAATTTTAATTTTATGATAAATTTGAAAAACTGAATTGTATTCTTTTCCTAATTAGTTAATTTCTCAAGTTATAAAAAAAAATCTTTGAAGGAGAAAATTGCAAATTAAATTGCATTCATAATCAAGGATAATTAATATTGCTAATAAATAATAAATTTTAAGAGCTTTTGAGTTAGTGATTGTGAACTCTATTTTTCTGAAGAGGGAGGAGCATTTTATTACTTCCCGGAGTATGGTGGCTAAGACTCGGATTGATTATCTCCTCCTCAAAAGGTGTGATAAGGGTTTGTGCGAGGATTGTAAGGTGATCCCGAGGGAGAACCTCGCGATACAACGTAGGCTCCTGGTGATGGACGTCGGTATCTTGATAAAGAGGAAAAAGAGGTCTGTACGGGGTCAACCGAGGATTAGATGGGTAGTTTTGACTAAGGACAATGCGCAGGAGTTAGAGAGGCGGTTAACGGCTTTGGGGGGCCTGGAAGAGTAGTGAGGATGCTAGCGTTATATGGACGGCGATGACGGACTGTATAAGGGAGGCGGCAAGGGAGGTGTTAGAGATCTCGAAGGGCTACTCTGGCGGGCACCGAGGCAACTGGTGGTGGAATGACGTGGTCCAAGGTAAAGTGGAAGCAAAGAAAGCAGCATACCATAAGTTAGTGGAGAGCACCGACGAGGAGTAGAGGAGAGCGAACAGAGAGAGATATAAGGAAGCTAGGAGGGAGGCAAAATTAGCGGTCACGGAGGCTAAGACTGTTGCGTTTGATCGATTATATGAGGAATTGGGGCCAAAAGTGGGGACAAAAAGCTATTTCGGCTAGCCAGAGCGAGAGAGAGGAAGGCTCGTGATATGGAACAAGTTAGGTACATCAAAGACGAAGAAGGTCGTGTATTGATGGAAGAGGCCTAGATTAAGCAAAGATGGCAGGCGTACTTTCATAAACTGTTGAACAAAGAGGGGGACATAAACATCGTGTTAGGGGGATTGGGGCACTCTGAGAGTCACCGAGACTTTAGGTACTGTAGGCGTATTAAGGTTGAGGAGATCGTGGGAGCGATGCGTAAGATGAGTCGGGGCAAAGCGACCGAACTAGACGAGATCCCAGTAGAATTTTGGAGGTATGTGGATAGAGCAAGCTTGGAGTGGCTGACTGGGTTGTTTAATGTTATTTTCGGGACGAAGAGGATGCCAGATGAGTGGAGGTGGAGTACATGATTCCGCTGTACAGGAACAAAGGTGATATCCATAATTGTAACAACTATAGGGGTATGAAGTTACTGAGTCATACTATGAAAGTTTGGGAGAGGTTGGTGGAATGGAGGGTAAGGAGGGCAATGTCTATATTATAGAATCAGTTCGGGTTCATGCCGGGTCATTCTACAACGGAAGCTATCCACCTAATTAGGAGGTTGGTAGAACAGTACAGATATAGGAAGAGGGACTTGCACATGGTGTTTATTGACCTAGAGAAGGCGTATGACAAGGTCCATCGGGACGTTCTTTGGAGACGCCTGAAAGTGAAAGGTATACCAGTAGCTTATATTACGGCGATTAAAGATATATATGATGGAGCTAAGACTCGGGTTAGGACTGTGGGAGGTGACTCCGAGCCTTTTCCGGTGGTTATGGGGTTACACTAAGGATCTGTGCTCAGCCCATTCTTATTTGCCCCTGGCGATGGACGCGCTGACACACCATATTCAAGGGGATGTGTCTTAGTGTATGCTATTCGCGGATGATATAGTTTTGATTTATGAGACGCAAGTCGATGTTAACGAGAGACTGGATGTTTTGAGGTAGGCCCTGGAGTCTAAAGGTTTCAAGTTGAGTAGAACCGAAATGGAATATTTGGAGTGTTAGTCCATCGACGTGTCGGGGGAAGCGGATGTGGAAGTGAGGCTTGACTCACAAGTTATCCCTAAGAGAGAGAGTTTCAAGTACCTAGGGTCTATTATCCAGGGAGATGGGGAGATCGACGGAGATGTCACACACCATATCGGGGTGGGGTGGATGAAATGGAGGTTAGCGTCTGGAGTCCTGTGTGACAAGAATGTGCCACTGAAACTTAAAGGTAGGTTCTACATGCGGTGGTTAGACCGTCAATATTGTATGGGGCTGAGTATTGGCCAGTCAAGATTTCACATACCAGAAGATAAAAGTAGCAGAAATGAGGATGTTGAGATAGAAGTGCGGGTATACTAGGATGGATAAGATTAGGAATGAGGATATTCGGGAGAGGGTGGGCGTGACTCCCATGGATGACAAGATGCAGGAAGCGAGGCTTAGATTGTTCGGGCACGTGCGTAAGAGGAGCCTAGATGCTCCGGTTATGAGGTATGAGCGGTTGGATTTGGCAGGTACGAGAAGAGGTAGAGGGCGTCCTAAGAAGTATTGGGGCGAGGTGATAAGGCAGGACATGGCGGGGCTTCAGATTTCTGAGGACATGACCTTTGATAGGAAGGTGTGGAGGTCGAGCATTAGGGTTGTAGGTTAGGGGTAGTCGAGCGTTTCTCCTCGCTGCGCCGGCTAGTCTCATAGTGTTTTGTCTAGGACTGTTAGCGGTTTTTATTGTGTTTCATATTTTTTTTCTGTCTTTCACATTTTGGCCTTTTCATTTATTTGCTGTATTTTACGACGCTGATACTATTTTTTGGGTTTCTGTTGTTGTTATGGATCTATTGTCTCTGAGCCGAGGGTCTCCCGGAAACAACCTTTGTAGGGGTAAGGTCTGTGTATACTTTATCCTCCCCATACCCCACTAGTGGGATTCTACTAGGTTATTATTATTATTGATAAATAATAAATTTTAAATAGATAATATTAAACAGAAAATTACTTGAATAAGTTTATCACGACTTATTATTAGAGTTAATCAATTCTTTAATTAGGTATTTAGTATTGCGTAATAATTTGGAATCACAATTTGTTAATGATCACATATCACAATTATTTAAATTTTGGTATATAAATTTAGTAAAAGTAGTGATTGACTAAAGGGTAATGGACATACTATTATATATACCAGAGGATCGAAATATTTTTTCACCAAAAAAATCTCTATTTTTTTTTGCTAAAATAATTAAATCATCTAGAATTAATTGCTTTTAGTTTTATGGCCGGTTATAAATCTACATTTTAGAATAAGGAGAATCAAGGAAGTGTTGGTCAATATTATCGATTTTAGTTATAATTTCGTACTTATTCTTTCTCTATATTTTTATTTTTATTTTTACTAAGATACTAAATTATAGGAATTAAAATATTAGCTCATTGAAAATTTAGAAAATCAATTGTAATATCTAGCATATGTTATAAAATAAAGACTATAAAGTAAATAAAATGAAGACAAGTATAGAGAGAGATTGATATATTATTCAACTTCAAACTGATGTACATAATGAACTGAAAACTCCTCTATTTAGAGAAGAAAGGAAGCAGCTGCGAGGCTTTTCTTGAGTTGCTTGTAAGTTGCCTGCATGAGCTGCTTGCAACTTGCCTGTTTAATAAGAAGCTGCTGCAAATCATTTCATTGATTTGCTTGCAACCTGGCTGCATCGGCTGCTTGTAGATAAACTTCAATAGAGTACCAAATGGATAATCTTCTTCAGGAAGATTATCTATAGCGGAGCAATAAATAGACATCCACAATATAATTATTTTCATAACAACATATAAATTATTGATGGCAGTTTATATCTAACATAGAATGTTGCTGATATATTTGTTTCTCATAATTTTATAAATATTTACCAGTAATAAATTTATTCAAATCTAATTTAAATGATAAATTATATTTAAGGAAAAATAAAAGAAATATACAAACCTAACGTGCACATATGGAGAAAATTTGAAAAGAAATTATCATCACTCTATTCCCAACATGTACCATAAATTGATATAGTAACATTATTTTTTTGTTAATTGAAAAGGTCATAAAATTTAGGAAAGGTTTAGGACTTTTTACCTATTCAAACAATGAACGATTTAATAAACAAAATTTGACTTGATTTTGAAGCCCTAAATATAAGAGAGTAATATAAATTATAATTTTATCCAATATAAAATAGATTTTTAAAGGGTAAAAAAGGCGAACGATATTTCATTAAAGACGTTCGTGCTTTTATATATATATATATATATATATATATATATATATATATATATATATATATATATATATATATATATATATATATATAGATATAATACAGATAAGAGACTCCTTAACCTCAATTGTATTACATTCTTGAGAATAATATCCTATAATTCTTGTTCTATATATCTTTTTCTCTTATCTATAATTATATGGTAGAAAATGTATTTTCCTTTTTAATGTATGTTAGATTTAGGAATTAAAGACAATTTGATTCCTTCTAGAATAGGTATTTTCCTCTTTTATTTTGTGCTAGGAATATTAATAACTTATTATATATATTTTTATCTTTGTTAGGAATTTCAGGATTTTTTTTTATAACTTTGAACACATTTTAATCTTTATTGAAAAGTGTCAAGTTCATTTAATTTCATATAGGAAATTAACTAGCATAAAAACTTTCTTCCATGAAATTGCCTCTAAATTTCAAATTAAATATAATCCCATCTTACTTGAATATCAATATTTTAGAACGATTGCACTTTTTTAAAAAAATATACGAAACTAAGAATGTACATATATAGTAACTGGTTAAATTTATAAATTAGACCTGATTAACTAATCCAATTATAAACAATAATTGAACTTATGATGCAAAAGGAAAAGCATTCGCAGTGAAATTAATGAATATCCATGATACATTTATTGTCCCTACAAAAATTATACTTAATTACCGAATTACATGTGACTCGTGCATTTTTAAATATATAATGTGATTTGCCACTGAAAATTGAATAATTTGTGACGAATATATTTCGTAGCCTTTTTAAACATTGTATTATTTTAAGACAAAAACTTTGCGGTAGCTAAATTGCAGATTACATAGAGATAATTTAAAGATTGTCACTGATTTTTTAGATTATTAGTGACAAAAATAATGGTCACAGTTAAGTACAAAAATTCGTAGCCAAAGTTCACTTTATTTTACTACAAATTCAATTTGTCGTTATTTAATCATCTATTTTTGGTGACGAAACATTTTCGTATCTAAATGTAACTATTGTTCAAGACGAATAATTTTTTGTCACTAATAATTTGGTGGATCAGTGACAAATATAATTCGTCATTAATAATTTTACTTCGTAGCTAAAGATTGCCTAAAAAAATGGCGCCACCATATTTTTGGAGGGAAACTTTTGTAGACAAAACTTTGCTACAAAATTCACGTTTCGTCACTAAAACTATGTGGCTCGTGTATTTGTATACGAAATGTAACTTTTGTCACAGAAAATAAACAATTAGTGACGAATTTTTCGTCGTAGCTAATAATTTCATGGATAAAAATCATATTTGTTGTAGTGACATACTGAAAATTATTTTCATACAAACTTAAAAGGATATTCTTTAGTTTCGAAAGATAACGAAAGTTGAATTCAGAGATAAAAATATACTTAGAAGCATAAGACCAGCATCATCATGTTTGCATGTATGGTGTTATTGTCAAAACTTGTATATACCATCTGTGTGCTATTACATAAGCTAGTCGGCGGATCTAAGTTTTTCAGTAGCATGACATGCATATTTTTCTTCAAAATCAACCTATATACAATGGAAGATCAATTTAACTTATTCTGTTATATATACAGTGAGACTAACATACGTAAGAAATAATAAACTTGACAATAAACTGTAACGACCCGGCCGGTCGTGTTGAGTATTACAACCTTGTTCTCCCAATTACTGCTCAAATTATGCTTTACAATTGTTATGTGACTTGCAGGAGTGATTGGTTCGGGTCCGGTGAGGTTTTGAAATAAATTGGAACACTTAGTTCCAAGGTTTAAAACTTAAGTTGAAAAGGTTGACCGGATGTTGACTTATATGTAAACGACCCTAGAATAGAGTTTTGATATTTTCAATAACTCTGTATGGTGATTTTAGACTTAGGAGTGTGTCCGAAAAATTATATGGAAGTCCGTAGTTAAATTAGACTTGAAATGCCTAAAATAGAAATTTAAGTTTGAAAGTTTGACTGGGGGGTTAAATTTTTGATATCGGAGTCGAAATTCGATTCTGGAAATTGGAATAGGTCTGTTATGTTATTTATGACTTGTGTGCAAAATTTGAGGTCAATCGGACTTGATTTGATAGGTTTCGGCATCGAATGTAAAAGTTAGAATTTCTTAGTTTCCTTAAGCTTGAATTTGGGTATGATTCGTGGTTTTAGTGTTGTTTGATATGATTTGAGGATTCGATTAAGTTCGTATGATATTTTAGGATTTGTTGGTATATTTGGTTGAGGTCCCGAGGGCCTCATGTGAGTTTTGGATGGTTAACGGACTAAATTTTGGACTTGGAAGAAATCTCGAAATTTTTGTCTTCTGATGCAATCGCACCTGCGGAATGTGGCTCATAGGTGCGAGCTCGCGGAAGTGAGCCTGGAATCACAGAAGCGGGAAGTCTACAAAAGAGGACAGAATCTCGCAGAAGCGAGTCCGCAGAAGCGACACCATGGTCGCAGATGCAGAGGCAAGGGAGGCTGGGCAAAACCGCAGAAGCGGACGTTTTTCACAGAAGCGGGGGCAGTCGTAGAAAAGGTTGGTTTCTCGCACCTGCGATACTGTAAAAGCGGCTAAGTGAGTCACAGGTGCGGAACCCTTGGACAATATACATTTCGAAGGGGTCCCGAGTTTTGCCATTTTTGGACCTTCAAGCACGGTTTTGGGGGAGATTTTCATAGAGAATTCACGGGAAACTTGAGGTAAGCCACTTGTAATCATTTCTACTCTATAATATTGAATTATCATCGAATAATCCGACTAGATTACGTGTTTTAGAGGTGTAAATCAGGAATTTGAAACCTAAAAATTTGGAAATAAGATTTGATTATTTGGAGGTCGAGTTGATGTCAGAATTTGGTAAAATTTATATGGTTAGACTCGTGGTTGAACGGGCATTCATATTTTGTAACTTTTGTCGGGGTTCCAAGATGTGGTCCCCACGGGCGATTTTTGAGTTAAATTTCGGATTTTGTTGAAAAATTAGTATTTTCATAAGGAATTAATTCCAATCATTTGTATTGACTGAATCGAATTAATTATGACTAGATACGAGGCTTTAGGAGACCAATTTGTGAGGCAAAGACATAGCGGAGTAAAGAATTACACAGTTTGAGGTAAGTAACACTTCTAAACTTGGTTCTGAGAGTATGAATCCCCGAATTTGGTGTTATATAAATTGTTAGAAAGTGACGCACATCCTAAGTGATGAGCGTGTGGGCGTGCACCATAGAAATTGTAACTTAAATAAATTATGTGAAGTTGTAAATTTAAAGAATCATGTTATTATCCGAATATTCTCCACGTGTTATGAAATTGAGCTGAGACTCTTATTAAAGATCATGTTTAGGCTACGTGCCGATATTTTGGGACCCCTAAGGTTGTGTTGCTGTTGAATTTAATTATTTTAAAATATATATATATTTCATACTCAGTCATGTTCATCCACTGTGAGGATATTTGTGGGATCGGGACTGCCCGCCTGCAGTAGGAGATATTGGCTTTATATATATTATTATTATATAGAACGGGATTGCCCGCCTACAGTAGGCCTTATAGGATTTATTATTATATGGATCAGGGTTGCCCGCCTGCAGCAGGTCATGTAGGCTTATATCATGCTTGGGCTGAAGGAGCTCCTCCGGAGTCTGCACCCCCATAGTGAGCGTAGATGATTTATATATACGGGATGGACTTCCTAAGGCATGGACTTTCCTTACTTATTTATAAGTGTGATGATTTTTCCTGGACATGGATCTTGTCCGAAACATTTATATTTGGGGATAAATTACCCAAGGGTTGGATTGGCCTTATACGGTACTGAGTGACTGACTATCTGATTGGCCTTTTGGGGATATATATATATATATATACGGGATGGAATATCCCTGGGCTGGATTGGCCATAAAAAGTATCGAGTGACCGAGCGATTAGTGATCAGAAGTACACGAGGTTTTCCACTGAGATGTCATATCCCTCATATCATGCAGTATTGATATATCTTACTTGTATTGAGTTTAATTGTTGAACTTGAAAGCATTCGTACATTTCTGTACCATTTTTTATATACTGGACTGTACCTGCGTAGCTCGTCGTTACTTTCAGCCCAAAGGTTCGTCTTGTTACTTATTCAGTTGGTTGTACTCATACTACACTTTGCACCTCGTGTGTAGATCCAGGTGCTTTCGGACACGGCGACTGCTAGATTTCAGAGTGCTATCAATTGGAGACTATCAAGGTAGCTGCCTGGTGTCCGCTGACCTTGACTTTCTTTCTTTCAGTTATTGTATTGTTCCATACTTTCGGACAGTATTTTTATCAGTCGGACTTTGTATTCATTTAGATGCTCATGTACTCACTGACACCTGGTTTTGAGAGTATTTTGTATCTGTAATTGTGAGGCTTTCTATTGAATTCAAGTATTATGTTTTCAAACTTAAAAGATATTGTGTTTTATTGAGGTTGTCGGCTTGCCTAGTATTAATATAGGCGCCATCACGACATGTGAGATTTTGGGTCGTGATAAGTTGGTATCAGAGCCTAGGTTACATAGGTCTCACGAGTCATGAGCAGGTTTAGTAAGGTCTTGCGGATCGGTACGGAGACGTCTGTACTTGTCTTTGAGAGGCTACCGAATCCTTAGGAAATTTTTACTTTCTTATATTCTATCGTGTGAATTTGTTGATTCCGAAAACTAAATTTCTGTTATTCTATTCTCTCACATATGGTGAGGACACGTACTACCGGAACGAACGGTCAGCCCCAGTGCCACCAGTGCCACCAGTTAGGGCTGCGAGAGGCTAGGGTCGTGGTAGAGGCCGGGGCCGAGGTAGAGGTCGAGGTGTAGCTCGTACAGCAGTTGGAGCACCACCACCAATTGCTCCAGCTCAGGAGCAGATTCCAGACATAGCTTAGCTGACAGGACCAACTCACGCACCAATTGTTCCCATTTGAGGTCGAGGTGTAGCTCGTATTCATTTAGATGCTCATGTACTCAGTGACACCTGGTTTTGGGAGTATTTTGTATCTGTAATTGTGAGGCTTTTTATTGAATTCAAGTATTATATTTTCAAACTTAAAAGATATTGTATTTTATTGAGGTTGTCGGCTTGCCTATTATTGAGATAGGCGCCATCACGACATGTGAGATTTTGGGTCGTGACATAAACCTGTATGGTAGAAGCCCATTTAGTGTTAAAGTATTTAAGTATTTTTTTTTTTTGAAATTATTATTGGTATCATCTTCTCCTGAGTCAAAAACTGAAAATATTTTATTTTTTACCATAAAATTTGCTATCAACCTTTTATTTAGTTGATCAACATATTTATCGGCTAGTTAAGATAGCTTTTAATTTCTATCATGCAATTTGCAAATTACGTTTTAATCTAATGATGTAATTATTTTCCTTGTTAAATGCACTATTATTACCATTGGGTTTGATAAGTGTTCTAGAATAACCAAATCATCTTTTATTGGATACTCTTCTTTGTTTCGGTCACGAAGAAAGAAGTCACTGAATATTGAATTTGTTCTTACTTCATTATCAATTGAATCTTTTTCATTTGAGGCCATAAGTATAATTTTGGCAAGCTAGCTTTTACGGTCTCTGCTTTCATCGATTTTGGAACTACTGGTGAAATCACCTCCCAAACAATTAATTTTCCACCAAACGATTCATTGATATCCAATATATCTCTAGAATTCCAAGCAATTATTTCGATCGTTTGACATTTAGTCATAAACGCTTCATCCAATATTATCAATTTTGTTTTCCTTATAAATTTAGCATTGTTGCTTTGCTTTGATATATTTGTGATGGTTATTTTAGTTATTTTAAGAGGTATATCAAATCTAAAGTGTGTGGCCTCGTAATAAAATTATTGCTGGTACACCACTTGTTATTATTGCTAATAGTATCATGCCTCTTGATGTGACATTTGCAAGTAATGCATGACATAAAAATATTATTTCGATTCCGTAGGAGGCATCTGTCACGACCCAAAATCCAAAAAAGCTGTGATGGCGCCGGACACCACTGTCAGGCAAGCCAACCATAATCAATTAACTTACTTACCTATTTTACTATTTTTGAAATAAAAATTTCTTCAATGAAATAGTAAATATAAAACTCATAGAGTAAATGATAAATATTTTTAGCAACTAAATTTCTAAATAATTCACAACCATTCCCAAAACCCAGTATCACAAGTGCATGAGAATTTACTAGGAAATTAAAAATAAAATACAGTATTTGTCCAGAATACAAATTAGACAGGAAAATATAATAACTCTGAAGGAGACTTTGTTAGCTGCGGATCGTAATATAGAATGCAGCTCACCTATGTCCCCACAATTACTAACCACACCTCTGCGCCCACAAGACCTCTATACATATATGTACATGCACAATAAAATGTGCAGCAAGTGAAGTATGAGTACGAAAACAACGTGTACCCAGTAAGTATCAAGCCTAATCTCGAAGTGGTAGAGACGAGATAGCCGACTTTGACACTCACTATGGGTCAATAATAATAATTGGAATAAATTATAATTATTCAAATCAGCATGATTCACAGAGTTAACAATAATTTTATTCAATTAGCAGAAATAAAAAAAATCCTTAAAATCAACAATTTTTTAATTTATTAATTAAATCATGCAATTTCAATAAAACTTTCAATTTATCAAATAGCTCATTTACAGGAATAAGTATAATTCTTA
Source organism: Nicotiana tabacum (assembly GCF_000715075.1). Classification (NCBI taxonomy): domain Eukaryota; kingdom Viridiplantae; phylum Streptophyta; class Magnoliopsida; order Solanales; family Solanaceae; genus Nicotiana; species Nicotiana tabacum. Next base: position 36,260,144 of record NC_134083.1, read on the forward strand.
ACAAGAAGGAATAATAATTCATTAAATTCCAAAGATTTTCAATTTATCAATTAGCTTCACAAGCTGAAATAAACTATTAAGGTATCGTGTGATTATTATTATTAAGCACGATTTCTGTCGAGGACGTACGGCCCGATCCCGAGTGTCGTGTATTGAGTTTCTCTTTCTGACAAGAACCATTGCCTCATTATGGACCAAATAATGGTATTTGCTCTTTATTATACTTCATATAATCTGATCGCAGTGATCCCGGATCCAATAACCTCGTCTCATTTAGTATAAGTTGCCCAGGCAATAAGCCACCTCAGGCATGACAAAAAGTCTCATATGACGCCACCATGAGCTAATAAGCTACGGACTCGATTGCGATACATAAGAAAAACAGACTATGGAAAGGATTACTCAACCCACGTGACTAATTAAACAACTGAAAAGGTGTCATGAACCTTCCTCAGAAAACGGGACACAAAACACACAAAATAGAATATAGGTGATTGTACTCGACATCACACTGTTGCGGCGTTCAACCCGATCCACATATGATACCCGTGGAGGCGTGCAACCCGTTTCGCACAAAAAGAATCTATAAGAAAATACTTACCGAGCTAGAATGCTCATTACTTACAAAATATCCGAATATCGGACACAAGCACGCTCAGTGCATAATATCATCTCTGGAAGGACCGACAGCGCCATACGCTGCAAAACTCAAGCACAACTAAGGTGTGATATATGATCTGAATATCGAGAGCCATCCTGCTCACATAACACCATCGCTATGCGGAACCTCAACACATAAGAAATTTATCAAGCCGTTTTGCAAATCACATGGTACAATATAGTATTACATGAAATAATCGACGACGAAACGACATCCAACGTCTGAATACTCCTCCATAGGGAGCGGTTATGCTGAAATGAACACATCCGGCATAATTTAGAGCCCATATTCATATTCAAATCCATCCACAGACCTCAAGACGATTCTGATCGCATCGTACTAGGCTAATAACCTTTCAAGTATCCATAATAACCCCTTTTCCCATAACATACAAAAATAGCCATCATAACCGGAACAATACTTCCACAGTCGACAACCAAACAAACCGAGCACCCTCCAGGCATAAATTCTCAAATCAGCGATATTACTACAATCTTCATACTTGGTTTCAATCTTCACTCAATCAAGTGACTACATGTCACTCTTACACAATCTTTTCGTGAGACACGCTCCCACGACCTTTCGCACCAGGTAACAAGGCTGCACATCCATGCTACCGGTTACACTAATATTGTAAAGCATATCAAGAATCCACAAATCAATACACAAGGTCTCTTACACCTGACATCGACCTTAGATAATGCCAAAAACAATAACATCTTACTTTAAACATCTAAATCCCTTTCCTGCTCATCTGAGTTCATGACATCATGTCAACACCGAACCGAAATCTTAAATCCTCAACTTTCGAATCCCATGCTACTTAGTGCACTTAACCACGCCAATGCACAGGAGTACAAGAATTCCATCATAACTCCCGAACCACTAATATGGTAAACACTTCATCATATAGAAACCTTCCTCTTAACGCATTTCAAGAGAACCATTGCAACACGTGACTGAATTCCCATATCCGTAGAAAATACCGGCCACAAGTAGTGGTCTAAACAACCATAACTCTTCTGGGATCCCTGTACACATAACATGTCATAATACTTGAATTCCTCCAAATAAAATCAATTACGGCGGCCGTCAAGCCTCGCACGTACCGCCAAAAATCACATGCATAATTCAATGCGCTGAAGGAACTGATCATTGCCATCATCGTGCCGATTCAACCATTGTTAGCCGATCCGTTTTTTTCTCAATTTACTCTCAACTTGACTTAGAAATAATAATAGCTCCATTCATTACATCACGAACTCAAATCCGCACTCATCCCAAGTGACCTTATTTCTCGAGACCACGCTATTTGAAAACCCACTAATTATCTCATATCCCTTCTTGTGCACACTTTTTACATCTTCAACTGGTACACCCATTCTGATACTTCTTTTATTAATCCGAAGTTATTTTCTTCCATTTCTCTAATGCTACACCACAACCTGAAGATAACGTAGAGTACTCCAAGCCCCATTTCATAATCTACTGCAAAAGCTCGATACTCAACCATACTATAGACTCGAGATCCTTAGACACCACACTTTAAATTTTTGAATCCACTAGGACCGTTATTGAGAGTCACTTGCTCTGACTTATTCCCATACATGATCAACTCCAAGGCCCTGCTAGCACATGGACACATTCTCAAAGAAACACCCGACTGTCTCACTTTCCCTGTGCATTACATCTACACGAAGCATAAACTCTGAGTCTTCCCACAAACTTGAATATGAATTGATAAGGCCAAATATGGCACACATTCCCCAAATCCTTTGCTCAAATTACCACTGATGTTTTCTTTCCTTAGTCGTAATGACCCACCAATACACTGATAATCAGAAACCGCACAAGTTAACACTACGCAATCTAATCACAGACAGTGGGGCTCTCCCACTTAGCTTGAAGCTACAAATTACAAAATTCTAGAATCCACAAAGATTCTTTCTTCATCGTCGACATGATCCTGCATACGCAACTTGCCAAATTTCTCGAAATTCTTCTATTAACCTTTAATAAACACTCCGAACCACTAGCCACATTTACATATTAAATCTCTTACCGGGTAGCCAGTAAAATTCTTCGCAGAAGCTTTGTCAACACCACGCGACCGCTAACCTGCTCACATGAGATAGCCCACCTGTGGAAATTACATGCCGACATATTCCAATGTCGCTGCACTGAGTGCAATTACTATGAAATCAGTAGATCATCCTGAGTTCGAGCTCATTCATCAGCTGCACCAGTCTGTTCACTCCTCATGGAGGTCAACTAGAGGTGCGACGATACATTCCAATTCAAAGTCATGTTGTATCCAATCTTCCTCAATATAGCAACTAATATTACAACTTAAGTCCGTAGACCTAGTCACTGTCCATTCTACATCCCAAATCACTCCAAACGTTCCTCAAGATGTGTAATCATCCTACCACGTAACCCATGTGTTACCTTGCCACTCTCCCACTTTGGTCAATCATCTCCTTTAAGCAACTACTCTGCTTCTGTTTTCTTACACTTGGCCTTTTCAGAACCTAACCACCGCAAGGCACCTTCCACATGTCCTTCCTCATCCTTTGCTGCCCGGTTGTTGCCTTAACTCAAAATAGCACTTGAACCAATAGCTCGTCACCAGCTTTAAACCTTTATGATGATCATCCTTCTCGAGACATCAATACTAGAAACGCTGCTTCAATCCTGAATCACTGCATATCGCAATCTCTAACGACTGCTTCCCCTATACCAATTCCTAACACCCCGTCGTGAAGGGGAGTTGAAGAAAACCATAACACTGGCGAACCTTGACGCATTTTACAAGGCAACAACACCACATCAGAATTGAGAACTCTACCACACTCGAAAATATCAAGCTTTGTTACTCCATCAACCCCAAACCTGAACATTCATAGTCCGATTGACTTTTCTCCGCTGGAATTAAAATATGGAACCTCTGAATCATGTACTGAGAAAACCTTCTTTCAAGCCGTTTACTGCCCTGACATAGAGACAGGTATTCTACCATTATATAAACACTGTGCGATAACAACGCACGAATCGTCGTAACAATCAATGCCAAATTTCAAAACCTTAGGTAGTATTGATACTTAACTTGAAATGACATAGCGTCCTTCCGCAAGGCGACGACAATAGCCCAATTAATTACATAGGGAGAAGTATCCTGCACTACATCTATAGTACCATTAAAAATTTTCTCGATCCTCAATGTATAACAAGCGCTTCACGTCGCATAAGATTGAATATGAAGGAAATGTAGTCATAAGCTTCAAAGGAATCGAATCACACGATGAGGAATCAAGAAGGGAAGTATTCCTAACAACGTTGTAGCCTCTCGAAGATAAGCACAGACGTCTTCGTACCGATCCGCAAGACTCTACTAGACTTGCTCATGACTCGTGAGACCTAAGTGAACCTAGTGCTCTGATACCATGTTGTCACGACCTAAAATCCAAAAGAAAGCCGTGATGGCGCCGGACACCACTATCAGGCAAGCCAACCATAATCAATTAACTTAATTACCTATTTTAGTATTTTTGAAATAAAAATTTCTTCAATGAAATAGTAAAGATAAAACTCATAGAGTAAATGATAAATATTTTTAGCAACTAAATTTCTAAATAATTCACAACCATTTCCAAAAACCGGTGTCACAAATGCATGAGCATTTACTAGGGAATTAAAAATAAAATACAGCATCTGTCCATAATACAAATTAGACAGGAAAATCTAATAACTCTGAAGGAGACTTTGTTAGCTGCAGATCGTAATATAGAATGCAGCTCACCTATGTCCCCACAATTATTAACCACACCTCTGCGCCCACAAGGACGCTATACATATATGTACATGCACAATAAAATGTGCAGCAAGTGCAGTATGAGTACGAAAACAATGTGTACCCAGTAAGTATCAAGCCTAATATCGAAGTGGTAGAGACGAGATAGCCGACTTTGACACTCACTATGGGTCAATAATAATAATTGGAATAAATTATAATTATTCAAATCAACATGATTCACAGAGTTAACAATAATTTTATTCAATTAGCAGAAATAATAAAAATCCTTCAAATGCAACAATTTTCAATCTATTAACTAAATTCCTTCAATTCAAATAAATTTTCAAATTTATCAATTAGTCTCATTTACAGGAATAACAATAATTCTGAACAAGCAAGAATAATAATTCATTAAATTCTAAAGATTTCTAATTTATCAATTAGCTTCACAAGCTGAAATAAACTATTAAGGTATCGTGTGATTATCATTATTAAGCACGATTTCTGCCGAGGACGTACGACCCGATCTAGAGTGTACACTACCGAGGGACGTGCGACACGATCCATAGATGCATCTATCCTGCCAAGGCGTTCGGCCTGCTCCACAAGAAAGGAGGACATTTTCTTATGTACCTCCGGGAAGAGAGTATATTTATTAAAGATAAATTCGGGAAGAAGAATAATTTCTTTTAGCAATTAATTAATTTAAACAGAAAATCAAGCATATGAGATTTTCATCCTTTAATATCTTTATCTGACAATTCACAATATATTCATATATATCAATTAATATTAATTAAATATAGAATACAATGTACACATATAATGCATACTTTGAGTCCTAAACTACCCGGACTTTAGCATTAATAGTAGCTACGCACGGACTCTCGTCACCTCGTGTGTACGTAGCCCCCGCAATTAGCAATAATTATTCAATTTAATCCCTATGGGGTAATTTCCCCCTCACAAGATTAGACAAGAGACTTATCTCGTCTCAAAGTCCACTTTCCGATTACCACGTCGCATTGAATTCTCGATTCGACGCTGAAAATCTAAAACTATCCAAATATTATACAAAATAATTAATATATGCTAAATGATTCAAAATTTATCTATTAAATAAATTACCTTATCCAAAATGGTAAAATTTCTAAAATTCACCCCGGGCCCACGTGCTCGAATTCTGGAAATTTTCGGATGAAAACGTTACCCATAATCTCACAAACTTAAATATATAATTTCTACCCAATTCCATAACTATTTTCGTGGTTAAAATCTCATTTTTATAAAAATCTAGGTTTTTCACCTAAGCCTTTGATTTCTAAGATTTACTAGTTATAATCTACCCATAATCTATGTATTTAACTCTAAGTGTGTAGAATTAACTTACCTTCATGTTGCTAGTTGAAATCCTCTCTCGAACAACTCCAAAATCGCCCAAAAATAGAGGAAACACGGACAAAAAATGGCTCAGCCTCGCCCCTTTTAACATTCTGCCCGAACTGCTTTTTCGCACCTGCGGAGGGCTACCGCACATGCAGCTTTCGCACCTGCGGAAATTCCTCGCAGGTGCGAGTTCTACTCGTCTGGGCCAAGGTCGCATCTGCGTAAAAATTCTCGCACCTGCGCGTTCGCAGGTGCGCCCAATGTTACGCACCTGCTATGACACGCCTTCTTTCCCCCCCTTCCGCTTCTGCGATTGAAGCTCGCATCTGCGAGGGTCGCACCTGCGGTTGTCCAAGCGCAGGTGCGAACGTACCAGAAGCAGAAAGCTTCAGCATTTTTCTCCCAAGTCCGAAATCGGTCCGAGCCTTGTCTGGTTAACACTCGGGACTCCCGGGGCCCTGCCCGAACATACCAACAGGTTTGAAATCATAAAACGGACTTGCTCGAACTCTCGGAACGCGTAAAACAACATCAAATCTAAGAATCATACCTCAAACCAAATTGATTCAACTTAAAATTTTCAAGTTCTTTAATTTACTTCCAATGCGCCAAAATATACTTAAACTACGCGGAATGACACGAAAATTTGCGTGCAAGTCTTAAATCACTATACGGAACTATTCCCAAACTCGAAATTTCAAATGGACTTCAATTACTCAAAATCCTACTCCAAACCAAATTTAAAGAATTTTAAACCTTCAAATAGTTAATTTTTACTATTAAGTGTCAAAACGCTCCCGGGTTATCCAAAACCCGATTCAGACATACGCCCAAGTCCAAAATCATCATACGAACCTATTGGAACCGTCAAATCCCTATTCCGGGGTCGTTTTCTCAAAATATTGACCGAAGTCAAACTTGTCCATTTGAAGCTAACTTAAGGAACCAATTGTTCCGATTTCAACTCAAACACTTTCAAATCCCGAACCAACCATCCCCGCAACTCATAAATAATTAAAAACACATACGGGAAGTTTTATTTAGGGGAACAAGGTTCTAACAGTCAAAACGACCGGTTGGGTCGTTACATTCTCTCCCACTTAAATATACGTTCGTCCTCGAACGTGCTAAGGACTGTTCCGGAGTTGTCCAAAATCACAGTTTAACACTTCGAGCACCTACCCGTGCTACCACACCCAATTGAGCACATTAGCTCAAGCCAATTTGAAGATTCTCCCCTTTATTTAGGTGATTAAGCCTTAGAGCCAAATTCTAACATCCAGAATTCTCCACCATGCCTGTTTCCAACCTACGAACATAGTATCAATCACTACACGATGCACCAATATATGGTTGCATACCTTGGTTGAATTTAGACCATGCACCGCACCATTCACATGATCATAATATCATCGTCCGATAATAATAGCCGAAATTCCACAAATCTGATGTTCACCACACACCTCATGATACATATAATTCCTGTTCCAACTCTTGAACTGCTTTCACGATGGAAGAAATATGTAGAAATTCATAACCAACTGCTGAGTCAACAAATTATTGAGTTTCTCCTTCTGACAAGAATCATTGCCTCATTATGGACCAAATAATGGTATTTGCTCTTTATTATACTTCATATAATCCAATCGCATTGATCCCAGATCCAATAACCTCGTCTCACTTAGTATAAGTTGCTCAGGCAATAAGCCACCTCAGGCATGACAAAAAGTCTCATATGACGCCACCATGAGCTAATAAGCTACGGACTCGATTGCGATACATAAGGAAAACAGACTATGGAAAGGATTACTCAACCCACGTGACTAATTAAACAACTGAAAAGGTGTCATGAACCTTCCTTAGAAAACGGGACACAAAACACACAAAATAGAATATAGGTGACTGTACTCGACATCACACTGTTGTGGCGTGCAACCCGATCCACACATGATACCCATGGCGGCGTGCCACCCGATCCGCACAAAAAGAATCTATAAGAAAATACTTACCGAGCTAGAATGCTCATTACTTACAAAATATTCGAATATCGGACACAAGCACGCTCAGTGCATAATATCATCTCTGGAAGGACCGACAGCGCCATACGCTGCAAAACTCAAGCACAACTAAGGTGTGATATATGATCTGAATATCGAGAGCCATCCTGCTCACATAACACCATCGCTATGCGGAACCTCAACACATAAGAAATTTATCAAGCCGTTTTGCAAATCACATGGTACAATATAGTATTACATGAAATAATCGACGACGAAACGACATCCAACGTCTGAATACTCCTCCATAGGGAGCGGTTATGCTGAAATGAACACATCCGGCATAATTTAGAGCCCATATTCATATTCAAATCCATCCACAGACCTCAAGACGATTCTGATCGCATCGTACTAGGCTAATAACCTTTCAAGTATCCATAATAACCCTTTTTCCCATAACATACAAAAATAGCCATCATAACCGGAACAATACTTCCACAGTCGACAACCAAATAAACTGAGCGCCCCCAAGGCATAAATTTTCGAATCAACGATATTACCACAATCTTCATACCTGGTTTCAATCTTCACTCAATCAAGTGACTATATGTCACTCTTACACAATATTTCCGTGAGACACACTCCCACGACCTTTCGTACCAGGTAACAAGTCTGCACATCCATGCTACCGGTTACACTAATGCTGCAAAGCATATCAAGAGTCCACAAATCAATACACAAGGTCTTTTACATCTGAAATCGACCTTAGATGATGCCAAAAACAATACCATCTTACTTTAAACATCTAAATCCCTTTCCTGCTCATCCGAGCTCATGACATCCTTGTCAACACCGAACCGAAATCTTAAATCCTCAACTTTCGAATCCCATGCTACTTAGTGCACTTAACCACGCCAATGCGCAGGAGTACACGAATTCCATCATAACTCCCGAACCACTAATAGGGTAAACACTTCATCATATAGAAACCTTCCTCTTAACTCATTTCAAGATTTAGCTTTGATTGTACTTCCTCATACATTTGTATGGCATTTTGATTCTTAATAGTATACTAACATTTTTTACTTTGCGTTCTAATTTTTTAATCTCTAACGCTCTTTTTATGGGATAAATTTATGTACCTTAAGATTCTTTTTAACTTGAAAAATAATTTTACTCATATGATGATAAAAAATAATTAAATTAGATTTTCTTGCTAAATAATTAATTGAAAGATTTAATAGTTCGGTCTTAACATAAAAAACAATTTACTTTATGTTAATTCAGATTTTAATATTTGTTCATCTTTTGTTTTGAATATTTAATCTTAATTATAATTTTATCCATCATAAATTTTATTTTCAAAAAGTAAAAAAATTGATCTGCCATTTCACTTTTAGATCTTTATGTTTGCAGAATCATTAGTGGTATTATTTTTCTCTTTCTCACATATTTACATTCTTAAATATTTTCTTAGTTATTATTAAATAACTGGGTATATTTTTCAATATTACACGAAAGATAGATAATATTTTTTATTTGAGTGCTAATGTATTGTCAATACGGGGGAATTTTTTTAAAATTAATTTTATTATCCCTTCCTACATATTTTTAATAAGAATTTAATAGACAAAATTTTATTAATGGTAAAATCTTAAATATTAAAAAAATTAACATAGAAGGTATTGTAGTTCAAAAAATAGGTTATTACAGTTATGTCTTTTCCCTATGAGTTCTTTTGTTTAATATTTTAGGGCTATTTTGGTCTATCAATATTGTATTCGTGCTTTTATAATAATAATAATAATAATAATAATAATAATAATAATAATAATAATAATAATAATAATAATAATAATTATAATAATAATATATGCTCTCCTTTTTCTAAATAAATTTGGACAATATAATATATTCTCGTGACAGTAATAGGACATTCTAATACGTTTTCAAATTAAATTAGTAATAGGAATTTTCAAGAAGTATATCCTAAAAGTAATAGGATTCCATGACTAAAGATATGTGTCTATTCCAAAAGTAATTATACTAAAAGGAAACCTAACGTGTTCCTAAAGGTATTAGGTTTACGTGCTAACATGTAGTATTATATGTCTATGCCCAAAAGTAATTATACTAATAAGTTTCATAAAGGTAATCATGTAGGATTCCTAACGTGTAGTATATGTCATAAAACTAATAGGATTACAGGGCTAATGTCTAGAATTTCGGTTATGTCCTTTTATTGTGAGTTATTATGCTTAATATTATAAGGTCATTTTTGTAAACCGACATTGTATTCGTGCTTTTATAATAACTAGTTTTTCGGCACGTGCGTTGCACGTGTATGCAGAATCACATAGTACACAATAGTATAATATAATATTAATATTCTAAGATAAAGCTTTGAGTAAATATATATTCATGCATGAAAGAATAAAGCACAAGCTTTTATTAATGATCAATATGAATTGTCATATCATGACTTTTTTGCCGAGGTCAAATGATTGGATATGATTTGAACCTACCAAGATAAAAATCAAGGTTTATATTCGGGGAGAAAGAGACGTTACTTTTAGTAGAATTGTACGATTAATTCGATCATATTTCATCCAAAAAGTCACTTTGAAACTATATATGAAGACTACAATGCTGCTAACTTTGATGAAACTTGAGAATTTCATCAATGTTATGTTTACTATGGTTAGATTGATACATTAATCAGGCTTTGACTTGAGAAGATGTGCCTTTTATGTTTCAAAAGTTAAATGGATTAAGGTTTTGTATAAATAATTGTATCTAGGAAAAAGAAATGTGTACTTTGAAAGCAGTTTTATTCTTTACTGACATACACAATTTTCTCGAGCCCATTGAGCAACAAATAAATACAATTTCTCAAAGCCTTGAAAAAAACTACTACTGTACAACTTACTCATCAAAACTGCTGTCAAAGAATGTGGAAAGTTGGAGAAAAGAGTACTCCCAATTTTCTCCACTTCTGCTCTTCTTTTATGTATATATCCTTCATTCTCCAAGTAAGCATTGGAAAATATCAATTCAAAAATGAACTAAGAAGAAAATAGCATTAATATCTGGTAATATAATTATGATTAGAATGAAAGGAAATCATAATCATATCTCATGGATTTCATGATTGATTATTCCTACTCTTTCATGAATATATATCAAATTGACGTATTAGGGTTATTTAGGACCTGATTTCCGAGACATTTTAATTAGTTCTAATCTGATTGCGGAGAACAATCCTTGTCAATATTCTGTAAGGCTTCTCGTTGTATCTCCTTGGTGCACCATTAGAAGAGAGATACAAGTATAAAGTAAACCACCAAAAATGACGGAGAGACAAAATAGAAGGATCATTGAGACTTCTTTATCCCTTCAAATGAACTTGTTATTTAATTAATTTTATCTAGGAGGGTATTTAGGTAATTTAACTTTTTAATTTAAGGTTTCCCACTTTTAATATAGTATAGATAGATATAGATATAGATACATATAGATTATTCAGAATTAATTACTTTTGATTATTCTTGGAAGTATTTTACAATTTTGAATTACTTTAAATGTTCATCTTCTGAATTTCCCAGTATCTTTAACGAGCCCTAAATGAAGAGTGTTCTTGTAGTTGCATAGCGTGAATAGAAGAGCAGCAAAGATCAGGTTTGGATTTTTATGAACAATCATAATTGGCTATAATTCATAACATGACTTATGTTGGAATTTTAAGCTTGTGTAGCTTAAAGAGGGTGAATGAGAAATGGAGGAAAAATGAAATATTTGAGTTTCCCTCATTGGCAAAGGGACATTGTCCCATATTGGAGGAAGAAAAAGCTTTTGATGGGTATATATATAATTGCTCTTCTTCTAGCTCTTAAAGAGTTAAGAAGAAGGCAAGCCTCGCGCCGTCGTCGTCGCTCGCTCGGCTTCGGCTTTGCAAACCTTTTCAGAAACAATGCCAGCAACTCTATAAATATACTTTGAATCCCAAAATCTTTCCTTACGAAATTTTCTGATCTTCTTCTTCTTTTTCTGCACAAAAAAAAAAAATTTCAGTATGTTTTACAGCCTTCGAGTGGCTCGCTGTTCACCGGCGTTTTTGGTACCAACACTCCGATGAGTTAAATCGTTCTATCCTGGGAGGATATATTCCAGCACCTCGGTTACTTGAGGGGAATAATTTTCTTAAGGACACACTGTGTATTCAATGGGCTCGATTAATTCCTACACTATTTTTCCAGAATTTATTTCTTTAAACAAGTGTTACTAACTTTCTGTTTTGTTTATATATTTCAGAAAGTTTAATGATTTAATTGTTTATTACAGCAATACAGATTTATAACAATCTTAAGGAAATTATTTTATTATATTCTGTATTTTGTTTGTGGAGATTAAAACCTGTGTGGTTTTCTACTCCTTCTGAATTTTACTATTCTGATTTGAAGATATAAAAAGCTTCATCAGAGTATTGAAATTCATAAAACGATTTGAAGAACATAAAAACTTTATCGTTTTTCTGTGAAACAGTATATAAAAACTTCGGTTTTATTTATTATACATATTATTTTTTGTTAATAACAGTATTGTTTACTACTCTGATTTTGCCATTAATTGAACTCTTCTGTTGTTTACAGTGAGAAATGGCAATTGATAACGAAAATTCTTCTGCGACTGTTGCGGCAACGACGATAGCCTCGTCAAGCCGGACTGTTGTTCCACCAGCAGAGAAACCGGGGAAATTTTTCGGAGCCAACTTCAAAGGATGGCAGCAAAGGGTGTTCTTCTGGCTTACCACACTTGGTATGCAGAAATTCACTAGTGAAGAACCTCCAGTGCCTGCTGCGGACATGCCGGACAACGAAAAATTCATGATTGTTGAGGCGTGGAAGCAAGCAGATTTTCTTTGCAAAGGCTATATCTTAAGCGCTTTAGAGGATAACTTGTACAATGTGTACAGTGCGATGAATACTTCGAAAGAATTATGGGACGCACTTGAGAAGAAGTACAAGACTGAAGATGCATGCTTGAAGAAGTTCGTAGTTGCCAAGTTTCTAGACTATAAAATGATAGACAGCAAAACTGTTGGAACCCAAGTTCAGGAGCTTTAACTTATTTTGTCATGACCTTATTGCTGAAGGTATGGTCGTGAATGAAGCATTTCAAGTGGCTGCAATGATTGAAAAATTGCCTCCTTCGTGGAGAGATTTCAAGAACTATCTTAAGCACAAGTGCAAAGAAATGAAGTTGGAAGATCTTGTGATTCGTCTCAAGATTGAAGAAGACAACAAAACAGCCGAGAAGAAGGCTCGTGGAAATTCAACGATCATGGGAGCTAATATCGTTGAGGAGACTGCTACAAAAAGTAAGAAGAGAAAGAGGTCTTCTGGACAGACTAAGGAGCAGAACAAAAAGAAATTAAAGGGCAACTGCTACAATTGTGGAAAAATCGATCACAAAGCCCCTGATTGTCGTCTCCCGAAAAAGTATAAAAAGAAGGGACAAGCCAACATAGTGGAGAAGAATGATGACATTGATGATCTGTGTGCAATGCTTTCGGAATGCAACCTAGTTGAAAATCCGAAGGAGTGGTGGATTGACTCTGGAGCCACTCGACATGTTTGTGCTGTCAAGGAAGCATTTGCGACTTACTCTACTGTTGGTCCCGAAGAAGAGCTTTCCATGGGAAATACTGCAACAACCAAGATTGAAGGTTATGGGAAGATATTCCTGAAGATGACTTCCGGCAAGGTGTTAAATGCTTAACAATGTTCTTCATGTTCCTAGTATTAGGAAGAATTTAGTTTCTACTTCTTTGCTTGTTAAGAATGGATTCAAATGTGTATTTGTTTCTGATAAAGTTGTTGTAAGCAAGAATGAAATGTATGTTGGAAAGAGCTACCTCACAGAGGGCCTCTTCAAACTAAATGTATTGGTTGTTGACAGTATGAATAAAATTTCAGCTTCTTCTTATTTATTAGAGTCAAATGATTTATGGCATATTCGTTTAGGACATGTCAATTATAAAACCTTGCGGAAGTTAATTAATTTAGAAGTATTGCCTAAATTCGAGTGTAATAAATCAAAATATCAAATATGTGTTGAGTCTAAGTTTGTAAAACATCCTTATAAGTCTATTGAAAGGAATTCAAATCCTTTAGACTTAATTCATACTGACATTTGTGATATGAAATCGACAACATCTCGAGGTGAAAAAAAGTATTTTATTACTTTTATTGACAATTGCACTCGATATTGTTATGTTTATTTGCTTAATAGTAAGGATGAAGCCATTTAAGCATTTAAGCAATACAAGAATGAAGTGGAGAATCAATTGAATAAAAAGATCAAAATGATTAGAAGTGATAGGGGTAGAGAATATGAATTTCCATTTGCAGAAATATATTCGGAATATGGAATTATCCATCAAACTACTGCACCTTACACACCTCAATCCAATGGAATTGCGGAAAGAAAAAATCGGACATTAAAGAAAATGATGAATTCTTTATTAATAAGTTCCGGATTACCGCAGAGTTTGTGGGGCGAAGCTATCCTTACAGCTAACCGAATACTCAACAGAGTACCCCACAGCAAAACACAATCTATTCCATATGAAAAATGGAAAGGAAGAAAACCCACTATGAGGATATATTCCAGCACCTCGGGTACTTGAGGGGAATAATTTCCTTAAGGACACACTGTGTATTCAGTGGGCTCGATTAATTCCTACACTATTTTTCCAGAATTTATTTCTTTAAACAAGTGTTACTAACTTTCTGTTTTGTTTATATATTTCAGAAAGTTTAATGATTTAATTGTTTATTATATCAATACAGATTTATAACAACTTCTCCCTTGTGTTTCCATATATACTGATACACAGCATATTGTTTCTTTGCATTAATTTCGAGTTACATATGCATTTTGTGACACAATGCACATGTTTAGTTATTTTGAGATTGTCCATTTAAAAATTTGTGTCAATTTATGTATTCATCAATCTTTCTTTTGACAAAATCCAAATGTTTCTCACAAACTTGTGACGTAATAATCATATCCGTCCCAAATTCTTTAGAGAATATGATAGAACAACATATTCTTTTTTTTTTTTTTTTATAAAACAACATATCCTCATATTTTTGTGATGGAGTCCACATGTCTTCACATTTTTTCTCAGCATTGGTGAATTCTATCACAAATTTGTGATGAATTTGTCCTCAGATCATGTCCTTGTGATAATTAGGCGGATTGAGAATGCTCAGGATTGGTGGGTTTTTTTTGACTATATTAGGTTTGGAGAGAATTCAAAGAGGAGGAATTTCTCAGATGATTTGCGTTAGGGTCACAATACTCTGCTCCACAATGCAGATAGTGTCAAAATAGCGTGGGTTGGCTAATTTTTGGACTGATAATTGAAAATTAACAAGTGTTTGTAAATAGTCACTACTTAACGTGGAGATAAAATCTAGACAAAAATACCTTTAGTTGAAATATAAAAAAAATTCAGCATAATATGATGGATTATGAAATTTTCTGCGTTTAAAATTCCAGCATATGATACTGAAATTTTAGCACACTATGAATTTCACCACATTATGCTAGAATTTCATATATAAAAAATTTAAACTCCTACATATTAGCTAGAATTTGTCCAGATTTTATCTAAAAGTATTTTTGTTCAGATTTTATGTTTACGTAAAAAAAATTTGCTAAATTTTAATTAATTTAAAACTATAACTAATTTTTAATTAGCAGTTATAAATCAGGCAAATCCTGAATGTCTTCTATAGATCGTATTGCTGTCTTTGGTTCTTAGCCCAGTTGCCAAAACTTCCTCGGCCCTCTTATTTGTGAAGCATTTGGTCCTAGCCAAGCATCCAAACTTTCTTGGATCAGTTATGTCAGGGGCTTTGATATATAGCCCACTTTTCATATTTTCTTGGCACAAGAAAATTTTAAGGGAAAAATTACCCAAACTGTCACTCTATAAATTTTTCATACCAAAAATAGCCCAAAACAAATCTATTAAAAAAAGGCCCAAATATCATTTTGGGCCCATATAGTTTCAATTAATGTCAGTTTTTTTGTATCCGTTATTTTTGTAATACAGACACCGTTCTCTTCTCTAAGTTTTACTCTCTCTCTCTCTCTCTCTCTCTCTCTCTCTATATATATATATATATATATATATATATATATATATATATATATATATATATATATATATATATATATATATGCGATTTCTTTTCTAAATTGAACCAAAATTGCTGAAATTGACGACAAAACAAGATACATTTGCGGTTATTTTCGTCTGATTCCAGTTAATTTGGAGTAGAAAATTTCTTGTTTTGTATATTTTTTCGGATTGCATGTGTTTTTGGAGAAGCGATGTTATTTTTTTAGGCTTTTGCGATAAAATTATTTTGTTAAAGTTCATCGTGTGTATCTGTTATAGATGATTTTGTTAGTTTTGGTTGAGTTTTGTATCAATTTCTTCACAAAATTCTGAAACCGTTTGTTCGTTTTTCTTTTTTTTTAAAAAAAAAAATTTCTCGTTCGATGAGTTCATCACCTTATTCAAAGTCGGTTTCAATTGAGAAATCGAGCAACATGAGACGAGAAACTAGGTCGATGAGTTTATCTCCTCATTCAACCCCGATTTTAGTTGAGAAACCGATTGATGAATGAAATATGGGAAGACAAAATCGTTCCGACAGTGTTAAAGTGTTAGAATCTCGAAAGGATGTTATTGGACAATCTGAGAAAAAGAAGAGCAAAAAAGAAGGCATAAAAAATTAAAATTCCTCACAAAGCTTGTAAGGTACATACAATTTCAGTTATATTTTTTTCTATTCTTGAATCTTCTTTTAAAATTGGATTTAGTTTGTATTTGTTTGTTCTTAATTCGTGTCATTTATTTATAGCCTTGGAAGCTTTAAATTCAAGTTGGTGAGGCTTTTCCTATTACTCATTGGACATCATACACTAATGTGGACATCGTATCAGTTTTACAGTCAAAGTTGACTGATGTCCAGCTTCAGATGTTTAGGGAAAGCAGTTTTGGCTATTTCCTTTATTTACCTCGTGTTGTTATCCAGGCACAATTGATTCGTTCTTTAATGTTTAGGGAGTTGGTTCAAGATAAGTGTGATCAATTTTATGTGAAATTGAATGACAAATGTGTTTTATGTTTTGGTCTTCGAGAATTTGGTGTTGTAAGTGGTTTAAACTGTTGTGGCAATGAACATGTTGAGGGTAACTTCAGTGGATCCAATAGGTTGGTGGATACTTGTTTTTCTGGTTTTGAAGAGGTGTCAAAGAAGTCGCTTATTGATTGTTTTGAGAAGAAGAAATGGCAGTCTGATGAAAACGCAGTTAAGATTGTAATCATATATTTCATAAACACATTTCTAATGTCCACTCAGGCTTAGAAGACATTTATAAGTAAACGTGATTTCCATCTTGTCGAGAGTGGTGAGTATGTGTCCTTTCCCTGTGGTAAGATTGCGTTTCGAGCTTTAATGAAGTCGGTGAGGGATAGGTTGAGGGGAAAGTCTGAGATTTATAGAATCGGTGGATTTTCTCTTGCACTACAGGTGTGGTTCTATGAATGTTGCACTGTAGTTGATAAAAAGTTTGTTGTTTGCGTTGGAGATCATACACCACGCATATTGAATTGGGAAATAACAGACAAGCCAACACGTGAGGACTTCTTTACTGGTTTCTTCAACAGCACATGGAATAAGGTACCAGCTTTTATGTATTGATGGGTTATACATATATGATACACTGTAATTCATTGTGATACATCAAATATACAGTTTTTATACATCTTTGATACATCTAGGACTGAAGCACTTTTTGTTACATTTGCAGTTTAAAAATATTTTTCCTACAACTGAAGAGCTAAGAATTTACTTTACCTATTGAAGTTAACTATGAGTATAAGAAATATTTGACATCACGTAACAGGGGAAAATGTCACGACCCAAAATCCCACCACAGGCGTCGTGATGACACTTAGTCTCTAAGAATAGATATGCCGATTACAATTATATTTCAAGCAATTTTTTTTTGAAACATATAATTTAATACAAGTGTCGAAAAGATAAGTGAAAAAAATATAACAACCACCCAAGACTGGTAATACTGAGGCACGAACTCTAACTCAATATATGCAATGATCTCAAGGATCGAATATACAATACTATTCGAATAAGAGTTGACAGTACAATAAAATAGAAAGACTCCAAGGGACTGCCACGACCAAGCAGCCCTACCTTGAATCCTTGCGATCACACTCTAATATCTGCCCAAATCTGATATCTCCAATACCTAGCTCTACACAAAAATGTGAAGAAGTGTAGTATGAGTACATCACAGTCGGTACCCAGTAAGTATCAAGACTAACTTCGGTAGAGTAGTGACGAGGTACAATCAAGACACTCACTAGTCAAATAACCTGTGTAGTATAGCATACAAAAATAATAGAAAGACAAATAACAGTGATAGCAACAATAATCAACTATTGATATAAACAGCAAGGCAGCAAGAACAACATAAATATTGCCCAAACGAATAATGAACACAAGCACAACCAATTAATCAAGTCCTTCAAAATATACATCTTTTATCTACAAGTTTTTCGAATAGAAATCTTTAGAATATAATCCTTTCAAATAAATATCTTACGAATATAATTCTTTCAAATAAATATCTTTCGAATATAATTTTTTCAAATAAATATCTTTCGAATATAATTCATTCAAATAAATATCTTTCGAATATAATCCTTTCAAATGAATATCTTTCGAATATAATTCTTCATATAAAATCTTTCAAATATAATTCTTTCAAATAAACTCTTTCGAATATAATCCTTTCAAATAAAATATCTTTCGAATATAATTCATTCAAATAAATATCTTTCGAATATAATCCTTTCAAATAAAATATCTTTCGAATATAATTTCTTCAAATAAATATCTTTCGAATACAATCCTTTCAAATAATTATCTTTCGAATATAATTCTTCAAATAAATATTTTTTGAATAAAATTCTTCAAATAAAATATTTTGAATATAATTCTTTCAAATAAAAATCTTTCGAATATAATTCTTTTCAAGTAAAAGACACCATGTGATACCTCATTTCAAAATCATAAAAATTACGGGGACCTCGTGCCCACTTTCATATTTCCACGGCACCACATTCCCATATCTCTATCATAACCGCACGGACAACTCACGTACTAATATTATCATCATTTACTCGCGGCACCTCGTGCCCACATTTCATATCACAAATGCACGGACAATTGACAAGGCAGAATACACAATAATATAATAAAATGACTAAGAAGTGAACAATGAGAAATTACAGAAAGAAAATAACACAACAAATAGAGGTAAACAACAAGGGGCTCTCCTGAGGTACCGCCTCGTAGTCCCAAAAATAAATACATAACATGGAAGCTCATGAGGTACCGCCTCGTAGTCCCAAAAGTAAATATGCAACATGGGAGCTCCCGAGGTACCGCCTCGTAGTCCTAAAAGTAAATATGCAACATGGGAGCTCCCGAGGTACCGCCTCGTAGTCCCAAAAGTAAATATGTAACAGGGGAGCTCCCGGGGTATCGCCTCGTAGTCCAAAAAGTAAATATACAACAACAAAGATGGAAAATTAACTCAGCAAGAACAACCTCTTCTTTAATCCAAATTTATGATAAATATATTAACGCCTCTTTTTAAACTTATTTAATTAATTATTTGCAGATGAAAAATTCATAATGTAATTATTTCCAGGAAATGTTAACTCAACAAGCACACGGAATTCACATAAAAATTAAAGTAGCAATCACACCAAATTATTATATAAAACAAATTCGATAACCAAAGAATGAGGCATGACAAATAAGGATTAATAAGTGCCAGCAATTTCCAATGTAATACATAAAAATGCCTAAGACTTTAAAGCAATAAAATTTGTACATATAAGCCCGGGTACGTACTCGTCACCTTGCGTACACGGATTTCACATTACACAAATGGCACATACGACTCAATGCCTAAGGGGTAATTCCTCCACTCAAGGTTAGGCAAGATACTTACCTTTTTTGAAGTTATGCCGATATTCCAAAATAACCTTCTTGCTTTAATTGATCTTCGGACAACTCAAATCTATCCAAATTAATTGTATAACTTCATTAAAATTCATCAAAAATAATTTCGAATAATAAAACGTCAACTTAAAATTTTTCATTAAAAAGTCAACCAAAAGTCAATGTGGGGCTCGCCTCTCGGAAACCGACAAAACTTTCACGAAATCCGAACACCCATTCCGATACGAGTTCAACCATACCAAATTCCGACATCAACTCGACCTTCAAATCCTCAAATCTTATTTTCAAATCCCTAGGCCCAAATTCTCGAATTACACCTCAAAAACACGTAATCTAGTCGGAATATTCGATGATAATCCAATATTATTGACTAATAATGATCACAAGTGACTTACATCAATATTTCTTATGAAATTTCTCTGAAAAATTGCCCCAAGCCATGTTCTTTCGCCCAAAAAATGTTGAAATGAGCTAAAAAACAAAACAAAACTGCTCAATAAAAACCCATTTTCCGTCACTAAAAGTCCAGTTCTCATCACTAAAAGTCCATTTCCCGTCACTAAAGGTCAACACCAGAATCTGCTTGCACCATCAATTTATTATTTCACTAAAAAGGCTGCACATTACAAAGCTGCTCGGGACCTTAAGCTGCTGAAGGGGGCGTCAATTCTCAAAACGACTAGTCGGGTTGTTACATTCTCCCCCTCTTAATTAAACATTCGTCCTCAAACGTGCCAAGAATCTTTTCGAGTATATTAAATTACTGATTATATTATTACACACACACTCGCGGGTGATTCTACGTCACCATAAATTTACCATGGATCCGACAACGCCATCTCAATTGAAGATTATTTCTTTCATCCATACTTATAAACTTTAAAACCAAATTTCTTACACTCCAAACGTTTTAAAAAGGACTGATTTTCACATCAACACACGGTATTAGTCTCAACTGGCTGTAGAAACTCGTGCCTACGCACACATCATATGTATGCCCATAACCACATCTCTGGTCATAATAGCTGTTCATAAACAATTTCAGCATCGTCAATTAACCTCATATTAACCAAAACCTCGTTTCGAATTTTCGTAACACTGACAGCAAAACGTGAGGCATGAAGACCTCATAATTATTTACCCGACTTAACGAGTCATATTTAACGCCACCTAGTCAATCATCTCGTGGGCTAAAACTCAATAATTACAGCACGAAATGGCTAAATATGCACAGAAAAACACATACAAGAATTATCAAATAAGCCTAACAGGCATGACTCCCTATTAGTACTACAGTACAAATTAAATTTTACAAGAGAGAATTTAAACACATAAATTTTTATCACAAGGATCTCGTCCTTATATAACTTTCACCGTGGCTTGTAGTCCGGTTTAAACATTTCTCTTCATATTAAAATACAAGAATCCCGTCCTCAGCTCTGAGTCACAAGTAATATGCACATCGTGCCAATCGAAATCCTTCCATTTCTTTTTCTTCTTTTAATAAATTTCTGATAAACAATTTCATAACACATAATGAACTCCCATACCGATAGGGCATATAAATCACAATTTGTAACAAATTATCCCAAAATCACATCAAAACTAATCGTAATGAGTAACAGAAAGTCACTTTTAGCATCATAGCTCCCAATAGTGATTAAAACAGAATGATAGACACTACTATCGCCATAGAATCTCCCAACAGGGGTAAATAGAAAAGTAGATTATAGAATTATGAAGCTCACCCATAAGTGGAGCATGATAGGAAGACTCACCTCGATACACAGAACCATATGAATTTAAGGAAAATATTCCCTTATAATAAATCAAGATCGTACCAGTAACGACAACATCTGGTGTATCGGCCTCAGCCAATTCATAGCAATTATATCAACGGGCTGGGCCTCCCCCTCAAGGGCACCCTCTACCCGCCTGTCCTTCACCCCTAACTGGTTGTGCACGTGGAGTATTAACTGAAATAAAGCCTGTAGCCCAAGTGTTTTGATGAAATTCGCCTCTCTCAAGTCTGGGACAATCTCTTATGATGTGCCTAGTATCACCACACTCACAATAACCCCTCTGAGGTAGCGACTGCTCGTGCTGAGTCTGTGCCGGATAACTAAAATAACCACTGTAAGAATCTCGTTCCGGTGGTGCATTAAAAGTATTAACTGGAGCACTATGAGTACTTTGAATTGCGGACTGGGCTGACCGACCGCTCGAGCCCCCGCCATGATGAGTTATAGCTGCAGAGTAGAATCCACTGAATCCTCCAGATTTTCGAGACCTTTTGGTCTCCCTAGACTCATTTTCCTCACTTCGAACACGTTCTAACATTCTGGAAATCTTTACTACTTGCTGAAATGGAATGTTAGTCTGCAACTCTCGAGCCATACATATTTTAAAATCATAATCGAGCTCTTTAATGAATCTACTGACTCGCTCTCTAACTGTAAAAACCAAGATAGGTGCATGACGGGCTAACTCACTGAACCTGATAGCATATTCTGACACCGTCATAGTGCCCTGATGCAACCATTCAAACTCTGTGCCCATGCTTCCCGGAGAGTCTGGGGAACAAACTCTTTCAAATGAAATATCTCCGAAAATTAAGCCCAAGTTGGTGGCATTGCATCCGCTGGTCTACCTTCTTCATAAACTTGCCACCACTGATACGCTGCTCCTAACAGTTGAATGTAGTAAAGGCAACTCCACTCACTTCCGCAATACCCATGGTGCGGAGAATACGGTGACACTTTTTCTAGAAATCCCCGGGCATCCTCGGTAGTTGTGCCACTGAAGGTTGGTAGACTATACCTCTTAAATATCTCAAGTCTCTTTTGTTCTTCTTCTGATGCCTCTGGCCTGACCTCAAGCTAAACCGGAATAACAGGTTGTACCGACACCACACCTAGAACCTGACCAATATGAACCTGTTGCTCTGGAGTACGGGCGGTAGGAGTCTGAACTCTTCCCCCAATCTGTGAAATATTTGGTGCAATGGAGATCAATCCTGCCTGAGTTAATGTACTAAACATGTTCAGGAACTGTGCTAAAGTCTCCTGAAGTCTGGGGGTAACAACAGGTGTTTCTGGTGCCTGTCCCCCAATCGGAGCTACTGGCGGCTCCTCGACTGCTGCTCTAGCTGCGACACGTGTCATTCCTCAGCCTCTAGCTCAGCCTCGGCCTCTTGCGGCCCTAGCAGGATGCGCTGGTATCTACTCAGCTGACCCGGTAGCACGTGTCCTCACCATATGTGAGAGAATAGAGATAAAAGACTCGAATTCCAAAATCAACAATTTTCGCATGACAGGAATGAAAGAAGTGGAAATTTCCTAACAGTTCTGTAGACTCTCGAAGATAAGTACAGACGTCTCCGTACTGATCCGCAAGACTCTACTAAACTCGTTCGTGACTCGTAGAACCTAGAGCTTTGTCATGACCCCAACTTCCCTCCTTAGGATGTCGTGATGGAACCTAGTCTCTAAGACTAGGTAAGCTTATAAATTATGCGGAAATATGAAATCTAAAACTGAAACTCAAATATCAACATATGAAATAAATAAAAACTACAATTCAAAATAGTTACAACTCCCAAAAACCGGTAGAAATAAGCTACAAGCTTCTACGAGAAATACTAAGTATCTCTAAACATCAAAGTATTATAAAGATAAGGAAAACAACATAATAAAGATAGAGGGGGACTCCGAGGTCTGCGAATGCTGGCCGATGTACCTTGTAGTCTCCGCGTACAGACTAGCTCACTGATACCTGGTCTGGTAGGAAGTACCTGGATCTGCACAAAATGATGTGCAGAAGCGTAGTATGAGTACTCCACAACGGTACCCAGTAAGTGCCAAGCCTAACCTCTGTAGAGTAGTGACGAGGTCAGGTCAGGGCCCTACTGGAAATAATAAAAGACAAGGCGAACAATTTAATAATATAATAATAATAATGACAACGAAAGTGAATCAAGTAAGGAGTATGTCACAATTTAACTGCACAGAGTAAGGGAAAATAATACATCACGAAATATAAAAAGGAATTTACATATTTAGGGGAAAACAAAACAATCAAGACAAGTACATCAATAGAAAAATATTAACAAGGGAACTCCCGAGGTAACGCCTCGTAGTCCCAAATCATAAATAAAGTCACAATATTTCTTTTCCTTATATCATCGCGGGAACCTTCACATTTAATTTTAAAGAAATTATTTTTTCCGAAATAGCATCCCGAATTTTAGCCACCCTTATCACACTGCATGGCTTCTAGTAGTTCTCCTACTAGCCACGCGTATTAAGCCCACCTTATCTCACCGCATGCGTTTCAACACCCAGACCTTATACCACCACATGCATATCAATATCACAATATATCACAGTTCGTACCTAAAGTGCCCAATTATTTCAATTTGCCAAAAAAATCAACAACAACATTATTTTCCATAATAAGAAGCTCACAACTCAATCACAATGTATACACAAATCTCAACGAAATATTCGGGAGTGAATAACTCAACAAAAAATAATATTTCACAAATTTAACACTTTGCCTCAATACCAAATTTTAAATATCAAATACTTCATATTAATAGTAATTCAATTAAAAAATTCAACTTTCTAATAATGAGTACAGAATAAAAGAAACAAAGCTTCAACTAAACAGGTAAGTCAATTAGCAGGAAAAAGGTAAGGCAAATTTAAAATATAAAAATAGACCAATGAGGATGAGTATAACAGGATAAAATTGTAACGACCCGGCCGGTCATTTTGAGAGTAATAGCCCCGATCCCCTATTTACTGCTTCTCCCATATCTATTTCTGTTATTGTGACTTACCGGGAGGTTTCGTTTTGGTTTTTGGAGTGTTTTGGGACACTTAGTCCCTAAATGGAGGTTTAAGCCTTAGGATTTGGACCGTAGTCGGGACTGTATGAAGACGACTTCAGAATGGAATTCCGTCGATTTTGTTAGCTCCGTTAGGTGATTTTGGACTTAGGAGCGTGTCCGGATTGTGTTTTGGAGGTCCGTAGCTTATTTAGGCTTGAAATGGCGAAAGTTAAATTTTTGGAGATTTGGACCGGTAGTGGAAATTTTGATATAGGGGTCGGATTCTGATTCCGGAAGTTGTAGTAGGTTCGTAGTGTTGAATATGACTTGTTTGCAAAATTTGAGGTCAGTCAGACGTGGTTTGGTTGGTTTCGGCATCAGTTGTCAAATTTGAAAGTTTCAAGTTTCTTTAAGTTTGAATTGGAGGGTGATTCGTAATTTTTGCGTTGTTTGATGTGATTTGAGGGATCGACTAAGTTCGTATGGTGTTTTAGGATTGTTTGGTATATTTTGTTGAGGTCCTGGGGGCCTCGGGTGTGTTTCGGATGCTTAACGGATGAATTTTAGACTTAGGGAAGTTGCTGAGTTTTGCTGGTTCTGGTGTTTCGCACCTGTGGAGGGGAGACCGCAGGTGCGGGCTTGCACGTGCGGAAGACCAGGTGCAGATGCACCATTTGGAGGCTTGACCAGGGCTCGCAGGTGCGAGGAATTTACGCATCTACGATGCCCGCAAATGTGCCCAAGGATTCGCAGGCGCGGAGGAAGACAGTAGAAGCGGACAATGTTCCGCAGGCGCGCACATGCAGGTGCGGCCCCCATTGCCGCATATGTGTACCCATCCCTCTTAAGTGATTTCCGCACCTGCGGGGATTTTCCGTAGATACGGCGTCGCAAGTGCGACCCTAGGCCCGCAGGCGCGAAGATCGCTGGGCAAAAAAGGGCAGAATCGAGGGTTGAGGTTCATATTCACAAATTTGATTTTTGAGCACGGGAGAAGGCGATTTCTTGAGGGATTTTCAGAGAAAGATTTGGGGTAACGATTCCTAACTTGTTTTTGGTTGTATTTCATTAATCTATTGTTGTTTTCTTCATTTAATTAAGGATTTTGAGTGAGAAAGTTGGGAAAATGGGGGAAAAGTTCCCCAACGGAATTTCTGAGTTTTGAGTGGGATTTAGACATCGGATTTGGATAATTTTGGTAAGAGTGATCTCGTGAGTGAATGGGTATTCATATTTGGTAACTTTTACCCAATTCCGAGACATGGGCCCAGGGAGACCTTTTGGGCGTTTTTCTAATTTCTTACCTTAGCTTTGATTTCGTTAGCTAGATTAGTTTCTTATAGCTATATTTATGTTATGTAATTGGTTTTGATTAGATTTGGGCCACTCGAAGTTGGATACTCGTGGCAAGAGCGTGATTTCAGATTTGATTTGAGCTTGGTTCGAGGTAAGTGGCTTGCCTAACCTTGTGTGGGGGAACTCCCCTTAGGATTTGGTACTGTTTTTGATATATGAGCACCGTGTACGTGAGGTGACGAGTGCATAAACGGGCTATTGTTGCAAAACTCCATTTTCATTTAGTAAAATACATGTCTTCCTTAACTGAGCTACACTAGCATATGTAATTATCCTGTTTAGTTTACAACAACATGTCTACATGTCTTAATTGTTTATGTGAATTCTGTGCAGCATGCTTAGTGAATTTCCTTCTTCTTCCTTGACTTGTACTTAGTCTAAATCGTAAGAATTCGTGATGTATTTGTATATCTATTGTCTGCGCTGCATATTTACTTTGGGACTACGGAACGGTATTCCGGTAGATCCCCATGTCTTGCATATTTACTTGGGACTATGGAACGGTATTCCGGTAGATCCCCCATGTCTTGCATATTTACTTTGGGACTACGGAACGCTATTCCGGTAGATCCCCATATCTTGCATATTTACTTGGGACTACAGAACGGTATTCCGGTAGATCCCCCCTATCTTGCATATTTACTTTGGGACTACGGAACGGTATTCCGGTAGATCCCCCCCTGTCTTGCATATTTACTTTGGTAGTACGGAACAGTATTCTGGTAGATCCCCCCTGCACATTTACGTTTGGGACTACGGGACGGTATCCTGGGAGATCCCCTGTTGTTATCACTATGTTCTGAGCTGTTGTCTTTCATTGATTCTATTCTTGTTAGATTTTCGTATTTTTTTTTATTACGATATTTCATTCTGTCTTATTTCATTATATTTATACCAGTAGGGCCCTGACCTTATCTCGTTACTACTCGACCGAGGTTAGGCTCGGCACTTACTAGGTACCGTTGTGGTGTACTCACGCCCTTTCCTGCACATATTTTTCATGTGCAGATCCAGGTTCATCTTACCAGCCTCATCACTAGTTGTAGTCGTTGCTGCTTATTGGAGACTTCAAAGTACATCTGCCAGCGCCCGCAGATCCTCGGAGTCCCCCTCTATTCATCTATGTTCATTTTTCCTTCCTTCTGTAGAAATGATGTATAGAACAGTTAAGACTTCTCAGTAGCTTGTGACTTGCGGGTTTTCGGGTTTTGGGAAAATGTTTTTTGTACTTTTCAGAGGTGATAGTTGTATATGCCGAGTGGCATTCAGTTTCCTATTAGATATTTGTTACTGTTAGTAGTTAATGTTCATGCTTTTGTTTCATTTCCGCAAAGTGTTAGGCTTACCTAGTCGTAAAGATTAGGTATCGTCACGACGGTTCACAGAGGGAGAAATTGGGTCGTGTAATTCTTTACTCCGCTATGCCTTTGCCTCGCGAATTGGTCTCCGAAAGCCTCGTATCTAGTCACAATTATTTCGATTTAGTCAATACAAATTATTGGAATAAATTCCATATGAAAATACTAATTTTCCAACAAAATCCGAAATTTTACTCAAACATCGCTCGTGGGGCCCACTTCTCGGAACCCGACGAAAATTACAAAATATGAACGCTCATTCAACCGCGAGTCCAACCATACCAAAATTACTAAATTCCGACATCAACTCGATCTTCAAATCATCAAAATCTTATTTTTGAATCCCTAGGCCCAAATCCTCTAATTTCACCTAAAAAACACGTAATCTAGTCGAAATACCTGGGCATCCTCGGTAGTTGTGCCACTGAAGGTAGGTGGACTATACCTCTTAAATATCTCAAGTCTCTTTTGTTCTTCTTCTGATGCCTCTGGCCTGACCTCAAGATGAACCGGAATAACAGGTTGTACCGACACCACACCTGGAACCTGACCAATGTGAACCTGTTGCTCTGGAGTACAGGCGGTAGGAGTCTGAACTCCTCCCCCAATCTGTGAAATATTTGGTGTAATTAAGATCAATCCTTCCTGAGTTAATGTACCAAACATATTCAGGAACTGTGCTAAAGTCTCCTGAAGTCTGGGGGTAACAACAGGTGTCTCTAGTGCCTGTCCCCCAACCGGAGCTACTGGCGGCTCCTCAACTACTGCTCTAGCTGTGGCACGTACCATTCCTCGGCCTCTTGCGGCCCTAGCAAGATGCGATGGTATCTACTCAGCTGACCCGGTAGCACGTGTCCTCACCATATGTGAGGGAATAGAGATACGAAGACTCAAATTCCAAAATCAACAATTTCCGCACGACATGAATGAAAGAAGTGGAAATTTCCTAATAGTTATGTAGACTCTCGAAGATAAGTATAGACGTCTCCGTACTGATCCGCAAGACTATTAAACTCATTCATGACTCGTAGAACCTATGAACCTAGAGCTCTGTCATGACCCCAATTTCCCTCTGTAGGATGTCGTGATGGCACCTAGTCTCTAAGACTAGGTAGGCTTATAAATTATGCGAAAATATGAAATCTAAAACTGAAACTCAAATCTCAACATATGAAATAAATAAAAACTGCAATTCAAAATAGTTACAACTCTCAAAACCTAGTAGAAATAAGTCACAAGCTTCTAAGAGAAATACTAAGTGTCTCTAAACATCAGAGTCTAATGAAGATAAGGAAAACAACATAATAAAGATAGAGGGGGACTCCGAGGTCTGTGGATGCTGGCAGATGTACCTTGTAGTCTTCGCGTACAGACTAGCTCACTGATACCTGGTCTGGTAGGAAGTACCTGGATCTGCACAAAAAGATATGCAGAAGCGTAGTATGAGTACATCACAACGGTACCTAGTAAGTTCAAAGCCTAACCTCTGTAGAGTAGTGACGAGGTTAGGTCAGGGCCCTACTGAAAATAATAAAAGACAGGGCGAACAGTTTAACAATATAATAATAACAATGACAACGGAAGTGAATCAAGTAAGGAGTATGTCGCAATTTAACTACACAGAATAAGGGAAAATAATACATCACGGAAGATAAACAGGAATTTGCATATTTAGGGAAAAACAAAACAATCAAGACAAGTATATCAATATGAAAATATCAACAAGGGAACTCCCGAGGTACCGCCTCGTAGTCCCAAATCATAAATAAATTCACAATATTTCTTTTCCTTATATCACCGCGAGAGCCTTCACATTTAATTTTAAAGAAATTATTTTCCCGAAATAGCATCTCGCATTTTAGCCACCCTTATCACACCGCATGGCTTCTAGTAGTTCCCCTACTAGCCACGCGTATCAAGCCCACCTTATCTCACCGCATGCGTTTCAACACCCAGATCTTATACCACCACATGCGTATCAATATCACAATATATCACAATTCGCACCTCAAGTGCCCAATTATTTCAACTTGCCAAATAAATCAACAACATTATTTTCCACAATAAGGAGCTCACGGCTCAATAACAATGTATACACAAATCTCAACGAAATATTCGGGAGTGAATAACTCAACAAAAAATAATATTTCACAAATTTAAATACCAAATTTTAAATATCAAATACTTCATATTAATAATAATTCAATTAAGAAATTCAACTTTCAAATAATGAGCACAGAAGAAAAGAAACAAAGCTTCAACTAAACAGGTAAATCAATTAGCAGGAAAAAGGTACAGCAAATTTAAAATATAAAAATAGACCAATGAGGATGAGTATAACAGGATAATATAATTTATTTATAATTAATATGTGACAAAGATCTACACAATTTAAAACCAGATTTTTTCCACATTTAGCCCGTGTACACACTCGTCACCTCGCGTACATGGCTTTCAACACATCACAATTTTCATAACAATACCAATCCTAAGGGGAATTTTCCCCACACAAGGTTAGACAAGTCACTTACCTCGAACCGTATAATTCTTTACTCCGCTATGCCTTTGTCTCACGAATTGGCCTCCGAAAGCCTCGTAACTAGTCACAATTATTTCGATTCAGTCAATACAAATTATTGGAATTAATTCCATATGAAAATACTAATTTTCCAACAAAATCCGAAATTTAACTCAAAAATCGCCGTGGGGCCCACGTCTCGGACCCCGACAAAAGTTACAAAATATAAATGCCCATTCAATCGCGAGTCCAACTATACCAAAATTACTAAATTCTGACATCAACTCGACCTTCAAATCATCCAAATCTTATTTTTGAATCCCTAGGCCAAAATCCTCAAATTTCACCTCAAAAACACGTAATTTAGTCGAAATACTCAATGATACTTCAATATTATTAACTAAATATGATCATAAGTGACTTACCTCAAGTTTCCCCATGAATTCTCTCTGAAATATTGCCCAAAGCCGTGTTGGAAATGTCCAAAAATGGCAGAAGCTCGGAACCTCTATGATTTTGTACATTGCCAGAGGTTCCTCTTATGCGAAAACTTAACCGCTTCTGCGATCTCGTAGATGTGAGATCCCGCCTGCTTCTACGATTTCGTTCGCTTCTGCGGCCTCGCTTCTGCGGTCATCCAAGCCGCTTCTACGGTCTCCACTTGACCCCTTCACTCCGCATCTGCGGAGCATGGCTCGCACCTGCGGTCTTGCAGATGCGAAAAACTTCACGCACCTACGACCTAGCCCCAGGCCAAGCCCTTTCCGCTTCTGCGCCTTGCCAGCCGCACCTGCAGCAGCGCACCTACGTGAATAGTTCTGCAGGTGCGATTGCACCAGAAGGTAGAAAACTCCAGCTTTGCTCTAAGTCCAAATTTGATCCGTTAACCATCCGAAACTCACCTGAGGCTCCCGGGACCTCAACCAAATACACCAAAAAGTCCTAAAACATCATACGAACTTAGTCAAAGCCGCAAATCACATCAAACAATGCTAAAAACATGAATCATACCTTAATTCAAGCCTAATAAAACTAAGAAATTCCAACTTCTACATTCGATGCCGAAACCTATCAAATTAAGTCCGATTGACCTCAAATTTTGAACACAAGTCATAAATGATATAAAAGACCTGTTCAAATTTCCAGAATCAGATTCCGACCCTGATATCAAAAAGTCAACTCCCCGGTCAAACTTCCAAATATAAGTTTCTATTTTAGCCATTTCAAGCCTAATTGAACTAGGGACTTCCAAATAATTTTCCGGACATGCTCCTAAGTCCAAAATCACCATACGGAGCTATTAGAATCATCAAAACTCTATTCCGGGGTCGTTTACACATAAGTCAACATCCGGTCAACTATTTCAACTTAAACTTTAAACCTTGGGACTAAGTGTCTAAATTCATTACGAAATCTCTCCGGGCCTGAACCGACTACCACGACAAGTCACATAACAGCTATAAAGTACAAAATGAGCAGTAAATGGGGGAACGGGGCTACAACTCTCAAAACGATCGGCCAGGTCGTTACAAGCTCTGATACCAACTTGTCACGACCCAAAATCCCACCACATACGTCGTGATGGAACTTAGTCTCTAACACTAGGTAAGTCGATTATAATTATATTTCGAGCAATATTTTTTTTGAAACATATAATTTAATACAAGTGTCGAAACCATAAGCGGAAACAAATATAACAACCTCCCAAGACTGGTAATACTGAGTCACGAACTCTAACTGAATACATGCAATGATCTCAAGGATCGAATATACAATACTGTTCGAATAAGAGTTGATAGTACAATAAAATGGAAAGACTCCAAGGGACTGCGACGACCAAGCAACCCTACCTTGAATCCTTGTGATCACACTCTAATCTCTGCCCGAATTCGATATCTCCAATACTTTGCTATGCACAAAAATATGAAGAAGTGTAGTGTGAGTACACCACAGTCGGTACCCAGTAAGTATCAAGACTAACCTCGGTCGAGTAGTGACGAGGTACAGTCAAGACACTCACTAGTCAAATAACCTGTGCAGTATAACATTCAAAAATAATAGAAAGACAAATAGCAGTGATAGCAACAATAATCAACTAGTGATATAAAAAACAAGGCAGCAAGAACACCATAAATATTGCCCAAACGAATAAGGAACACAAGCACAACCAATTAATCAAGTCCTTCAAAATATACATCTTTTATCTACAAGTTTTCCGAATAGAAATCTTACAAATATAATCCTTTCAAATAAATATCTTACGAATATAATTCTTTCAAATAAATATCTTTCGAATATAATTCTTTCAAATAAATATCTTTCGAATATTATTCCTTCAAATAAATATCTTTCGAATATAATCCTTTCAAATAAATATCTTTCGAATATAATTCTTCAAATAAATATCTTTCGAATATAATTCTTCTGTAAGGACCCGTAAAAATTTAAACCAAAAACTCGGGGTTCGTGGTGCCAAGATAGATTCCAGCGTGTTCAGACTTTTGGATTGAACAGTACCCCATAGACTTAGAGGAAAATGTTTCGCAAAAAGATGCGTTTTTGCGGCCCATTATGCGGCCGCATAATCACTCTGCGGACCGCATAATGGCCGCAGAGTGAAGCAGTACGTTGGCCAAATTTGAGGTCAGCTTTGCGGTCGATTATGCGACCGCATAACCACTATATGGACCGCATAACCCCTCTTGGGTTTTTGCGGAGGGAGTTCTGTGGTGCATTATTCGACCGCAGAACGAGTATGCGGACTGCATACTGGTCGCATACCTGGGCCGTAAGTTCAGGCCCCTGAGGGACATTTCTGCGGTCACTTTGCGGACCGCATAACCATTATGTGGTCGCATATGCGACCGCAGACCTGTGTCGGGGCATCCATTTTCTTAATTTAAAACCCGACCCCCATTCCGTTAAAACACCCCCTTTAGTCTATTTTGAGCTCATTTTCTGATACTATAGAGTGAGAGAGGGAGCCTTAGAGTGAGAAAGTAATCCTCATCAATTATTCTTCAATTCTTTCTTGAAACTTTGAAGATTATCAAGGAAAGCAATCTAGGCCTCCATCCTAGAGGTAAGAATCTATACCCTAGCCCTAAATTTTTGAAACTTATACTGAAAATGAGTAATTAATAAGATGGTCCATGGGTATGAGGGTTGTTTATCTTGCATGCATGTGTGGTAAAAGAGTGTGGAAAAGTGAACTAGAACCATGAACGTTTTCCTAATTTTGGGTTCAATTTGTATATTGCTAAAATAGATTGAGGTTGCTAAGGGTTCCGGATAATTGTAGAATCTAAAGAGGCGCAATTGATGTATGTATGGCTAACTCTTTTCTTCCTATAATCGAACTCCTGGT
The DNA here is from genome assembly GCF_000715075.1 of Nicotiana tabacum. NCBI lineage: Eukaryota > Viridiplantae > Streptophyta > Magnoliopsida > Solanales > Solanaceae > Nicotiana > Nicotiana tabacum. The sequence continues at coordinate 36,293,554 of NC_134083.1, forward strand.
GTCCGAATAGTTGGTGTAAGTTCCGACTTGATCTTACTAGAATTATTTGCCTTAGTGTGTTGGGTTGAAAGATTCATGTTCCCTAATTGTTTTACATATTTACCATGTCATAACTATGATTTTCCAAGCTCCTTCCCTTATGTGTGCAATGCCTTATGTGATGGTACTTATCGACATGAATGATGACGTTATTTGAACGAATAAAAAGGGAAAGACTTGAATTGTAAGATGTGCCCAAGTGCCAAGAACTACTTAATAAATGAGGTTGTTTGTGCCATGTAATGAAAGATAGGAAAGAAATGTGAATTGAGTGAACAATTGAAAGAGGTTATGTCTCAAGTGGGATAGCTTAGCTGATCGGGCCGAGATCGGACGCCATGCTGTACACATGGTGGCATTTTTATTGAAATTATTGATTTACATTGTGGATATGGATATGTCTCACTTCAGATGGCTTAGCCGATCGGGCCGAGACCGGACTCTGTGTAAAAATACGGTGGCATTATGAGTTGTGGCTTTGGTACTAAAGATTATTAACCTAAAAGATGGAAAGATTGAATTGGAAATTATGTGATCCTTACTTAGTGTTTCTTTGTATTTCTGTGAAGTACTTATTGATTGTTGTGACTGCCTTCTCTTTGTTTCACTGTTCATTCTACTAAAATTGGTGTTTTCCTAACATACTAGTACTATTCGACAGTACTAACGTCCCTTTTGCCGGGGGCGCTACATCTTTGAATGGATGTAGGTGGTTCCATCGCAGATAGCGCTGATCGCATATAGTGGTGTTCTCCCTCACACTCATCACAACAGTCTTGGTGAGCCCCATTTCTTCCTGGGGTCATGTATCATGCTGTCCTTCTTTTGTATAAGTTTTCATATTTGAGGTATAGCCGGGGCCTTGTTGTCGGTATTGTCATGTTGCTCTTTTGTAACCTTGAAGGCTCCGTAGACGTTTATGTGGGTCATGTATGTATGTTGGGGTGGTCGTTGGATCGAGTTGTATTTTGGAAACTTAACTATGACATAATGTATATAATAAAAAATGAACTAGCAACGTTTATATATTTATATAATTGATCTCTTCCCGGTTTTTACAAATGGTGATGCGTTCCCTTTTTGGATTATGAATGAGTCGGGTAGAAAAGGTTTAATAGGCTTGCTCGACAGAGTTCACTCGTTTGAGCGCCGGTCGCGCTCCCCGAGTTTGGGGCGTGACATCTTCAAATAAAATATCTTTCGAATATAATTCCTTCAAATAAATATCTTTCGAATATAATCCTTTCAAATAAAATATCTTTCGAATATAATTTCTTCAAATAAATATCTTTCGAATATAATCCTTTCAAATAAAATATCTTTCGAATATAATTCCTTCAAATAAATATCTTTCGAATATAGTCCTTTCAAATAAGTATCTTTCAAATATAATTCTTCAAATAAATATCTTTCGAATAAAATTTTTCAAATAAAATCTTTCGAATGTAATTCTTTCAAATAAAAATCTTTCGAATATAATTCTTTTCTAGTAAAAGTTACCATGTGACACCTCATTTCAAAATCTTAAAAATTACGGGTCTCAGTCCACTTTCATATTTTCACGGCACCTCGTGCCCATATCTCTATCACAACTGCACGGATAACTCACGTGCCAATATTATCATCATTTACTCGCGGCACCTCGTACCCACATTTCATATAAAACATGCACGGACAATTGACAAGGCAGAAGACATAATAATATAATGAAATGACTAAGAAGTGAACAATGAGAAATTACAGAAAGAAAACAATACAGCAAATAGAGGTAAACAACAGAGGAGCTCCCGAGGTACCGCCTCGTAGTCCCAAAAGTAAATACATAATAGGGGAGCTCCCGAGGTACCGCCTCATAGTCCCAAAAGTAAATATGCAACAGGGGAACTCCCGAGGTACCGCCTCGTAGTCCCAAAAGTAAATATGCAACAGGGGAGCTCCCAAGGTACTATCTAGTAGTCCCAAGAGTAAATATGCAACAGGGGAGCTCCCGAGGTACCGCCCCGTAGTCCAAAAAGTAAATATTCAACACCAAAGATGGAAAATTAACTCAGCAAGAACAACTTCTTCTTTAATCCAAATTTCTGATAAATATATTAACGCCTCTTTTTAAACTTATTTAATTAATTATTTGCAGATGAAAAATTTATAATGAAATTATTTCCAGGAAATATCAACTCAACAAGCACATGGAATTCACATAAAAATCAAAGTATCAATCACACCAAATTATCATATAAAATAAATTCGACAACCAAAGAATGAGGTATGACAAATAAGGATTAATAAGTGCTAGCAATTTCCAATATAATACATAAAAATGCCTAAGACTTTAAAGCAATAAAATTTGCACATATAAGCCTGAGTACTCGTCACCTCGCGTATACAGCTTTCACATTACACAATGGCACATACGACTCAATGCCTAAGGGGTAATTCCCCCACTCAAGGTTAGGCAAGATACATTCCTTTTTTGAAGTTATGCCGATATTCCAAAATAACCGTCTTGCTTGAATTGACCTCCTGATAGCTCAAATCTATACAAATTAATTGTATAACTTCATTAAAATTCATCGAAAATAAAATGTCAACTTAAAATTTTGCATTAAAAAGTCAACCAAAAGTCAACGCGGGGCATGCCTCTTGGAACTCGACAGAATTTTCATGAAATCCAAACACCCATTCCGATACGAGTTCAACCATACCAAATTTATCAAATTCCGACATCAATTCGTCCTTCAAATCCTCAAATCTTATTTTCAAATCCCTAGGCCCAAATTCTCGAATTACACCTCAAAAACACGTAATCTAGTCGGAATATTCGATGATAATTCAATATTATTGACTAACAATGATCACAAGTGACTTACCTCAAGATTTCCCGTGAAATTTCTCTGAAAAATCGCCCCAAGCCATTTTCTTTCGCCCAAAAATGTTGAAATGAGATAAAACAACAAAACTGCTCAATAAAAATCCATTTCTCGTCACTAAAAGTCCATTTCCCGTCACTAAAGGTCCGCACCAGAATCTGCTTGCACCAACAATTTATTGTTTCACTACAAAGGCTCTAACTCCATCACACGAACTCGGAATTCGACGATTCTTATTTCTATGAGTCACAAATAATAATAGGAACCTAGTAGTTTAATCAAAACTCAATTCGGAGATCATTTGCTCAATGCGATACCAATTTCGCTCCTTAAACAATTAACTCATGTTTCACGCTAAAAACCTAATCGTGACTTGATGAAATTAGACCAAACATTCAAGATCATTCCTATAATTCATTATCAAACTCCCGAAAGTCTCGAAATCCAATTTCAATCTCTAGAATTAAAAATGGACCTTTGGATCATTACATGTTTATGCTCAAAACACCAAACTCTTCCAAAACTCATCCGAGCCTCATGGGACCCCAACCAAGTATACTAACAAGTCCCATAGCATGACACGAACTTAGTCGATGCCTCAAATTACATTAAACAACACTAAAACACGAATTGCACCCCAATTCAAGCTTAATCAAAACTAACGAATTCCAAATTCTACATTCGATGCCAAAACCTAACAAATCAAGTCCGATTGACCTCAAATTTTGCACACAAGTCATACATGACATAACGGACCTATCAAACTTTCCAGAACTGGATTCCGATCCCGATATCAATAAAGTCAACTTCTGGTCAAACTTCCAAACCTTTCATTTCCAACTTTCGCCATTTCAAGCCAATATCAACTACAGACTTCCAAATAAATATCCAGAGATACTCCTAAGTACAAAATCACCATGCAGAGCTATTGGAACCATCAAAACTCTATTCCGGAGTCATTTTTACAAAAGTCAAATTTCGGTCAACTATTTTCACTTAAGCTTTAAAAAATGAGAATTGTTCTTTCAATTTAATCTCGTATCATCGAAAACCAAACTCGACCATACACGCAAGTCATAATGCACATTACAAAGCTACTCGAGACCTTAAGCTGTTGAAGGGGACGTCAATTCTCAAAACGACTAGTCGGGTCGTTATAGAAAACTTCCTATTTGATGATAGCGATGATTTTGTCACGCCATTCCCGAAACAGATTAAGGAGCCTATCCCACCAAAAAAGGCGCCGGGTGTCCAACCTGTTTATTATGACTGTGAGTTGTAGAAGTTAAAGCTGATGTTAAATAGGTTTGCATTGGTTTTTTATATATTGTTTTTGAAAGTTTTGTTAAAAATGTATATTCAAAGTCTATTATTTTTCTTATTTGTTTCCTTTTGTAGATCCATAAGCACTTAAAGTCCTTCATGGAATATGTTTCTGATAAATTCAAGGAAGTCTTTGAGTTGATAAATTCCAAGGTATTTGTTTCTTTTCCATTGTGCATTTCCTTTTATTTCTTTAGTTAACTTACTGTATCCTTTTTTAAAAAATAATTTGGTGCAGGCAAAGACAAATATGGTGCGCATCCAGAGGAAGACACCAGTGGTCGACAAGGAAATAATGATTTTGTGAACAATATAGAGTTTGGTGGCAATGAAAATATTGACATGGATGGTTGTAAGGTGTGTTTAGTTGTGTATTTTGCACTTTTTCCTTTTTCTTTTCTTTGTTGTTTTTGATAATTTGATTCTTTTTTAAAAAAAATAGGTCGGTGGAAGTGAAAGCAAAAATGTTCCACATTCTCAAGGAGATACCAATGCGCATCATCGTAACAACATTGTGCTCGATGCAGCAGATCAGTTAGGTATCAATATCATGGAAGAACCTTCTGGTGTGAAAGTTAACATGTTCGGTTCTAAAGTAAATTTCACACCAGATGTAGTGCATACTGGCGCTATTGGTGAGACTGCAGATGAGGCAGCAGGGGAGATGGAGGCAGAATCTGAGAAAGAAAAGTTCCCCGAATCTCAGACTGGCGCTGTTTGTATGACTGCAAGTGTTGATGAGACGACATGGGAGATGAAGGAAGAATCTGAGAAAGAGGTTCCTGAATCTCAGATTATTCTGTACCAGCCTGGATTATGTCACGAACCCAATTCACCCTCTGTAGGATGTCGTGATGACACCTAGTCTCTAAGACTAGGTAAGCCTAACAAAATTGCGGAATAACATAATATAAAACTGTAGCCCAATTCTCAACACATGAAATAAATATAAAACTGCAAATCAGTAATTACAACTCCCAAACCCCGCGAAAATAAGTCACAAGCTTCTAAGAGAATATACTAAGTGTCTCTGTACATCAAAGTCTAAAGAGAAAAAGGGAAACAACATAATAAGGATAGAGGGGACTCCGAGGTCTGCGGACGATGGAAGATATACCTTGAAGTTTTCACGTGCGGTCCAACTCACTAGTATCTGGTTTGGTAGGAAGAACCTGGATCTGCACAAAAAGATGTGCAGAAGTGTAGTATGAGTATACCACAACGGTACCCAATACGTGCCAAGCCTAACCTCGGTAGAGTAGTGACAAGGACAGGTCAAGCCCCTACTGTTTTAAAAGATAAGCAAGGCCGAAGATATAATAATATTTTGAGATGACTGAGAATTTAACAACGATAAGTTTCAGAAAATAACGGCACATCAAATAGAGGTAAATAGTAGGGGCGCTCCCGAGGTATCGCCTCGTAACCTAAATACAAATGCTCAACAGGGGGTCTCCCGAGGAACCACCTCGTAGTCCCAAAGTAAATATGCAAGACAAGGGGATCTCCCGAGGAATCGCCTCATAGTCCCAAAGTAAATATGCAAGACAGGGGGATCTCTCGAGGAACCGCCTTGTAGTCCCAAAGTAAATATGCAGCAGATAACCGAAGGAACAACGAATTTACATCAAGAAATCTTACAGTTAAAGATTTAATTCAAATTAAGGGAACCATGTAATTCAACTAAGCATGTTGCACAAATTGCAAGTAAGAGTTAAGGCACGTAGACATGCGATACCAGGCTACACATGATCACTACATATGCTAAGGCAACTCAGTTAAGGAATTTAAAAGAAATCTACTCATCAAAAACCGAAATTTCCACAATTATCCCGTGTACGCACTCGTCACCTCACGTACATGGCGCTCACCTATCATAAATTATTATAACAGTACCAAAACCTAAGGGGAGGTTCCCCCACACAAGGCTAGACATGTCACTTACCTCAAATCTCGCTCAATAAATAGATAAAGATGCCTTTCCCTCGATTCTCTGACTCTGAATGACCCAAATCTAGCCAAAAGAAATTACATAACATGAATACAACTACAAAAAACTAATTTAAATTATAAATCTACGACTTTAGCAAAGAATAAAAAAATCGCCCCAAAACGTCGACCCGGGACCATGTCTCGGAATTTAGTAAAAGTCACAAAATACTAACTCCCATTCTATATCAAGTTTACCCATACCAAAATTACCAAAATCTGACACCAAATCGCCACCTAAATTCCCAAATTTAACTCTCCAAATTCCTAGCCTCCAACTCCCAAATTCCACCTTAAACATACACAATCTAGGTTGGAAAATCAATGGGGAAACTAGGTTATTGATCAAAAATAAGTACAAGAGACTTACCTCAAGAAATCTCTCAAAAATGCTCTCAAAACTCGCCAATCCCGAGCTAAAAATCTTTGAAATGAAGCAAAAATCGCGAATCCTTGAATTTAAGTGTTCTGTCCAGAACTTCTGCTTCTGCGGACACTTAGCCCCATCTGCGGTGTCGCAGAAGCGACAATATACCCGCATCTACGGTTCACTCGCTCCTGCGGTCCCCTCTTACGCACCTGCGGAACTTCCGCTCCTACGGTCGTAAATCCGCTTTTGCGGACTCACTTTTGCGAGAAGAAGGCCGCTTCTGTGGAGTCCCCCAAGCCAAGTCCCTTCCGCTTCTGCGCTGCCTCCTTCGCATATGTGATCTCGCAGATGCGGAACTCCCCTCACATCTGCGACCTCTGCCCACACTGCTCCACCCCTCTTCTGCGGGCTGGCACCTGCGGTCAATCTTGCGCATGTGCGATTACACCAGAGCTGGTGCCTTCAGCCATTCTCCCAAGTCCAAATTTGATCCGTTAACCATTCAGAGTCCACCAAGGCCCCCCTGACCTCAATCAAACTTACCGACAAGTCCTAAAATATCATACGGACTTAGTCGATCCTTTAGATCACATCAAACAATGCTAAAAACACGAATTGCACATCGATTCAAGCCTAATGAACCTTAAAACTTCAAACTTCTACATCCAACGCCGAAACCTATTACGATTGACCTCACATTTTGCACACAAGTCATACTTGACATTACTGACCTATTCCAACTTCCGAAATCGGAATCTGACCCCTATATCAAAAAGTCCACTCCCGGTCAAACTTTCCAAAAATCATCCAATTTTCCAACTTTCGCCAATTGACGCTAAAATGACCTACGGACCTCCAATTCAACATCCGAACACGCTCTTAAGACCAAAATCACCCTACAGAGCTATTGGAACTGTCAAAATTCCATTCCGGAGTCGTCTTCACACAATTCAAACTACAGTCAATTCCTACGACTTAGACATCCATTTCAGGGACTATATGTCCCATTTTACTCAGAAGCCAAAAATAAATTCTCCCGGTAAGTCAAAAAACCCAAAAATGAAATAGAGGGAGCAATAAATAGGGGTTCGGGACTAATACTCTCAAAATGACCGGCCAGGTCATTACATCCCCCTCTTAAATAAACGTTCATCCTCGAACGAGTATAGAGACATACCTGAGGTGGTGAAAAGATGAGGATAACTGCTGCGCATATCATGCTCGGTGTCGCCTCCTCGACTGGATGACCCCTCCACCGAACCTTCACAGATGCGATGTTCTTTGACCTTAACTTTCGAACCTGCCTGTCCAAAATGGCCACCGACTCCTCAACATAAGATAGATCCTTGTCCAACTGGACTGTGCTGAAGTCTAACACATGAGACGAATCACCATGATACTTCCGGAGTATGGAAACATGGAATACTAGATAGACTGCAGATAGACTAGGTAGTAGTGCAAGTCTATCAAAATTTGACGAGCGTAAAACCGGCGTATAAACTTAGGCTCACTAGTCGAATATAGTATAGAAAATATCATATCCACAGGGATTGGATTTAAATAGTATTTTCATAGCTTCTAGTCTTATTTCTATTCAAGATGATCAACAATTTGGAGTTGTGTGAATTAAAACTAAAATTAACTAAAAGTCTAAGCTATTGGCTAATGACAATCACAACAAGAGTAAGCAAAGAAGATATCAATGGGAGAAAATAGGGGTTGATTGGATAGGTGCAAGATACTTGTTTGGGAATTAACTCTAGTTACTTCACTCTATGGTTCAAGTGAGTCTCTCAAATTCACTCTATTATTAGTTCGAACGTTCAGTAGAAACTCATCTCTCGATTACATCTCAACCTGACAATATAAACTAAGTTAAGCTCAGTAAAGATATGCAAGAATTCGTAGTGGGTTAATCTTTAGGAGAACCTCTTTCGATTATTCTCCTAACTAGGTCTAAACAATAATTCAACTAACCTCTTTCGATTACCAAGAAGAATCAACGAATTCAACCAACAAGATAATGCAAAACATCATAAATTATGCCTCGTTCGATTACATAAACATGTGAATATATATGCAACAATAAAAACACCCAAAATGATTCAATACATAAAACTAGAGTTAATATCCACAAACAATTCTCAAAACACCAAATCCATCAATCCCTAAGGAAGAATTACTCCATAGACATGGAGTAATTCATCACAATTAAGTTTAAAGTAAAGAAAAACATAAAACAATCCAAACCCTTGTCTTGATTTGGGATTGAATGATGGATTCCATGTGCTCTTCCTTCTCCAACGTCTCCTTAGCCTCCTTAGGTCTTAGATGTGTCAAAAGTGCTCAAAATACTGTTTTCCATGAGTTCCTTGTGATTTGTTCATATACTTTAATTTTTTCTTTTAAATTGATTTGTAGGATGGTGCTGATAGAGAGTTGTGCTTGTCGGGCTTGTTTGATATTTCTCTTATGTGTTTCTCTTTACATATTCAGTATTTTCTTTCTGTGCTTTTTGAACTTTAGCTTACGGGGTGTATGCCCAATGGCGTTAGTTGTGACTTGTTGATTCGGGTGTATAGTTAAGAGGTATTAATGTTTCTTGCATCGTTCTCAGTGTTGTGGAGGTTTGAAACATGGTTCTAACGGATATGAGGCTAATTGTCGGTGTTGGTTTGATTACGGGCAGCTATTGTGATAAAAATGTTATTATGGGCCTATGTGTGGCGTGTCATGTTGAGTGGTCGTACCTTGTGGGTGTAGGCATGAGTTGTTGCACCTGGTTGAGACTGATACCGGGTATGGATTTAGAATCGTGTCTTTTGGAGAAGAATGTAAGGTGAGAATGTTGACTCTAAGGTTTATCGGTGTTGGTAGAGAGGATAAATTACAGTTAAGATGATGCCGTTAGGCTTATATGGATTGGGGTGACGTGGGGTCACCCGCGGGTATATGTTGGATATGTGATTTCAGTGATTTGAAGACTTCGAGGCAATTCTTGACATATTCGAGGACGAACGTTTGTTTAAGAGGGGAATGATGTAACGACCCGGCCGGTCATTTTGAGAAGTTAAGTCCTGTTCGGCGGCATAAGGCCCTGAATAGCTTCGTATTATGTGTATTGACTTGCGTGCGTGGTTGAATTCAGTTATCGGATATTTCGAAGTGATTTGGGACACTTAGTCCCTAAAACGAAAGCTTAAGTCTTAGGATTTTGACCGTACTTGGAACTATGTGAAGACGACTCCAGAATGGAGTTCCGGCAGTTCCGTTAGCTCTGTTGGGTGATTTTGGACTTAGGAGCGTGTCCGGACGGTAAATTTAAGGTATATAGCTAATTTAAGCTTGAAATGGTGAAAGTCGAATTTTCGGAGATTTTGATTGGAAGTGAACTTTTTGATATCGGGGTCTTATTGCAATTCCGGAAGTTGGAGTAGGTCCGTAATGTTGAATATGACTTGTGTGTAAAATTTGGGGTCAATCGGACGTGGTTTGATAGGTTTCGGCATCCGTTGTAGAAATTTGAAGTTTCAAATTCATTAAGTTTGAATTGGAGGGTGATTCGTGATTTTAGCATTGCTTGATGTGTTTTGCGGGCTCGACTAAGTTTGTATGGTGTTTTAGGACTTGTTGGTATATTTGGTTGAGGTCCCGGGGGCTGCGGGTGTGTTTCGGACGAGTTGCAGATGGTTTTCATAGTTGTGAACAGGTCTGAGTTCTGGTGTAATCGCACCTGCGGACCCTGGGCGCAAGTGCGATGATCGCAGATGCGAAGATAAAGATGCAGGTGCGTGAAGGGCTGAGCTTGGAAGTCTCCGCAGATGCGGAAAATTGGTGCACATCTGCGGCACCGCAGAAGCGGATTCTTGGACGCAGAGGCGAGCTGGAGCGCAGATGCGATTTTGGAATGCGCACCTGCGGTTGCGCAGAAGTGATAGGATGTCCGCAGGTGCGAGGGCGAAGCTAGTTAGTGGTCTTCGCATATGTGGTTGTTTTGTCATAGAAGCAACGCCGCAGAAGCGGCTAATTGTGTCGCAGGTGCGGTCATACCTGGGCAGAATCATATAAGTCGAGGGTTTGGCCATTTTCTTCATATTTTGAGTTTTAGACCTCGGTTTTGGGAGCTTCTTTGAGGGGTTTTCAAGCAAATCGATTGGATAAGTGTTCTTCACCTAGAATTTATTATATTCCATGATTTTATCTTTATTTTTAGCATTTAATTTGTATTTTTAGTGAGGAAAATGGAGGTTTTTGAAGAAACTTTTCAAAATGAAAAATCATGATTTGAGAAATGAAATGGTATCGGAATTTGATAATTGTAGTATGGCTGAACTCGTAACGGAATGGGTGTTCGGGTTTTATGAAATTTGTCGGGTTCCAAAGTGCGGGCCCGGAAGTCGAATTTTGGGTCGATTGTTTTGATTTTGATAAAAATTGAGCCTTTATGATCCAGAATAGTTTCTTATGAGTTTTATTTGTGCTTTGAAGTTATTTTGATTAGATTTGAGCCGTCCGGAGGTCATTTCACCCGAGAAGTTCATTTTAGAGTATCGGTTTATCTTCTTTGAGGTAAGTATCGTACCTAATTTCGTGTGGGGGAACTACCCCTTAGGATTTGAGTCTTTTATGCTAATTGTAGTCCGTGTACGCGAGGTGACGAGTACGTGCTCAGACTTATTTGTGGAAAGTTGGCCTTTTAGGGTTCTTAGGTCTTTGTATTCACTGTTTATGCAGTTGTTATGTTATGAACACGTCTCTTAATTACTAGTTTCACCTCTACCTGCTTTAATTAGAATTAATTGCTTCATGATCCGCCCTTGATGCTTATTTGAGTCATCTGTGCCTTAACTGAAATTGTTATCTCTTCTATTGCCATGTTATCTTTCCCCTAACTGCTTATCTTTATTTGAAGTTATAATTATCTCTTTTGTAATTGTTCATTCTTAATTGAGGCTATGCTTATCTTTCTGCTGCTTATCCCTAATTGAATTTGTTGTATCTCTTTCTTAATTGCCAACCTTAAAAGAAGTTAGACATCCTATATTTTAGTTGACGTGTCCTTATTTGGAATTATTCGCCTTTTGTTAGCTCTCTCGTTGTCGAACTGTACATCGTAGACCATTGTTACATAATATTTCCTTTCTTGTTGAGCTGTTCTTATTATGACTAGCATTCTCTATTATGGCCACTCCTTATGAATTAATTCCTCCATTCCTTTGAGTTCTGAAATTTCTGAGTTGATTTATTTGTCGTACCCTTGTATTAGTGTTATTGTTAATGTTGTACTTGTTGTTCTTGCATATTTAGTTTGGTACTACAAGGCGGTACCTCGGGAGATCCCTCTGTCTTGCATATTTAATTTTTGGGACTACGAGGCGGTACCTCGGGATATCCCCTGTTGAGCATTTACTTTTGGGACTACGAGACGGTATCTCGGGAGTGCCCTTTGTTGACATCTCTTTGTTATGGGGTTGCACGAGATTTCTGCCGTGCTATTATTACTATTAGTATTTGCACATGCGGCGTGACAAGCCGAGATATATATATGTGGGTTGCGCATATGGCGAGACAAGGTGGGAACATTATTATGCACGTGTGGCGAGACAAGGCGGGCATTTATTTTACTATTGCACACGTGGCGAGACAAGGTGGGTTGTGTCAGGTATTGATTTGTGATGACTTGTGATGGCCCAGGGGCATTCTTGCTGTTGATACTTGTGTAGTGGTACACTTACCTATGTGAGCTTTATCTTGTGGAAAGTTGTGTGAAAACATTCTACGTGCTGTCCATTTCTTTTCCTATACTTACTAGCTGGCATGAACTATGTTAGGACACTTGCACAAGCATACATGTAGTTGAGCACTCTTATCGGTTAAGACATTTTCTTGATATTGTTGAGTATAGATGAACACCCTTGTTTACTTGCCTTCTATGTGAGAATGGCTCTATATGGCACGTGAGTCGTTAGTACGGTTATGAAGTGTAATGAGGGCACATGATGCCAAGTGTTAGGGTTCAGGTATTGGAAACCCGTGAGTTGTGAATAATATGAGGTTCGGTACCTCGTGGAGTTTATTGACTAAAACCCGGTGTGAAAGCTGCCGTATTGTTGAGTTGTTACCTGTCCTTTATTTATCTGTGATCATCGGACTTAGGCTGTGTTTCTGTTCATTCTTCTATGTCATTATTATGGTGTTCCACTGATAGTGGTTGTTCTCCTTCCCTATTGCAATTACCGTATTAATTGCCACTTCACGTAGTCTTTATGTAGATATCATACTCGGTTAGTTCTATACTTATACTTGTTCAGGTTATTTAGTCCAGTAGGTGTCTTGACTGTTCCTCGTCACTACTCCACTGAGGTTAGTCTTGATACTTACTAGGTACCACCGTGGTGTACTCATACTACACTTTTGTATATTTTTGTACAGATCCAGGTATTTTCAAAGTCAGTTGATCATTAGCTAGCTGTGCAGATTGTTGTTGTGAAGACTCGAGGTAAACTTGCTGCGGCGTTCGCAGGCTTCAGAGTCACCTTCTGATTTGTATTCATACTGTTACTTCATTTCAAACAGTTGTATTTAGAAAATTGTAGCAAACTCTGTAGAGCTTATGACTTGTACTACCGGTTTTGGGAATTGTAAATTTTTATAAAGAATTCCATTTCAAAGTTGTTAGATGTTATTTATTATGGTTGTTATTTAGAAAATATTAGGCTTACCTAGTCCCTAAGACTAGGTTCCATCACGATACCCAACAGAGGGAAGTTTGGGTCATGATAGAAGCCAAAAACAAATTCTCCCGGTAAGTCACAAAACCCAAAAATGAAATAGAAGGAGCAATAAATAGGGGTTTGGGGCTAATACTCTCAAAATGATCGGCCGGGTTGTTACAAATTACTTCTGAAGTTTCACCGCAAGTGGAAAAAAGTAAGAGATATCCTGCAAAGGTTGTGCAGTCTCTATTCATTACTGTATTTGATTCAGGATCCAGTACTGGTGTTGTTGCAGCGAAAGAAAAACAAAGCAAATTTATGTTGTTAAGTATCCTTTTCAAAGCAAAATCAGAACTGACATTAACAATTCTTTGTTGAATGTATTTGTTGCGTGGGTCAAAGAAGTGAAGTCCAGAGAGAAGTATGTTTCCAACTTCTGAGTTTTGTTCAGTTTTATATTCTAATATATTGTCATTTGTAGCATTATGTTATGTCAAATCACTGTATCTCTTTTGTGTATATCTGTTACCAGGAATGAAATTTACCCGAACCATGTTAGTGAACTCAATCCTGCTTATGATCTTGATGTATATCTGTTACCAGGAATGAAATTTACCCGAACCATGTTAGTGAACTCAATCCTGCTTATGATCTTGGTGTATATCATGTTGAAGAAAAAAAATAGTTTTACACTTTGACATATAATGGTCAAACCATAGTCGCGATGATTTATTTACGCGCCTAAAACAAACTACGATATTTATGAATCATTTTCCTAAACTACCTTTGAGATTTGTTGTAAGGTTTCAGCGTATGGAAACGTTGAGGCATGGAAGATGTAATCCAATTACTTAAACCTTTGTTAGATTGATGTACGGCTACATCATTATGGGCTCGAACCTATGTGGCTCTAAGTATTAAGACTAAGCCAATACAGAAAATGGGTCTATATTTGGAATCAATCAGATTTTACCAAGTCATTAAGGCCCATTTTGGCGTGAATAAAAGGACTTCACATTGAAGCCCAAAGCATCATTTGAGCTTTTGGTACCAAGGTCATGACTCCCATTTTTGTTCTGTCCTTTTGCTGGGCCAACCTTTTAGGCCCAATAGCCTTGATTTGTTCACATAAGAAATTATGAAATTAACTCAACATGATAGAATTGCATATGAAATCAACATATAGGGGTGATTTTTCTTTTATACACGCACAAGTTCGTAACCAATTAATCTTCTCTTATATTTATAGCCTATGTGACGAATTGATGAACAACAGTTTTCATAACTAAACACCTTCTGAAATCTGAATTAAGCTTAATCTAGTGTTTAGAGTCATGGCCATATTCCAATTCCAATTTTACACAATTAATGACTCCTGAAAGAACTATATGATCAACTCATCTTGTAAGTGCAGTTTCTTCTATACAAGAGAAACCAGATTCAACATGAACGTTTCTAATCTTCATTTTTGGCCTATGGTTTTTCAACTCATGAAATTATAACACTTAGAGAGATAACCTTAAAACAAAAATTTAAGACAACAAATGTCATACATGACTCATTTCCATTTAAAAGTGTTCGAGTACAATCAAGAGTTTCATGTGTCTAAACCCTCTGCTAGCTGAAGCTCAGCTACCAAATTTAGCAAAAACAACAACACCCAAATAACACTTTTCAGAACTTCAACACCACTCGAACTCCCAGAACATGAAACAGGAGAAACAGACATTGGACCAGGTTTGAAATCGTTGAATGAGTGTGACCAACTGGTGATCAAACTCACCAATTCAAGCACCTGTACCTTATTACATTAATAGGCATCAACTAATCGAACTACTACATGAACACTAATTTATTACAATTACTTATGTTCCAAAGTGGGGCTAAGTAACATGTGTAACACACATCAGTAAAGCAGACATCAGCACCTAAAGGAAGCATAGACATCCATAAACATTAGACCAATTGAACACATGAGGGAGCACCAAAACAGTAGATGTTTATTTATTGATTCAAACTGAGTAAGTACAGAATGTAGACATACCTAAATGCAAAAAATCAGCAATTAAAGGACCAAATAAAGGTCAGAAAACCAGGGACTGAATCTCAGTAGTGATGAACTAGAAGAAACAGCCCCAAATTTCAGCTAAATACAGAAAATCAACTAGATAAAGCCAAACCAAAGTCTGAAACTGTAACGACTTGACCGGTCGTTTTGATCTCTAGCATGTCGTTTGGCGGTTTGAGGCCTTGGGTAGATTCACTTCAGGTATTATGATTTTTACGTGTGGTCGGAATTAAATTTCAGAAAGTTCGGAGTTGATTTAGAAAGAAAATTCTAATTTCGGAAGCTTTGAGTTGGAAGAATTGACTAAGGAATGACTTTTGAGTAAACAACCTCGAAATCGGAATTTGAAGGTCCCAATAGGTTCGTATAATGATTTTGTACTTAGGTGTATGTTCGGGTCAAGTATCGGGTGGCCCGGGAGTATTGGGCGGTTATTGCAGAAGGTTGGCATTTTGTAGGTTTAAGAATTCCCTAAGTTTGGGTTGAAGTGGAATTTTATGTCATCGATGTCCGTTTGGTATTCCGATCTTGGAAATAGTTTTGTATGGTGATTTCGGTCTTAGGATCATGTCTGGACAGTGATTTGGAAGTCCGTAGATAGTTTCGGCGTCAATTGGCGAATGTTAGAAATTGGATGATTTTTGGGAAAATTTGATCGGGAGTGGACTTTTTGATATCGGAGACGGATTCTGATTCTGGAAGTGGGAGTAGGTCCGTTATGTCAATTATGACTTGTATCTGAGGTCAATCAGACGTGATTTGATAGGTTTCAGCGTCGAATATAGAATCTTGAAGTTCTAAAGTTCACTAAGCTTGAATTGGGGTGCGATTCATGATTTTAGCGTTGTTTGATATGATTTGAGGCCTCGATGAGGTTTGTGTTATATTTTGGAACTTTTTTGTGTGATTGGACGGAGTCCTTGGGGTCTCAGGTGTGATTCAGAGTGTTTTGGCTGTTGTTGTTGCTGGTTATGGTTTTGTCCTTCACGAACGCGAAGGGAGTCCCGCGTTCACGACGAAGAGTTTTTGGGCGGTTGATTTTTGTTCATCGCGAATGCGACACATGGTTGGGTCGCGAACGCAGAGAAGGGACTGAGGAACCTACGCGAATGTGAAGGGGGGATCGCAAAAGCGTAGAAAGAAATGAGGTTCTGGGCCTGGAGTAGGTTGGCCTTCACAAACGCGGTTCTTGGACTGCGAACGTGAAGGGGCAGGGGTCTGAGGCTTCACGAACGCGGCATAGGTGACGTGAACACGAAGAGAAATTTTGAGGCAGTGGCATTTGACCTTCGCGAACGCGAAGAAGGGTCGCTTGGACAGTGTATAAGTTTCCCAAAACGGGTTTTGGCTCATTTTATCTCAATCTTCCATGAGAGTCGAGCTAGGGGCGATTTTGGAGGAGCTTCTTCGTCACCCATCACAAGGTAAGTGATTCCCACCTATTACAAGTTAAATACTTGGTTTATATATGGATTTAAATATGGAAATTAGTAGAAATTTGGGATTTTGTAGGAAAACCTAGAAATTGGTATTTTTGGATTTTGACCATGAAATATGGACATGGAATTGGGAATAAATCATATATTTGATTTCGTAGTGTTATGGGTAATGATTATTTTCGAAAATTTTCGGAATCCGGGCACGTGTTTCTGAGCAGAGTTGGAAGTTGTTATAAATTGATTTATTATGAGTATTAGAGTATATGTTCATGGAATTTCACATTTATTTACTAGATACTTACTGGGTATACGTATTTTACGTACTCATGCTACACTTGCTACACATTTTGTGCAGGTACATATATGTCTAGTGGTCTTGTGGGCACAGAGGCTCGACTATTGCGGGGACTTAGGTGAGCTGCATCCCATGTTACGAGTCTGCAGCACACAGAGTCTCCATCAGAGTTATTTACATTCTCCTATCTAATTTGTATTCCATACAAATGTTGTATTTTATCATATTTCCTAGTTGATGCTCATGCACTTGTGACACCGAGTTTTGAGGGTTCCTACTGGATGTTTAGTATGGTAGTTCACGTAATTATCATTGTTTCATCCTATAAATTCTATTTCATACTATTTAATTAATGGAAATTATGAGTTCAAAAGGGAAAAAATGAGTAATTAAGTGGATCAATCATCGTTGGCTTGCCTGACGGCGACGTTAGGCACCATCACGACCTATAGTGGATTTTGGGTCGTGACAGAAACAAGGAGATGGATCTCAGCAACTTAGGAACAACATAATCAACAACCACTCGAAATCCCAGTAGAATTGAAACAAAACCAGTAGAAAAATGGAAGGAAAAACAACTTTGATTTTTGTTTTTGTTTTTTTGTTTTCTGTATCTAATTTGAAACTCAAGAAAAGAAAAATCAGTGTGAAATTAAGAAAGGAATGTGTCTTTTTCTGCAGAGAATGAGTGTGTTATATAGAGTGTAGGGGGTGTCCTATATGAGGATAAACGGGAGAGAATGTGTCAGCTGAAATTTAGGGGAGAAGACATCTGTTATTAACATAAATGGACAGCTGTCCAATTCCAAAAATTCCTTCCTATTTTTCTACCCCCTTAAATTCTGAAATGATCTGTAACCTAATTTCTATATCTTTTGCATTTTAATCCCTTACTAGAAGCTTCCTACATAACTAACGGAGATTCCCTAAGTTTTCATATTCTCTTAGCCCCCATCAATTTCTGGTAATTACTACTTATTCCTAAAAGCAGACTAATATTTAGATCCTAATTAAAACATGCAGATGTTATCAAAATTGATTAGGAAAAGACCAATTAATTAGGACAGAACATTTAGCAATTAATTAATTTCTAAGAAAACAAAAATACAATTTAAACTAACAAATCTTGCCTAAACATCATGCTTAAAGACCAATAACAATTACTGCTAAACTACCTCTAACAAATTTGAGTCTTGACCAAATGGAATTCAAAAAAACAAACAACTTAACTAGATTAACAGTTTTTCAAAATCAAATAACCAAATAAAATCAGTTAAAGAAAATAGTCCTAAGTAAATCTAAACCAAGTGATAGAAAAGAACAAAAACTTCTAACCTAATGCAAATAACTAAAAGTGAGGAACGGATGAAAAAGAGATTACATATGCCAGAAAACCCCCGAGAAAAGTTGGCCGGTCCAAAAACCATCCGACCAAAACGTGACCTCCGAGAAACGGAATGAATCTCACATCAGTGGAAAGCTCTTGTCAAGAGCTTTCTACTGATATGAGTCTCAACTGTAATGGATTGGTCAAGGTCGTGACGACAGGTTGCATGGCGGCTAGGGTTTGGTAATGAGATTTGAAAATTGAGAGATTTGGGTGGAACTTTTGGGAAATTGATGGTGGGTTAGTGATGAGAGTGAGGTGAGGAGAATGGGGTATGAATTTAGGGTTGTTTGGAGTGGAGGCCGCCGACAGGAGTGGCTTAGGAAATGAAGGCGGCTAGGGTTAGAGATTTGAGAGAGATGGGAGAATGAGGAGGTCTCTTAGGGTTTTGGGGGGGGGGGGGGCTCAGACAGATATAAGGTAAAGAGGAGGTTAGTTCACGACCGTTGGATCGAGCTGAGATGAAGGGTCCAAATTGAAATGGAGGGGAGGGAACGAGGTTGTTTTGGGGAATTAAGGAGGGAACTGGACTGGGGCGGGTAATTGAAGACTGGGCTGGTGAATTCTTAAAAGATTTGGGCCAAAGACAAAGGCCCAAAACCGTGTCTGAACACAAGAAATAGCCTTATCCCTCTTCTTTCTTAAACTTTGCAAAATTAGCCATTTTAAACTCAAGCTCTAATTAAAATCAATCTTTGCATAATTAACCTACTCAATCTAATTTATCTAATCTTTAATTAACATTGCAAAACATTATGCAAGAAGTGTCTAAAGTAGTTTTGGTATTTTATATTTTACAAATGCAATTGACATGTAATTAAATCCTAAAAATACAATTTAAACATAAATGCTATAAAATAAAGATTTGAACATTTTAATGATTTTTTAAGGATTTTTTAAGATGTTAAATATGTACCAAAAAGCAAGTAATTGTAACCAAACAAATAAAGAAAATTCCTAAATTTTGTATAAAAATTAAAACAACTAAAAGAAAATTATTTTTTGTGGATTTCGTATGGCAAAAATTACGTGCTCACAGCTGCCCCTCTTTCCTCGGAAATATGAAGAGTTTTTGGGCAAAGATAAAGTGAGCAATTACGAGCAATGTTTGCCCGTTTGACATTCCATGAGAAGCATTTTGAAAAAGTTTGACCGAACCTTGCTTCGGAGGTTGCCTACATATCTTTGGCTATAAAGGAATTAGGTCAGTGTAGTTCTGGAAGTTTTGGTAGCTGGGACTATCGAGGAGCTACGATTTCACTGCTATTGCTGATGTTACTGCTTGCTGAACTCCTTATTACACCAAAATCAGAAATGAAAAGGAACTAAACAAGCCTATCAACTATGAGTTACAAGATTCCCATCTATAAGTCTTCTGAAACTTGATCTTGAGTCTTGACTGGTTCTTCATACAGACTCTGATTTGAACCTTGATGCTTACTAGCTGCAGGTGCTAGTTCATTCTTCTACGGCTTCTTTTGATCACAACTGCAAATGCTCGTGACTTCGATCATGTCGTGAGCAGTTCGCATCTTTTCAAACACTTCTTTATTTTTGATTCCCTTCTTTTCTTTTCTTTTCTTTATTTTGGATTGAGACTTCTTCTTATGTGTAACGAACCGATTGGTCGTTTTGGGTATTTACGCTCCTTTCTACTATTTGAAGTCATGAATAGCTTCATATGATGTATTATGACTTGTGTGAATCGTCGCTTTTGGTTTTCAGGTGTTTCGGAATTAGTCCGGAAGAATGAATTACATGTTCGAAACTTTAAGCTGGAAGAGTTGACCAAGTTTGACTTTTTAGTATTTGATCTCGGAACAAAGTTTTAATGGTTCCGTTAGGTCCGAATGGTGATTTTGGACTCGGGTGTATACCCGAAATTTCGTTTGGATATTTTTAGAAGGTTTCGACACCAATTGGCGAAAGTTGGAAACTTGAAGGTTTGGAATGTTCATAAGTTTGACCGGAAGTTGACTTTGATGATATCGGGTTCGGATTGTGGTACCGAAAATCTGAGTAGCTTTGTTATGTCATTTATGACTTGTACGCAAAATTTGAGTTTATTCCGAGATGAATTGATATGGTTCGACACGAGTTTTGGAAAACGAAAGGTTTAAAAATTTCTAAGTTTGAATTGTGGTACGATTTGTCGTTTCGATATTTTTATACTACCTCCGTTCCAGTTTATATGCACCTATTTCCTTTTTGGTCTGTTCCAAAAAGAATGACCCCTTTCTAACTTTGGAATTTTTTTTGCTTAAACTTACAATTCTACCCTTAATGAGAAGCTTTTATAACTACACAAATACTCTTGCCCCTTTTTGAATTGTTTAGGACCACAAATTTCAAAAGTCTTCATTTTGTTCTTAAACTCCGTGTCCAGTCAAACGGGTTCACATAAATTGAAACAGAGGGAGTATGTGATTTGAGGCCTCGAGTAAGTCCGTAATATATTTTGAGACTTGTTGGTATGTTCGAACGGGATCCCGAGGGGCTCAGGTGAGTTTCAGACCATTTCTAGGCCATTTTTAATTGTTGTTTTTGGCTACAGAGGTGTGCATCACAATCGCGAACATTTGGTCGCGTTAGCGAAAAGCAAACAGCAGTTTGGGGTCTTGTGTATTGCGATCGCATAAGCCTTTTCGCGATTGCGTAGAAGGAAATCTCTGTTGGACAGGGCTGATTTTGGAAGCTTATATCTTACGATCTAAAAGGAATTTGAAGATAATCTAAGAATAAAAGTTGTAGCCCTTGATGTCTAGTTGTCAAAAAGTCAAACCATTTGTCATTTGAAGTTGTGTACAAAAAGTTATGACCATTATACTAGAGGCTATCTGGAAGAGTTGGGCAGTTTGTTCTTCGTGATCGCGATTGGTTTTCCGTGATCGCGAAGGGCAGTTTTGAGCTGGAAAATTTTGGGCTTCGCGATCGTGAAGCATTTTCCGCGACTGTGAAGGGTAAATACCTGGGCAGAAGCTATATTGCGGCTGTTTCAAGCATTTTAACATATTTGGAGCTATGGAGCTCAAATTGAAGCGAATTTTGAGGCGATTTTCACCATATGGATTGGGATAAGTGATTCTAACTCGGTTTTGTCAGATTCTGATACGTGGGCCCCATCATTTACTTTTGGTTGACTTTTCGAGCGGAGTTGGGAATTTTTACAAATTGTTTCAAGCTTTGGAGTATATTTTGATTAATTTGCACGTTGTTTGACTAACAAATCGTTTGGCTTGAAATTGAGGAGATAGGAAGACGTTCGGAGGTTGATACGCGCATAATGGAATTTCTGGAGTATTGTTTAGCTTGCTCGACAGCGGATTCGGCTTGTTCGAGGTAGTAACACTTCTAAACTTAGTTCTGAGGGTATGAATCCCTGAATTTCGTATTATATGAATTGTTTGGAGGTGACGCACATGCTAGGTGAGGGGTGCGTGGGCGTGCACCATAGAAATTATGACTTAATTGATTACGTGGAGTTACATAATCAAATAATCATGTCATTACCCACATATCCTCCACGTGTTAGAGGAAATTGAGCTAAGACTCATGTTAAAGATCATGTTTAGGCTACGTGCCGATATTTTTGGGACCCACAGAGGTCTTATTGCTATTGAATTACTTGTTTAAATTTACAATTTTGTACTCAGTCACATCTATCATTTGCATATCATATCTCAGTCTCTGTTGTCATTCATTGATACATCATATCATCATGTCGGGTTGATTTTCATGTCATTGAGAGCCCGAAAGACTAGAGATTTTGAGTGATATTTATGGGATCGGGTTGCACACCGCAGGATGTTTTATTTATTTATGCCTGGATCTGGATATTATAGCGCTTGGGCTGAAGGAGCCCCTCCAGAGTCTACACCACCCACAGTGAGCGCGATTGATTTTATATTGAGGGATGGATCTTCCCTGGACATGAATCTTGTCCCAATCATTTATATTTAGGGATGGATCTTCCCCCGGGCATGGATCTTTCCCGAATCATTTATATTGAGGGATGGATCTTCCCTGGGCTTGGATCTTGTCCGAATCATTTATATTGAGGGGTGGATATTCCCTGGACATGGATCTTGTCCGAATCATTTATATTTGGGGATGGATCTTCCCCTGGGCTAGATTTGCCTTATACAGTACTGAGTGACTGACTGTCAGTTGACGTAAATATATGTATATGAGATGGATTTTCCCTAGGCTGGATTGGCCATATACAGTACTGAGTGATTGAGTATTTTGAGATTTTGAGTACACGAGGTTTCCACTGAGGTGCATCACATACAGCATGTACATTGGCATGTAGATATAGAGATTTCATATTCCTCATATCATTCAGAATCGATCTATTTTACTTGTACTGAGTTTAACTGTTGAATTTGAAAGCATGCCTACATTTCTGCACTGTTATTTTTATACTGGACTGTACCTATTGAGATCGTCACTACTTTCAGCCCAAAGGTTAGTCTTGTTATTTATTGAGTACATGGGGTTGGTTGTACTCCTACTACACTTCTGCACCTTGCGTGTAGATTTCTGATGCTGATGTAGCTGCGTACAGCGAGAGCTGGATCTGATGATGTACCTGCGTTCCAGTCATTGCTTCCTCTAGTTCATGGTAGCTTTAGAATTTTTAATTTGTTCATGTATACTTCAGACATATGACGTATTTTTATTTCACACCAGATTTATAAATTCTAATCTTAGAAGCTCATGATTTATACTACCAGTCCTTGGGGAGTGTATTAGAGTCAGTTAAATATTAATTGAATCGGATTGTTGTTATTTGGCTTACCTAGCAGGTAAGGTTAGGTGCCATCACGGCTAGTTAGATTTTGGGTCGTGACAAGTTGGTATCAGAGCTCTAGGTTCATAGGTTCTACAAGTCATGAGCAAGTGTCTAATAGAGTCTTGCAGATCGGTATGATAACGTCCATACTTATCTTCGAGAGGCTACATGGCATTTAGGATAAACTTCCCATCTTTCT
The DNA here is from genome assembly GCF_000715075.1 of Nicotiana tabacum. Lineage (NCBI taxonomy): Eukaryota > Viridiplantae > Streptophyta > Magnoliopsida > Solanales > Solanaceae > Nicotiana > Nicotiana tabacum. The sequence continues at coordinate 36,317,041 of NC_134083.1, forward strand.
TTCCTTATCGTGCATAATTGATTTAGCTAGAAACATAACTCTTTGAATTTCTTCCACGCATTCGTATGCGCATGCGAGTGCTCGATATCAGCAGTGCATCGCCGGCTTGTGATTCCAGGGATGAGGTGCGAGATGTGATTTCTATGTTTTGGTGATGGGCCACTCTGGAGCACTAGAGGCCAGGGTTAGACCACAACTTAAGCTCAGTAGTTTTAGTTGTGAGGACTTGTGCGTTTGGACTTATACGTTCGGTAGTGTCCCTATGAGTGGAATTTGTGCCTCGATGAGCAGTTGAATTGACTATGCGATGATTTTGATGTGACTGCGGGATGTGTTCAGATGGCTTGAATGTGATGAAAAAATAGGCTATTGGGTGCTTGGTGTCTGTCTTGATTTGACGTATAGTCTCTAGTATGAATGTATTGAAGGATCTTTCACCTTGTTAAATTATGGGTCAAATTAAATTCTCATGTCTTGTTAATGAGTTTTGTCACGACCCAAAATTTCCACCTTCAGGGCCGTGATGACGCCGAACATTTCACTTACTAGGCAAGCCAACGTTAGAGGATCTTTATGCCAATTTTTAATCAATTCAATTAAGTAAAACAAATTAAGCTGAAAAGAAACTAAAACGAAATACAAATGGCATAAAACCAATAATATCTACGTAATACCCGGATCTGGAGTCACAATATATCAACCAAATGATTCAAAATAAGCCTTAGGAACTACCCATGAATGAAAAAGGTTCAATTTAGGTCATTATTGAAAAAGTCAAAAAAAGTCAACTCCCGAGCCCGCTTGGTCCAAACCCGAAATTCGGACCAAAACCCGATTATCCATTCACTCCCGAGCCCGGTTATGTAATTTATTTCAAAATCCGACCTCAATTTGAGGTTTAAATTCCAATTTTACAAAAAATCCTTAATTCTTCCCAAACCCCCAATTTCCACCATGAAATTCCTAGATTTTAGGTTGAAATCTTATGAAAAGAAATGGAAAAATTGAAACAAAGTAGGTTAGAATCACTTACCAACAAATTGGGGAGGAAAAGTTCTTGGGAGAATCGCCTCTAGGGTTTTCTAGCTTTGAAAATTTGAAGAATGAACAAAATCCCGTTTTTGGGACTGTTTTAATCACTGGCGTCAGGTGTGCATCGCGTTCGCGTGAAACCTGACGCGTTCGCGAAAAGCAAAGCCTCAATGGCTTACGCGATCGCAAGTTGATTTACGTGTTTGCGTAGGCTTATCCCCCCTAGCCTCCGCATCTGCGATCCTTGTATCGCATTCGCATAGAGCAACAGTCAACTCCCAGCCCCCATCTCTATTTCACTACGCGTTCGCGATTGACTGGCCGTGTTCGCGAAGAGCAGCCCCCCCATTGCTCCGCGTTCGCGACCAAGGTTTCGCGTTCGCGTAGAAAAAAATCTCCCCTAGCCCATTTTACCCCTCGTGATCGCGGGAGTATATTCGTGACCACGAAGAAGGAAATACCAGAAACCAACAGAAGTGAAAAACAGTAAACTTTCTAAGTTCAAATGATCCATAGGCTATCCGAAACTCACCTGAGCCCTCGGGGATCTAAAGATAATATGCACACAAGTCCAAAAATATGATACGAACTCGCTCGCTCGCGCGATCAAAACACCAAAATAACACCTAGAATTACAAATCGGACACCAAATCAAATGAAGTTTTCAATGAAAGTTTAGAATTTCTATTTTAACAACCGGACGTCCGAATCACATCAAACCAACTTCGTTTCTCACCAAATTTGACAGACAAGTCATAAATATAGTAATGGACCTATACCGCATTCCGGAACTAAAATACGGAGCCGATATCAACAAAGTGAAACACTGGTCAATTCTTTAAAGTCATTAAACCTTTAAACTTCAAAATATTTACAAAAAATGATAACTCGAGCTAGGGACCTCCGAATTCGATTTCGGGCATACGCCGAGGTCTCAAATCACGATACGGACCCACCAGGACCGTCAAAACATGGATCCGGGTTCATTTGCTAAAAATGTTGATCGAAGTCAACTCAAATAGACTTTTAAGGCAAAATTTCATATTTTATCAATTTTTAACATAAAAGCCTTCCGGAAAAAATACCCGAACTGTGCACACAAATCAAGGAAGGCTTAAGGAAGCTATTGGAGGCTTCAAAACATAGAGTTAAGTTTTAAAAATCTAGATGACCTATCGGGTCATCACATTCTTCACCTCTAAAACAACCGTTCGTCCTCGAACGGATATAGAAAAGTACCTGGACTGGTGAAATGGTGTGGATATCTACTCCGCATGTCCGACTCGGACTCCCAAGTAGCTGCCTCGACGGGCTGACCTCTCAACTACACTCGAACTGAAGGATAACTCTTAGACCTCAACTGTCGAACATGCCGGGCTAGAATAGCCACTGGCTTCTCCTCATAAGTCAAATCCTTGTCCAATTGGACTGGGCTGAAGTCTAACACACGGGATGGATCACCGTGATACTTCCGGAGCATGAACACATGAAACACCGGATGGTATTTTGATAAACTAGGTGGCAATGCGAGCATGTACGTCACCTCACCCACTCTCTCTATAATCTCAAAGGGTCCGATGTACCTAGGGCTCAACTTGTCCTTATTTCCGAACCTCATCAAACCTTCATGGGTGAAACTCGAAGCAATACTCTCTCTCCAACCATGAATTCAACATCACGAACTCTACGGTCGGCATAACTCTTCTACCTAGACTGAGCTGTGAAGTCGATCCCGAACAATCTTGACCTTATCCAAGGCATCCTGTACCAAATCTGTACCCAACAACCGAGCCTCCCCCGACTCGAACCATCCAACTGGCGATCGACATCGCCTCCTATATAATGTCTTATAGGGAGCCATCTGAATGCTTGACTGGTAGCTGTTGTTGTAGGCAAACTCTGCAAGTGGCAAGAACTGATCCCATGAACGCTCAAAATCTATAACACAAGCACGTAGCATATCCTCCAATATCTGAATAGTGCGCTCGGACTGTCCGTCTGTCTGAGGATGAAATATTGTGCTCAACTCAATCTGTGTGCCCAACTCACGTTGTACTGCCCTCCAGAAGTGCGAGGTGAACTGCGTACCTCAATCAGAAATGATAGACACGGGCACACCATGGAGACGGACGATCTCGCGGATGTAAATATAAGCCAACCACTCTGACGAATAGGTAACCGCCACAGGAATGAAATGTGCTGACTTGGTCAGCTTGTCCGCAATAACCCATACCGCATTGAACTTTCTCTGAGTCTGTGGAAGTCTAACAAAAAAATCCATAGTGATACACTCTCATTTCCACTCAGGAATCTATAACTTCTGAAGCAACCCACCAGGTCTCTGATGCTCAAACTTTACTTGCTGACAATTTAAATACCGAGCTACATAAGCAGCTATGTCCTTCTTCATTCTCCTCCACCAATAATTTTGCTGCAAATCTTGATACATTTTGGCGGCACCTGGATGAATAGAATATCGGGAGCTATGGGCCTCCTCAAGAATCAACTCATGAAGTCCATATACATTCGGCACACAAATACGACCTTGCATCCTCAAAACTCCATCATCCCCAATAATAACCTGATTGGCACCACTGTGCCGCACTATGTCCCTAAGGACAAGCAAATGAGGGTCATCATACTACCGCTCCCTGATGCGCTCAAACAAAGAAGACCGAGCGACTGTACAAGCTATAACACGACTGGGCTCTGAAACATCCAACCTCACGAACTTAATGGCCAAAGCTTGAACATCTGATGCAAGCGGTCTCTCACCGACCGAAATGTATGCAAGGCTGCCCCATACTCACTGCCTTTCTACTCAAGGCGCCAACCACCACATTGGTCTTCCCAGGGTGATACAAGATGGTGATATCATAGTCTTTCAATAGCTCCAACCACCTCCTCTGCCTCAAATTGAGATCCTTTTGTTTGAACAAATAATGTGGGCTCCATGATCCGTGAAAACCTCACACGACACACCGTAAAGGTAATGCCTCCAAATCTTCAGCGTATGAACAATGGCTGCCAGCTCTAGATCATGAACATGGTAATTCTTCTAAAGTTGTTAACCGGACGGGCTGATCCGGACTGGACACGAAAAAAACAACCCGTCCTGTTATTGTTACGGGCTGGTTAGTGGGCTGGGGTTCCGGGGTTCCGAGGTGGTAGTGGGTTGGGATTTTCCGAGTTTTGGTGGGCTCGTTCGGATTCGGTCTTAACGGGTCCAGACAGTGCTAGGTTACTTTTTTTTAAGTATATTTTGTTTTTCTTATTCAATGTTATTGATATTTAAGTGTTTGCAAACTTTTAAGGCTTAGAATTAAGTCTTAGAATTAAACTTTAAAGTTTAAAGTTTTAAACTTGAAATTTAAATTTTAAAATTTTAAACTTGAAATTTGAAAGTTAGTGGCTATAAAAAATTATTTAGTAAGACCAATAGGCAATATGTAAGGATCAAACTCTGAAGGCTTTCGTTTTATATTTTCATTGAATAATAAATAATACTTCAAATCAATTTGCAAGTTCTATTTTGATTTTTTTTATTTTTGAACTTGCAAATTAAAAGTTTACAACAATTATAAAAAAGGCAAAATGGCCTCGTAGCCATTTAAACTTGTACCTGTTTGTCAACCCGGTATACAAACTTGTATATTTTCCATTTGAACACTTCAACTTTGATATTTGTTAACTAATAAACCACTTTAACCGTTGACAATTCCTATGTGGAGGAAACATAGCTGACATGGCCAAATTGTGTGCAAACCACGCTTAAAAAGCGCGTGAATATAATACTTTGATAGAAAAAGTATTAAAAAATATATAAATAATAAAAAAATAACAAAAAGAAAAAAGAAAAATAAAACCCAACACTTCCTCCCACCCCCTTCGTCCCCCTCCCCCATCCTCATTTCTTTAGTTCCATATCCAGTCCCCCAAGTGCCCAATTCCATGTCGTCCCCCATCCCCTTTCCATTTATTTTCATTATCAATCTTTACTTGAAAAGGATTGCGGCATCCATCTTGTTCAATCCAATCTGGTCATTGCTCCTTTCTTTTTCTTTTTCTTTTTCTTTCTTTAAATTTTTCGTGGCAGGGGATATTTAATTGGGTTATTTCTGGTTTGATCTATGCGAGTGGGCTTGGTGGGAAGGAGAATTGACAGATATGGTGATTAATATGGTTGAAATCAAATGGGTTAGGGGTTTTGGGCAAAAATGGTGGCTGTAAATTAACAAAATGAGTAGGTAGGCACCAAGAGTGAATTATTCGTCGTTGATCAAAGACATTTACCAGTAAGTTCTCCGGCCAACTCGAGTTTTCCGGTGGTCTATGAGTTTCTCGGATTTGGGGCTTTGGTCGGAGGTTTTGCCGGCAATAGCTTCTTTTACTGATTTAGGGTGGCGTGGGATGGAGGAGTTCACGGGAGAAGAGAAGTAAAAATGAAATAAAATTTTAATAAATTAATAGAAATGGGACCCACAAATAACACATGTCAAGTAATCAATAGTCTAGCATATGATGTGTTTTACATGTCACCGCAATTGATATACATGTTCGGTTGGATGTATTTAGTGGTACTCATCATGTCAAGTTGGAGTGCTCAAATGGAAAAGGTGTAAGTCTGTGTACCGGATTGGCAAACGGGTACAAGTTTATAAAAAATAAAGAGTACATCACATGCTTTGCATCATTTTTATAAGTTCATCCATATCAACATGAGGTTCTTGATTTCTGGCATTGCTTGAATCGGAACCATAAAGTATTATATCTCCAATTTCTTGGTCCTCCACTTCATCTACCTCTTCACGCCCTTGATTTTGCCGTTCTGATCTTATCCAATCTCTGAAGCACACTAGAATTTCCAAAGCGTTGCTGCCCAATGAATGACCGGTATCTCCTAGTTGCTGCCTTGCTTGGCTAAATGCGCTCTCTGATGCAACTGTTGAAATTGGCACATTTAGCACGTCTCGAGCCATGGCCGAAAGAATAGGAAATTGATTTGAGTTGCTCCTTCACCAACCCAATGGTAGAAATTCCTTTGTGCGGGGCTCCAGTGACTTTTGCAAGTAGAATTGGAGTTCATCAATGTTCCTACTACTGGTTTGTTGATGCTCTCCTAGTGTAGACCAAATCAAATAATCTTCAACACCATCATTATCCTTTAAAGCACCGGATGCAGATGTTGAAACTGAACTTGAAGTATTATTTGCATCTACAGAAGCAGAAGCATCAACAATGTTAGCATAATAATTATATAAAGTTTTTAAATGTTTGTGTAGATCGGAAATATAAGTTTCAATATCAGGGGGTCCAATATCCATATAAACATATAAAGCAGTGATTAACTGGCGACAAGTGGCCATTTTGATAGAATGGTTTAAAATAGCACCAATTAGGTAAATAGGGGGAATTGGGTAGAAATATTTTTTAAATTTATCTAGCATAGATTCAACAACAGAAGTATATCCTTCTTTCTTCTTCAAATTATGGAGTAAAAGAGAAATTTCAGCAATATGAACTAAACCATTTGCAATAGTAGGATAATAAGCTCCTGAAAACTCAAGTGCAGTCACATAAAAGTTTTTTAAAATTTTTACAACATCTTCAATGACATCCCAAGTTCTAGATGTTAACAAACGGTTAGGATCGGTACAATGAGAATTAGCAGCTTCAGTTATAGGCATTCTATATTTATGACAACATCTTAAGAATAAATAAGTATAATTCCACCTAGTAACTATTTCTTCAAGCATAAGTCTTGATTTTAGTCCATATTGTACACATTTTTCCTTAAATGCATTTAATCTAGCACTTCCTTGAATTACACCAACAACTCTTCTAACTAAAGTGATCTCATCTCTAAATAATTCAAGGCCACTCTTCACAATTAAATTATAAATATAACATGCACACCTAACATGAAATATTTCAGGAAGTGGTGGGTGTAGATGCAATTTTAATATTTTAATATTGTAATAGCAACATTGTTGTTAGAAGAATTATTAAATGACATACATAAAACTTTTTCTACAAGATTGTAAAATATAGCAACTTCATGGATAGTATTACTTTTAAATGCACCAGTATGACTTTAATTTTTATCATATTTAAAAGCAATAATACGTTTTGCATACAAAATTATCATCTATCCAATGGCATGTAACAGTCAAATAATCATTTCCATTAACAACATGACCAATAGCAGAAGTAAGAGCAACTCTACAAGAAAGACTGGCGAACAAATAACGAATATATGTATGATATTGTCCAAAAAGCCGAAAGATATCAGCTCTACAAGTACTTCTAGGAATACCTTTAAACAAAGGGTTATAAATTCTTTGAATATAAGTAACAAGATATGGTGAAGCGGCAAAACTAAAAGGTAAACAACCTAAAATAATCATTTTAGCTAATTTTTCCCGATCTTTCGCTATATCGTATTTACCTATTAAATCGCCAGTACCCGGGTTAAGTTTTTGTTTCCCACCTTCCTCATCAGCACCGCATGCAATAGGGTGGTTATCTATCATGTGCCTACGAAGTTGACCCGTTCCCCCTGCCTTACCTCCGGTCTCATGTTTATAAACTTTCTTACAAATTTGACATCTTACATAATTTTTATCTTTTTCTAGTCTTTCAAAAACATTCCAACACTTACTTCTTAATCTTTGATTCCTCTTAACAGGGAGGGGAGGCCTACCTGTATTACCACGACCTCCACCCCTAGTATTTTGAGTTTGACTAGCATTACCAGGTGTAGCTGGTGGTGTTTCAAGATTATCAGGTGATTGAATATCATCTAAATTATCATCTATAATTTTCTTTAAGTCGCTCATAATCTATATTTAAAGTTTCAGGTAAATTTTCAGAAATATGTATAAAGCTACTAGAAGAACTAGCACCACCTCTTGATTTTTTAGAAGTTTTACTCTTACTACTACCACCCCTACTAGTACACGTTTTTTTGGCTGCTCTAAATATATCCATTATGTAAATTAAATTAAGAAATTAAATTAATAATTCTAGATAATAAAATAAAAATATACACCAAAGAAGAGAAAGAGATGGAACGAGTGTACCGGGATTCCGGATGCCGCACTAAATTTGATATCAAACTTCAGTTGCTAGACGGATACTTGATATCTGATGATATTGAATATTGATACAACACTTCACTTGAATACTTGATATTTGATAATTATAATTTTGTAGTGACTAAAGTAAATATTTGATAAAATTTAAAATAATAAGTAATTGAGAATTTAAGAGCAATAAGCAATATTATCAAGAGCGAATTAGAGTAGTAAGAGCGCAAATTGTGAGGAAAAATGAAGAAGAAGGGGGGCTATTTATAGTTTTTAAAAGGTTAAAATTGTAATTTATCAATTATTAGGGAGGGGCTATTTTCTTAAGGGGTAGGCCGAAATGGCCATTTTTGCAAAACATGGCTGTTGCCCAACGGTCATTTTTGAATTTGACCGTTGGCAACGGTCCAGAATTTTTTTTAAAAAATAATTACAATGGTAACCGGGCTGGACCAGGCTGTAGCCGGTAAAAACCCGATAACGGGTAAACGGGCTAACCGGGTTCCGGGGCACCGGTTACCAAAATGTGTATGTTCACGCCCGGCTCCCCGCCCAACCCTCCCCAACCCGTCCCCAACCCCTATCATACCGGGCTGACCCGAGTTGAACCGGGTCGAACAGGACTGTGATTGGGCTGGCCCGGCCCGATTAACAGACTTAAATTCTTCTTATGGGCCTTCAATTGCCGCGACACATATGCGATCACCCTGCCATACTGCTTCAATACTGCTCCGAGCCCAACACGAGATGCATCACAATATAACGTATAAGATCCTGAACCTGTGGGCAACACCAACACCGGCGCTATAGTCAAAGCAGTCTTGAGCTTCTGGAATCTCGCCTCACACTCGTCTGACCATCTGAACGGGGCACCCTTCTGGGTCAATCTCGTCAATGGGGCCTGCTATAGACGAGAACCCCTTCACAAACCGATGGAAATAACTCGCAAAACCCAAGAAACTCCGGATCTCCGTAGCTGAAGTGGGTCTAGGCCAGTTCTGAACTGCCTCAATCTTCTTAGGATCCACCTTAATGCCCTCTGTTGATACTACGTCCCCCAAGAAAGCGACCGAGTCCAACCAAAACTCGCACTTTAAAAACTTGGCATACAATTGGCTATCCCTCAGAGTCTGAAGTACAATTCAAAGATGCTACTCGTGCTCCTCTCGACTGCGGGAGTAGATCAATATATTATCATTAAACATAATCAGGAAAGAATTGAAATAGGGCTTGAACACCCGGTTCATCAAATCCATAAATGCTGCTGGGGCATTTGTCAGCCCAAAGGACATCACTAGAAACTCATAATGCCTATATTGAGTCTAAAAAGTTGTCTTAGGGACATCGGATGGTAGACATACCTCAAATCAATCTTCGAAAAAACCTTGGCACTCTGAAGCTGATCAAATAAGTCATCAATCCTCGGTAATGGATACTTTTTCTTGATTGCGACTTTGTTCAATTACCGATAATCTATGCACATCCTCATCGACCCATGCTTCTTCTTCACGAACAATACATGCGCACCCTTATCAAGCAAATCTTGCAATTTCTCCCTCAATTCTTTCAACCTTGGCGAGGCCATACGGTATGGCGAAATGGAAATGGGCTGAGTGCCCGGAGTCAAATCAATACAGAAGTCAATATCTCTGTCGGGTGGCATCCCCGGCAAATCTGCAGGAAACACCTCTGGAAACTCACAAACAACTAGTACTGAATCCATGGAAGGAACCTCCGCACTAGAATCGCGGACTTAAGCCAAATAAGATAGACACCCCTTCTCGACCATATGCCGAGCCTCCATATAAGAGATAACCATGTTGGTAGAATAGCTAGGAGTCCCCTTCCACTCTAATCGAGGCAACCCCGGCAAGGCTAAGGTCACCATCTTGGCGTGACAATCCAATATAGCATGATAAGGTGACAACCAATCCATACCCAAAATGACATAAAAATCTACGAATCGAGAAGTAGAAGATCTACGCTAGTATCAAGACTCCCAATGGTAACCACACACGAACGATAGATACGATCTACAACAATAGAATCTCCCACAGGTGTGGACACATACACAGGAGCACTTAAAGAATCACGAGGCACAACCAGATATGAAGCAAAGTAGGATGACATGTAGGAATGAGTAGAGTACAGATCAAAGAGAACTAAAGCATCCCTATGGAAAACTAAAACAATACCTATGATAACAACGTCAGATGACTCTGCCTCAGGCTTGGCTGGGAAAGCATAACATTGGGGCTGGGCCCCACCACTCTGAACCACGTCTCTGGGATGACCTCTAACTAGCTGACCTCCACCTCTTATGGCCTGACCTCCACCTCTGGCTGCCTGACCCCTTCCTCTAGCTCGCTGAATAGGCGGTGTAGTAACCGGTGCCGGAACCATGGCACGAGAACCCTGCAGTGTTTGAGCTGCCCAGTGCCCGACGAAAAAATCTAGCAATGTGCCTCGAGTCACCACAAGTATAATAGGACCTCGATTGCTGTGAATGCTAACCCTGAAACTGACCCTGTCAACCTGAGTAACCACCCTGAAAAATCTAGAGCAGAGGTGCACTAATAAGAGCTGGTGGTGAACTGTAGGCTAGCTGATCGGGATGAGACATATGAGGGCCGCGACCACCTGAAGCACTGTGAGATACCTGGAGCGCTGAATGATACAACCTGGGAGGATGGACTCTACCAAAAGTACCCCTGCCTCCAGACGAGGCACCACTGAACCCACCAGAATGATGAGGCCTCTTATCAGACCCCTGCCCCCTCTCCTGAGCAAGAACCACCTCGATCTGCCTAGCAACATTAGCAGCCGTCTGAAAGGAAATCTCACTCCTGGTCTCTTTGTCCACCTGTAGCCTGATAGGCTGAGCGAGTCCATCAATAAACCTCCTCACCCCCTCTCTCTCAGTAGGAAGCAGAAGGAGAGGATGACGAGCTAGATCCACAAAATGAGTCTCGTACTGAGTGACAATCATACTGCCCTACTGGAGACGCTCGAACTGCCTGCAGTAATCCTCTCTCAAAGTGATAGGGAGAAATTTCTCTAGAAATAGTTGTGAGAACTGCTTCTAAGTAAGTGTAGGCGATCGAGCTGGTCTGGTCAACATGTAATCTCTCCACCACCTCTTGGCAGAACTCGTCATCTAAAATACAGCAAAATCGACCCCATTGGTCTCAACTATACCCATGTTCCGCAGCACCTCATGGCAGCGGTCAATATAATTCTGTGGGTCCTCAGAAGGTGCACCACTGAAATGAATTGGGAAGATCTTTGTGAACTTGTCCAATTTCAATAAACCCTCAGAAGACATGACGTGCCTATCACTGGCCTGTACCGTAACAACTGGCTGAACTACCCCAACTGGCGGGGCTGTTGGAGACTGATACTAGGGAGCCATCTGCTCTGGAGTGTGAGTAGTGGGAGTCTGTGCTCCTCCTCTTTCCTGAGAGATGGCTGGTGCCACAGGAAATGCACCGGCCTGGGCCACACTCTCCATAAGGCCCACCAAATGGACTAGAGCGTCCTGAAGCACTGGGGTGGCGATGAACCCCTCCGGGACCTGAGTTGGTCTAACAGGTACATTCTGAGCTGGAACCTCTTCGTCAAAATCTACCTGAGGCTCTACTGCTAGTGTTGTTGCTCGAGCCCTAGGCTGAGCTCTACGTCTGCCTCGGCCTCTGGAGCGACCTCGGCCTCGTCCTCCACCCCTAGTAGGAGCTGCTACTGGGGGCTCCGACTGTTGTGCAGCTGAAGATGTTGCACGTGTTCTCACCATTTGTAGGAGGACAAGAATAGAAGCGTTCAATCAGCACTGATAGAATAAAAATGCACGACAGAGAAGAATAGCAGTGAAATTTGTTCCTAAACTTCATAGCCTTTGGAAGATAAGTAGAGACAGCTCCTTACCGATCCTTCAGACTCTACTAAGCTTGCTCGTGACTCGTGAGACCTAAGTAACCTAGTGCTCTGATACCAACTTGTCACGACCCAGAATGTTCACCTTTAGGGTCGTGATGGCGCCTAACATTTCGCTTGCTAGGCAAGCTAACGTTAGAGGATCTTTAAGCTATTTTTTAATCAATTCAATTAAGTAAAAACAATTAAGCCGAAAAGAAACTTAAACGAAATACAAATGACATAAAACCAATAATATCTACGTACAACCCGGATCTGGAGTCACAAGTTCACGAGATGCTAGAATCTCTATAAAATAGGTTTGAAATAAATACAACAGTCTCGGATGAAAAGAACAGTAAATAGGGGAAATGGAAGGGGACTTCAAGGTCTACGAGCGCCAACAGATCTACCTCGAGTCTCCAAATGCCAGTCCGATCTCGTACGCCTCACGGACAGCTGGAACCAGTACCAAAATCTGCACAAGAAGTGCAGAGTGTAGTATGAGTACAACCGACCCAATGTACTCCGTAAGTGTTGAGCCTAACCTCGACGAGGTAGTGACGAGGCTATGTCAGGACACCTACGTAATTAAACCTATACAGACAGAAATATACGTACAAAATAACAGCAGATAAAGAATTAACAAGTACAATTGGGAGGGGACATGTGGAAGGGGTACAAGATACGGTAACTACAGCAGGAGATGATAACAAGAATCGGTCAATAAACCTTCGATCAACAAAATGAATAAGCATAATGAATAAAACTTCACGACATCACCCTTCATGCATTTACTCTCAACCTCACTATGAAACAGTAATAACGACACGACATCACCCTTCGTGCTTTTACTCTCAATCTCACCATAAAATGATAAATACGGCACGACATCACCCTTCATGCTTTTACTCTCAATTTCATCATGAATCAATAGATATGGCACGATATCACCCTTCATGCTTTAACTCTCATATACGACACAGCATCACCCTTCGTGCTTTAACACTCTCCCTTACCATGTAAAATGAACATATAAAAATAGGGAGATGGAATAAGCAATATCAAGTCTTACGTTAACAAAAGTTCCACATTACTAATCTCAACTTTAGAAACAATACTCAATTATGACAGATAGCTCATAAGTACGGAAAGAACGACCAATTTATCAATTAACTAGTCTAAGCATGGATATCAGGATCAAAGAAAGAGATAGATTACAAGAAACAAGTCCCATACGCATGTTCTAACCCAATAACAATGCATAACTACTCCTCACCTCACATATACGTTGTATCCAACATTTAAACAAGTAGAAAATAGGCCAACAAGTCCTAATCCATCAAGTCAAGGTTAACCACGACACTTACCTCTCTCCCAAAGATCAACTCAAAGCTCAACCACGGCTTTGCCTTTCAAACAAGCCTCCGAACCAACCAAATCCAGCAAATTATCAACCAAATGATTCAAAATAAGCCTTAGAAACTACTCACGAATGAAAAAGGTTCAATTTAGGTCATTATTGAAAAAATCAACAAAAGTGAACTCCCGAGCCGCTTGGTCCAAACCCGAAATTCGGAACAAAACCCGATTATCCATTCACCCCCGATCCCGGTTATGTAATTTGTTTCTAAATCCGACCTCAATTTGAGGTCTAAATTCCAATTTTACAAAAAATCCCTAATTCTTCCCAAACCCCCAATTTCCACCTTGAAAATCCTAGATTTTAGGTTGAAATCTTATGAAAATTAATGGAAAAAGTGAAAGAAAGTAGGTTAGAATCACTTACCAACAAATTGGGGAAGAAAAGTTCTTGGGAGAATCGCCTCTAGGGTTTTCTAACTTTGAAAATTTGAAGAATGAACAAAATCCCGTTTTTGGGACTGTTTTAATCACTGGCGTCAGGTGTGCATCGCGTTCGCGTGAAACCTGACGCGTTCGCGAAGAGCAAAGCCTTAATGGCTTACACGATCGCGAGTTGATCTACGCATTCACGTAGGCTTAGGCCCCCTAGCCTCCGCGTCCGAGATCCTTGTATCGCATTCGCATAGAGCAACAGTCAACTCCCAGCCCCCCACCCCTATTTCACTACGCGTTCGCGATTGACTGGCCGCGTTCGCGAAGAGCAGCCCCCCCAATGCTCCGCGTTCGCGACCAAGGTTTCGCGTTCGCGTAGAATATAATCTCCCCTTGTCCATTTTACCCTTTGTGATTGCGGGAGTATATTCGCGACCGCGATGAAGGAAACACCAGAAACCAGCAGAAGTGAAAAACGAGCAAAGTTTCTAAGTTCAAAAGGTCCGTAGGCTATCCAAAACTCACCCGAGCCCTCGGGTATCTAATCCAAATATGCACACAAGTCCAAATACCTGATACAAACTCACTCGCGTGATCAAAACACCAAAATAATACTTAGAATTACGAATCGGACACCAAATCAAATGAAGTTTTCAATAAAATTTTAGAATTTCTATTTTAACAACCGAACGTCCGAATCACGTCAAACCAAATCTGTTTCTCACCAAATTTGACAAACAATTCATAAATATAGTAATGGACCTATACTGTATTCCGGAACCAAAATACGGACCGGTATTAACAAAGTAAAACACTGGTTAATTCTTTAAAGTCATTAAGCCTTTAAACTTCAAATTTTCGACAAAAAGCGATAACTCGAGCTAAGGACCTCTAAATTCGATTCCGAGCATACTCCCAGGTCCCAAATTATGATAAGGACCCATCGGGACCATCAAAACATGGATCCGGGTCCTTTTGCTAAAAATGTTGACCGAAGGCAAAATTTCATATTTTATTAATTTTTAACATAAAAGCCTTCCAAAAAAACACCCGGACTGTGCACGCAAATCGAGGAGGCTTAAGGAAGCTATTGGAGGCTTTGAAACATAGAATTAAGGTTTAAAATTGTAGATGACCTATTAGGTCATCACAAGTTTGGACTCAGAAAGATTAAGTGATTGCGTAGTAATTGTGGATGCGAAAGGGTATAGCAAGATACTAATTTGAGGCTAAGCAAGTGGGTTATCTCCTGTGGAGTAATCTACTTAGGTGTGTTCCTTATAATGTTGAGTAGATAGTTTCTTTTCTACCAGCGGGGTGTGTGTTGAGAATTGAATTTGAATCTGGTTGAGAAAGTTGACTTGCCTGTCAAGAGAATGAATGTGAGCTTAGCGGATGATTGAGATATTTTATGGTTGGTGTTGCATGAGCTTGAGAAAAATTTTCGTTAAACTGACTGCGGGATTATGACAATAGTAGAGTATGGGTATGGTGAGTTATCAGATCTTTTGTTATATGGCTTTGAGCCAAGTGGGAGAGTCTACTATCTATGATTTGATTACAAGGTTATGTGTTGCAATGGTTTTTATCTG
The DNA here is from genome assembly GCF_000715075.1 of Nicotiana tabacum. Classification (NCBI taxonomy): domain Eukaryota; kingdom Viridiplantae; phylum Streptophyta; class Magnoliopsida; order Solanales; family Solanaceae; genus Nicotiana; species Nicotiana tabacum. Next base: position 36,332,459 of record NC_134083.1, read on the forward strand.
AGGCATACTGGTGGATCAATTATGACTTATAGAGATTGAGATCGAGGAAGACTCGAGTACTAAAATTTCTGAATACGGGTTATATTGCGCTTTATGAGTATATGAAAATCATGGGATGAGTGAGCTGTTATTTGTGAAGGATGTAGTGCGCACTGAGTATGAATTTGATTGGTGGTGTTAAGGTAGGGTTACTTCTTTGGGTGTTGTTGTGCTAATGGGGCATGTGTCTTTTGGTCCGTTTGGGCGGTGCAATTTAGATTTGAGCAAAGTGGGTGACTCCCGAGAAGGTTCTAATGGGTTCGAGATTTATATATAGCAATTGAGAATTTTTCCGGATTTGTGTGTGGAGAGAATCTGAGATTTGCATTTGATGGTGCCAGGACTTGCGGTAATTCTGTATGACTATGGATTCTACATTCCAGTATAAGAAAGGTAAAAAGAATAAATTTAAATTCACATAAGGTATTTTCAGAGTGAGTGTTTCGGTTGTGGTATTTATGGGGGTAATTATGATGTGGCGAGGCTTTACAGATATTTTGGTGGCAATATTCTTGGGTTTGGGGACGTGCGTGACATGATCGAGTTAGAGGAACACAGTTCTGATAGCTTGGTTATGTGCAAATAGATTTCAAAGTGTTCTTGACGGTTTCTACCATGGTTTGAACCGGATATTTTCTACCGGTGTGGGGAACGTGTTATGTATTGTGATTTCCACCTGGAAGGAAACAAGAAAAAGGTTTCTAAATGACCGGGTATGTAATTTGCTGGTTACCCAGAGTTGATAATGAGATTCTTGTGCTTCTCACATGATGGCATGATAGATATGATGTGTTGTGCAGGAATAAGATTTACATGTACAAGGTGGCAGTTCATTCCTGAAGGGAAGGTCACAAATTCTGGACAGAATGGTCAGTTTCAGATATTTAGATGAATGTTATAACTGCTCGGTAATCCCTAACAAGGGTGTGCATTTTAGAAGGCGTATTGTGTTTTGACTTAAGGATGTTCATCGGTATTGCGGTACTCACCTGGTTGATAGACTGTTGATATTCAAATTATTGCTATTTGGCACGGAAGAATTATGAAAATATTCCTCGTGGGATGATCATACATGAAAGATGTGTTAGTCATTCGAGTGCTGGATTTGGGATCAGTTACGGTGATTCATGTGTTCAATGAATTTGGAGACTGGGAGTTCTCATAAGCATATTGTTTCAGCGTTGTGGCCTGTTTGAGGTAAGTGTTTTATTTAAACTCAGTGGAAGCATTAGTTGCATTAATTATTTGTGATAGCTACGCGCTATGAGTGCGCATATATGTGAGGTTTGAGCCCATGTGCGGGCGTTGGAGCAAGTATTCATACCCGGAAGGATGCCTAGGCTATGATATGCCTAGAGTTGACTGTTAAGCATAAAGTTATAGCGTTTCTCGTATTCGTACCTTTGTTGAGAACTACCTGGGCTATACTTGAGGTTACAAAGAGGCTAATTCCCTGAATAAACTTGGTAGTTGCTATTTCTGCGTTAACTTGCCGAATTGAGTTGTGATAGTACGCTTTGCACATGCCTACTCTATGACGTGTTATTTATACCAGTCTAGGAGCATAAGAGTCTTATTTCATTTATCATATACATGTGTACTTATTTTATTGCTCATGTATGTATGCTTGGACTGGAGGCATGTGGCCATGACAGGCAGATTATGTTATTGGCACGTGACTTGACCGTGCGGATCCATATAATGATATTATTGGAACGTGAGTTGTTCGTGCGGATCCATATACTGATATTATTAGCACGTGAGTTGTCCGTGCGAGTCCATATATTGATACTATAGCACGTGAGTTGTCTGTACGGTTGATGTTAATGTGAGCTCTAGGAGAGCTGGTTACCATTATTAGATTCGTGTGTCTTGATTCTACTATATATGATGAGCTCATAGCATTTCGGTTGTGGTGGTTCTTGTTGAACTTGCAAAACGGTTCTCTTGTTTGAGACATTTTCCATTTTTGGGTACACGGATTGCGCATTTTGTGGCTTGAGTTATATTGGTGGGACGTGTCTGTGAAATATTTGTGTTTGATAATATAAGGTCATTGGACCTAGAATGGGTACTATCAGGTTGATTTATGGAGTGTTTGGAAGAAACTTTAGAAGTCGGCTTAGATAATTGACTATGGTACTTGTCGAACGAGGGAAAGCTCTATGACTTGTTGGTCCGGTAAGTGGTTATGAGATTCTGTGTGTTTCTTTCATTATCGGTGGTGTACGAAGGTTTTAGAACGAGGTTTTGTTTTATATGGGGTTTAATACTAGTACCAGGCTGGTTTTGAGTAGTTACTGTGATGGGGAATGGTGCTGCGAGTATGCGAGCTGTGTAGTATGTTATGTGATTATATCTGGGGTTATAGTTAAGGCTTAATACATCTTGTTCAGGCTTATACAGTGTGTATATATGAGATTCAGGTCTTGAAAAGAATTTCAGGTGTTAGAAATTGGGGTCCAAGGTTTATGGGCTAAAGTTAAATTAATGATTTTCAATTATGTTGTGTTGTAAGGCCTATATGGAAAATGGTGATATGGTATCACCCCCGGTATGTGCATGGTAAGGTGGAACAGTGATTTAAAGGCTTAGCTACAACTCTAGGCACGTTCAAGGACAAACGTATGTTTAAGTGGGGGAGAATGTAACAACCCGACCGATCATTTTGGGCATTTACGTTCCTTTCTACTATTTGAATTCTTGAATATCTTCATATTATGTATTATGACTTATGTGAATCGTCGGTTTTGGTTTTTCAGGTGTTTCAAAATTAGTTCGGAAGAATGAATTACATGTTCGAAGCTTTAAGCTGGAAGAGTTGACAAAGTTTGACTTTTTAGTATTTGACCTCGGAACAATGTTTTGATGGTTCCGTTAGGTCCGGATGGTGATTTTGGAATTGGGCGTATGCTCGGAATTTTATTTGGATATTTCTAGAAGGTTTTGACACCAATCGGCGAAAGTTGGAAACTTGAAGGTTTGGAATGTTCATAAGTTTGACCAAAAGTTGACTTTGATGATATCGGGTTCAGATTGTGGTTCTGAAAATCTCCGTAGCTTCGTTACGTCATTTATGACTTGTACGCAAAATTTGAGTTCATTCTGAGTTGAATTGATATGGTTTGGCACGAGTTTTGGAAAACGAAAGGTTTAAAAATATCTAAGTTTAAATTGTGGTACGATTCGTCGTTTCGATGTTGTTATATGTGATTTGAGGCCTCGAGTAGGTCTGTAATATGTTTTGAGACTTGTTGGTATCTTCAGACGGGGTCCCGAGGGGCTCTGGTGAGTTTCGGGGAGGTTTGAGACCATTTCTAGGCCATTATTAATTGTTGGCTTTTAGCTACAGAGGTGTGCATCGCGATCGCGAACATTTGGTCGTGTTCGCGAAAAGCAAACAGCAGTTTGGGGTCTTGTGAATCGCGATCGCGGAAGCCTTTTCGCGATCACGTAGAAGGAAATCTCTGTTGCACAGGGCTGACTTTGGAAGCTTATATCTTGCAATCTATAAGAAATTTGGAGATGATCCAAAAATGGAAGTTGTAGCCCTTGATGTCTAGTTTTCAGAAAGTCAAACCATTTGTCATTTGGAGTTGTGAACAAAACATTATGACTATTATACTAGAGGATGTGTAGAAGAGTTGGGTAGTTTGTTCTTCGCGATCGCGATTGGTTTTCCGCGATTGCGAGGGGCAATTTTGAGCTGGAAAAGTTTGTGTTCCGCGATCGCGAAGGGTAAATACCTGGGCAGAAGCTATATTTCGGGGGTTTCGGCCATTTTAACATATTTGGAGCTATGGAGCTCGGATTGAAGCGATGTTTGAGGCGATTTTCACCATATAGATTGGGGTAAGTGATTCTAACTCGGTTTTGGTTAAATTACATGAATATATTGTTGCTTTTATCATTAAATTAGTGTTTTTGGTTGAAAATGGTAGAAAATTTCATAGAATTTAATTGAGAATTTGAAGGCCAAGTTGTGGTCGAATTTAAGTAATTTTGGTATGGTTGGACTCGTGGTAGAATGTGGGTTCGGATTTTATAAATATTGTCAGATTCTAAGGCGTGGGCCCCACCGTTGACTTTTGGTTGACTTTTCGAGCAGAGTTGAAATTTTTTATAAATTGTTAAATTTCAAGCATTGGAGTATATTTTGATTAATTTGCACATTATTTGACTAGTTTCGAATAGTTTGGCTTGGAATTGAGGAGATAGGAAGGCGTTCGGAGGTTGATACGCGCTGAATGGAATTTCCGGAGTATTGTTTAGCTTGCTCGGAAGCGTATTCATCTTGTTCGAGGTAAGTAATAAACATGATTCTGAGGGTATGAATCCCTGAATTTCATGTTATATGATTTATTTGGAGGTGACGCACATGCTAGGTGACGAACGTGTAGGCGTGCACCATAGAAATTGTGACTTAATTGATTCCGTGGAGTTGCATAATCAAATAATCATGTCATTACCCACATATCCTCCATGTCTTATAGGAAATTGAGCTGAGACTCATGTTAAAGATCATGTTTAGGCTATGTGTCGACATGTTTGGGACCCACATAGGTCTTATTTCTATTGAATTACTTGCTTAAATTTACAATTTTATACTCAGTCACATCTATCATTTGCATATCATATCTCAGTCTCTGTTGTCATTCATTGATATATTATATCATCATGTCAGGTTGATTTTCATGTCATTGAGAGCCCGAGAGACTGGAGATTTTGAGTGGTATATATGGGATCGGGCTGCACGCCGTAGGATGTTTTATTTGTTTATGCTTGGATCTGGCTATTATAGCACTTGGGCTGAAGGAGTCCCTCCGGAGTCTACACCCCCCACAGTGAGCGCGATTGATTTTATATTCAGGGATGGATCTTCCCTAGACATGGATCTTGTCCGAATCATTTATATTTGGGGATGGATCTTCCCCCTGGCATGGATTTTGCCCGAATCATTTATTTTGAGGGATGGATCTTGCCCGAATCATTTATATTGAGGGATGGATCTTCCCTTGACATGGATCTTGTCCGAATCATTTATATTTTAGGGATGGATCTTCCCCTGTTATGGATTGGCCTTATACAGTACTGAGTGATTGACTGTCAGTTGATGTGTGACTGACTGTCAATTGATGTATTTATATATGGGATGGATCTTCCCTGGGCTGGATTGGCCATATACAGTACTGAGTGATTGAGTATTTTGAGATTGTGAGTACACGAGGTTTCCACTGAGGTGCATCACATACAACATGTACATTGGCATGTAGATATAGAGATGTCATATTCCTCATATCATTCAGAATCGATCTATTTTACTTGTACTGAGTTTAACTGTTGAACTTGAAAGCATGCCTACATTTATGTACTGTTATTTTTATACTGGACTGTACCTATTGAGCTCGTCACTACTTTTAGCCCAAAGGTTAGTCTTGTTACTTATTCAGTACATGTGGTCGGTTGTACTCATACTACACTTCTGCACCTTGCGTGCAGGTTTCTGATGTTGATGTAGCTGCGTACGGCGAGAACTGGATTTGAAGATGTACCTGCGTTCCAGTCATTGTTGCCTCTTGTTCATGGTAGCTTTAGAATTTTTAATCTGTTCATGTATACTTCAGACATATGATGTATTTTAATTTCATGCCAACTTTGTAAATTCTAATCTTAAAAGTTCATGATTTATACTACCAGTCCTTGAGGAGTGAATTAGAATCAGTTAAATATTAATTGAATCGGATTGTTGTTATTTGGCTTACCTAGCGGGTAAGGTTAGGTGCCATCACGACTAGTTAGATTTTGGGTTGTGACATTATGGTTATCTCGAACCCCGTGTCTCAAGGTAAAACATGATCAGACACCAAAACAAACAAACAAACAAAAATTTTCTGCCCCAGTTTACACTAGGAAATTTTCGTGAGTTATTTATAACAAAACTCTCTACTACTTCATTATTAAAAGCATTAAAAGGTCGGGATTGGTGTACCATGGGAAAACATGATTCTTTGGGAATGGTGTACCCTGATTGTCTAAATGGCGCCTCAACTAAGGATTGGTGTACCTTATATTGGGGAAATGCGATGGGGAATAGTGTACCCTAATGCTGGTAAGTAGACTAGGGAGTGGAGACCCTATGTCTAAAAATAAAAATCAACTAGGGAGTGGAGACCTTATGTTGGAAAAGAGACTAGGGAGTGGAGACCTTATGTCTAAAATAAAATCAACTAGGGAGTGGAGACCCTATGTCTAAAAACAATAATACTCAACTAAGGAGTGGAGACCCTATATTGGAAAAGAGACTAGGAAGTGGAGACCCTATGTCTAAAATATCATCAATTAGGGAGTGAAGACCCTATGTTGGAAAAGAGACTGAGGAGTGCAGACACTATGTCTAAAATATCATCAACTAGGGAGTGGAGACCCTATGTTGGAAAAGAGACTAGGGAGTGGAGACCCTGTGTCTAAAATATCATCAACTAGGGAGTGGAGACCCTATGTCTAAAATAATATCAACTAGGGAGTGGAGAACCTATATTTGAAAAGAGACTAGAGAGTTGAGACCATGTGTCTAAAATATAATCAACTAGGGAGTGGAGACCCTATGTTGGAAAAGAGACTAGGGAGTGGAGACCCTATGTCTAAAATAAAATCAACTAGGGAGTGGAGACCCTATGTTGGAAAAGAGACTAGGGAGTGGAGACCCTATGTCTAAAATAAAATCAACTAGGGAGTGGAAACCCTATGTTGGAAAAGAGACTAGGGAGTGGAGACCCTATGTGTGAAATAAAATCAACTAGGGAGTAGAGACCCTATGTCTAAAATAAAATCAACTAGGGAGTGGAGATCCTATGTTCGAACAGAGACTAGGGAGTGGAGACCCTATGTCTGAAATAAAATCAACTAGGCAGTGTAGACCCTATGTTGGAAAAGAGACTAGGAAGTGAAGACCCTATGTCTGAAATAAAATCAACTAGGGAGTGGAGACCCTATGTTTGAAAAGAGACTAGGGAGTGGAGACCCTATGTCTAAAATAAAATCAACTATGGAGTGGAGACCCTATGTTGGGAAAGAGACTAGGGAGTGCAGACCCTATGTCTAAAATAAAATCAATTAGAGAGTGGAGGCCCTATGTTGGAAAAGAGACTAGGGAGTGGAGACCCTATGTCTAAAATAAAATCAACTAGGGAGTGGAGACCCCTTGTTGGAAAAAAACTAGGGAGTGGAGACCCTATGTCTAAAATAAAATCAACTATGGAGTGGAGACCCTATGTTGGAAAAGAGACTAGGGAGTGGAGACCCTATGTCTAAAATAAAATCAACTAGGGTGTGGAGACCCTATGTCTAAAATAAAATAAACTAGGGAGTGAAGACCCTATGTTGGAAATGCAGTTAGGGATTGGTGTACCCTATACTACCATGATTTTGAAGTTTCTTTCTTTTCTTTCTTTTTTCATCATTTTCATTTTTTTCATTATTTTTTAAAATTATTTTTTAGAGAATGAGTCAATGCGGGAAATAATTTTGGAGAAGACTTCCCTTTTTTCCGGAGTTGTTGCTGCTGCAGAGCTGTTTCTAGCTCCCGCGCGATTTCTCTTTTTTTTTTGTTACAACTGCTTCTTGCAAGGATGCTTTTGGACTGCACATGTTTCCTGTTTTCCAAACAAAGAACAATTGTTAGTTTGAAATGGTGGTTGGTTTTGTGGCCTTGAGTGTTTCAATCACTTGATCTTGGTCGGCTTCTTTGATGATAATTTCACTTCCAACTAGTTGTTTCCTGAATACTGAGTGCACTTCTGGACCCGGAGAACCCTTGGCTTTTCCAAAACTTTGCCATGACGGTAGGTTGTATGGGACTTAAATTTTTCAGCTTTATTTTGCCTTTGTAGACCTTTGATTTCTTTCTTCCAATTTTAACTTTAGAGCAATGGGGAACCTTTGGCTTTTCAAACCTTGTCGAGACAGTTAGCCACTTAGGACTTAACTTTTTCAACTTTATTTTGCCCTTGTAGGCAATTCAATTTGATTTCCTTCTTCCAAAGTTTTCAATTTTAAAGCATCGGCCAATTATGTCCAGTCGGGGTCGATTCAATATCCTTGCTGAGGGTGGGTGCCTTTTTTAAATATTAGCTTGTATCATATGAGAACCATGTAAATCGGTCTTGCCATCCCTTCTTTGCCTTAAATTTGGAACAGAGTTAGACCGAAAGGGATTCAAAGAAAAACAAACAATGGAATGGACAATGAATTTAGACAAGAGGTATCCCTTTTGGGGAAAGGAAAGAAGGACTTATCTGGAGTACATGCGGAGTTCAATGAACATGACATGACTTTTGGACTGGATGCCTGATCTGTGCATATCGTTTGACTCTCAATAATTCATCACAACTTTTGCCTCGAAACCGAGAAACTTTGCCCAGGACTGTGTCGGTGCCAATGGCTGTGAAGATCCTCTTTTCGATCAGTAGTGCCCTTTGCGGGTTTTCACTAGCTGACCTCTCTCATTTCTCTTCTCACCATCGCCTTATAGTGCCCTTTGCGGTTTTTCACTAACAAGACTCTCTCATTTTCATTTTCTCTGCTCTTCATCGCCCTATGGTGCCCGTGAGGGTTTTCACCAATAAAAATATCTCATTTTATTTCTCTTATTTTGGTTACATCAGATCCAAGTGACTGCATCCTCCAATTCTTGAACATTCTCGTTGATTGATCGGAAGGACTTGAAAAGGATTTGGATAAAAAGGATTTGGATTGAATTACAACTTTGAAACCTTTCAGGCGAAACCATCGTCGAACCATTGTAACCTCTGCCCCAATTTCAACTTTTGGGGGAATGTGGATTTTTATTTTGGTGTGACTGAACCCCAGAGACAGGCTGCATACGTATCCTTTCAGAATCAAGTCGAACTTAGTTCAAGGAACTTTGTTTTTGATTTTCTTTTTTCTTTATGTTTCTTTTCATTTCATTTTTTCATCTTTTTTTAATAATAATAACTTTCTGGTTCCAAAGAGGGTAATCAAAGAACGGGAACTAACTCAAAGGGTTTGCAAAGGGCTGATAGTGTTTGGATAGCAATAAAGAAAGCCTTCATCATCCCAATCGGAGCATGTTATAACTGTGAAAAAGGGGTCAAACATAATACCTTTTGACCGCATCTGCATTGACAACTGTCTCAGGGTCATTTCCTTTGATGTCTCCAAAATATAACGCTCCCTTCGGCAACACTCTTCTTATAATATATGGACCTTTCCAATTTGGAGCAAACTTTCCTTTGGCTTCTTCATGATGCGGGAGAATATGTCTCAGAACGAGTTGCCCCACTTCAAATTTTCTGGGCCGCACTTTCTTGTTGTAGGCACGAGCCATTCTTTGTTGGTACAACTATCCGTGGCAAACTGCGGCCATCCGCTTTTCATCAATCATAGTCAATTGTTCCAACCAGTTTTTGACCCATTCATCATCCTCGATCTCGGCTTCAACAATGATCTGAAGAGAGGGAATCTCAACTTCTGCAGGTATTACAACTTCAGTGCCATAAACCAATAATAGGGCATCGCCCCAACTGATGTACGCACGGTTGTGCGATATCCCGATAGTGCAAATGGAAACTTTTCATGCCATTGTCTGGAACCCTGAACCATTTTCCTGAGGATTTTCTTGATGTTCTTGTTTGCTGCTTCAACAACGCCAGCTTTGGGCCGATAAGGGGTAGAATTATGATGCATAATTTTAAATTGTTCGCATACCTCCCTCATCAAGTGGCTATTCAGACTTGCAGCGTTGTCTGTAATGATAGTTTTAGGAATACCAAAACGACAAATAATGTTGGAATGCATGAAGTCCACCACTACTTTCTTGGTGACGGCTTTGAAAGTGACTGCTTCGACCCAGTTTGTGAAATAGTCAATGGAAACCAAGATGAATCTGTGCCCATTTGAAGCTTTCGGCTTGATTGGCCCAATAACATCCATGCCCTAGGTAACAAACGACCAAGATGCTGACATAGGATGTAACTCTGAAGGCGGTGCATGAATCAGGTCACCGTGTATCTGGTACTGATGGCATTTCCGGATGAAACTGAAACAATCTTTTTCCATAGTTATCTAATAATAACCTGCCCTGGGGATTTTCTTTGCAAGGACATACCCATTTATGTGAGGCCCACATACTCCCGAATTCACTTCGTTCATGATCTTTTCAGCCTCTCGAGAATCTACGCATCTCAAAAGATTCAGATCTGGAGTTCTTTTGTATAAGACCTCTCCACTCAAAAAGAAACTACTTGCAAGCCTTCTGATAGTTCTCTTCTGATCTCCACTAGCCTGCTTCGGATATTCTTTTGTTTTCAAAAACCTTTTGATATCATGATACCATGGCTGAACATCTGGCTCTATTTCAATTGTGTTACAATAACCATGCCTTTCTCGAACTTGGATTTCCAGCAGGTCAATATGAACATTACCTGGGTACGGCAACATTGAGGCCAAAGTAGCTAGTGCATCAGCTAACTCATTGTGGAATCGAGGAATATACCTGAACTCGACGGACTTGAACCGTCTGCTGAGATTTTCCACATGTTGCATGTACATAATGAGTTTGATGTCTCGAGTTTCCCACTCACCTTGGGCCTGCCGAATGATTAAATTAGAATCCCCCATGATTAATGTTTCCCACTCGGCGGTGTTGTTTATACAAAAAAACCGGGTTGTGGCCGGATAGTGTTGACTTGTGGGCGAAGTCGAAATTTCTCCAACCCTGACACCTTTTGCATTTACAGCCCCATCAAATAAAAGTTTCGAGTCATTGGTGTTCTCTGGAATTACTTCAACCGAGTTTACTTCCTCGTCCGGAAAATAAGTGCTTAGGGGTTGGTATTCATCATCGACCGGGTTCTCAGCTAGATGATCCGCCAAGGCTTGGGCTTTCATTGCCGTGCGGGTGACATAGACTATGTCAAACTCGGTGAGCAGGATCTGACATTTTGCTAACCTTCCAGTGGGAATTGGCTTCTCGAATATATACTTCAAAGGATCCATCCTAGTTATGAGATATGTTGTGTAAGCCAGTAAGTAATACATTCTTTACAACAATGTGTACCTGACATCATAACTGGTGAACTTCTTGCTCAGATAGTATATGGCTTGTTCTCTCTTTTCGGTCACATCGTGTTGCCCCAGGACACATCCAAAAGAATTTTCCAAGACTGTCAGGTACAAGAACAACGGTTTTCCTGGCTCGGGTGGAACCAACACTGGCGGATTTGAAAAATATTCTTTGATTTTATCAAAAGCTTCTTGACACTCATCAGTCCATTTGATTGCCGCGTCTTTCTTCAACAACTTAAATATGCGCTCACAAGTGGTAGTAAGCTGAGCAACGAATCTACTGATGTAATTCAATCTCCCTAGCATACTCATGACCTCTTTCTTGGTCCTTGGAGGGGGCAAATCCCGAATAGACTTTATTTTTGTTGGATCTAATTCGATACCCCTCCGACTGACTATAAACCCGAGAAGTTTCCCAGACGATACTCTGAATGCACATTTAGCTGGGTTCATTTTCAAATCATACATGCGCAGTCGCTCAAAGAACTTCCTCATATCTCGCACATGGTCCTCTTGCGTTCTAGATTTAATGATCACATCATTCACATATACCTCAATTTCCTGGTGCATCATGTCATGGAAGATGGCAGTCATAGCTCTCATGTAGGTTGCCCCGGTGTTTTTCAAACAAAATGGAATGACCCTGTAATAATAAGTGCCCCAAGGTGTGGTGAAAGCAGTCTTTTTAGCATCTTCATCCATCAGAACCTGGTGATACCCAGCATAATAATCCACGAAAGATTGTATCTCATGTTTAGCACAGTTGTTAACAAGAATGTGGATGTTTGCAGTGGAAAGTTATCCTTGGGACTTGCCTTGTTCAAATCCCAGTAATCAACACACATTCGGGGTTTTCCATATTTCTTCGACACTAGGACCACATTCGCCAGCCACGTGGTGTATCGGACCACTCGGATCATACCAGCTTTCAATTGTTTCATGACTTCTTCCTTGATCTTATCACTAATGTCGGTTTTGAACTTTCTTTGCTTCTGTTGGACGGGTGGATAGCCGAGATAGGTAGGCAATTTATGCACCGCCAAATCAACACTCAGTCCTGGCATATCATCATAAGACCATGCGAACACATCTTTGAATTCAAACAAAAGTTGGATCAAGGCGTCCCTGGTTCTTTCAACAGCGTGAATGCCTATCATGGTTTCTCGGATCTCTTCTGAACTGCCCAAATTAATTGGATCGGTTTCATTTAAGTTTGGCTTAGGCTTATTCTCAAATTGTTCTAATTCTCGATTTATTTCCCTAAAAGCCTCATCTTCATTTTCTGGCTCTTGATTCATTATTTCAAAGTTAGACAGCATTTTAGGATCTGGGCATAAAGTCCACAAGCATGTCATGTTATTTAAGTCCACATTATAAGAATTGAAAAGAAAAAGATAATAAAAATAGCAAAATCATAACAAAAGAAAAGAGACATCTATGGACAATGGAATATTGATTCCATTTCATTGAATTGAAGATATAAGGGTTTACATCAGAATAAAAGACAATAAAGTAAAACATTCGAGTTACACCCTGAAATAACTCGTAATGTAGAAGAGATGGCAAGATTATTGAACTATCGAGACTACCGCCTGACGGGGAATGGGGTAGCCTCCCAGTTCTGGAGCTTGAAATCCGGCCCCATATACTGCACCTCGGTATTGCTCGTGCCTTCCCTTGGCTGGACCATGTGGGACTCATATAGCATTTGTTTCAAGGCTTCACAAATGTCATCAATTTCCTCAGCCGTGAAGGCCTCTTCTTCTTCTTCCACATACTTTGGTTTGAGAAATGATTGGGCGAGATATAGAATGGGCTGGGACAGGACCCACCCATTTTCTTTGCGCTTATTAGCCCATGTTCTATTGGCCTCTGTAGCTCAGAAACCCACCCCAAAACACTTCTCATTGGCGATTGGGATAATAGGCTCAATGATGCCCTACAAAGATACCCGAGCCCCTTTTCGAGTTTGCACCCATTTCGAATCATTTGGGTGGCGACCATGACCAAAGCATTAGACAAGCAAGGTTAAGGTAATGGGGCCCCTTCTTCAAATTGGTCGGCGACCACAATTTTGAAAGCTTGGTATACAATATGCTCGCTACCTTCCCTAGCTTCAAGACACAGGACTGAAGGGTTCCGGTAGATGGATTGCTCATCTTCTCCACGGACAACAATATCTTGATTTTCATATTCAAACTTGACCATTTGGTGAAGAGTGGAGGGAACGGCTCCAGCAGCATGAATCCATGGTCTACCCAGGAGGAAATTGCATGAGGTTTCCATGTCCAATGCCTGGAAGGTCACCTCAAAATCCACGGGGACGATGGTTAGAATTAGATCAATTTCTCTTATTGTGACTCTCTTGACACCATCAAAAGCTCGTACACAGACGTTGTTACCTCAGATTCTTTCTGTTCCAATCTCCATTCTCTGGAGTGTTGAGAGAGGGCAAATATTGACCCCGGTCCCACCATCTAACATTACTTTTTTCACATAATATCCCTCATATTTTACAGTTAGGTAGAGGGCTTTGTTGTGGACGGCTCCCTCTGGGGGAAAATCATCGCGGCTGAAGGAAATCCTATTGACCTCAAACAATCTTTCAGCCATTCTTTCCAGTTGTTCGACAGAAGTATCAACCAGGATGTATGCTTCATTTACTGTTTTGAGGACCAATTTCTGGTGTTCATCCTAACTTAGCATCAGAGATAAGAGTGAGACCTGGGAAGGAGTCTTCCGGAGTTGGTCAACTATTGAATATTCTGAAGTTTTTATCTTTTTGAAGAACTCTTCTGCTTCCTCATTGCTTCAAGCTTCTTGGACGACATTTGTTTATCCCTGTTCAGTTTGGACTTCTTTAGCTCTTCTGGGGTGTGGTACTTCTCATACCGATTCATATCATTCACTTCTCCCATAACCTCTTTCCCTTTGTATGTAACCACGGTTATGTTGTAGTTCCAAGGGACTGTGGTGGGATATTTCATAGGGCTCTGTCATGCGAGGCTGATAACCACATGCCCAGTCAGCCTTGGTGAAATTACAGGCCCCCGCATCACATAGGTCCCCTTTGGTACATATAATCTTGGCACACTCAATGTCGCCTTCCTTTCATCGAATTTCTTGGGAGTATTGAGGATAAGTTGTTCATTTCTCGAGGTCTTAGGAACATAGAGAACCACGTTCTTGGCAGGTGCTGACCCAGTTTTTGTTTCAATAGCTTGAGCAATCGGAGCAACTTTCTTTTCAGCTTTGGCCAGATTCATCATCGTTTTAGGTCTTGCCTCTGAATTGGTGATGGAAACAATGTTGCACCCCATTTTCTCGTGAAATCGGGCCTCGACGCACGACAACTCTTTTAAGGAGGTGTTAAAAGAGGAGAGTCACCACCTAATGATTTTTAAGGTGTATTAGGGAACCTATTTGCAAATAACTCTTTTTTAACTAGTCAATGCCACCAAATATCGGGTAAGAGCTCAAGTTACCTCAAAGAGAAGGTGTTAGGCACTCCTCAAGGTCCATAACTGTGGGTCTCGGCCGAACTTAAATTATATGGATTAGTGTATGTGATCAAGTAAGCAAAGAGAGTACAAAATCTAAAAATTTTATTACAAAGAGATCTTGAATAGGGAGGTGCAACTATTTTTCCATTCTAATATAAAGGAAAGAAAAAAAAGGGGCAAAGGTGGGGGTCCTAAGTTTTTTTATATCCTAAAGGATCACCCCGTGCAACATAAATAATATTTCGTAACTCCCTTAAGATAGGGTGTTACTCATATTATCTAGCGGGCACATACTATCATCTCCTGCTACCCGATTACTATGTTAAAGTTGTTTACCTAAGATCGCTTTAATTCAATTCTAAGTCGTACCCTACGCGTGCACTGCCCGTCCCATACCTATGGTCCAGGAGGTTTTGGACCTCTATTTGGATGGTTCTAGACCTTATATAGGCTGCTCAAAAATGCAAAACTAGGCGACAAACAAAACACATATATATTGGACTTCAAATATGGAAGTTAAGGGCTCAAGTTAGCCTCCACACTTAAGCAACAAATGCACGTGAAACAGGTTTTCATGTTAGGCTGTTTCAAAATTAAGAACCTTAAGCCCTATAGACATGATTTCTATGTGACTATGCATTTAAAACATACAAGAGGTTTCAAAGGCTAGGCGATGCTTATCTCTAAATTATACGATTGTTGTATGATGATTTGAGATTGTAGATTTCCAGTTATTTACCCTATAGAGGTTGTGTCTAGGTGTGAATCACTAAGTGACAATAAAATCTATTGGAGGAAGCCCAGAATTATTCATGCTTTCTAATAATAGCATACGTGAAACAATGTTTGAGCGATTTAACATTAACAAATTATGGCGAGTAATTATATATTATAGGCAGGATCTCTAACGTTCAACACTTAGAGCTGATTTTATCGTCATACCTTAATCTTATAGGCATAGTTTCTAGGTGACAGTGGCAAACAGAATAGTCAGAATACTGTAGGCATGATTTTTAGTTAATGTTGATGCGAATAGAAATCAATGACATTTATTCCTATAGGCAGGTTTTCTAGTACCACGTAGTAGTAAGCATAATTGCAGCACTTTGAATTCATGTTTGCTAGTAGACTGTATGTGTGTGTGTGTGTTTCCCCTAATGGTATGATTTCTATAGTGCACATAGTGATGGAATAACATATATTAACAAGTAAATCATTGAGTCTTATAGGCATATTATCTACCCATTTGGTATGCAAATATTAGAAATCTACCCATTCCCCACTTTACTAACATCCCAATCATTTATACAAAGTTATTACAGGCCCATTAATGAGTAAGATATAAATGTTATACAAATAATGACAATAGGCCCACAACAAGCCCAAATGAAATACCCAGCATTGTCTGGGCCTTCAGCAATTCTCACACAGCATACCCAGACTTCTAACAAGGAGCCGTATTCATCAACACAATCCAGAATCCATAGAGGATCCCAAAGTTAATTCATGCAACCATATTTCCAAGCATTGCATCATTTAAACCAACCGACTTAGATGTACAACAGATAATAGGAAGAAAGGAGTTGAACGGGGGTAGTTTAAGTTTTAGGGAATGACTAAGGACCCAAATCCTAGTGTGTCAGAGTTCACAAGGGCCTCAAATGGACCTTGAGCAGTGTTCACACTAGGAGGTCAGCAGTAAAGCCTAGGTAGCCTTGGCTTTCAACCGGCTAAGAATAAGAAGTTCAGAATAGCATAAGTAGCAAATGAGGAGAATGGACAATGGCTGAGGGACAGAACTGGGGTACACTTATAAACTAAAGTATACATAGCCAAGTTGAGCATACAGAGCAACTAATCAAGAAGGCCAGTAGGTTCAGAAGGATTTCCATACATAGCAAAGTATCACATAGGCAACCACATTTTGAAAGAGTTAGGGAAGAAACAGGTTTACATGGGTATACAAATATTATCATGTACAGATGCATGATACTAAACTAGTTGAGACCTAAAAGGTCCAAATTAAGCTTGTCCAAATTAAGCTAAGTATGCATCCTAGTATCATAAGATAGACATATTAACCCTCATCAGGAAACAAGACTGCAATGAGACATGATAGGGAGCACACATTATGACAAAACCACATGTGGGAAGGGTCGGGGGAGAAACAAGTTTACAGTCACAGATGCACAATACAAACAAGTTAAAACCTAAGAGATTATGCTAAACATACATCCTAGTGTCATGCTAATCAGTATTTAGACATGATGGGGATGCACATTGTGACAAGCCAAATAATCACTGAAAGAACAGGATATCAGATGAACCATAGACATGTTGGGGAACATATTTGCACAGAAGCAAGATCATAGAGAATGGTCTTAATAAAAAAAGATTGTACATGCAAGACAAACATTGCTAAGATTCAGAGCAATGTGAGATAGCAATTTCATACCAAATAGCACATATAGGGATTCTGGGATTGACACAATAGAGTAATTAACTAAAAAAGATTTAAGTTATGCCATAAAACAAAATGGTTCAAACAGGGCAGGGAAAATAAGTTGAGGTAACTGTTAAGATCTCAGTCAATCACTAATGGGTATGGGGATCATGCTGAGTGACACAATAGCAGGGGAATATGTCATTAGTGCACGCATAAGCACAAGTGTGAAGCATTTATAGAGATTAAGGACAAATCAAATAAGCATGTTTTAGGGAACATTCAGGCACCGATACGCTGGCTAAACGAACTTAAGAGGGACAGATTATCCAAGTTAGACTTAGGCAATCTCAGAACTAGCAGCATTAGGAGGAAGTTAAATGCTAAAGAGACTTAGAACAAAGTAGAATTAATAAAATCGTGCACAAAAGTAATCCAGAAAACATATTAAGCCATGGATTTCAGAGGTGAGAAAACATGTAAAACAAAGACACATAGGGATGAAATTGCAAAAGTCAAGTGGCTTACCAGTTAAATGGACAACAATAAAGAACAAAAGATCCACAAGAACCCGGTAACCTCGATGCGTCAAAGTTCCCAAGAGCTTCGAAAGAACCCCGGGCAATGCTCGCACCAAGAGAAAGTTCGAACAATAGACTCTCAGTGGCCTTGGCTTTCAGCCGGCCAACACAAAACACAAAACAAGATATTGAAGGAATTAACAGAGCAAATCTTCAAATTTTAGTGAGATTATATCGATTCGATCGGGTTTATATAGTGACAGAAATCGAACAAGTAAACAAGGAAAACTGTAAAATCAAAAATAAATAAGGAAGTATTAACATGCAGAATCAATAAAAATTGGATTAGGGAAAAAATAGGTAAATCCTAGTTGACAGAAATCAAAGATTGGCCGGAAATCTTGGCTAATCGGACCCATATAGCCATGGTCTTGATGTATATGGACCAGATATTGTCCAGATTCAAACAATTAAAGTGAATTGGTAGAATCGGAGAGATGGTACTTGCCATGTTTAGGAAAGTACTAAGTAATACTATGGAGAAACACCAAGTAGCGGAGAAACACTAGTATGGTAAGTGAATGATGGGAGAATCCCATTATCTACGGGATTAGGGAAACATTTGGAGAAGGCAGCGATTAGGGTTTTCTGGTGGGAGGAGGAGCATTTGAGGGTGGCTGGGTAGAGACAATGGGTCTCTAGGATTAGGGGGTCGGATTTAAGAGAAGGGGTTGGTTTATTAGGGGCCGTTGATCATTTGAGATCAAGGGCCAAGATGAAAGAATGGGGTTGGGCGGGTCAATAATTAACTATAGGATCTAAAATCAGTCTTAATTATTGATTATAGAAATCATGCCTATAGGATCTAAAATCAGCCTTAATTATTAAAATCATGCCTATAGGATCTAAAATCTGCCTTAATTGTGACTATAGAAATCATGCTTGTAGGATCTAAAATCAGTCTTAATTATTGATTTTCTTGCTCGTTTCCTTTAAGTGCTAATGTTAAACTTTCAACATTGTGTCATTGTCACTATTAGAAAGCATACCTATAGGATCCAACTAAGCAATTATGAATATTCTCCTACAATTATCATTGCTAATTACTGCATAAATCACCAAGATATTATGCCTATAGGTTTAACCTTTTATAACCTATGATCAGTAGGCAACTGCATAGTCACTTAGAAGTCGTTCTAAAATGGCATCTTGTTCTGAAACTGCCTGCACGCTTAAATCCCAAGGTCACATAGAAACCATGTTTATAGGGCTTAATGGCTTTAACTTGTCTCAATTCTGAAACTGTCAAATGCCTAATTTGTTTGCGTGCATTTGTTATCTAAGTGTGGGGGCTAACTTGAGCCTTTAATTGCCTTCACATGAAGTCCAACTTGTTTTGTATGTCTCCTAGTTTTATCATTTTGAGCAACCTAAGTTAAGTCTAGAACCACCCAAAATAGAGGTCCAAACGCCTCCCGGACCATAGGCATGGGACGGGTAGTGCACGCATAAGCACAAGTGTGAAGCATTTATAGAGATTAAGGACAAATCAAATAAGCATGTTTTAGGGAACATTCAGGCACCGATACGCTGGCTAAACGAACTTAAGAGGGACAGATTATCCAAGTTAGACTTAGGCAATCTTAGAACTAGCAGCATTATGAGGAAGTTAAATGCTAAAGAGACTTAGAACAAAGTAGAATTAATAGAATCGTGCACAAAAGTAATCCAGAAAACATATTAAGCCATGGATTTCAGAGGTGAGAACACATGTAAAACAAAGACACATAGGGATGAAATTGCAAAAGTCAAGTGGCTTACCAGTTAAATGGACAACAATAAAGAACAAAAGATCCACAAGAACCCGGTAAACTCGATGCGTCAAAGTTCCCAAGAGCTTCGAAAGAACCCCGGGCAATGCTCGCACCGAGAGAAAGTTCGAACAATAGACTCTCAGTGGCCTTGGCTTTCAGCCGGCCAACACAAAACACAAAACAAGATATTGAAGGAATTAACAGAGCAAATCTTCAAATTTTAGTGAGATTATATCGATTCGGTCGGGTTTATATAGTGACAGAAATCGAACAAGTAAACAAGGAAAACTGTAAAATCAAAAATAAATAAGGAAGTATTAACATGCAGAATTAATAAAAATTTGATTAGGGAAAAAATAGGTAAATCCTAGTTGACAGAAATCAAAGATTGGCCGGAAATCTTGGCTAATCGGACCCATATAGCCATGGTCTTGATGTATATGGACCAGATATTGTCCAGATTCAAACAATTGAAGTGAATTGGTAGAATCGGAGAGATGGTACTTGCCATGTTTAGGAAAGTACTAAGTAATACTATGGAGAAACACCAAGTAGCGGAGAAACACTAGTATGGTAAGTGAATGATGGGAGAATCCCATTATCTACGAGATTAGGGAAACATTTGGAGAAGGCGACAATTAGGGTTTTCTGGTGGGAGGAGGAGCGTTTGAGGGTGGCTGGGTAGAGACAATGGGTCTCTAGGATTAGGGGGTCGGATTTAAGAGAAGGGGTTAGTTTATTAGGGGCCGTTGATAATTTGAGATCAAGGGCCAAGATGAAAGAATGGGGTTGGGCGGGTCATTTAAACGGGTTACCGGTCGGGTTATTTTAAAAAAGGTGGTTTGGTTTTGGGCTTGGGGTAATTGGGCTAATTCTGGTCTGAAAATTGGTTAAAATTGGTTTATTATTTAAATACCCAAAATTTATCAAAACAATTTATAAAACAATGCTTTATAAATAAATAAAAATATTATTTATGAACTAAAATGATTAAAAATAATAAATTTGTATTATAAAAATATAAAATACTATTTTGACACAAATAATATAAATAAAGAGTATTTTTGTACAGATATAGACTATTACTGCAAAATTGCGCAAATAGCTTAAAAATATTAATGTAATTACATAAAATGAAGTAAAATATTTGAAACACGTATTATAGGTGAAAAAATAATAACTTTAAGTAGTTAAGTCATCATAAAATAATTTAAAGGGGTAATTAATAAATATTCAAGCAATTTAAATATAGAAAAATCATTTTATGTTCTAACAATTATAGGAAATTATAGAAAAATGATTGTATAGATACACAAGTATTTTCATAATTTTTCATGATTTTTAAAGACCTTAAACCAATTTATTTCTGCATTTTTATTGTATAAATATCCAATAATTATCCTCCAAATTATTTTATGATGATTTAATCATCTAAACTTATCATTTACACCAGCATGAGGTTTTAAATATTTTTCAGTGCATTTCTTATAACTACATTTGCATTTTTAAGGCTAAATTGCATATTTTTGTAATAATAACCCACATGCATATATAATTACATTATTTATGCAGAAAATGCCTTTTTATATTTTTATAATGTTAAGTAGTTACTTTTAATCATTTTAGTACATAAATAATATTTTTTTTATTTATTAATTACTTTTGATAAATATTGGGTATTGAAAATACAGCCCCACTTTTAAACTAATCTCGGACCAAATAATGGCCCAAATCCCTCAAAACCTAGCCCAAATACCCCAGCCCAAACTGAAATGGCCCAACCCTCTAAACCCGGCCAATAACCCATTTGGAACGACCCGACTCAACCCCTTTTATATCCTGGCCGTTGATCTCTAAGATTAACGACCCACATCTAATCCGCCTCTTTAATTAACCCATCACTCCCAAACCCTAATCATTCCTCTCCAATCTGCATCCCTCACACTCTCTCAACCCCTCCCCTCCCCTCTTCTTCTTCAACTAAACCCTAATCGCCGCCCCCCTAAAACCTTCTCCTAAGCCCACTGAATATGGGATTCGATTGCCATTTCTTGCCATATCCGATCCTCTTTTGGTACTGGTTGTTCTCCTATGGTATTACCTAAGTTCTTGCCTGAACATGGCAAGCAAATCTCCTCTGAAATCAAACCAAAATGGTTCAAATCTCTAATTTTGAACGCTATTCTGTCTATAAATGTTCAGACTACTTTGTGAGTTCGATTTTTGTTTAGATTCTGTCAATTTTCACTTTCCCTAAAAAATTAGGGTTTACAAATTTCTCCTTTAAATTGATTTTTACACCGATTTGCATGTTTATTTACATTATTTGTTGCTTAAATTACTCGGTTTCCCTTGTTTACATTATTCAGACTACTGTGTGACCCATTCCCTTTTAGATAGACTCTTAATCGCTAAAATTCCCACTGAAAACTAAGATTTTTTCTATGTGTTCGTTTATCCTCTTGTTCTATTTTGGCTCTTGGCCGGCTGAAAGCCAAGGCCACCGGATTTCCAATTTTCCGATCTTCCTTGGGTGTGAGCACTGCCTTGGGTTCTTTGAAACCCTTGGAGAACTTGACGCATCTAAGATTCTAGGTCATATTGCTGGTTAATTCTCAACCTTCACAATGTTCATTCCATTATGTTCTAATTAGCATATCCATGTTTATGAAATTGCATGACTTGATGTAATTTCTCGACTCTGTTTTTGTGTGGTTCTGTTACGGTGTAAACCTCTCTATCATTGTTTTATGCCTAAACTGTTAGTCCTAAAAAATGTATTTGTATTTCACTTAGGCAATTTGGATAGTTTGAAGCATGTTTAGCCTAATGTATTGGTAATTGAGTGTTTGCCTTGGCTACATGGCCTCATTATGTATTCCTACCTTGTTCTGGATCTCTAAAGTGACTAATTTACACCCATGATATGCCCTAATCTACATTGAAACCCTCACTCTAGCTGTAATTTTGCTCCTATGACTATTTTTGTCACTTAGTATGTTCTTACCCTGACAATTCTGTACCCCTAACAACCAATTATCTTAGACTAGTCTTTCCTGACTTGTTTCCCCTATAATATGTGATTCTATTTGCCTTGCTTATATAAGTTGTACCGTTTAATCTCTGTGTTTAGCATAGATTGATCCTTTAGGTTTGAACTTGTTAATTTAGTGATAACTGTTTGTCTTGCTGGCCTAATGTCTCTTTGCTCATTAACTTTGTAATCCCGGAGGTTTAAGACTCCTTGCCTCTTATAAATATACCCTGCCCAATTTGTTATGTGACAACTTGCAGCATCAACTAGTTTCTTGAACTCATGCACCCTTTGTGTTGATATGTCCATTATGTAATCACTTTGTAGTGTATGACTCCAAAAAATGTAAATGCACTTTTCTAAACCTTGTTATTTTGCTACTATTTTCATTGGTTGTTTCCCTGTTCTGAGTCTATAATTCTTGGCCGGCTAAAAGCCAAGGCCTCCTAGAACCTCTCCATTAATCTCCCTAGTGTGAGCACTGCTCGGGGTCCACTTTGAGACCCTTGTGAACTCTGACACACTAGGGCCTAAGGTTCTTGGTCACATTCTTCTTGACTTCTCAATTCTGTCCCTCTCTATGCCTACTGAATAAGCTAATTGGCTTGTGTAAATGACTGTTTTCTGAATCTTTTGATCAACTATGGTTGTTGGGTATCATCCAAGTTCTCTTTTGGTTTCTGGGCTGTGTTGAAACCTGTATGGATACAAAACTGAAGGCCTAGCTGGGCTGGGTACACTTTGGGCCTGTCTTAGGCCCACTACAGTTATTTGTATCATTGTTTTTGTAATTTTATTCAGTATGACGCCTGTAATAATTCTGTAATAACAATTGGGGTATTAGTAAAAACTGGGAAAATGGGGTTTATCTTAATACTTGCAGTGAAATGGGAAGATAACCTGCCTATAAGTGTTCTACTTTGCTCAAATGTGTTATTATGCTCAAATATGTTCAATTATTATGCGTTAGAAATCCTGCCTATAGGTTCTCTACTTTGCTCAAATGTGTTCTGCTTTTACCTGTTAGAAACCATGCCTATAGGAAATTAAATGATCAATGTCTCAATGTGCATTACAGCATACTCATTAGGCGCTATAGGATTTTGTTAATTTACATGCTACCTAATCTGCAATTTAAAAATCCTGCATATAGATCTTAATTATTGATTATAGAAATAATGCCTATAAGATCTAAAATCAGTCTTAATTATTGATTATAGAAATCATGCCTATAGGATCTAAAATCAGTCTTAATTATTAAAATCATGCCTATAGGATCTAAAATCCGCCTTAATTGTGACTATAGAAATCATGCCTGTAGGATCTAAAATCAGTCTTAATTATTGATTTTCTTGCTCGTTTCCTTTAAGTGCTAATGTTAAACTTTCAACATTGTGTCATTGTCACTATTAGAAAGCATACCTATAGGATCCAACTAAGCAATTATGAATATTCTCCTACAATTATCATTGCTAATTACTGCATAAATCACCAAGATATTATGCCTATAGGTTTAACCTTTTATAACCTATGATCAGTAGGCAACTGCATAGTCACTTAGAAGTCGTTCTAAAATGGCATCTTGCTCTGAAACTGCCTGCACGCTTAAATCCCAAGGTCACATAGAAACCATGTCTATAGGGCTTAATGGCTTTAACTTGTCTCAATTTTGAAACTGTCAAATGCATAATTTGTTTGCGTGCATTTGTTATCTAAGTGTGGGGGCTAACTTGAGCCTTTAATTGCCTTCACATGAAGTCCAACTTGTTTTGTATGTCTCCTAGTTTTATCATTTTGAGCAACCTAAGTTAAGTCTAGAACCACCCAAAATAGAGGTCCAAACGCCTCCCGGACCATAGGCATGGGACGAGTAGTGCACGCATAAGGCACGGTTTAGAATCAACTAGCACGCTTTAGGTTAAAACTTAAAGATAGTAATCGGGTAGCAGGAGATGATAGTCTGTGCCCACTGAATAATACGAGTAACACCCCACCTCGAGGGAGTTACAAAGTATTATTTATGTTGCACGGGGTGATCCTTTAGGCTAAAAAACTTAGGACCCCCCATCTTGTCTTAAAGTCAATTATTTGTGTTTATTTGTAGACTTTTGATAATAATTGCCAAAACTTCTTGTCTTTCCCTCTTTTTTTTTGACTAATTCATATAATTCGAGTTTGGCCGGGACCCACAGTTGTGGACCTCATGGAATGCCTAACACCTTCTCTTCTAGGTAATTTGAGCCCTTACCCGATCTTTGGTGATGCAAACTGGTTAAACCAGAGTTATTTGCAAATAGGTCCCCTAACGCACCTCAAACCTGTTAGGTGGCGACTCTCTCTTTTAACACCCTTCCTTTATTGTCACGTGTCGAAACCTGATTTCACGAGAAAGAAGGGGCGCGACAGCATGACGACTCTGCTGGGGATATTTTTAGGCTCTTACCATAGCGAACATGGTCTATATGAATTAGTCTTATTTAATGAATGTGTTTCCTTTTTCTTTATCGTTACATGAACATGCCGCTTCCATTTTCCCTTTTTATGGCTACATGCACACCCTTTCCCCTATTTCCCTCTATTTTGAATTTGTATTAACATGCAAATCTTTGCTTAATTTGGTTACAATGTGTGTTTTCCTTTATTTTCTAGTCATGTTCACTTGCTCCGAATCATTTTTAAATTTGCTACATCATGTCTCTCCCTACCCCTACCCCTACCCCTACCCCCTTTGCTTGCTTTATTACAATTCTTTCATATTACGCGAACTAACTTCTTCCTTGTTTTCCTTTCTTTTTATGTCTTTACGCTCCATTTAGTACTGCGTTTATTGTCTTCATCATGCAAAATACTTGACAACGTGTTATTTTATCTTTACATAAAGCATGCTCTACATCATATTCCACTCATGCGTAATTAATACCATAGCGACGCTTGATGAGTGTCCGCGCTCTTCCTAAATCACCCTTTAAATTTGGAAAGGGTTATTTGCGGTAAAACTAGTCGATCATCGGTGCAATCGACGGTTATGTGCCTTCCCCTCTCAAGTTGTCCACTTGAGGGTACCGGTCTAGACTCTTCTAGAAACCCCCACTCTAATATTAACTGTGCATGCATCATATCTAAACCTAGTATGGGTTAGAATGTTGTCCGCGTAATAACTCTCTAAGGCAAGCCTTGTCCAAAGCCCGCCTGGATTTCCTTAAATCCCAATGGGTACAATCATGATATGTGCATTATTTGGAGAAAACGTGCCGATATGCTAATCATTAATGTGTAAATAGTCGAATCCGGAGGGGGAAAGGGCTAACTTTATTTGTTTTATAGAAATGAGGTACAAAGTCCCCAGGTTCGGCATGGTTCGAAGTATCCCACCTTTGTTGCTAGATTGGTGGAAAAATCTCTCGCCAAGTGACAAAAACCATGTGAAGAGAGTTATCGGGAATTTACCTTCTTTGTTAGATATTCAGCCGAACAATGTGTTAATTGAGGTTGCCACCTTGTTCTGGGATGAGAAGAGGGTTGTCTTCCATTTTGGTGATATAGAAATGACTCCCCTTCTAGAGGAAATAGGAGGCTTCGCTGGGCTCTCATGGGATAACCTTGGCTTGTTGGTACCAGAAAGCCGGACTTCTTGAGGTTTCCTAAAAATTATGGGTTTCAGGAAAAATGATGAGTTAGTCTGTCTGAAGAAATCTTACATACCATTCGACTTACTTTACGAGCGTTATGGTCACAACAAGTCATATCGTCTTTACCATGATGAATTTGCCATCTCTTCTTTGGGTTGGACTCACCGCCGGGTTTTTGTATTCATTTTCTATTTTCTGGGGATGCTGATATTCCCGATACAAGGAGAAAGGATCTACACTCGCCTAGCTATGGTCACTAAGACCCTAATGGAAGGAATTGAGGGGCAAACTAACACTATTGTCCTAATGATCGTGGCTGAGATGTACCGACCCTTAGACCGTTGCAAAAAGGGATATAGGCATTTTGAGAGTTGCAATTTGTTGCTGCAAATATGGTTGTTCGAACACCTTCAGAGAGGACAATACCATCAAGAATTTTCGCGACGACCATGGAATGACCACATAGCTTATCACCATCCGAAGAGAATGACTTTTATCCCATACAGATTTGCACAACCGGGAAACGTTGTGAGTTGGGTACATTTCTTTAGCAATTTGATTGATGACAAGGTACATTGGATATTCGAGTGGTTCCCTAGCAAAGAATTCATCATCAGGTCGAGAGATGTTCCTTATCTAGTGCTAATCATATTAAGGGGAATCTATCCTTATTCTCCTATCAGAGTCATGAGGCAAGCTGGGAGAAAACAGGTTATACCACGAGTTTCCAAAATGATTCATTACAAAGCAGACTTCCAAGGAAATGTCATTCCATTCAAGTTCGAGGCACAACACATGTGGCATCAAAAGATTATTGTGGAGAAAGATACCATTGATCCAGACAGGTATCGTGTCGGCTATGTGTACTTCTACCCATCATGGTTGGTCGATGACATAGCAGGAGAGGTCAAGCCAGGGGTTGATTTGAGAAACAGGGTCATAGATGACGCTGCTGAAGCATAAGTCAAATACAGGAGGTTGCGCAAAAGGGTCTTTGAATCTGAGGCCAGGCATTTGGAATAACGTAAAGTGGACATGGAAGCAATCAATGAATGAAGGGGAATTGCTACTAAATCAACAGAAAGATTGGAGTATTTGGAGCAGGGTTTGATGGAACTTGAGGGAAAGAAGAGGAAAAGGGTCTCGGATTGTCAAAACGCAGATGGCAATGAAGGAGGACATCTAGCAAGGGTGTATCTGCTGTTGGACATGCGCGACCTGGGGAATCTGATTGACGGGGCTAAGAAGGACAAGCTTGGAGAAGGTCCCTCTGGGACCGAGTAGATTAGGAATGATGTTTTCTAGATTCATTTTAGAATTTGATTGTAATAAGGTAAATTCTACTAGTGACTCTTTATAATTATTATTGTTTTAGTAGAGATTTGGTCTATTTATCATATTAATGAAATGACGCAATTATCGGCATTGAGTTTTCTCCAAAGCTATATGTCGCTAGGCCTACCTCGGGCACGATGAGGTTCTAAAATTAGGACGCAAATTTATAATTCCGCAATACGTGCTAAAATATTGTAAATACACTTTTAATACTCCTTACTTGTTTACCTTTTGTTTTTTTCTTCTTTTCTTTGTTTATTCCCATCCCCTAAGGTTGGTCGTGCATACTGGCATCATCAGCATATTATACCAGATCTAGAGGTCCTCCACCTCCTCCTACTCCAAGTGATACTAAGAACAAAGGAAAAGCTAAGATGGACGATATGAGTGGTATTAGGAAAGACAACGCTACGCATGCCGAGAATGTCAAAACTTCGGATGGTCGTAGTACTCCGGCGCAGAATGACTTGGTTTTATGGTTAGAACAGAAGATATTGGAGTTACAAGGGGAACTTGAGCAGGTCCGTAACTTGGCAAACCTTTCCCTTACCCTGAATGTTCCTGACATCAACCAACAAAATACCCAAAATCCAACACCTCCTCAAAACACACAAAACCAGCACCCGCAAAATCCTCCCGCACCTCACCAATACGCCACGCCTCCCCAAAATCCTAATCCTCCACTAGTACCAACTCCTCCACAGCATCATCATCATCCGACCTAGTACCCACAAACTACCACCTACCACACTCCTCAGAATGCACCACAGCCTACTTCTGACCCGCAAAACTCGACCAATGACCACCATTACACCCAGATTCCCAGAGTCCACCAAAGCAATCCCATATATGTGGAAACCTTACCCCACACCCCACAAAATACCCTATACATACCCGAATCTGCCGAGAAGGACCTGCTCATCAAGAACATGGCAGAGGAACTCAAGAAACTTACCGGCAGGGTTCAAAGTGTCGAAGGGGGCAAAGGCATTAAGTGTTTGAGTTATGAAGATTTGTGTATTCAGCCAGATGTAGAACTGCCAGAGGGTTACAAATCTCCTAAGTTCGAAATATTCGACGGAACTGGTGATCCGAAGGTGCACTTGAGAACATATTGTGACAAGCTTGTAGGAGTTGGCAGGGATGAAAGAATCCGCATGAACTTGTTCATGAGAAGCCTCACTGGAGACGCCCTGTCTTGGTACATCAGTCAGAACCCAAAGAAATGGGTTAACTGGGTAAGCATGGCATCGGATTTCATGGATCGGTTCAGGTTTAACACAGAAAACGCACCAGACATTTTCTACATTCAAAATCTCAAGAAGAAGCCAACAGAAACTTTCCGCGAGTATGCTACTCGGTGGAGGTCTGAAGCTGCAAAAGTAAGGCCAGTGCTGGAAGAAGAACAGATGAATAAGTTCTTTGTCAGAGCTCAGAATCCGCAATACTATGAAAGATTGATAGTTATTGAAAACCATAAATTTTCTAATATCATCAAGTTGGGAGAGAGAATAGAAGAAGGGATCAAAAGCGGAATGGTGACAAATTTTGAAGCACTCCAAGCCACAAATAAGGCCCTGCAGTCAGGAGGCATCTCCAAGAAGAAAGAAGTAGGTGCAGTAATGGTAGCCCAAGGTCCGAAGTCTCCTCTCACATACCAAACACCTCCACCCACATATCAGCCTTCACCTCCCAGATAACAACAACCTACCACCACTTACCATACCTATAACACACAACCAGCGTACTACTACTCACCACCAGCCCGCCAAAACTATCAAAAACCAAGACCAAATTTCGACACAGACCACGCAGACAATACACCCCAATTGCTGAACCTATAGACCAACTATATGAGATACTGAAGGTTGCCGATTATATCACTCCCATTCCCGCTGTTGCTATGGAAAACTCTTCACAATGGTTTAATCCAAATAAGACATGTGCCTATCACTCAGGCATGAAAGGTCATACTATTGATGAGTGTCGTACTTTGAAGGATAAGATTCAGACATTAATTGACACCAAAGTCATACAGGTAAAGGAGGTTGCACCCAATGTCCGTAACAATCCTCTCCTGGATCACAGGGGCAGAGGGGTAAACATGATAGAGACCGATGAAGAATGGGACTCAGAGGGGTCAATTGGACTCATTCGATAAGGGGATAATCCTGAAACATCTCCAGTCACTCTCACACCTATTGTGGTACAGATACAGTCACCGATTAAAGTTGAGGTAGCCGTACCAACTCCGTTCAAAGTTGAAGTAGCAACACCTTCAGTTGCGCCTGCTCCGTTTGAAGTAGAAGTGACTACACCATTCACTGTAACGGTAGCACCCACACTATCCTTTAATTCCAATGTTGTACCCAGAGACTACACCGCAGAAGCGAGAAGGAAAGGAAATGGGGAAATGGAAGAAACTGGTGCAGCACAAGGTATGATTAGAACTGGTAGGGTTTACATGCCCGAGCAGTTGGGGAGCAAGTAAAGAAGCCGCTTCTAGGTAGCCTATCATTGAAACCGGCCCGGATGATCTTTGGAGAAAGGTGCAAGCAAGGGAGTATTCTGTGGTTGATCATTTGAACAAAACCCCTGCTCAGATATCCATTCTATCACTACTTCAGAATTTTGAGGCACATAGGAACGCGTTGATGAAAGTGTTGAATGAGGCTTATATGCCCAACAACATTACAAGTGGAGAGATGGCCAACATGGTAGGACAAGTATTGGAAAGCCATAAGATCACTTTCCACGAAGATGAATTGCCACCAGAAGGGTTGAGCCATAACAGGGCATTGCATATCACAGTACAGTGCGAAGATAAATTGATTGACAGGGTCCTGATAGATGGGGGTTCAAGTCTCAACATCTGTCCACTAACTACTCTGAAAAGATTGGATAAAGGCATGTACGAGATACGAGCAGGAAGTATGAATGTGAAAGCATTTGATGGGTCTCAAAGGGACACAATTGGGGAAACCAACCTCAGCCTACAGATGGGCCCAACCTGGTTTGATGCTGAGTTTCAAGTGTTAGACATATCTGCTACCTACAACCTAATGTTGGGACGACCTTGAATACATGCCGCTGGGGCCATAGTTTCTACCCCACATCAGGTCGTGAAGTTTGAGTGGAACCATCAGAAAGTGATCAATCATGGGGACGAAAGTAATCCCATTTACACCAGTTAAACTATTCCGGTCATCGAGAATAGAAGGAAGTTGGGTGGAGAAACATACCATCGCATCGAGCACGTCAACGCAATTGAAAAGGACAAATGGTGGAGCAGTAAGATAGAAGGCATATTGGCATGGACAGGGTATGATCCTGGCAAAGGTCTCGGTAAGAATCTCCAGGGGATCACCAAACTGATACAGCTAAAGCGTCACAACATAACTTTTGGGCTTGGGTATGAATACACCTGGCACGAGTATCAGAATTGGTCGCCACCGTAGCGTAGTCCTTATTACCCTCTAGATCAACCAGTACCACCTTTGAGCCAGTCGTTTCATCAAGCTGAGATGATGTGGGAGTCCGAAGAAGATGAAGTTCTAGCTGGTATAAGGAATCTATTTCTGGATGTTGAAGACATGGATTGCAGTGCGATAGTTGAGGAGGAGGAGGAAGGCCTAATTATTCAGACCGTGGAGAAGGGAGTTGTTCTCAAGAACTAGACTACTGCACCATCAAGGGCCCGTCGAGTTCCTCGGTAGCCTGGCAATTAGCATCATTTATTTTAAAGGCAATTTTTATGAGCATTTAAGACATTTTTAGTATTTTTTAAGCATGTTTTGTTTTTAAATAATTGCTCGGGTCATCGAGCCGTACTTGTTTGACGTTTTTAAGATTTATCTAATGCATTGTTGTTTTTAGTATTTATTATTATTCTTTACGTTTTTCTCTACAACATTATTATTACCTATCCCGATGAACTTACGGCTGTGATATGTAATAAGACAATGCAACATAAGGATAATGATTCAGAGGATCTGGAAGAAGATATAATACCCGAGGAAATTGTCAGAGAAGTGGAAAACTTTGAAAACAAGCCTAAGTCCAATTTGGATGAGACTGAAACAGTTAATCTAGGAGACTCCGAAACAGTCAAGGAAACACGTGTAAGCATTCACCTGTCACCATTAGAGAAAGAAGAATACACTCATTTCCTGAAGGAATATGAGGATATCTTTGCATGGTCCTATGATGATATGACCGGTTTGAGCACGTCCATAGTGGCTCATAAACTACCGACCAACCTAATATGTTCGCCGGTAAAGCAGAAGCTCAGAAAGTTCAAGCCAGATATGAGTTTGAAAATCAAAGAAGAAGTCACCAAGAAGATCAAAGCTAAGGTTCTCGGAGTGGTTGAATATCCAACTTGGTTGGCTAACATCGTGCTAGTTTCAAAGAAGGATGGGAAAGTCAGAGTATGCGTCGATTATTGGGACCTAAACAAAGCAAGTCCGAAAGATGATGTCCCGTTACCCAACATACACATACTGATCGACAACTGTGCCAAGAATGAACTCCAATCCTTTGTGGATTGCTTCGCGGGATATCATCAGATATGGTTGGATGAAGAGGATGCCGAAAAGACAGCTTTTATTACACCGTGGGGGTGTACTGCTATAAAATGATGTTATTTGGTCTGAAGAATGTTGGGGCCACTTATATGAGGGCCATGACAACTATTTTCCACGACATGATACATAAGGAGATAGAGGTATATGTGGATGACATCATTATCAAATCCAAGAAGAGTACATATCACATAGCAGACTTGAGGAAATTCTTTGATCGGCTTCGGAGGTATAATTTGAAATTGAATCCCGCAAAATGTACCTTCGGGGTCCCCACAGGAAAGTTATTACGATTCATCGTCAGCCGCCGAGGAATTGAGCTAGACCCATCAAAGGTCAAGGCTATCCAGGATTTGCCACCTCCAAAGAACAAGAAAGACGTGATGAGTTTCTTGGGACGTCTTAATTACATCAGCCTCTTCATAGCACAATCAACTGTGATCTATGAGACGATTTTCAAAATGTTAAAGAAGGATGCCGCAACTAGTTGGACTGAAGACTGCCAGAATGCTTTTGACAGAATCAAAGAATATTTGTCCACACCGCTAGTCTTGGTCCCGCTAGAACCGGGTAGACCACTACTACTCTATCTTTCCGTATTAGATGGGGCTTTCAGTTGTGTCTTGGGACAAAATGATGCGACAGGAAGGAAATTACAGGTCATATACTATCTGAGTAAGAAGTTCACACCCTACGAAGCACGGTATTCTTTGGTGGAACGCACCTGCTGTGGTTTGACCTGGATAGCCCAGAAACTGAGGCACTACTTCTGTGCCTATACCACATATCTCATATCAAGGATGGATCGTATGAAGTACATCTTCCAGAAACCCATGCCTACAGGGAAGCTGTCAAAATGGCAGATATTGTTGAGTGAATTCGACATCGTATATGTGACTCAGAAGGCGGTTAAGGGAGAAGTATTAGCAGATCATCTTGCAGAAAATCCTGTAGGAGGAGAATACGAACCACTAAAAATGTATTTTCCTGATGAAGAAGTATCATTCTTAGGAGAAAATCCATAGTTCCATGATATCAAGGAGTACTTGGCAAAAGGAGAGTACCCGGAGCAAGCAAATCATACTAAAAAACACACGCTCCAAAGATTGTCCAACCATTTCTGCCAAAGTGGAAGAATTTTGTACAGAAGGACTCCAGACCTAGGGTTATTACGGTGTGTTGATGCCAAGGAAGCTTCCAAACTGCTCAAAGAGATACACTCTAGAACTTGCGCACCATACATGAATGGTTTCATTTTAGCCAAGAAGATACTGAGGGAAGGTTACTTTTGGATGACTATGGAAACAGACTGCATCAGGTATGTCCAGAAATGTCATCAGCGCCAAATACACACTAATATGATACGGGTGCCACCAAATGAACTCAATGCAATGAGTGCACCTTGGACTTTTGTCGCTTGGGGAATGGACGTCATTGGACCAATCGAGTCTGCTGCTTCAAACGGGGACAAGTTCATTTTAGTGGCCATAGACTACTTCACAAAATGGGTCGAAGCTGCATCCTACAAAGCTGTAACCAAGAAAGTCGTCGCAAATTTTGTCAGAGATCGTATTGTTTACCGATTCGAGATTCCAGAGTCCATCATCACCGACAATGCCTCCAATCTCAATAGTGACCTAATGAAAGCTATGTGTGAAACCTTCAAAATCAAGCACAAGAATTCCACAGCATACAAGCCACAAATGAATGGAGCTGTGGACGTCGCAAATAAGAATTTCAAGAAAATACTGAGGAAGATGGTAGACAACCACAAGCAATGGCACGAGAAGTTACCGTTTGCCTTATTGGGGTACCGTACCACAGTCCGCACATCAACCGAGGCAAATCCCTATTTGCTGGTCTACAGTACCGACGCTATCATTCCTGCCGAGGTTGAAATTCCTTCTTTAAGAATTATACAAAAAGCTGAACTCAATGATGCAGAATGGATAAGAAGCCACTATGAACAATTAGCTCTCATTGACGGGAAAATAATGAATGCAGTGTGTCATGGTAAACTCTATCAGAATAGAATATCCAGAGCTCTCAACAAAAGAGTCAAACCTAGATAGTTCGCACCGGGGTAGCTGGTACTGAAGTGGATCTTCCCGCATCAAGATGAAGCCAAAGGGAAATTTTTGCCCAATTGGCAAGGGCCCTACATGGTTCACAGAGTACTAACAGGAGGAGCACTCATACTCACAGAAATGGACGGAGAGGTTTGGCCAAAGCCTATCAATTCAGACGCAGTCAAAAGATATTACGTTTAGAATGTTCGCATTACTTCATCTGATGTAATTGAACTATGCTCGACCTGATTCCCGTTTAAGAGGGGATACATAGGCAGCCCTGCGGGTTCGGTCACAATTCAATAAAATTTTCATTTTCCCCACAACCAGAAACTGGGGCAGAATTTTGAGGAGGACCCTCAAAATTCCGGAGCAAGTCCAGCCAACGTCATCATATGCAGAATGGTAAACTGGGGCAGACTTTTGAGGAGGACCCTCAAAATTCTAAGGAAGTCGCAATGTCTCTAAAGTGTCACAGTCATTGGTTCATCTAATTTATCCGATATTGCATACTAACGTATTTTAAATAACTATATTCATCATATGTACGCACATTTTCGAAAACTTTATTTTTATGAAACAGCCAGATGCTACCCATAGTAACTCAAGAAGGACTTCGATACAGAGCAAAGCAAAGTAGGCAGGCGGAGGCACGAACCAACCTTTCCCCGTAAAACTCATGAGTGTTATTTGGATGCAGGAACAAGAAATATTCTCAAATTCGGGCACACCTCAGAATCACTGTCTTCATAACAACAAAGCTGCCAAGCGCAAACACATTTGCAGCTAAGAAATACTCTGCTCCTACTTATTATCTGTTCATTGCATGAGACTAAGCATTGTCTCTATTTTGCATGAGGCTAAGCCCTGCCTCCTCAATTGCATAAGGCTAAGAACTGTCTTCCCCTACATGAGACTAAGCATTGTCTCCACATTTGCATGAGGTTAAGCCCTGTCTCCTCAATTGCATAAGGCTAAGCACTGCCTTCCCCTGCATGAGACTAAGCATTGTCTCTATTTTGCATAAGGCTAAGCCCTGCCCCCTCAATTGCATAAGGCTAAGCATTGCCTTCCCTTGTATAAGATTAAGCATTGTCTCCATCTTGCATGAGGCTAAGCCCTACCTCCTTAATTGCATAAGGCTAAGAACTGCCTTCCCCTGCATGAGACTAAGCATTGTCTCCACCTTTGCATAAGGCTAACCCCTGCCTCATTAATTGCATAACGCTAAGCACTGCCTTCTATTGCATGAGACTAAGAACCGTCTCCAATCTTTGCATGAGGCTAAGCCCTACCTCCTTAATTGCATAAGGCTAAGCACTGCCTTACCTTTGCACGAGACTAAGATTTGTCTCCATTACTGCATGAGACTAAACATTGTCTCTCCTTGCATAACCACAAATGCTATGTTATTCGAAACCTTGCACTATTCTCTACCTCGGGGCTAAGCTCTGCCCCCGATCTTACACGAGACCAAGCTCTGTCTTGTTTCATTTTACATCATGTATTTGCATCTCATGGGCTGAAATATCGCCATTCTGTCCAAAGGCGTCATAGTCTGAAGGCATCATCCTCATAGCCGGAAGACACCATACCATGGCCTGAGGATCTCTCAATATTGCACATCATTATTCAAAGGCGTCATAGTTCAGAGGCACCATCCTCATGGCCTGAGAACATCATATCATCGCCTGTGAATCCCCTATCTTACGATTCATGGCCCGAGACATCATGGTCTAAGGACACCATCCCCATCGTCCAAAGACAACTTTCATGGTCCAAAGGGAATTTGCATTATTTTTAAATTCTCGCAATAATCCATATATACTTTCATGCATTGTGTTTTAAGTTTTGCAGGTAATCCAGGAAGTAACCGTTCTCCTAACGGAAGCAACCTTCGCTCTAGTTTCCGTTCAACATTCATATCTTGCAATTATTTCAAACGTAACCAACCATCGTCCGTTACCCGTTCCCATCTGATAGCCGTTCAAATATCCATATCCACCCCCAGATACATCCATTTACAATCCCGATATCATCCTGTCCAAAAAAGCTTGTCCGTTCCTACAACAACTCCATAAGTTTATTCCACCGTTGGATCCAGAACTACATATGGCCTGATTCCTGTAAAACCAGGGATATGTAGGCAACTCAAAAACCAGAGTTCGACCTATATTTTTTTCAAAATCACCACATTCGGTCAAAATCGGTCATCATTTCTTTACCCGACAACTCTTTCATCATTCCCGGGTAAAGAGGGGCAGCTGTTGATACCCAATTTTCCCTCATATTTTAAAATATATATATATATATATATATATATATATATTTTCAAAATAGTGCATATGCATCATCATTTGATTTATAAGCATACACAAGTATTTTTCATAATTTTTCATGATTTTTAAAGACTTTAAACCAATTTATTTCTGCATTTTTATTTTTATAAATATCCAATAATTACCCTCCAAATTATTTTATGATGATTTAATCATCTAAACTTATCATTTACACCAGCATGAGATTTTAAATATTTTTCAGTGCATTTCTTATAACTACATTTGCATTTTTAAGGCTAAATTGCACATTTTTGTAATAATAGCCCACATGCTTATATAATTACATTATTTATGCAAAAAATAATTTTTTATATTTTTATAATGTTAAGTAGTTATTTTTAATCATTTTAGTACACAAATAATATTTTTGTTACTTATTAATTACTTTTACAAATTATGTTTTATAAATATTGGGTATTTAAATAACAACCCCACTTTTAAACCAATCTCGGACCAAATAATGGCCCAAAACCCTCAAAACCTAGCCCAAAACCCTCAAAACCTAGCCCAAATACCCCAACCCAAACCGAAATGTCCCAACCCTCTAAACCCGGCCAATAACCCATTCGGAACGACCCGACCCAACCCCTTTTAAATCCTGGTCGTTGATCTCTAAGATCAACGGCCCAAATCTAATCCGCCTCTTTAATTATACTCCCTCACCCCAAACCCTAGCCATTTCCCATTACCCACCGCCCTGGAACTCTCTCAACCCCCCCTCTTCTTCTTCAACTAAACCCTAATCGTCGCCCCCCTAAAACTTTCTCCTAATCCCACTGAATATAGGATTCGATTGCCATTTCTTGCCATACCCGACCCCCCTTTTGGTACCGGTTGTTCTCCTATGGTATGACCTAAGTGCTTGCCTAAACATGGCAATCAAATCTCCTCTAAAATCGAACCAAAATGGTTCAAATCTCTGATTTTGAACGTTATTCTGTCTATATACGTTCAGATTACTGTGTGAGTTCGATTTTTGTTTAGATTGTTTCAATTTTGACTTTCCCTAAAAATTTAGGGTTTACAGATTTCTCCTTTAAATTGATTTTTAGATCGATTTGCATGTTTATTTACCTTATTTGTTGCTTAAATTACTCTGTTTCACTTGTTTACTGTTCGATTGTTACTATTATATAAACCCCTCCCCCATTCCCTTTTAGACAGACTCTTAATCGCTAAAATTCCCACTGAAAACTAAGGTTTTTTTTTCTATGTTCGTTTATCCTCTTTTTCTATTTTGGCTCTTGGCCGGCTAAAAGCCAAGGCCATCGAATTTTCTATTTTCCGACCTTCCTTGGGTGTTAGCACTACCTTGGGTTCTTTGAAACCCTTGGGGAACTTGACGCATCTGAGATTCTGGGTCATATTGCTGTTCTTTTCTTGTTTGTTTACCTGTTGAGCAATAACTGGTTAGTTCTCAACCTTCGCAATATTCATTCCATTATGTTCTAATTAGCATATCCATGTT
Source organism: Nicotiana tabacum (assembly GCF_000715075.1). Classification (NCBI taxonomy): domain Eukaryota; kingdom Viridiplantae; phylum Streptophyta; class Magnoliopsida; order Solanales; family Solanaceae; genus Nicotiana; species Nicotiana tabacum. The sequence goes on from NC_134083.1 coordinate 36,370,342, forward strand.
TTTGAAATTGCATGACGTGATGTAACTTCTCGACTCTGTTTATGTGTGATTCTGTTACGATGTAAACCTTTCTATCATTGATTCATGCCTAAACTGTTAGTCCTAAAAAATGTATTTGTATTTAACTTAGGCAATTTGGACAGTTTGAAGCATGTTTAGCCTAATGTGTTGGTAATTGAGTGTTTGCCTTGGCTACATGGCCTCATTATGTTTTCCTGCCTTGTTCTGGATCTCTAAAGTGACTAATTTACACCCATGATATGACCTAATCTACATTGAAACCCTCACTCTAGCTGTAATTTTGCTCCTATGACTATGTTTGTCACTTAGTATGTTCTTACCCTGCAAATTATGTACCCCTAACAGCCAATTATCTTAGACTAGTCTTTCCTGACTTGTATCCCCTATAATATGTGATTCTATTTGCCTTGCTGATATAAGTTGTACTGCTTAATCTCTGTGTTTCACATAGTTTGATCCTTTATGTTTGAACTTGTTGATTTAGTGATAATTGTTTGTGTTGCTGGCCTAATGTCTCTTTGCTCATTAACTTTGTAATCCCGGAGGTTTAAGACTCCTTGCCTCTTACAAATATACCCTGCCCAATGTGTTATGTGACAACTTGCAACATCAACTAGTTTCTTGAACTCATGCACCCTCTGTGTTGATATGTCCATTATGTGATCACTTTGTAGTGTTTGACTCCAAAAAATGTAAATGCACTTTTCTAAACCTTGTTATTTTGCTACTATTTTCATTGGTTGTTTCCCTGTTCTGAGTCTCTAATTCTTAGCCGGCTGAAAGCCAAGGCCTCCTAAAACCTCTCCATTAACCTCCCTAGTGTGAGCACTGCTCGGGGTCTACTTTGAGACCCTTGTGAACTCTGACACGCTAGGGCCTAAGGTTCTTGGCCACTTTCTTCTTGACTGCTCAATTCTGTCCCTCACTATGCCTACTGAATAAGCTAATTGGCTTGTGTAAATGACTTTTTTCTGACTATGGCTGTTTGGTATCATCCAAGTTCTCTTGTGATTTCTGGGCTGTGTTGAAACCTGTATGGATACAAAACTGAAGGCCTGGTTGGGCTGGGTACACTTTGGGCCTATCTTAGGCTCACTACAGTTATTTGTATCATTTTGTTTTGTAATTTTATTTAGTATGGGGCCTGTAATAATTTTGTAATAACAATAGGGGTATTAGTAAAAACTGGAAAAAGGGGATTTATCTCAATACTTGCAGTGAAATAGGTAGAGATCCTGCCTATATGTGCTTTACTTTGCTCAAATGTGTTATTATGCTCAAATGTGTTCAGTTATTATGCGTTAGAAATCCTTCCTATAGGTTCTCTACTTTGCTCAAATGTATTCTGCTTTTACCTGTTAGAAACCATGCCTATAGGAAATTAAATGACCAATGTCTCAATGTGCATTACAACATACGCATTAGGCACTATAGGATTCTGTTAGTTTACATGCTACCTAATCTGCAATTTAAAAATCCTGCATATAGATCTTAATTATTGATTACAAAAATCATGCCTATAGGATCTAAAATCAGTCTTAATTATTGATTATAGAAATCATGCCTATAGGATCTAAAATCAGTCTTAATTATTGAAATCATGCCTATGGGATCTAAAATCCGCCTTAATTTTGACTATAAAAATTATGCCTGTAGGATCTAAAATCAGTCTTAATTATTGATTTTCTTGCTCGTTTCCTTTAAGTGCTAATGTTGAACTCTCAACACTATGTCATTGTCACTCTTAGAAAGCATGACTATAGGATCCAACTAAGCAATTCTGAATATTCTCTTGCAATTATCATTGCTAATTACTACATAAATCACCTAGATATCATGCCTATAGGTTTAACCTTTTTTTACCTATGATCAATAGGCAACTGCATAGTCACTTAGAAGTCATTCTAAAATGGCATCTTGCTCTGAAACTGCCCGCACGCTTGAATCCCAAGGTCACATAGAAACCATGTCTATAGGGCTTAATGGCTTTAACTTGTCTCAATTCTGAAACTGTCAAACGCCTAATTTGCTTGCGTGTATTTATTGTCTATGTGTGGGGGCTAACTTGAGCCTTTAATTGCCTTCACATGAAGTCCAACTTGTTTTGTATGTCACCTAGTTTTATCATTTTGAGCAACCTAAGTTAAGTCTAGAACCACCCAAAATAGAGGTCCAAACACCTCCTGGACCATAGGCAGCATGCATAAGGCACAGTTTAGAATCAACTAGCGCGCTTTAGGTAAAAACTTAAAGATAGTAATCAGGTAGCAGGAGATGATAGTCTGTGCCCGCTGAATAATACGAGTAACACCTCACCTCGAGGGAGTTACGAAGTATTATTTATATTGCATGGGCTGATCCTTTAGGCTAAAAAACTTAGGACCGCCCATCTTGTCTTAAAGTCAATTATTTGTGTTTATTTGTAGACTTTTTATAATAATTTACCAAACTTCTTGTCTTTCCCTCTTGTTTTTGACTAATTCATATAATTCGAGTTCGGCCGGGACCCACAGTTGTGGACCTCGAGGAATGCCTAACACCTTCTCCTCGAGTTAACTTGAGCCCTTACCCGATCTTTGGTGATGCAAACTGGTTAAACCAGAGTTATTTGCAAATAGGTGTCCTAACGCACCTCAAACCCATTAGGTGGCGACTCTCTATTTTAACACCCTTCCTTTAAAAGAGTTGTTACATGTCGAAACCCGATTTCGCGAGAAAGAAGGGGCGCGATAGTTAAGTCATCATAAAATAATTTGAAGGAGTAATTAATAAATATTCAAGCAATTTAAATACAGAAAAATCAAATTTAAAGCTCTAAAAATTAAAGGAAATTATAGAAAAATGATTTTATAGATTTGTAAACTCAATAATGATGTAAAAATGATGTTTTGAAAGTATATATATATATTTTTGAGAAACTATGAGGGCAAAATTGGGTATCAACAAACAATGGCCATCAATGCTGGATCAATCTTTGTCATCACAAATCATACCAATGACTGGCCCATTATTGTGAGCCGGTAATGGATTGTTGGTCACATTAGGGATCTCTTCGTCCCTTAGCACAATTCATTTTTCTTCGATCAGGTTTTCGACCACCCTTTTGAGGGCCCAACAATATTTTGTGTCATGGCCTTTCATTCCTGAATGGTATGTACACCTGGTACCGGCCCTGTATGGTGGAGACTCGGGATTTTGCCGATTGGGAGGCACAGGTTGCAATAAACCCAGTTGGATTAGTTTCTAAAGCGGACTGGAGTAAGATTCACCAATAGGGGTGAAATTATTTTTCCTAGGAGGCTCACGAGGACGTGGATTATATTAGTGTGCATTTTTTGGTGGTGGACGGGGATTATATGGAGCTTGGTGAGGATGGTTATTTCTTGGAGGTGGAGCTCTGTTTTGGTTGTAATGTTGTTGTGGCCGTGTGTAAGGTTGGGCATTCATCACCGCAGAGGGAGGCGGTGCCACGGCATATGCTGCATCTTGATGGGGGTAGTAGTGTTTTGGGGTTCTTGGTGGCATATAAGAATGGTCAAATGATCGGTAAGACCCTCTTGAATCCAAAGCCAACATGGCTCCCTCCTCCCTTTTTTTGCGATTAGCCAAACCCCCTTAACCGTTATGGATAGATTGGGAGGTAGCTTTAAAGGCAACTTGACTCAATATCCAGCCAGTTTTTAGACCGTTCTCTACCATCTCCCAAATCTTGATGGCCTCAGCAAATGGCTTGCCCATAGCGGACATCATATTCTGGAAGTAATCAGCCTCCTGGGCTTGCAGGAAGACTGTAACCAGTTCTGTTTCTTCCATGGGCAGTTTTACTCTGGCAGCCTGCTCGCACCATTTGATAGCATACTCGAGGAAACTTTTCGTGATTTTCTTTTTCAAATTAGATAGGGAGTTTCTATCTGGAGTTATGTCCACGTTGTACTGGAATTGTCTGACAAAATCTCGGGCCAAATCGTCCCATATGTGCCAGTGGGAGATTTCTTGATCCATGTACCATTCCGAGGCGATTCCTGTCAAGCTTTCTCTAAAGTAGGCCATTAACAACTCTTCTTTCCTACCAGCCCCTCTCAGCTGATTGCAGTATCTCTTTAAATGAGCAATTGGGTCTCCGTGAACCGGTAAGTAGATGAACATTTGGGAACATGCACAAATCCGAATAGGAAACACATTTTTGGCCACTCAGGCCTTGCATGTTTTTAAATCTCTGTCCAAGCTTCTCATCTTCCGAATGATTTCTTGCTGCTCGAGATTCCTATCTACTCTTTCTTGCTCAATCGGGGACTCATATTGTGGTTGTTGAGCGCACATGTCCAGAGTAACATGAGTCAGGTCAGGCTGAAATTACGGGCCTTGGAAGGTGAATGATGAAGGTTCAAAGCATGGCCTAGGCACAGTTGGTTGTGACATGGTGAAAACCAGTGGTGCGGAGAACAACGTTGATGGTGCTCTGGAGAACGGTGTCTGGGGGTGGACCATAGAAGGCATACCAGTGAAGTTGGATGATGAAGAAAGGTACCCAAATGAGACAAATGGGTTAGTCATAGGGATGTTGGTGGTTCCAACTATCCTTGGGACCAGCTCAGGGAAACCGGTAATTGCGCTTGGCGGTTCCCTATCATTGGATCAAGCGTCCCATATTTCCAACATGCGGAGACGCAATATCTTGTTTTCTTCGGCAGTTGTCGACTCTGGTTGTGAAATAACCAGCTCAAGGCTATCCTCAGTGTTAACAATGTAGAGAGTTCTTTCTGAAGCCATTGGAACCTTTCCTTTGGATCTTGTAAAATAAGGGTGAGAAGACAGATTACCGACAAAACCAACCACCTGAGCAAAACCTGGCTAAGTTTGCAGACACAACACCCTTGTCAGTTTTGAGACATTTAACAGATAGGGAATCGCACATTGGGGATGCAATGCACCTGAACAGTTAAATGCTTCTACAATATTTTTGCAACGACTGCGTGTTTCATCCCGGCTTTCACTATCTCTTTTTTACTCTGTTTTCTTTCATTTCCACTCTCTCTTTCTCTTTTGTTTTGTCATTCCTGGTTTTCTCTTTTGTATTTATCACACTTTTCTTCTTTTTCTTTCACTTATTGCCTCTCAATTTTCTCTTTTTTGTTAATTTTCACTTAGATTAACTATGACTATAATTGAATCCGATGGGGATTGTCTACGTATAATGATGCCGCATGAATCAGACCATTATGTAGTTTAGGGGAATAAATGCAAAATGAAAGTAAAGAAATTTTTTGGGGTTTTTCAAATATTTCATTAACAAAATCTTTTTGATTTTTTCATTACAAAGACTCGAAGACACTGATAACCGACTTAAAATAAAAACATACAGACTCGAAACAAAATAACAACAGACTCGAAATGGACGAAAGGACAAACAGACTTGATGCGAGGAAAAATTAAAATACAGACTCAAAGACTGAATAATCAAGAACACATATGGGCCTCAAATGTTATTCTGAGGGCCCGCGGGACATCAGCTGGTCTCGGTGGCCTGCGTGCAAGCTCTTCTTGAAGGAACTCTAGATCGGCCAGGACCTGGCGAGCGAAAGACAATACCGAAGAAAAGATATAGCTAGAGTCATATTTTCACATTCATGGCATTTCATTTCCGTGTAGTCGGCTATTTCCTTGATTCTGAGCTTGATAGCGCCTTTCTCCTGGAGCAATCGCCCGATCTGTTATTCCCGAACTTCCACTATTTCCATAGCCTCGTTGTTTTGGTCTTACAATTTCAACACACTCTCTTCCAATTGGTTAATCAGTGCGTAACAATGTTCTCTTTCTATCTTGAAATCCTTTACCTGCTGACCCATTTCATTTTCGAGAGTGGCTAACTCTTTCTTCAGAACCGTGACTTCTCTATCATAACTTTGCTTCACCTGGCGGGCTATCCTTGTTTGCTCTTCTACATCTTTCTCCACCCTCGCCCGAACTTTATCCAAATCTTTCTTGGCTTTTGTCAGGTTAGCCGCATGGTCATGTACTTTTTGCCTCAAGTTTCTTATGATTTTTTCATCCCTCTCACTTCTTACCGGCGTCTCGGCGGCTGTTTTCATTTCCTGAAGATGAGCTCGGAGGGCTTTGTTTTCCCGGGCTAACTTTTTATTTTCCCCCTCATCTTCAGTGGCTTGCAACCCACTTTCAAATTTGATAGTTCTAACTTGATGTTCTAGCTTGCTGATGGTGGTACGATATTCTTTCTCTTTGGCCAACCAGACCCACTGTTCTTGTGCCCCCGTCAGTGAATTGTTGGACATGGGGCCTTTTGGCGGGCTGTTTCGGTTCTTGATTGACTCGGGCTCTCTTGCCATACCATGCTGTGTAGTTAGACTCTACCTCACCAGATGATAAATCTCGCACCTGAGTCTGTGGCTCCAGAAACCTACATTCATGCCAAACCAGGTGAACCTTTTCTTCTGGAAATGCAGCCCTTGGGCATAGCTCAATAACCTGCGCACTCAGATCCTCATCATGAGGGACTGCTTGATACCTTCCCAACTGGCATAGAACCCGATGTGGAGCATATGGTTGAATACTCCGAAGACCCATCAATAAAAGAAATCACACGTCGGCAGACATGTAGATAACTTCGTTGACCGGGAGTCAACTGAAAGTCCACTCAATTTGCTTTGTGGTTAAAGGACCCAGATGTGTGAACCATGATTTAGTACCTTCAACTCATAGCCGTTTAGCCTGTTTTCGTATTCTTTGATGCAACTGAGTCCGGTTAATCATAGTTCATGTACCTCGGGAGATGACAGAGATGTTCCACCAGCCATATTTGCAAAAGCATATTACAACCCTCAAAGGAATTTGCACCATCTCGACAGGCAGTTAGAGCTCGATAGATCTTTGCGAGAATCATCGGCACAAGAGTGCCGTTGGTCTTCTTGACCAGAAAGTAAGCCGCTCCTGCAACTCCAACTATATGTGTCAGTCACTCCTTGGGCATATCAGAGTGCCTAGGAATGCGACTACGAAGGCTGAACCTCAGCGTGCTTCCCACTTGTTTTTCTTTCCCTGGTGACTCAAACCAGTATCTGGAGCCTCAAACCCGTGGGGGTCCCCGTACCGACTATACAAAAAGTGGAATGTGCAGAAACCTTCGACTAAATTCTCATTTGAACTTGCTGGTTAATGCCCAGAAAGTCCAAAAATTTATGAGGGGTCATAGTTCTGGTTGCTGTTGGATATTGATGCCTAAGACTCCCGTCAAAACCAGCGTAACCTGTTATCTCCTCCAGCGTAAGGGTCAATTCAAAATCTGAGAAGTGGAAAACATTATGTGCCAGCTCCCAGAATGGTATCAGTGCCTCAATTAGATCAACCCTGGGCTTAATCTTCAGAAGACCGGTGAGCCCACCTAATGCTTTAGTCACAGAACGCTTGCCGACCTCCCCTAGGTCATTCCACCACATGTGGAGTCTTACTGGAATCTCATCTACAACCCGAAAAGGTATATTCTCAATGGTGCTCATTCTGCACGTAAATTGAGGATAAATAATCAAAACCGACACATTTTCCAAAAATTCAGTTCAACAAACTCAGTAACAAAATAGGGGTTGTTTTTGCAAATACGACCCTTTAGCACTTGAAGAAAGTTTTTAGGGTTGTTTCTGCCAATTGATGTTGATTATAGGAAAAAGACTGACTTGGGTTTACATTGTGGCTATTCTTGCAAAAACAGCCTTCCGGCGTCCCAAGAGAACGTTTTAAGGCTATTTTAAAAAAACGGCTGCTGGTGAGGACCATGTTTTCAAAAAGGTTCTTATTTTGGTCAATTTTGCAAAAATGAGGCCGGACGTGATAGGGGTTGCCTACGTATCTCACATCTGGTGAGAATTAGACCCGCGTAGTTCGGTAAGTGTTGACACAACAGAAAAAACATGGCTTTTTAAAAACATTTGGCTTATTTTGAAATGACTTTTCTTTTTCCTTTTTTTCAAATTTTCGGCAAAGTTTCGGGATTTTTCAAATACCTGAATTTTTTAGAACCGGGTAAATTTTCTCTCTCCTACATCAATCTTAGTATTTTTCTTGATTTTCTTTCCCTATTCTAGAAGTCGGTCAACATGCAAGCCGAAACAAACAAATGCATAAGTAGCACGTAAAAATGCATCAAGATGGTCTTTTAATTTGGGTGCACCTGTCCTACACGGACCCAACCCTTGTGATGAGTCCGCAAAGTCAAATGCACGTGATGCAAACAAACGTTCCTACTAGAGATTTGGCATGAGGCTATGTTATTTTAGGTTTAAATCCTATGTGTTTTGTTCTAGACTTGGCTTACCCGAGCGGACAACTCGAGCGGGGGGAGGGGGGGCAGCGTACCGGGAATACAGAAGCTTCACCGGCTTTGCAACTTGTTCGATTCTCGTTCTAAAATTTGGGGTATGACTCTAACAGAAAATAAGCCACGCGAAGCGCATGCTTCTCAGAAGATTTTGAAGACTTAGAGAGAAGAAGGGTGTCGTAACAGATTTATATACAGTTCATACAATATTAAAGCGGTAAAAAGCGACATATAGCACATTAGGCTCAAACAAGTAATATCAGACAATCACAAGAAAGCCAAGCATAACAGTTATTCTAAGCTCGAATTCTGAACCCTGAACCAGAGATTCTGGGTTCTTAGTCCCCAGCAGAGTCGCCAGAGCTGTCACACCTCCTTTTTTCGAAGAATAGAGAGTTTCTCCAATTAAAGTGACATTGTTAGAAATGGGATTATTTATTTAATTCAGAATCGCCACTTGGGATAATTATTATAGTGTCCCAAGTCACCGGTTTATTTTAAAATTCCAAATCGAGAAAATTGACTCTATTTATGGTCCGCGAACACAGAAGACCGGGTAAGGAATTCTGTTAACCCGGGAGAAGGTGTGAGGAACTCCCGAGTTTCGTGGTTTTAGCACGGTCGCTTAACAAATAATACTTGGCTTAATTGTCTGATTTATTACACATCTAAAAGCCTATTGTGCATTTTATCTTTTACCGCTTTTAATTAAATTGTAATCGCTTTTTAGTATTTATGGGGTTATTTCTCGAATAAGTTACGATGTCGTACAATTGTTGTTTTGGTACACATTGCAAACCGCACCACGTGAAATACACCAGCGATTTATAACATGTTTATTATTATTATTATTATTATTATTATTATTATTATTTTTTGAAGTTATAGTCGAGTCGCATGAAATGCACACCTGAATTTGGAATTATGTATCACGACTATGCCACGGGAACCGTACCCATAGTCGCGATGATTTATTTACGCGCCTAAAGAAAACTATGATATTTATGAATCATTTTCCTAAACTACCTTTAAGATTTGTTGTAAGGTTTCAGCGTATGGAAACGTTGAGGCATGGAAGATGTAATCCAATTACTTAAACCTTTGTTAGATTGATGTACGACTACATCATTATGGGCTCGAACCTATGTGACTCTAAATATTAAAACTAAGCCAATACAGAAAAGGGGTCTATATTTGGAATCAATCTAAATTTACCAAGTCATTAAGGCCCCTTTTGGCATGAATAAACGGGCTTCACATTGAAGCCCAAAGCATCATTTGAGCTTTTAGTACCAAGGTCATGACTCCCATTTTTGTTCTATCCTTTTGCTGGGCCAACCTTTTAGGCCAAACAACCTTGATTTGCTTACAGCAGAAATTATGAAATTAAATTAACATGATAGAATTGCATATGAAATCAACATACAGGGTCGTGATTGTTCTTCAATACACACACAAATTTGCAACCAATTAATCTTATCTTATATTTATAGCCTATGTGACGAATTGATGAACAACAGTTTTCATAACTAAATACCTTCTGAAATCTGAATTAAGTTAAATATAGTGTTTAAAGTCATAGCCACATTCCAATTCCAATTTTACACAATTAATGACTTCTGAAAGAACTATATGATCAACTCATCTTCTAAGTGCAGTTTTTTCTATCCAAGAGAAACCAGATTCAACATGAAAGTTTCTAATCTTCATTTTTGGCCTATGGTTTTTCAACTAATGAAATTATAACACTTAGAGAGATAACCTTAACACAAAAATTTAAGCCAACAAACGTCATACATGACTCATTTCCATTGAAAAGTGTTCGAGTACAATCAAGAGTTTCATGTGTCTAAACCCTCTGCTAGTTGAAGCTCAACTACCAAATTTAGCAAAAACAACAACACCCAAACTACACTTTTCAGAACTTCAACACCACTCGAACTCCCAGAACGTGAAACAGGAGAAACATACATTGGACTAGGTTTGAAATCGTTGAATGAGTGTGACCAACTAGTGATCAAAGTGACCAATTCAAGAACATGTACCTTATTACATTAATAGGCATCAACTAATCAAACTACTACATGAACACTGATTTTTTACAATTACTTATGTTCCAAAGTGAGGCTAAGTAAAATGTGCAACATACATCAGTAAAGCAGACATCAACACCTAAAGGAATCATAGACATCCATAAATATTAGACAAATTGAACACATGAGGGAGCACCAAAACAGTAGATATTCTTTCCTCCCGGCAGAAATCATTACCTCATTCTGGACTGAAAATCGATATTTACTCTTTAATGTGCCTCATATAAATCTGAAAGCACTGATCCCAGGTCCAATGATCTCGTCTCACCCAGTACAAGCTGCTCAGGCAATAAGCCACCTCAGACACTGCCAAAAGTCTCATATGATGCCACAACAAACTCAAATGTGATACATAAGGAAACGAACTCTGGAAAGATCTACTCAACCCATGTAACTAATTTAAACAACCGAAAAGATGTTATGAACCTTCCTCAGGAAATGAGAAGAAAAACACATAATAATCGATATGGGAAATTGTACTCAATATCACACTGTTGCAGCGTGTAATTCGATCCACACATGATACTGTTGCGGCGTGCAACCCGATCCAACCATGATACCCGTGGCAGCGTGCCACCCGATCCAATCAACATATCTGTGGCGGTGTGCCACCCGATCCAACCATATACCCGTGGAGGCGTGCCACCCGATCCACACATAATAATCTAAAGAAAACACACATCGAGCCGTAACGCTTATACTCAAGAAGTGCCTAAATATCAATCATAAGCACGCCAAGTGCATAATACAAATCCCGCGGAGATGGGTAGCGTCACGTGCTATAAAACTCAAGCACAACTAAGGTGTGATATATGATCTGCATCTCAAGAGCCATCTTGCTCACATAACACCACAAACTATACCGGATCTCAATATGAGTGCGAATAATCAAATCGCCTCATAACCCACATGGCACAATAGAGACTACACGGAAGGGCCGACAACAGAAATATCATCCAAGGCCCGAAGACCCCTCCGAAAATAATGCTATGCTGGAATGAACACATCCGACCTGATATAGGGCCCACATTCACGTTTAGATCCATCCACGGACCTCAAACCGATTCTGATCATACCATGCTTGGCTAAATAGCCCCTCAAGGACCCACAATGACCTATTCACGACACATAAGAATAGCCATCAAATCCGAAATGAACTCACATAGTCCACATCCCAAGGAAAAGAATGCCTATCAGGCATATACTCTCGCACTTGCGATATTACCATGACCTCTATATTGGGTCACAATCTTTAATAATCAAGTGAATGACATGTCAAACTTATACAAATCCCCCCAGTTGGGCATTCTCCTACGACCATTCCGCTCAGGTAGAAAGTCTGCACATCCATACCACCGGCCATACTAATGTCGTAAAGCGAATCGGGAATCCACAAATCAGTACACCAAGCCTCTTACACAGGACACCGATCTCAGGTGACCCTGAAGACAATATCAGCTCACTCTAAACATCTGAATTCTTCCCTGCTCATTCGACCTCTTGACATTCTTGTCGACATCAAATGCAACCTTGACTCTGAACCTCCAATTCCCATGCCGCTCACTACACCTAACATACCAATACGCAAGAGTACAAGAATTTCATCATAACTCCCGAACCACCAACAGTGTACACACTTCATCATATAGAAACCTTTCACTTAACTCATTTCAGGAGAACCATTGCCACACCTGACTAAATTTCCATAACCGTAAAAAATACAAACCTCGAGTAGTGGTCTAAACCACCATAATTTCTTCCGGGATCCATATACGCATAACAGGCCATAATACTCGAATGCCTCCAAATAAAATCAATTACGGTGGCCGTAAAATCTCGCACGTACCGCCACAAATCACATGTATAACTCAACACGCTAAATAAACTGATCATTGCCACCATCATGCCAATTCAACCATTGCTAACCGATCCGACTTCCTTTAATTTACTCCGTACTTGCCTTAGGAACAATAATAGCTCTATTTAAAACATAACAAAACCAAATCCGCACACATCCGAAGTGACCTTATTTCACGAGACCATGCTGTCTCATAACCCATGAACCATCACATACTTTCCTTGTGCGCATATTAGTATCTTCAACAGGTACACACATTCTGATAATTCTTCCATGAATTTGAAGTTATTTTCTCCCGTTCCTATGATCCTGCACCGCATACTGTAGACAACATAGAACATTCCAAGTCCCCTTTTTCATAATCCACTGCCAAAACTCGATACTTAACCATACCACAGACTTGAAATCGTTAGGCATCGCACCTTAAATTTTGAACATACTAGGACTATTGTTGAGAGTCACCCACTCTGACTTATCCCCGAATATAATCAAACTCCAAGACCCTGCTAGCACATGAACTCCCTCTCAAAGAAGCAACTGGCTGAATTCCTCTCCTTATACATCACATCCACACGAAGCATAGACTCTGAGTCTTCCCAAAACCTGAACATGAACCGATAAGGCCAAAATAGCACACATTCCTCAAATCCCTTGCTCAAATTACCAATGATGTTTTCTTTCCTTAGTCATAATAACCCACCAATACACCGATAACCAGAAATCGCACAAGTTGACAACTACGCAATCCAATCATAGATGGTGGGGCTCTCCCACATAGCTTGAAGCTACAATTACATAACCCTGGGACTTGTCGAGGTTCCTTATTCCCCATTGACATCAGCTAAAAGTCCAACAACGCATTCCAAAGTCGAAGTCATGTTGCATCCAAATAAAATCCATGGTCCTAGTCACTGCCCATCACGATTCCCAAATTGCTCTAAGCTTCCCTCCAGGTGTGTGGCTATCCTACCACATAACCCATATTCTACTCTGCCACTCTCCCACTTTGGTCAAACCCTCTCCTTTAAGCAACTCCTCGACTTCTACTTTTCACACTTGACCTCATAACAATTCAACCACCGCAAGACACCTCCCACATGTCCTTCCTCGTCCTTCACTGCCCAATTGTTGCTCCAAAACCGAATCCATCTCTGTAATATACGAACACATGAGTCGCCACCAACTCTAAACCTCTTAGAAGATCATTTTTCTCGACCCATCAATACTAGAAGTACCAATTCGATTCTGAAATCGCTACACTCTGTTATCTATGACAACCGCATCTCAGGTAACATTTCACAACACCCTGCCTCGAAGGCAAATTGAAGAAGACCATAACATCGGCGAACCTTAACGCGTTCAACAAGGACGATGACACCACATCACAATTGAGAACTCTACCGTGCTCGAAAATACCAAGTTCTGTTATTCCATCAACCCAAATCTAAACATTCCTAGTCCGATTGCCTTTCCTCCGCCGGAAATAAAATGCTGAACTTCTGAATCATAGACTGAGAAAGACCTCATTTCAAGTCATTCACGGCCTCGACGCATAGACAGGCATCCTACCATTACACAAACACGGTGCGATAACAATGCACGAATCGTCATAACATTCAATGCCAAATCTCAAAACCATAGGAAATATTGATGCTGAGCTGAAATGACAGGACGACCTTCCGCAAGGCGATGGTAATAGCCCAATCAAATACGCAGGCAGAAATATCCTGCACCACCTCTGTAGTACCATGAAAATTTCTCGATTCCCAATCTATAACAAGCACTTCACATCGCATAAGATTGAATAGGAAAGAAATAAAGGTACAAGCCTCAAAAGAATCAATTCGCACGATAAAGAATCAAGAAGGGAAGTGCTCCTAATAGCCTTATAGCCTCTCGAAGATAAGTACAGACATCTCCGTACCGATCCACAAGACTCTACTAGACTCGTCCATGACTCGTGAGACCTAAGTGAACCTACTGCTCTGATACCATGTAGTCACGACCCAAAATCTATTAAAGGTCGTGATGGCATTGGACATCGCTGTCAGGCAAGCCAAAAATAAATAATTAATTTGGTTCTCATTTTAATATATTTGAAGTCATATTTCCGTCGATTAAATAGTAAAAGATGGAATTTTACAGAGTAAACAATAATATTTTTAACAATTTTAGTACAGGACAAACCATAATCACCCCAAAACCCGGTGTCACAAGTGCATGAGCATCAATTAGGAATGTAAAATAAAATACAACATATGTCCGAAATATAAATTTGGACATGAGAAATATAAATACTCTAAAGGAGACTCTGCCGGCTGCGGGTCGTAATATGGAATGCAACTCACATAAGTCCCCGCATGCATACACTCCTCTGCTCTCACAAGGCCACTAGTCACATATGTACCTGCACAAAAATGTACAGCAAGTGTAGTATGAGTACGTAAATCCACGTGTACCCAGTAAGTATCTAGCCTAACCCCGGAGAAGAAGTGACGAGGGGTCGACATCGACACTCACTAGTGGTCCAATAATATCAAGTACAGTAAGGAGGTGATCAAATATGAGGCAAAGTAAATAAATGAAATAAACAAGTGTAAATATGTGGTACAATTATCCTCCTTACAATAAACTCAAGCTCTTAATTAGCAAATTCCTCCTCAACCGGAGCATATATATGTCTATACTGGATCTCACCAAGCAGATTGTTATAATTCGAATCCGGGGGAAATTTACATATACCCTAGCTTCTTCCAAATATTACGCATGATTCCATGAGGATATGATATAGGAAATGCCGAGGCGTACGACCGATCCAACATAAATATTTAAATTGTGCACTGCCGAGGGTCGAACGACACGAACCATAGATGCATCTATTAAACTGCCGAGGCGAATGGCCCTCTCCAATAAGAGTGTGGTACATAAATCCTTCCGAGGCGAACGGTCCGATCACATAAGAGTGAAATACATAATCCCGCCGAGGAGAACGACCCGATCCCATAAGAGTGAAATATATAATCTTGCCGAGGCGAACGGCCCGATCCCATAAGAGTGAAATACATAATCTTGCCGAGGCGAACGGCCGATCCCATTAGAATAAGAAGCTTTGACGGGTCCTTGAACCCACTCACGAATAAACGTGTGAGTTGTAATTTCTTTAGCAAAAACCTTTCAATGAAGTATATATATCACGGAAACATGCCGTAAGAGGAGTAAAGTTATTCGGTCACTAATCATGAACTCGTGAAGTCGCTACAATAGCAAGTCTAATTTCAATTAGAAATGCAAAATAGAGGAATTTAATAGGCGAGAAAATGCTCAAATAGTGCAGCTGCATCATGATGTGAACCTAAGCCTACCCCAACTATAACATGAATGTAGCTACGTACAGGCTCTCATCACCTCGCGCGTACGTAGCCCCCACAACAAGTAGCACACATCAACAAGTAGCACCTACGGTCCAATAGCCGCTCCAGTGGCTCCGCACCTACGAAAATTCCATCGTAGGTGCGGCTCCAGCTCGGCCCAATAGTCCCCGCATCTGCTCATCATGTAGCGCATTTGTGCGTCCGCTTCTGCGCCCAACCTAGCTCACATGCGCCTGCGCTTCTGCGCACAGATGTGCTGCTTCTGCGGTCCTCAGTAGTCTTGGCCCCTCTACTTCTGCACTTGGCTTGCTGCTTTTACGGTGTCGTACCTGCGGCCCTTTTTCCGCAGGTGTAATTACACCAGAACTCAGGCCCTTCAGCAACACAATAAAACTCCCAGTTGTTCCGTTGACCATCTAAAATCACCCCGAGGCCATCGAGACCTCAACCAAATATACCAACACATCCCAAAGCACATTACAAACTTAGTCGAGCCTTCAAATCACGCCAAATAATATCAAATTTATGAATCGTACCCCAATTCGAGCTTAATGAACATTAGAACTTCAAACTTCTACCTTCGATGATGAAACCTATCAAATCATGTCCGATTGACCTCAAATTTTGCACACAAGTCATAATTGATATTACGGACCTACTCCAACTTCCGTAATCAGAATCCGACCCCGATATCAAAAAGTCGACTCCCGGTCAAACTTTCCAAAAACCTTCAAATTTTCAACTTCCGCCAAATGACCCCGAAATGACCTACGGACCTCCAAATCCACATCCGGACGTGCTCCTAAGACCAGAATCACCATACGATGCTATTCCCAGACTCAAAATCCAAAACAAATATTGATAACATTGAAATGCACTCCAATCCAAATTTATGAAATCCTTCCAAAATGCCAACTTCCACAATAGGCGCTGAAACGTTCCCGGGTCATCTAAAACCCGATTTGGACATACGCTCAAGTCCAAAATCATCATAAAAACCTGTTGGAACCTTCAAATCCCGATTCCGAGGTCGTTTACTCAAAAATCACACTTTAGTCAATTTCTCCAACTTAAGGTTTCCGAAATTAGAATTTTCTATCAAAATCAACTCCGAACTTTCCGAAATTAAATTCCAACCACGCGTACAAGTCATAATACCTGAAGTGAAGCTGCTCAGGGCCTCAAACCGCTGAATGACATGCTAGAGCTCAAAACAATTAGTCGGGTCGTTATAGCCACATTACAAACCCTACCCATTTGGTTGAATTGACCATCTATTTGAACCTTATACCTCTCGCGAGTACTTAAATTTATTATGAACTTTGTAAAAGTTGAAGTGTGGGGTGGTTGGTTTTGATTTTGAGTGGAACTATTGAAATAAGGAGAAAGGTGCAATGTTTTGAAAAAGTAAGAGCCACTTGAATTGAAAAAGAAAGAAAAAATAAGTGTATGATTGTGAAAAATGTTCCTTGATAGTGGTAACTTGATGTAATTGTGCTTAAAGAAGTAGGGAGTTAATGTATGTTGATGTGAATGTGGAGTTATGCTTTGACATAAGTATGGGGTTTTGAATGGTTAATTGTATGTACTATAGTGCTTAGGGAGGTGTAGTCACTCTTATATCTAAATGTATCCTACCCATTCCGTAGCCTACATTATAACCAATTTAAGTCCTGCTTGATCCTTGACTGAATGAGCTCAACTAGTATAGTAGTACACTACGAGCAAGCCTATGGTACGTCGTTTGTGGTATATGAGTGTTACTTATGAGAGTGAGTGAATTCTTTCTGTCTTGAGTTACTGATTGTTCTTAAATTTCATTGGGTGTGGAACTACTCTCTATTGT
Source organism: Nicotiana tabacum (assembly GCF_000715075.1). NCBI lineage: Eukaryota > Viridiplantae > Streptophyta > Magnoliopsida > Solanales > Solanaceae > Nicotiana > Nicotiana tabacum. The sequence continues at coordinate 36,387,857 of NC_134083.1, forward strand.
TGTGTGATGGCACTTGATTCATGAAGGAAAGGTAATATCATTGACCTCTGTGTTAGAGTAAGTGAGCGGGTTGTGAAAAATGCGTGGTGCTTTTGAGTCACATTTTGAGGCTAGGATGTTATGGTATTGTACTTAATCTGTTTTAAATATTCTTGGTGTGATGAGTTATGAGAGTTGTTGAAAAAGGTCGTGTCTATGCGAAGTGTAGTTTCATTGCTCGAGGACGAGCAATGGTTTAAGTGTGGGGTCTTGATGGTAGGCTATAATATCGTGTTTTAGTTACTTATTGCACTCTAATTCACTGCACTTTATTCATGTTTGAGCTTTAATTGATAGTGTTTTGCACTTATTGTGTGTTTTATGCCATGTAGGAGTGATTCCGAGCTTTGTAGATGTTGTGGAGCTAATCCGAGCTATTTTGGAGCTTTGAAGTCTGAGTAAAAACCCAAGGGATTAAGACGGGATCGTGTACGGGGGTCGAGGACCAAGTTTAGACATCAAAAATCGAAGTTTGATCCGTACTCGGAGAAATCCCCACTGCCGCGGCGCGTGGGGCGCCGCAGGTGTGCAATTTCTTGTTGTCTGTCAGAACTTAGCTCTCTGGATTTTCCCACTAATTCCCCACATGGCATGTCGCCCCATGCGGCGTACCTATGCAATGTTTACAGAGTTATTTTCATTTCAGCTAGGAGAAGGTGGTTTCGTCTAGGACCGATCCTACTTGGTATAAATACATGGAAAAATATTATTTTCTTGACTTTTGACACATATTAGACCTAAGGAGGCTAAGGCCTCATTTGTTTGCACTTAATGGAGGTCTGAATCTTAATCATTCAGATCTAGCCCATTAAGTTCATTTGTTTTTTAAATCTAACCCTAATTATTCAGATCCAGCCCATTAAGTCCATTTGTTTTTTCTCTTTTAAAAGCTCTTAATAGGTCTGAAAGGATCTTATTCAGTCAGATACAAAACAGAGCCCTACTAGCATTCAGACTCTTTGGAAAAAAATTATACGACTTTATTTCCACAAAGATTCGCTCAACGATAAGGCTTTATTTTAGCAAAGTTTCACGCTTCGCTTCTTTATCTTCTGTGCATAAGTATCACGCCTCTCTCCACTTTCCATCTATCATCGCCTGCTCAAACTTGTTTTCTCTTGAACATGTAAGATTCTAAAACCTCTAGAAAGTATTTTATTATTATATTTTGAAATTTGCAATATGCTTGCCTATTATTTTGTGAAAATATACTTGTATGAGTTTCAAGATTTCAATTCGTATTCTCTAATAGTTAATTCTATAGTGAAAAATTAAGGAAAGCGTTGTTGCAAAACTTTTCAAAAGTTGCAGTAGCTTTCCGTTTTAAATTACAAGTAACAAATTCAGGTTGAGTGTACTGCAAAAAAATACAAGCTGTTATTTCCTCATATCGAGACTCTAGAAAAGGCATGTTGTTCTTCTACACAAGTAGGAGTACACAACTAGTCCATACTTGTCAATGACTGATTCAAACTGAGTAAGTACAAAATGTAGACATACCTAAATGCAGAAAATCAGCAATTAAAGGACCAAATAAAGGTCGGAAATCCAGGGACTGGAGCTCAGTAGTGATGAACTAGAAGAAACAACCCCAAATCTCAGCTAAATGCAGAAAATCAGCTAGACAAAACCAAACCAAAGTCTGAAACCAGGAGATGGATCTCAGCAACTTAGGAACAACAGAATCAGCAGCCACTTGAAATCCCAGCAGAATTGAAACAAAACCAGTAGAAAAATAGAAGTAAAAGCAACTTTGAATTCTTTCTTTTTTGTTTTTTTTTTGTTTTCTGTATCTAATTTGAAACTCAAGAAAAGAAAAATCAGTGTGAAATGAAGAAAGGAATGTGTCCTTTTTCTGCAGAGAATGAGTATGTTATATAGAGTGTAGGGGGTGTCCTATATGAGGGAAAGGGGGAGAGAATATAGAAGAATACGTCAGCTGAAATTCAGGGAAGAAGGCATATGTTATTAACAGAAATGGACAGCTGTCCAATTCCAAAGATTCATTCCTATTTTCACACCCCTAAAATTACCCCAATTTTAACCTAATTTCTATATCTTTTGCATTTTAATCCCTTATCTAGAAGCTTCCTACATAACTATCTGAGAATCCCTAAGTTTTCATATTCTCTTAGCCCCCATCAATTTTTAGTTATTACTATTTATTCCTAAAAGCAGACTAACATTTAGATCCTAATTAAAAGAGGCAGATGTTATCAAAACTAATTAGGAAAAGACCATTAATTAGGACAGAATATTTAGCAATTAATTAATTTCTAAGAAAATAAAATATAACGACTCGGCTGGTCGTTTTGAGAGTTGTAGTCCCGTTCCCCCATTTACTATTCATTTTGTACTTTAATGTTGTTATGTGACTTGTCGGGGTAGTCGGTTCAGGTCCGGTGAGATCTCAGAATGAAATGAGACACTTAGTCTCAAGGTTAAAAGCTTAAGTAGAAATTATTGACCGGATATTGATCTTTGAGTAAACAACTCCGGAACAGAGTTTTGATGATATCGTTAGCTCCGTTAGGTGATTTTGGACTTAGGAGCATGTCTGGATTGTGATTTAGAGGTCCATAGTGGAATTAGGCTTGAAATGGTGAAAGTTGGAATTTTAGGAAAGCTCGATCGGGAGTGGACTTTTTGATATCGAGATCGGATTACAATTCCGGAAATTGGAGTAGGTCTGTAATGTCAAATGTGACTTGTGTGCAAACTTGGGGGTCAATCGGACGTATTTCAATAGGTTTCGGCATCGTTTGTAGAAATTGGAAGTTCAAAATTCATTAGGCTTGAATGTATGTGCAATTCGTGTTTTTGATGTTGTTCGAAGTGATTTGAGGGCTCGACTAAGTTCTTATCGTATTTTAGGACTCGTTTGTATGTTTGGTTGAGGTCCCGGGGGCCTCGGGTTAATTTCGGATGGTTATCAGATCGATTTGAAGTTTGAGGGACTACTGAAACTCACCAGCTTCTGGTGTAATCGCACCTGCGGAATGGGGATCACACGTGCATACTCACAGAAGAGAGAAGGGAGCTGCAGAAGCGGCCAGGGAGGAAGTGATCAGAGGTCGCAGGTGCGAGGTTATTTCCTCAACTGTATAGTCGCAGATACAGTGTTAGGGCGTAGAAACGGAGGGCTCACAGGTGCGATGGGGAATTTCGCACTTGCGGTTGCCCAGATGCGAGGCGAGGACCGCAGAAGCGGAGGCCCAGCTCCAATGGTTCACCACAGAAGTGGAATTTTGGTCACTTCTGCCATACCACAGATGCGGTTGAGTGTCCGCAGAAGCGAAAAAGATGGACATAAAGTTAAATACAAGGGTTCGCAATTTTGACTTCATTTCAAGCATGGTTTAGGTGATGTTTGAGAGGGTTTTCTAGAGGATTCTTGAGGTAAGTCCCTTGTGCTCATTTTTTATCAATAATATTGCTTCCCCATTTATTTTCCCACCTAGTTGGTGTGCATTTAAGGTGTAAATTGTTAGTTTGAGGCTAGGGATTTGGAGAGTTTGATTTGGGGATTTGGGTGACGATTGGGTGTCGGGATTTTGATAAATTTGGTATGGTTAGACTCATGGTTGAGTGGGCTTTCGGGTTTTGTGGATTTTATCAAATTTTGAGACGTGGGCCGGCTTTTGAGCCAATTTTTGATTTTGAATAGTATCTTAGCATTTTCTTATGGGGTTGATTCCTTTAGCCCGTATTGATTATGTTGCATTGTTTATGGCTAAATTCAAGACTTTCGTAGGCCGTTTCACGACGCAAGGGTGTATTGGAGTAGAGATTTTCTCGTATTAAGGTAAGTAACAGTTCTAAATATGGTTTTGAGGGTACGAAACCCCATATTACGTGTCATGTATTTGGTTATAAGGTGACGCACATGCTAGGTGACGGGCGTGTGGGCGTGCACCGTAGGAATTGTGACTTGGTCAAATTCCATGGAATTGTGTGGTTGAATAATCTGTTGTTATCTGTACATTTTCCATGTATTAGAGAAATTGAACCACAAATCATGTTTTGACTATGTGTTGGCACTGTTGGGACCCACAGAGGTCGTGTACATATTGCATTATCTGCTAAATTATTGTTTTGTACTCGGTCACAGTTTTACTTCTATATTATATCTCAGTCTCTGTTGTTCCTTGTTGATACATTATATCATTTCTGTTGGGGATGACTTTCATGACTACTGAGATCCCGAGAGACTGGAGAGATTTACAACTGAGTGAGGCCGAGGGCCTAATGGAGAGATAGTAATACTGTAGCACGTGAGTTGTCCGTACAGCACGTGAGTTGTCCGTGTGGATATAGATATTATACTGTAGCACGTGTGTTATTAGTGCAGCACGTGAGTTGTCCGTGCGGATTATAGCGCTTGGGCTGAAAGAGCCGCTCCAGAGTCTGCAGACCCCCAGTGAGCGCAGGTACCTACTGAGTGCGAGTGCTGAGTGAATAGGAGGACTGAGTGACTGTGGCCCTAAGAGGATGCATTTGATTTCATTATTGTTGCACTTAACTACCATTTATCATTTTCTTGAAATTTCTGAAAGATATTACACTCTCATTCACTTAAACTTGTCATGGAATAACTGTTGACCTAATTTATCGAACTTGAGAGCATGCCTACTTTCCTATGTTGAAATCACTATAATTGAACTATAACTAAGAAGCTCCTCACTACTTTCAATTCTTTATTTAGTCTTGTTACTTACTGAGTTAGTTGTACTGACGCTACATCCTGTGTGGAGACCCAAGTGCATCCGGTCACAGCGGTTTATGAGTTGTGGAGTTCGGATTCTCGGAGACTATCGAGGTAGCTGCTTGGCGTTTCGCAGACCTTATTTGTTCTCTCCTATATTTCCACTTATTTTGTTTAGTTTGAGATTATCATAGACAGTATTTTCCGGACTTGTGATGTATAGATGCTCATGTACTCAGTGACGCCCCGATGTTGGAAATTTCCACGTTGTATTTTGGGTTCCTATCCCGTTTATGAAATCTTTTATTGTTTAAACTGCATAATTCGATTTATGTTAAAAGTGTTGGAAATATTTTTAAATGTCGGCTTGCCTAGTACCACGATAGGCGCCATCACGACAGCTTAGGATTTTGGGTCGTGACAAGTTGGTATCAGAGCCTATGTTATATAGGTCTCATGAGTCATGAGCAGGTTTAGTAGAGTCTTGCGGATCAGTACGGAGATGTCTGTACTTATCTTCGAGAGGATGCCGAACCCTTAGGAAATTTCACATTCTTATATTCTTGTCGTACGGATTTGTTGGTTCCGGTAACTAAACTTTTATATTCTAATCTCTCATAGATGGTGAGGACATGTGCTACCGGACATGATGGATAGCCACCAGTACCACCAGCCAGGGCCATGAGAGGCCGAGGTCGCGGTAGGGGCAGAGGTGCAGCTCAAGAGCAGCACCTGCAGATCCACCAGTTTCTCCAGCTCAGGAGGAGGTTCCAGGTATAGTTGCGCTAGTGGGGCCAGCTCAGACACCAGTTGTGCCCATTGTGATTCCAGGCCTTCAGGAGGCGTTGGCCCAGATATTAACAGTTTGCACTGGTCTTGCTCAGGTGGTTTTGGCTCAAACCGCACCAGCCACTTCTCAGGTTGGGGAGGTACTCATACCCCCGCTGCCCGTACTCCAGAGCAAGCGATCCAGGGACTTCAGACACCAGAGGTACTACCCGCCCAGCAGGTTGCAACAGCTCAGGCCCCGGTGGTCCCAGTTATGGCTGATGATGAGCAGAGGAGACTTGAGAGATTTGGTAGGCTTCGGCCTCCATCATTTAGCGGTGCTGAGTCGTGGGGTCTCGTTCACTACTTTTTAGCTTTTTGGGGCTACCTTCAGATGGTGGGAGGCTTATGAGAGGCGCATGCCGGTCAGTGCAGCACCACTTACATGGCAGGAGTTCTCTGTTATACTTTTAGAGAAGTTCGTGCCGCAGTCTCGCAGGGAGGATTTGTGCAGATAATTTGAGCAGCTTCGGCAGGATAGAATATCTGTGACCCAGTACAAGATAAGGTTTTCTGAGTTAGCTCGCCACATAGTATGCTTAGTTCCCATTGATAGGGAGAGGATCATGAGGTTCATTGATGGCCTCACGTATCACCTTCAGTTGCTTATAACTAAAGAGAGGGTATCTGGTGCCACTTTTGATGAGATGGTTGACATTGCTCGGCACATAGAGATGGTTCGTAGCCAGGAGCGCGGTGAGAGGGAGGCCAAGAGGCCTCGAGGTTTGGGCAGTTTCAGTGGTGTACCTTCTGGGGGGGAGTCCTACCACAGCAAGGGTCGTCCTTATAGGCCCGCTCAGATGACTCGACCAGCTCATCGTGGCACATCAGCTAGCCACGGTTCTTATATTACTTACTCAGGCTAGTCTTCATTCAGTGCACTACCAGCACAGAGTTATTACCATGCCTCATCTGCTCAGATTTCTATAGATAGTTCCTCGAGTTATCAGGAGCAGCAGTTCCATCAGAGGAGGGGTTGTTTCGGGTACGGAGACTTTGGTCATATCAAGAGAGATTTCCCTAGGTTGTTGAGTGGGGCTCCACAGCAGAGTTCTCGGGCAACGACACCAGCACCAACAGTTACACCACCCACTCGGCGAGCTCGGAGTGGGGGCCAGGTAGCTAGAGCTCGCCCTAGAGATGGAGTCCGATCGGGGGGCTGTCAGGCCCAATTCTATGCTATCCCTGCCAGACTAGATATTGTTGCCTCCGATGGAGTGATCACAGGTATTGTCTCAATATGCCACAGGGATGCCTCTGCATTATTTGACCCTGGTTCCACTTATTCGTATGTATCATCGTATTTTGCTCATTATCTGGATATGCCCCATGAGTCCTTAGTTTTATCTGTTCGTGTATCTATGCCAGTGGGGGATACTATTATTTTGGACCGTATATATCGGTACTGTGCAGTGACTATTGGGGGATTGGAGACTAGAGCTGATCTCTTATTGCTTAGTATGGTGGACTTCGATGTGATCTTGGGTATGGATTGGCTATCTCCATGTCATGTTGTTCTGGATTGTCATGCTAAGACCATGACATTGGCGATGCCGAGGTTGCCAAGGATCGAGTGGAGAGGTTTTCTAGACTATGTTCCCAGCAGAGTGATTTCATATTTGAAGGCCCAGCGGATGGTTAGGAAGGGTTGTTTATCTTATTTGGCCTTTGTGGGGGATGTAGGTGCAGATACTCCTGCTATTGATTCTGTTCCAGTGGTGCGAGATTTTCCGGATGTGTTTCCTGTAGACCTATCGGGCATGACGCTCGATAGGGATATTGATTTTGGTATTGATTTCTATTCTACCTTATCGTATGGCACCGACTGAGTTGAAGGAATTGAAGGTGCAGCTTCAGGAACTCCTTGATAAAGGGTTTATTAGGCCTAATGTTTTGCCTTGGGGTGCACCAGTTCTGTTTGTAAAGAAGAAGGATGGTACTATGCGGATGTGCATTGATTATAGGCAGTTGAACAAAGCTACAATCAAGAACAAGTATCATTTACCTCACATTGATGATCTATTCGACCAACTTTAGGGAGCGAGGGTGTTCTCTAAGATTGACTTGAGGTATGGGTATCACCAGTTGAAGATACGGGACTCGGATATTCTAAAGACAGCATTCAGGACCCCTTATGTTCATTATGAGTTTCTTGTGATGTCTTTTGGGCTGACCAACGCCCCAGCAGCATTCATGCACCTAATGAACAGTGTATTTCAGCCTCATCTTGACTCGTTTGTCATAGTGTTCATTGATGATATCTTGGTGTACTCTCGTAGCCAGGAGGAGCATGCCTAGCATTTGAGTATTGTGTTGCAGCGGTTGAGGGAGGAGAAACTTTATGCTAAGTTCTCCAAATATGAGTTTTGGCTTAGATAAGTGGCGTTCTTGGGGCATGTGGTGTCCAGTGAGGGGATTCAGGTGGATCCGAAAAAGATAGAGGCGGTTCAGAGTTGGCCTAGACTGTCCTCAGCTACGGAGATTGGGAGCTTTCTCGGCTTGGCCGGTTGTTATCATCGCTTCGTGGAGGGTTTCTCATCTATTGCATCGCCTTTGACCAAATTGACCTAGAAGGGTGCTATTTTCAGATGGTCGGATGAGTGTGAGGAGAGCTTTCAGAACCTCAAGACTGCCTTGACCACAGCTCCAGTTCTAGTTCTACCTTCAGCTTCTAGTTTTTATACAGTGTATTGTGATGCTTCTCGGATCGGTATTGGATGTGTCTTGATGCAGGAGGGTAGAGTGATTGCTTATGCTTCGCGTCAGTTGAAGCCTCATGAGAAGAACTACCATGTCCATGATTTGGAGTTAGCTGCCATCATCCATGCATTGAAGATTTGGAGGCATTATCTCTACAGTATGTCTTGTGAGGTGTTTACAGATCATCGGTGTCTCCAGCATTTGTTCAAACAGAAGGATCTGAATTTGAGGCAGCGGAGATGGTTGGAACTGCTAAAGGACTATGATATAACTATTTTGTATCACCCCGGGAAGGCCAATGTGGTGGCCGATGCCTTGAGTAGAAAGGCAATGAGTAAGGGTAGTCTTGTATTCATTCATGTTGGTGAGAGACCGCTAGCAGTTGATGTTCAGGCCTTGGCTAACCAGTTCGTGAGATTAGATATCTTGGAGCCCAGTCGGGTTCTAGCTTGTGTGGTTTCTCGATCTTCCTTATATGATCGCGTCAGAGTGCGTCAGTATGATGACCCTCATTTGCTTGTCCTTAAGGACATAGTTTAGCACGGTGATGCCAGAGATGTTACTATTGGGGATGATGGTGTATTAAGGATGCATGGTCGGATTTGTGTGCCTAATGTAGATGGGCTACGTGATTTGATTCTTGAGGAGGCCCATAGTTTGCGATATTCCATTCATCCGGGTGCCGCAAAGATGTATCAAGACTTGAGGCAGCATTATCGGTGGAGAAGGATGAAGAATGATATAGTGGGGTTTGTAGATCAGTGCATCAGCTGTCAGCAAGTAAAGTATGAGCATCAGAGACCGGGTGGATTGTTTCAGATGGTAGAGATTCCAGAGTGGAAATGGGAGCGGATCACCGTGGATTTTGTAGTTGGACTAACACGAACTTCGAGGAAGTTCAAAGCTATTGGGGGTGATTGTGGATCGGCTGACCAAGTTCGCGCACTTCATGTTAGTTGGGACTACTTATACTTGAGAGCGGTTAGCTGAGATTTACATCCGAGAGATTGTTCGCCTCCACGGTGTGCCTGTGTCCATCATTTTAGATTGGGGCACATAGTTCACATCGCAATTTTGGAGAGCCGTGCAGCGATAGTTGGGTACCCAGGTCGAATTGAGCACAACGTTTCACCCTCAGACGGACGGACATTCCAAGCACACTATTCATATATTGGAGGATATGCTACGCACTTGTGTCATTGATTTTAGGGGTTCTTGGGATCAGTTTCTGTCACTCGCGGAGTTTGCCTACAACAACAGCTGTCAGCCGAGCATTCATATGGCTCTGTATGAGGCTTTGTATGGGAGATGGTGTAGATCTCCTATGGGTTGGTTTGAGCCTGGTGAGGCTAGGCTATTGGGTACTGACTTGGTCCAGGATGCTTTGGACAAGGTTAAGACGATTCAGGAGTGGCTTCGCACGGCACAATCTAGACAGAAGAGTTATGCCAACAGGAAGGTCTGTGATGTTGCTTACATAGTCGGGGAGAAGTAACTGCTCAAGGTTTCACTCATGAAGGGTGCTATAAGGTTCGGAAAAAAGGGTAAGTTGAGCCCTCGGTATATTGGGTCATTTGAGGTACTTCAGAGGATTGGGGAGGTAGCTTACAAGCTTGCCTTGCCACCTAGTTTTTTGAGTGTGCATCCAGTGTTTCATGTTTCTATGCTTCGGAAGTATGTCGGCGATCCGTCTCATGTTCTGGATTTCAGTACAGTTCAAGTAGACGGTGATTTGACTTATGATGTAGAGTTGGTCGTAATTTTAGATCGGCAGGTTCGAAAGTTGAGGTCAAAGGACATAGCTTCAGTGAAGGTGCAGTGGAGAGGTCAGCCAGTTGAGAAGGCTACTTGGGAGACCGAGCAGGAGATTCAGAGATATCCACACCTATTTGAGACTCTAGGTATGTTTCTAGACCCGTTCGAGGACGAACGTTTGTTTGAGAAGGGGAGGATATAACGACTCGGCCGGTTGATTTGAGAGTTATAGCCCCATTCCCCCATTTATTGTTCATTTTGTACTTTATTGTTGCTATGTGACTTGCCGGGGTAGTCAGTTCGGGTCGGGTGAGATCTCAGAATGAAATGAGACACTTAGTCTCAAGGTTAAAAGCTTGAGTAGAAATGATTGACCGGATGTTGATCTTTGAGTAAACAACTCCGGGATGGAGATTTGATGATTCTGTTAGCTCCATTAGGTGATTTTGGACTTAGGGGCTTGTCTGGATTGTGATTTGGAGGTCCGTAGTGGAATTAGGCTTGAAATAGCAAAAAGTAGACTTTTTGATATCGGGGTCGGATTACGATTTCGGAAGTTGGAGTAGGTATGTAATATCAAATGTGACTTGTGTGCAAAATTTGGGGTCAATCAGACGTGTTTCAATAGGTTTTGGCGTCGTTTATAGAAATTGGAAGTTTAAAATTCATTAGGCTTGAATCTATGTGCGATTCATGTTTTTGATATTGTTCGAGGTGATTTGAGGGCTTGACTACGTTCTTATCGTGTTTTAGGACTCATTGGTATCTTTGGTTGAGGTCCCGGGAGCCTCGGGTTGATTTCTGATGGTTATCAGATCGATTTGAAGTTTGAGGGAATGTTGAAGCTCACCAGCTTCAGGTGTAATCACACCTGCAGAGTGGGGATCGCAAGTGCATTCTCGCAGAAGTGAGAAGGGAGCCGCAGAAGCGGCCAGGGAGGAAGTGAGTGGAGGTCGTATGTGCGAGGTTATTTCAGCACCTGCGTGGTCGCAGATGCGGCGTTAAGGGCGCAGAAGCGGAGGGCTCGCAGGTGCGACGGGGAATTACACACTTGCGGATGTGCAGATGCGAGGCGAGGACCGCAGAAGCGGAGGCCCAACTCCAGTGGTTCACCGCATAAGTGGTATTTTGGTCGCTTCTACGACACCGCAAATGCGGTTAAGTGTCCACATAAGCGGAAAGGCTGGACAGAAAATTAAATACCAGGGTTCGCGATTTTGGCTTCATTTCAAACACTTCAAGTACGGTTTAGGCAATTATTGAGAGGGTTTTCGAGAGGATTCTTGAGGTAAGTCCCTTGTGCTCATTTTTATCAATAATATTGCTTCCCCATTGATTTTCCCACATAGTTGGTGTGTATTTAAGGTGTAACTTGGGAATTTGAGGCTAGGGATTTGGAGAGTTTTATTTGGGGATTTGGGTGACGATTGGGTGACGGATTTTGATAAATTTGATATGGTTAGACTCGTGGTTGAGTGGGATTTCGGGTTTTGTGACTTTTATTGAATTTCAAGACGTGGGCCCGGGGGCCAGCTTTTGAGCCAATTTTTGATTTTGATTAATAACTTAGCATTTTCTTAGGGGGTTGATTCCTTTAGCCCATATTGATTATGTCGCATTGTTTCAGGCTAGATTCAAGGCTTTCGGAGGCCGTTTCGCGAGGCAAGGGTGTGTTGGAGTAGAGATTTGCTCGGATTGAGGTAAGTAACAGTACTAAATTTGGTTCTGAGGGTACGAAACCCAGTATTACGTGTCATGTATTTGGTTATGAGGTGACACACATGCTAGGTGAAGGGCGTGTAGGCGTGCACTGTAGGAATTATGACTTGGTCAAATTCCATGGAACTGTGTGGTTGAATAATTTGTTGTTATCTGTACATTCTCCATGTATTAGAGAAATTGAACCACAAATCATGTTTCGACTATGTATTGGCACTGTAGGGACCCACAGAGGTCATGTACATGTTGAATTATCTGCTAAATTATGATTTTGTACTTAGTCATAGTTTTACTTGTATATTATATCTCAGTCTCTATTGTTCCTTGTTGATACATTATATCATTTCTATTGGGGCTAATTTTCATGATTACTGAGGGCCCGAGAGACTGGAGAGATTAATGATTGAGTGAGGCCGAGGGCCTGATTGTGAGATATTGATACTATAGCACGTGAGTTATCTGTGCAACACGTGAGTTGTCCGTGTGGATCTAGATATTATACTATAGCACGTGAGTTGTCCGTGCAACACGTGAGTTGTCTGTGCGGATTATAGCGCTTGGGCTGAAGGAGCCCCTCCGGAGTCTGTACACACCCCCAGTGAGCGCAGGTACCTACTGAGTGCGAGTACCGAGTGCCGAGTGCTGAGTGACTGGGAGGCATGAGTGATTGTGGCTCTGAGAGGATGCATTTGATTTCATTATTGTTGCACTTAACTGCCATGTATCACTGTCTTGAAATTTCTGAAAGATATTACACTCTATTTCACTTAAACTTGTCATGGAGTAACTGTTTGATCTAATTTATCGAACTAGAGAGCATGCCTACTTTCCTAAGTTGAAATCACTGTAATTGAACTATAACTGCGAAGCTCGTCACTACTTTCAGTTATTTATTTAGTCTTGTTACTTACTGAGTTGGTTGTACTCATGCTACACCCTACACCTTGTGTGCATACCCAGGTGCATCCGGTCATGGCACTTGCTGAATTGTGGAGTTCGAATTCTCGGAGACTATTAAGGTAGTTGCTTGGCGTTTCGCAGACCTTGTTTCTCCTCCCCTATCTTTCCACTTATTGTATTTAGTTTCATATTATCATAGACAATATTTTCCGGATTCGTGATGTATAGTTGCTCAAGTACTCAGTGACACCCCGATGTTGGGAATTTCCACGTTGTATTTTGGGTTCCATCCCTTTTATGAAATTTTTTATTGTTTAAACTGCTTAAATTCGTTTTCTGTTAAAAGTATTGGAAATATTTTTAAATGTTGGCTTGCCTAGTACCACGATAGACGACATCACGACAACTTAGGATTTTGGGTCGTCATGACACAAAAATGCAATTTAAACTAATAAATCTTGCCTAAACATCATGCTTAAAGACTAATAACAATCACTCCTAAACTACCTCTAACAAATTTGAGTCTTGACCAAATGGAATTCAAACAAACAAACAACTTAACTAGATTAACAGTTTTGTAAATCAAATAGCCAAATAAAATCAGTTAAAGAAATTAGTCCTAAGTAAATCTAAACTAAGTGACAGAAAAGAACAAGAACTTCTAACCTAATGCAAATAACTAAAAGTGAGGAATGGATGAAAAAAAGATTACCTATGCCAGAAAAACCCTGAGAAAAGTTGGCCATTCCAATAACCATCCGACCAAAATATGACCTCCGAGAAACGGAATGAATCCCACATCAGTGGACAACTCTTGTCAAGAGCTTTCTACTGATGTGAGTCTCAATCGTAAAAGATGATCGATTGGTCAATGTCGTGAAGACAGGTTGCATGGTGGGTTAGTGATGAGAGTGAGGTGAAGAGTATGGGGTATGAATTTAGGGTTTTTTGGAGTGGAGGTCGCCGACAGGAGTGGCTTAGGAAATGAAGGCGGCTAGGGTTAGATATTTGAGAGAGATGGGAGAATGAGTAGGTCTCTTAGGGTTTTGGGGGGGGGGATTTTGGACAGGGAAAGGGGAGGAGGTCAGTTCGCGATTGTTGGATCGACCTGAGATGAAGGGTCCAGATTGAAAAGGGGGGGAAAACGAGGTCGTTTTGGGGAATTAAGGAGGGAACTGGACTGGGGCGGGTAATTGAAGACTTGGCTGGTGAATTCTTAAAAGATTTGGACCAAAGACAAAGGCCCAAAATCGTGTCTGAACACAAGAAATAGCCTTTTCCCTCTTAATTCTTAAACTTTGCAAAATTAGCCATTTTAAACTCAAGCTATAATTAAAATTAATCTTTGTATAATTAACCTACTCAATCTAATTTATCTAATATTTAATTAACATTGCAAAACATTATGCAAGAAGTGTCTAAAGTATTTTTGATATTTTATATTTTACAAATGCAATTGACATGTAATTAAATCCTAAAAATACAATTAAAACCTAAATGCTATAAAACAAAGATTTGAACATTTTTATGAATTTTTTAGGATTTTTTAAGATGTTAAATATGCACCAAGAAGCAAGTAAATGTAACCAAACAAATAAAGAAAATTCCTAAAAAAATTATAAAAATTAAAACAACTAAAAGAAAATTGTTTTTTGTGGATTTCGTAGGAATATTTTCGTAGGAAAAAAGTTACTTGCTCACAGACTTGATTACCCCTTTTGATGTAAAACTAGTTGATGGACTGCCTCAACAAGTCGAAGCGTATGAATTTCTTTCAACACAATCTGTTTTGTTTTTAGATTCTACAGTTTGATAATTATTGTTATTTTTATTTTCGTAGTGATTGCGGTGTATTTGTGGCATCATTTGCCGAGTATTTCATTGAGGGCAAGACGCCTCCTAAAACATTCAATGCCTATGTACACCGGCGCAGATTTGGTGCTCTCTTGTGGGATTATGCTAGAAAGATGATGGAACTAAACACGCAAAGTGATGATGAGATTATTGGCCGGCAGAATAAGTCGTGGAAGCAGAAGGAATAGTTACATTTGTCATTGTTGTAGGATGAACTCAATAATTTTGTTTTGTATTGTGTTCGGTTATGTTGTTATTGTTGTAAGATGGATCACATTTGTTTGTGTTTGAATTTTATGAATATTTTTAATATTTGTACGGCAAATGAGTTGTCTACTTTGTTATAAAGGTTTAATGAGTTTTAGTGCAATATTGGAGTATTGCAGTTTAGTTTATTTTGGTGTTTTCTCTCTTGATTTTGTGTTGTGAATTCAAGATATGAAAAATATACGTAGTTTGTGATACACTGTCTCTTCCAGATACACGCATGATACACACATAATACAGTTGTTTTGGATTGATGTACAGTTAGTTTCTTCACAATGAGTTCTGCAGTTTGTTTGGTTTCGAAATATGTATTGATGAAGCCACTCTTATTTGCAAATTTCTAAAATTATTTGCACAATTTTCTAGCTGCTACGACTATTTTCCATTAGTTAGATTTGTTATTACACAAATACAGACATGAGTAAGAGCCGATACACAGAGATACATAGGTGATACACAAGAGATACATAGATGATACAAATATGATACATAGCTAATACAACTTCTTTTTTGATCAAACAGATGTATATTTTACCGATACACAGAGATACATAGGTGATACACAAGAGATACAAATATGATACATAGCTGATACAACTTCTTTTTTAATCAAACATATGTATAATTTAAAAAATACACTTGCAACATGATTTTAAATGATAGATCAAATATTTATTTATATCTAAAATTCAAATGACATCCTGCATTGATACAGTTCTTGATATATTAGATTCTTCTAAATCTCTATGATATTCAGTAAAGTAAAATAATAAGTAACTCTAAGTTTGACATATTTCATCCTCTCTTTGGATTATTTCTACAAGTTTTTCTGTTGTAACCTTGTTCTCCACATTGTCCACATGAAATCGACCTTTTTCGTTCCCTTTCAGACATTGGCTTGCACCTCCCCTTCCTTGGCCTTCCTATTGATTTAGTCACATCTGGTGGCAAAATGTTTTAATTTAGAACTTCTGCAGGAATTTTCCATGTGCTTTCACCAGGAACCGGATAAATTGAAATTTCATAGGTCTTCAATAGGTACTTCCTGGTGTAGTACACCGAGCAATACTCAGTGTGAATATTTGTATTTTAATACTGCCCAAGCATGTGCACATGGCAGCTCATCCAACTAAAACCTTCTACAGGTGAAAGTTCGATCTTTTAGGAACATCATTCTCTGCTTACCCTTGTCAAGTACTGAATATAAGTAACTCGTCGAAGGGGTCACCTACAAAATTTATCAACTATCATTAGTGGTGATAAAGTAGATGCCCTCAAAATACATATACTGAGAGCCTACAAGATTAAAAAAATCTTAATATTATGTCAAACCAACCAATATTTCAGCAGTGGGGTAGGCATAGATGCTACATTAAATTAAAAGCCTTATATACATGTTGGTAGTCGCCTAAAAGTTGAACAATTTGCTTACATAATGATTAATTTCTTGCATGCCCCAGAAGAAACAGAGAATAGAGGAAGACCAACTAGCTTTGAAAAGAAACAGAAAAGCTGAAGCCTCGGGTAACAGAGATAAGACCCTCCATTACTTGAACACTATAATATTGCTTTTTTGCAAATAATGAATATTAGAAAACATTAGCTTTAATCAATTTGGTCTCCCTGTGTCGTGCAGGTGGACACTAGTTTAACAGAATCACATAAAGAGTTCAAGATATAATAGATCAGTGAATTCGGCATGATTATATATTATATGCACAAGTATCTATAGATTCTAGTCATACCTTCATCAGATGTGACAATTTGATATTGTCCATCAACATTGTATCATATTTTTTCCAAAGATCAGTAAATGACTCTATTGCATTTTTTTGGTTTGTAATGTTCCATCGTCCGATCAATTGCCTTATGTACTCCAGCATAGGCAGTACTGGGAGTTCCCTAGCAGCCTTGAGCGCTGCATTGATCGACTCCGCAATGTTTGAAGTCATTGTCAATGTTCTGACAGTGGAATGTGCTCTGCACCATCTTTCATACCCAACGTTGATTAAGTAATATTTAACCCTCTTATCAATTCTCTCTACCTCTGCCATGTGGTAATCAAACTTCTCAACTGTGTTTGCTTTGACCATAGCAAAGAATATGTCTTTGAGCTGCAAATGGTTCTTCTTTTTTTATTTTTTTTACATTATTTCATAGATGCCATATATAGACACAGTGAGGTACTTGTGGATACAATATTACCATTGCATTTTCAATGCCTTCATGCATGTCCGAGACTATGCACATTCCCTCCCTTTCCCCAAATGCATCCTTGAACCTCGCAAAAAATCACTCCCAGGAAGCAATATTCTCTGAATCTACTATGGCATATACGAGTGGTAGGATACTACCTAATAAATTGAATCAGTAGTTGAACTGTATATTCCTTCGATCTTCATGCTTGCATATATGTCATTTGAAGACCATACTGCTTGTTCATATCTCCAATTATGTCATTAGGAGTGTACATTATTTTTGGGTCTTTATACTTGTCTATCAGAAGACTGCCGATGAGTTTTGCAGTAGCTTGACATTGTGCGTAAGATCTGTCTTTCAATGGGCATGAGTGCAGTTTGCTGAAATTTCTGACCTTGAAAAGTTTTGCTTTTTTCAGGCTCGAAGACTTAAAAAACCAATCGCAGTTATTGTTGATGCAGACTAGGCAGTACCTGCGACAAGAATATAAAATTTTCCATAAATAAACAGAGCGACATGAAATACAATAATATATAGTGATACACATTGCCATCAATAATACTAGATGAAAAAATACAACGACTATACAGTACTATACGGTGACAACCACAACTTAAAAGTGTACAGCCATAGACTTACAAGAATCAACTTATGTTTTGCATAATTATGCTTCTAACATCAACTACGATATACATTGAGATACATCATTATACAGTAAATATTTTAATACCTGGTTTCACTTGATCTATGCACCTTAAACTAAAAGTTTTTCTTTACTGCCAAGTGCTTCATGACTTTGACTATCGTAGCCTTGTCTTTATAAATTTGACCTTATTCTACATCTATGTGTAAAGGCCAGTTATTATTGTATTTTTATCAGATTCGGTATCATGCCAGTCTTCTCAATCCCCAAATTCAATCATATTAATTGTATCGCCATTGTATCTCTCATGTATAACTGAGCTTTGTGCACACTCTGAGGAAATCACAGCAAAATTTAAATTGTAGCAGATCATATCCATATAATTTTCACTCGATGTTATACAAAGGATATACATTGTAAATTCCGAGCTTTTTTTCAGCTCAAGATATACACATACACCCATATTATTGTGTATCACTATTGGTGGAGAACCGTTTTGGACAGTGTATTTGATTTCAATAACATTCAATGAAGTGTCTATCATAAGTTGTTTCAAAATCACGTCTACAAAATCTTCAAAACTTATATTTGGAGTAACTATTACATCATCGATATTGTAATCAACAAAGCTGTTGTCAACATTCCATCGGCCACCATACTGAATAAAAAATGATAAATTTGCTATTGAAGTAGCTGAAATTAGGTCAAAACTCACTAATTCTTTGATTGATTTTGATTGTACTTCGTAGTTCATTCATCAAAGTTGTATCTACAGAGAAATCGCGAAACGAAATTGTTGCTTCTACAGTGAAATTGATCGATTTTTGAATGAAATTTGGAGCTCCTTTTGAGAATGTTTTGGGAGAGAATGCTGTGATTTACAGAATGTAGGTCTCTGTGAAATTGATACGCTTGAAAAACAGGGAAGGAAGGAAGATTTTTAGCGTGATTCTCGGATGAAAAAAAATCCTTTCTTGCGTGTATCTCTAATTTTTGGCTACTTTTGGTAAGTGTCTAATTTTGGGCTAGAGGTTGGTAAGTTTGAGTTTAGATTGACTATTTCTGTACTTTTCTCAATTTTAAAACAGGCGCTGGAGTCTGGCTTTTTGCTAACTCTAGACACATCCTTCTTCCATTTCTCTTGTTCGAAAAAACAGACGTAAGGCTACTCTTATTCCAACAATTGTCATTACTTTATCTTCACACAAATAACCGGTCATATTCATTATTTTTTTTTTAGTCATATATATACATACATTGACTATACACAATTATACACATATAATACATATATTATACCTCCACCAACTATTTTTAGTTTAGTAAACGGCTTTGGGTTAATTCTTCTTCATAATACTAATTCTTGACTTTCTTCGCCTAGTTATTTCAGTCGCTTTGGGTCATAGCCCAGTTTCCATATTTTCTTGGCCCAAGGAAAATTCCAAACCAGTTTGCCTTTTCTATAAGCACCTACTGATTACAAAATCTGATTTTTTTATTTATATTTTTCTATCTATCTATATCTATATTATTATAAAAGTACAAATACAGTATTGATAGACCAAAGTAACCTTAAAATAATTTTCACTAAAAGGCATAAGAAGAGGATACAACTGGAAATAATGCACATTAAAATAAAGAGTTGTAATTATAATGGAAATTGTACTTAGTATTTAAGATTTTGCCTGAAATATGCCTAATTTGTAATGGGTTCTATCAATTTTTTCCTTTTTTTTTTTTACAAGAACGGATATTAACTATTTCAATAGTTTTAGTTTGATTAGGAGTAAAAGGGTTCTTCGTCAGATTTTGTTATTCTCTTACTTCAATTTTAAAGAAAGACTCATTGCCTTAATACGGGATATAATATCCCTTTTTACATTATTCTTCACATAACTTTGTAGGTCATATTTTGGTCAAAACAATATAAATATAATTCTATTAAAATACTACTTCCGGATAAAATAGACTTTCTATATTGGAAATTGATGTTGCCCCTGAGTTGGGTCTTTTGGGAGTTTTTTTTTTAGTTTATTTTAAGCTTTTTTTTTATAACTTTTAGACAAAGGCAAAAAATAATCTGCTAACTGAAATAATAAGTTAATCAAAGAAAATATAGAGTAAAATAACTTATTATTCCTTTCATGTCAAAATTGTAACGAACTAATTTTATATTCTTCAAAAGCTAACTATTTTTTTATAAATAATTTTGTGTTGGATAAAATTATAAGATATAAAAATTTAAAGTTAAGTAATAATAGAGTTCTTAAAATTTATAATGAAATTTCATAATAAAGATTTATTTCATTAAAGATTCAATTCCATGTCGAATAATATTTCAAAACTCATAATAATTTTTGAAAAAAATATCAACTAAAAGTTGTTATTTTCCTACAATTGTAACATTCAGAATAAAAATACTTACTTTTCCTAGATTAACATGACAACAACAATAACATGGCAACTCCAAAACGTTCAAATTGTTGTGTTAGATTTAAAAGGCTAATTTTCTTTTTTTACTTTTTTCTTTAAATACATAATTTGGGTTGTGTGTGGAACTTATATTATCATATATATATATATATATATATATATATATATATATATATATTATATTATTATAAAAGTATGAATATAATGTTAGTTTACAAAAATAACCTTTTAATATTAATCATAATAACTCACAATAAAAGGACATAACCGGAATTCTAAACGTTAACCTTGTAATCATATTAGTTTTAGAACATAATAAATGTTAGGAATCCTACATGATTACCTTTAGGAATCTTATTAGTATAATCCTAATACTTTTAGCCATGTAATTCTATTACCTTTATGATATACTTATTAAAAATATTCTATTACAAATATAATTTGAAAACGTATTATATTGTCCTATTGTTAATTTAATTTGAGAATGTATTATATTGTCCAAATCCATATAGAAAAAGGAGAGTCTATATTTATTATAAAAGCACGAATACAATATTGATAGACCAAAATAACCCTAAAATATTAAACAAAAGAACTCATAGAGAAAGAATATAACTATAATAACCTATTTTTTGGACTACAATAGCTTCTATGTTAATATTTTAAATATTTAAGATTTTAAAATTAATAAAATTTTGTCTAAATTTTTATTAAAAATATGTAGGAAGGTTTAATAAAATTAATTTCATAAAAATATGTTGGAAGGTTTAATAAAATCAATTTCAAAGAAAAAATGAAAGTAATGTTAAATGGACTGCATAAAATGTTAAAATTAAGAAGAAAAAATCCCCACGATAATATATTTTTTCTATTATATTTGAACTGCTTTCCTACTCAAATAATATTTTGTTATTACTAATTTTTTGTGTAATATTGAAAAATATACCCAATAATAAAAGAACAACTAAGGTAATTTTTAAGAATATAAATATGTGAGAAAGAGAAAGAAAAAGGTTAGTAAGAGTCAATACCACTAATAATTTTGCAAACATAAAGATCTAAAGTGGAATGTGAGATCGATCTTTTTACTCTTTAAAAATAAAATTTATGGTGGATAAAATTATAATTACGATTAAATATTCAAAACAAGAGAAGAACTAATATTAAGAATCTGAATCAATCGAAAATAATTTTTTTTTTGTTAAGACCAAATAATCAAAATTTTAATTAATTATTTAGCACGAGAATCCATCTTAATTATTTTTAAATTCATCATATGAGAAATTATTTTTCAAGTTTAAAAAAAATTAATATAGTATTAAGAAGGCCATACAAGATCTTGAACAAGAATAAGATTTCAAGACTATATTATAAAGAGTCTACTCTGGTATAGCGGGATTATGTCACGACCCAAAATTACTCCTGTTGTGATGGCGCCTATCTTAATACTAGACAAGCTGACAACCTCAATAAACCACAAATTTCTTTAAGTTTGAAAACTGTCACGACCCAATTCTCCCCCCGTAAGACGTCGTGACGGCACCTAGTCTCTACGACTAGGTAAGCCTAACAAAATGTGAAAATAACAAAATGGAAGTAAAACTTAACAACTAACTGCAACAGATAATTAAATAATTGGTAATAATGTCGCTTGGCATGTACAATAACCAATACTCTAGTAATACACAGTATTCCCAAAACCCGGAACATCATAAGTCACAAGCTACAAAAGGAAACTAGAATCTCCATACACCAGATTCTAATAAAAGAAATACGGAAGGTAAATGACATAGGAGAGAATAGAGAGGGACTCCGAGGTCTGCGGACGTGACAGATGTACCTTGAAGTCTCCGTACAGCAGCAAGCACTCTCAGCTAATAGCAGGGCTGATAAGAAGTACCTGGATCTGCACATAAAACATGTGCAGAAGAGTAGCATGAGTACACCATAACAGTGCCCAGTAAGTGACAAGCCTAACCTCAGTCGAGTAGTAACGAGGTCAGGTCAGGACCACTGATAAATAATAAATAAGGCAGGAGAATATACAATATAATGAGAGACTAGAATTTAACAAAAGGAAACACAGCGAGACAACAATACAACACACAGGGATGAACATCAGGGGATCTCCCGAGATACCGTCTCGTAGTCCCAAAATAAATATACAGCGAGAACTCCCGAGGTACCACCTTATAGTCTCAAAAGTAAATATACAGGGAGAACTCCCGAGGTACCGCCTCGTATTCTCAAAAGTAAATATGTAAGAAGAACTCCCGAGGTACCGCCTCATAGTCTCGAAAGTAAATATACAGGGAGAACTCCCAAGGTACCACCTCGTAGTCTCAAAAGTAAATATGCAGGGAGAACTCCCGAGGAACCGCCTCATAGTCTCAAAAGTAAACACACAGCTCAAACCGATAATACAACAGTTAACAACAAGATTTCTACAGTTATACTGATAGAGACAAGGGAAAGCAGAAAATCAACTAGGCATGCTTTATAGAGTTCAAATAAGTAGTTAAAGCATATAGACATGCGATATTAGACTAAATAGAATAACTACACATATTGGAATAGCTCAATTAAGAATGAAAACAGACTAATACTCATTTAAACGGTATAACTCAAATTAAAGAAAAAACAAGTTGCTACTCAGTAAAATAAATCGGGTTTTACAACAAATCGCATGTGTACGTACTCGTCACCTCACGTACACGACGCTCATATATCACAACAGTACCAAGTCCTAAAGGGATATTCCCCCACTCAAGGTTAGGCAAGCCACTTACCTCGAACCAAGCTCAATCAATCGGTAACAATGCCTTTCCATGAATATCCGACTACGAATGACCCAAATCTAGCCAGAATCAATTACATACCATAAATACAACTATAAGAAACTAATATAATTAATGAAATCAAAGCTAAAACAAGAAATTAGAAAATCGCCCCAAAAATCCTTCCCGGGCTCACGTCTCGGAATCGGGTAAAAGTCACAAAATATGAACACCCATTCACTCACGAGCCCGGTTATGTAATTTATTTTGGAATCCGACCTCAATTTGAGGTCTAAATTCCCATTTTATAAAAATCCCTAATTCTACCCAAAACCCCCAATTTCCACCATGAAAACACAAGATTTTTGGTTGAAATCTTTAGGAAATATAGTGAAAGATTGAAAGAAACTAGTTTAGAATCACTTACCAATGATTTGGGGAAGAAATATTCTTTGAAAAATTGCCTCTAGGGTTTGTTGTTTTAAAAATTTGAGAGAATGAACCAAAATCACGTCTAAGTCCCATTTTGATCAGTTGCAGATGTCGCATTTGCGACCTGGGGTTCGCAAATGCGAAGAACTTCACATCTCTGCTTTCATCGCATTTGCGATGACTTGTTCGAAAATGCAGAAGATGCGAACATTGATCTTCTGTATTTGCGATCAAATTGATCGCAAATGCGGCCAAGCCTGCCCCAGTCCCACTTTGCAAATGCGAAGTATTGTTCGCAAATGCGAACTCTGGCCTCCCCGTAACTGCGACCTCTTGATCGCAAATGCGAACTCATGCTAACCCAGGTACTCTTTGCAAATGCGAAGAATTTGCTCGCAAATGTGAGCCTGTCAGGATTGGGGAATGTTCGCAAATGCGAACACTGATCTCGCAATTGCGAGATCAGACACTAGTTACCAGAAATTGCAGAACTAGCTGAGTTTTCTAAGTCCAAACCACTCTGTAGCCTATCTGAAACTTACCCGAGCCCTCAAGGCTCCAAACCAACAATGCACACAAGTCTAAAATCATCATACAAACTTGCTCGCGTGATCAAATTGCCAAAATAACACCTAGAACTACGAATTGAACACCAAATCAAATGAAATTTTTAAGAAAACTTTGAAACTTCTATTTTCACAACCGGACTTCCGAATCATGTCAAACCAACTCCGTTTCTCACCAAATTTTACAGACAAGTCATAAATAAAGTATTGGACCTATACCGGGTTCTAGAACCAAAATACGAACCCGATATCTAAAAATTCAAATATTGGTTAAACATTTCAAAATCATTAAGCCTTTAACTTTCAAATTTCAACAAAGTGCGATAACTCGAGCGAGGGACTTCTGAATTCGATTCTGGGCATACGCCCAAGTCCCAAATCACGATACGGACCCATCAGGGCCGTCAAATTATGAATCTAGATCCATTTGCTCAAAACGTTGACCGAAGTCAACTCAAGTGGATTTTAAGGAAAAACTTTAATATTTTCTTAGTTTTTAACACAAAAGCTTTCCGAAAAAACACCCAGACTATGCACACAAATCGAGAAAGGCTAAAATGAGGTATTTAAGGCTTCAAAGCGCTGAATTAGGTTCTAAAACATAAGGTGACCTATTGGGTCATCACAAAAACATAATATTTAAATTTAATAGAAAATCCCACAAATACTAATATAAATACACTCCCAAAACCCGGTGTCACTAAGTACATGATCATCTAAATGATAACATAGTCTGACTGATAAAAATATTGTCTGAAAATATAGAACAACATAAATAACTGAAAGGGAAGAGAGTCAAACTCTACGGACGCCAAGCAGTTACCTCGATAGTCTCCAACAGATGAATTCCCAAAGCTAGAAACCGCCGTATCCGGAAGTACCTGGATCTGCACATGAGGTGCAGGTTGTAGTGTGAGTACAACCAACTCAATAAGTATCGTAAATAAACAGGGCAAGGTAAGAGAAGATTAATTTGTTGAATTCACCAGGTAAATCAGTACAACTATATCCTGCTCAACAGTATTTTGGCATGTAGGGGAAAGAAAGCAAGTAAATCAGATAAAGATCAAGAAAATACAAGTTTCACACATTGCACGGACAACTCACGTGCTGCTGCACGGACAACTCACGTGCTAACAATAGAATCTACACGGACAACTCGCGTGCGACACGGACAACTCACGTGCGACACGGACAACTCATGTGTCAATAATATAATATATAGATCCGCATGGAAAACTCATGTGCTGAACGGACAACTCACGTGCCAAAGTATCAATATATGGATCCACACGGACAACCCACGTGCTGCACAGACAACTCATGTGCCAAAGTATCATACAGTAGCAATAAAGCAAGGGTACATGTATATAATGAATGAAATAAGATTCTCATGTCCCTGGACCGGTATAAATGACATGCTAAAGTGTAGGCATGTGCAAAGTGTGCTATCGTAACTAATCCGGGAATTTCATCAATGAAAAGCATTTATCAAGTTTGTCCCGGGATTTAAACCTCTGAGTAAAGGCATCATGGTTTAATCAGATCGCATAAAATGTTACCACATATTTTTTATCGAAGCTCAAAGATTAACAGTCATTTCCGGGCTTATAGGAGCCCGAGCACAACCCAAACATAAATACACAACCCCGATGCCTGCACATGGGACCATCCCCACACATATGCACACCCAAAAGTACGTGGCTATCACAACAATTCAGGCAACTAGTGCCTTAACCGAATTTAAATATGATACTTACCTAAAGCAACTTAAATCACTCCGCTAGCAAGCCCTTGCCTTGTGAATCAGCCTCTGAACGCCTCGAATCTAGTTACAATAATTCGATACAATCAACACAAATTATAGGAATCAATTCCATATGAAATTACTAAATTTTCCAACAAAATCCGAAATTTAGCTCAAAAATATCAGTGGGGTACACGTCTCGGAACCCGACGAAAGTTACAAAATATGAACGCCCATTCAACCACGAGTCCAACCATACCAAACTTACCAAATTCTGATATCAACTCGACCTTCAAACCCTCAAAATCTTATTTTCAAATTCCTAGGCCCAAATCCTTGAATTTCACCTCAAAAAGACGTAATCTAGTCGAAATACTCAATGATAATTCAATATTATTGACTAACAATGATCACAAGTGACTTACCTCAAGTTCAGGTGGATCTCGGCTGATTTTTGTAACTGTTCGGACAAATTTTTAGATGGTTTCTAAACAGATTTTCGGATCTGTTTGGCGTTAGTTTTTTTGGACAGTTTTTGAGTCAATTTTGGTGGTGGTTTTGTGCTGTTTTTTGGGGCTGTTTTTGACTGATTTGAGCTGTTTCACAATAGATTTTTGTGGCTGCTTTGGAGGAATTTTTGGTAGTGTTTTTGTATTGTTTTGGAGCTGGTTTTAGGTGACAAAACAGTGAGGTTTTAAAGATGATCTATGGCTGAAAAATATGAGCTATCATTGCCTTCACATGATAAAGAGTTAGGCATGAGAATGGCGATGAAAACAAAATGTTATTTGGGTGGAAAATGGTGCTCACTCTTTTATTATTGCCCGGCTCTCAATTCTCTCTTTTCGCTTTTTTTTACTTACTCAATTGTTTCTTTTTCCTTTTCGACCCCCTCCCCCCTAATGTTAAAAGCCAATTATATAATATAGTATGATGTGTGAGTTGTTAGAGAGGAAGAGTGGGGAGGTGGAAAGTGAGGTGTGTGTTATGAGGAGACATGAGGGAAATGTACGTGAATGGTTGGAAGCTAGGATAAAAAATGGGTATTATCAAAACTCTATTCCGGAGTCGTTTACACATAAGCCAACATCCGGTCAACTATTTCAACTTAAGTTTTCATCCTTGAGGCTAAGTATCTCAATTCATTTTGAAACCTCACCGGACCCGAATCAATTACCCCGGCAAGTAACATAACAACTGCAAAGCACAAAATGAGCAGTAAATGGGAGAACGAGGCTGTAATACCAAAAAGATAGGTCGGGTCGTTACATTCTCCGTGTAACAACCCGACCGGTCATTTTGAGCCCTAGCATATCGTTCAATGGTCTGAGGGCTTGAGTAGCTTCACTTTAGGTATTATGACTTATATGTGTGGTCGGAATTGAATTTCAGGAAGTTCGGAGTTGATTTGGAAAGAAAATTATAATTTTAGAAGCTTTAAGTTGGAGGAATTGACTAAGGTTTGACTTTTGAGTAAACGACCTCGAAATCGGGATTTCAAGGTTCCAGTAGGTTCGAAATTTGGCGGGTTGGTTGTGCGAGATCATGGTAATTAGGAAGGAGAAATCTTGGCGGGTTCCAGGGGTTATGAAAATGAAGCTTCAAGATAAGTGGGGGAGACCCACCATCTTTGGTTGGATCACGTGGTTGTCTGCTTTTGCAATTTCTGGTCATTAGTGTATTGGTGGGTTATTATGACTAAGGAAAGAAAACATCAGTGGTAATTCGAGTAAAGGATTTGAGGAGTGTGTGCTATACTTGGCCTTATCGATTCATGTTCAGGTTTTGGGAAGACTTAGAGTTTATGTCTCTTGTGGGGGTGATGTACAAGGAAAAGAATTCAGTCGGGTGCTTCTTTGATAGGGTGTACCCGTGCTAACAGCGCACTAGAGTCTGGCTTATATTCGGGACCAAGTCAGAGTAGGTGACTCTCAACAGTGGTCCTAGTGGGTTCAAGAATTTAAGTGCAGTGCCTAAGGACATGGAATGATTTACATTATCATTAGGTATGCAGTGCAGTATTGGAGGAAGGGAAGAGCTTCGAATTCACAGAAGGTCTTGCAGAATGGGTTTACCAGTTGGTGATGCTATTGTGTGCATACGAAGAATAAGAGATGATTCATGAGTAATGAGATGATGTGGTCTTGTGATGCGGGTTACTCGGGATAAGTGCAGATTGAGTTCATTATATTTTGAATGGATCTATTATTATTTCTAAGGCATGCCGAGAATAAATTGGAAGAATTTGGGTCAGTTAGTAATGGTTGAATCAGTATGATCGTGGCAGCGATTAGTTTCTTCAGCGTGAAGTTATACATGTAGTTGGTGGTTGTACACTTGGGCTTGAGCGACACCACAACTTGGTTGATTTGGGAGGTATTTGATTCGAGTGGCTTTATTGTATAAATGGAATTTCGGAAGAGTTACGGCGGTTTAGATCACGAATTGAGGTTTGTATTTTCTGCGGTTTGAGAGTTCATTTACGTGTTGTATAGGTTCTTCTGAAATGAGCTAAGTGAAAGGCATTCTAGCCAATGAAATAT
Source organism: Nicotiana tabacum (assembly GCF_000715075.1). NCBI lineage: Eukaryota > Viridiplantae > Streptophyta > Magnoliopsida > Solanales > Solanaceae > Nicotiana > Nicotiana tabacum. The sequence continues at coordinate 36,415,964 of NC_134083.1, forward strand.
TCATTCTACTAGTAGTTCAGGAGGTATGATGGATTCTGGTATTCTCACGTAGCGGCATGATAAGTGCAGTGAGCGGCATGGGAACTAGAGGTTGAAGGTCAAGATTGCAGTTCGGTGTTTATAGAATGTCACGAGCTCGGATGAGCAGGGGTGAATTCAGATGTTCAGAGTAAGCTGTCATTTTCTTTAGTGTCACCTGAGAATGGTGTTATGTGGAAAAGGCTTTGTGTATTGACTTGCGAATTTTGATTTGCTTTACAGAATTTGAGCGGTTGGTGGTATGGATGTGCGGACTTTGCTACCTGGGCGGAAGGTCATGGGAGCGTACCCCTACGGGGAGATTTGTATAAGTGTGGCATGTCAGTCACTTAATCATTAAAGATTGAAACCAAGTATGGAGGTTATGGTAATATCGCAAATGCGAGAGTTTATGCCTAAGAGGCGTTCTATTCCTTGGGCTGTGGGCCGTGTGAGTTTGTTCCAAAATTGAAGGTTGTTCTTATGTGTCATGAATAGGTCATTGTGGATCCCTGAAAGGTTATTAGCCCAGTATAGTATGATCAGAATCGGCTTGAGGTCCGTTGATGGGTCCAAATGTGGATGTGTGCCCTACGCCAGGCCGGGTGTGTTCATTCAGCATAAACATTCCATATGGAGGAGTCTTCGAGCGTTGGATGTTGTTTTCGTTGTCGGCTATTTCATGTAATACTCTATGGTGCCATGTGGGTTATGAGACAACTTGATTATTCGCACATGTGTTGAGGTCCCGTGTAACTGTGGTGTTTTGTGAGCAGGATGACTCTCGGGATGCATATCATATATCGCACCTTAGTTGTGCTTGAGTTTCATAGTGTATGTCGCGATTGATCTCCCTAGGATTTGTATTATGCACTTGGCATGCTTGTGGTTGATATTCGGACATTTCGTGAGTATAAGTGTTACAGCTTGATGTGTGTTTACTTTTGATTGTTATGTGCGGGTCGGGTGACACGCCGCCACAGGTAAATTCGACCTTGCATCCTCAACATCACATCATCTCCAATAGTAACATCTTTGGCATCACCGTTCTGAACTATGTCCTTCAGGACAAGCAAATGGGGATCATCATATTGGCACTCTCTGATGCGATCATATAAGGAAGACCGAGAAACCACACAAGCTAGAACCCGACAGGGCTCCGAAACATCTAATCTCACAAACTGGTTGGCCAAGGCCTGAACATCAACTGCAAGAGGCCTCTCACCAACACGAATGAATGCAAGGCTACCCATACTCACTGCCTTTCTACTCAAGGCATCGGCCACCACATTGGTCTTCCCGGGATGATACAAAATAGTAATATCAAAGTCCTTTAGCAACTCCAACCATCTCCGCGGCCTCAAATTTAGATCCTTCTATTTGAATAAGTTCTAAAGCCTCCGATGATCTATAAATACCTCACAAGACACACCATAGAGATAGTGTCTCAAAATCTTTAATGCATGAACAATGGCTGCCAACTCTAAATCATGAGCAAGGTAGTTATTTTCATGTGACTTCAACTGTGATGACTCGATAGGTCATTTTATATTTTAGAACTAATTTTTGCGTTTCGAGGTCTCAAAAACTTCATTTTTGCCTTCTTCGATTTGCGTGCGAAGTCCGGGAATTCTTCCGGAAGGCTTATATGTTAAAAACTGATAAAAATACAAATTTTTCCCTTAAAGATTAATTTGAGGTGACTTCGGTAAATATTTTGAGTAAACGGACCCAGATCTGTGTTTTGACAGTCCCGGTGGGTCCGTATCGTAATTTGGGACCTAGGCATATGCCCGAAATTGCATTTGGAGGTCCCTAGCTCGAGTTATGAATTTTTGTTGAAAATTGAAAGTCGAAAAGTTTAATTGTTTTTTAGAATTGACTGATGTTAGGATTTATTGATACCGGGTCCGTATTTTGGTTCCGGAGCCCGGTACAAGTCCGCTATAATATTTACGACTTGTCTGTCAAATTTGGCGAGAAACGAAATTGATTTGATGTGATTCGGACGTTCGGTTGTGAAAATAGAAGTTTTAAAGTTTACTTAAAAATTTCATTTGATTTGGTGTTTGATTCGTAGTTCTAGGCATTATTTTGGTGTTTTGTTCACGCGAGCGAGTTTGTATGAGGTTTTTGGACTTGTGTGCATAATTGGGTTGGATCCCCGAGGGCTCGGGCGTGTTTCGGATAGGAAACGATTGTTTTGAAACTTAGAAAATCTATTTTTTTTTGTGATTCAGCTGTTATCTGGTGTCTTCTTCTTCGCGTTCGTGAAGGTATCTCGCGAACGTGAAGAGTAAATTAGGGCAAAGTGATTTTCTTAATCACGAACGCGAAGCTTGAGGGACCTGGGGGAAGGGACACTCGTTCTTCTACGCGAACGCGAGCATTGGGCTGCTGCGCATCGCGAATGCGGCAGGCCCTTCGCGAACGCGAAGAAGGCCTGACGCCCAGACCTTAAAACATTTCAAAAATGGGATTTTACCCATTTTTCATAAACTCTCCATTAGAGCTCGGCCTAGGTGCGATTTTGAAATGAAAACTCAACACCAATTCATAGGTTTGTACTCTTTAACTCATTTTATTCCATTTCTAACATCACCCAATAAATTCTTAGCCCTAATCTTTGTTCTTTCATGGTAGAAAACTAGGGATTTAAAAGATATTAGGGGTTTTTGTAAATTGGGGATTTAGATCTCAATATGGGGTCGGATTCCGAAACTAATTACATAATCGGGCTCGGGGGTGAATGGGTGAATGGATTTTGGTCCGAACCTCGGGTTTTGACCAAGTAGACCCGGGGTCGATTTTTGACTTTTTGGGGGAAAGTTTGGGGAATCTAAATTTATGCATTGTAATTGATTTCTTTAGCAATATTTAATATTACTGAGTCGTTTGTGGCTAGATACAAGTGGTTTGGAGATGGATTCTAGAGAAAAGGTGGTAATTGAGCATTGAGTGGCCTTTGGAGCGAGGTAAGTGTCGTGATTAACCTTGACTTGAGGGAATATGACTTGTTTGTCTATTTTCTACATGTTTAAATATTGGGGAACAACGTATATGTGAGGTGATGAGTACTTATGCATTGTAATCGGGTTAAAGTATGCGGGTGGGGCTTGGTTTCTTGCAATTATAGCTTCCTTTGTTCATGTTATCCATGTTTAGACTAGTATTGTTAAATTGATCATTCTTATCATATTTATGGATCTTCTGGTCATAATTGAGTATTGATTCCGAAGTTGAGGGTGATATTGTGGAACCAAATGTTGAACTTAGGCTTGTACTTGTTATTCTATCTCCCTGTTGTTATTTGTTCATTGCATTATGGTAAGGGAGAGTGTTAATGCACGAAGGGTGATGTCGTGCCATATTGTGAGTATTAATACATGAAGGGTGATGTCGTGCCATGTTATGAGAGTTAATGCACGAAGGTTGATGTCGTGTCATTTCTATTGATTTTATGGTGAGGTTGAGAGTAAAAGAACGAAGGGTGATGCCGTGCATTTTTTCCTTTACTGTGTTTACTTGTTCTTATTGATTCATAGTATATTGACTGTTCAAGTTACCATTCTGCTGTAGTTCTCTATCTCGTATTCCCCTCAGCATGTTTCCCCTCCCAATAGTACATGTTTAGCTGTTATTTGTACATATACTGTTAAATTGCATAGGTTTGTTATGTAGGTGTCTTGTCATAGCCTCGTCACTACTTCTTCGAGGTTTGGTTCGACACTTACCAGTACATGGGGTCGGTTGTACTGATACTGCACTCTGCACTTCTTGTGCAGATTTTGGTACCGGCCCTAGCTGATTGTGAGGCTTAGCAACTTAGATTTGCTGTCATAAGATCCAAGGTAGATCTGTTGGCGTCCGCAGACCCTGGAGTCTCTTCCTAATTTTATCATTTACTGTTTCCTTACTTCAAAATAGTGTATTTTCCCTTTTCAGACTCTGTTTGTAGTAAATCACAGTAGCTCGTGAGTCGTGACTCCAGATCTGGGTGGTAGTAATTAATGAAATTGTTATATTATTTCCCACTCACTGTATTTCATTTTAGCTTCCTTGTTATTATTTACTGAATTGAATAAGGATTGGCTTAATAATTCTCTAACGTCGGCTTGCCTAGCAAGTGGAATGTTAGGCGCCATCATGGTCTCGACGGTGGGGATTCCGGGTCGTGACAAGTTGGTATCAGAGCACTAGGTTTCCTAGGTCTCACAATTCATGAGCGAGCTTAGTAGAGTCTGGGGGATCGGTACGGAGACGTCTGTACTTATCTCCCAAAGGCTATGAAGTTTAGGAACAAATTTCACTTATATTCTTCTCTGTCGTGCGATTTTGTTCTCACAATGCTAATTGAACTCTTCTACTCTTATTCTCTCGTAGATGGCAAGAACACATACCGCATCTTCAGCTGAGCAGCAGCCAGAGCCTCCAGTGGCAGCTCCTACGAGGGGAAGGGTTCGAGGCCGAGGCCGTGCCAGAGGCCGAGGTAGGGGCAGGGCTCAACCCAGAGCCCGAGCAGCAGCGCCAGCAGTGGAGCCTCAGGTAGAGTTTGACGAGGAGGTTCTAGCCCAGACTATTCTGGTCGGGCCAGCTCAGGTTCCGGAGGGGTTCATTGCCACCCCAGTACTTCCGGATGCTTTGGTCCGTTTGGTGGTCCTTATGGAGAGTGTGGCCCAGACTGGCGCATTCCCCATGGCACCAGCCGTCTCTCAGGCTGGAGGAGGAACACAAACTCCTACTACTCACACTTCAGAGCAGATGGCTCCCTAGTATCAGACTCCAGCAGCTCTTCCAGTCGGAGTAGTTCAGCCGGTTATTGCGGCACAGGCCGGCGATGGGTCAGCTATATCTTCTGAGGCTTTATGGAGATTGGACAGGTTTACCAAGCTCCTCCTAGTTCACTTTAGTGGTGCTCCTTCAAAGGATACCCAGGAGTATCTTGACAGCTGTCATGAGGTGCTACGGAAGATGGGTATAGTGGAGACCAATGGGGTCAATTTTGCTGCATTTCAGATGACTGGTTCCGCCAAAAAATGGTGGAGAGATTATTTGTTGACCAGGCCAGCGGGGTCGCCTGCTCTTACTTGGGACTAGTTCTCTCAGCTCTTTCTAGAGAAGTTTCTTCCTATAATACTAAGAGAGGAGCACCGTCATCAGTTCAAGTGTCTCCAGCAGGGTAGTATGACTGTTACCCAGTATGAGACCCGTTTTGTGGATTTGGCTTGTATGCTCTTCTTCTGCTTCCTACCGAGAGAGAGAGAGAGAGAGAGAGAGAGAGAGAAACAGAGGGTGAGAAGTTTTATTGACGGACTTGCTCAGCCTATCAAATTGTAGATGGCTAAGGATACTGGGAGTGATATTTCTTTTCAGGCAACTGCCAATGTCGCCAGGCGAGTCAAGGTGGTTCTTGCTCAGGGAGGTCAGGGGTTTGACAAGAGACCACGTCATTCCGGGGGGTTCAGCGGTGCCACATCTGGAGGCAAGGGTACTTTTGGTAGAGTCCATCCTCCCAACGTTTTATTCAGCACTCCAGGCATCCCACAGTGCCTCAGGTAGTCATGGCCCTCATATGCCTTATTTCGACCAGCTAGCCTACAGTGTATCACCCGATCCTATTAGTGCACCTCCACTCTAGAGTTTTCAGGGTGGTTATTCAGGTCGACAGGGTCAAATTTAGGGTCAGCAGTCACAACAGCCGATGTCCTATTATACTTGTCGTGATCCGAGGCACATTGCTAGATTTTGCCCTCGGGCATCGGGCATCTCACAACATCAGGGTTTCTCGTGCCATGGCTCCGGTTGACAGGGTCAATTTAATGGTCAGCAGTCACAACATCCGAGGTCCTATTATACTTGTAGTGATCTGAGGCACATTGCTAGATTTTGCTCTCGGACATCTCACAACATCAGGGTTCTTGTGCCATGGCTCCGGCACCAGTTGCTGCACCGCCTGCTCAGACAGCCAGAGGTAGAGGCCAGACCATTAGAGGTGGAGGCATGCCAGCTAGGGCATGTCCTAGAGATGTCCCAGACGGTGACCTTAGCCTTGCCGGGGTTGCCTTGATTAGAGTAGAGGGGGACTCCTGGCCATTCTACCAGCAAGGTTATCTCTTATATGAAGGCTCGGCGTATGGTCGATAAGGGGTGCTAGTTTATTTGGCTTATGTTCGCGATTCTAGTGCGGAGATTCCTTCCATAGATTTAGTACCAGTTGTTCGTGAGTTTCCGGAGGTGTTTCCTGCAGACCTACCAGGAATACCACCTGACAGGGATATTGATTTCTATATTAATTTGGCTCTGGGCACTCAGCACATCTCTATTCTACCATACCGTATGGCCCCGCCAGAGTTGAAAGAATTAAAGGAACAGTTGCAAGATTTTCGTGATAAGGGCTTCATTAGACCTAGTGTCTCGCCCTGGGGTGCACATCTCTATTCTTGTTTTGCCAAGCTTGATTGTCGAACCAACACTGTTAGGTTCGAATTTCCAAATGAGCCAGTTATTGAGTGGAAGGGTGATGATGTAGTGCCGAAAGGTAGGTTTATTTCTTACCTAAAGGCCACGAAAATGATCAACAAGGGATGTATTTACCATTTGGTCCGGGTTACGGACACCGATGCTGAGGCACCTATACTTGAGTCTGTGCCTATTATGAATGAATTTTCGGGAGTCTTTCCGGAAGAACTCCCCGGGATCCCCTCCAGACAGGGAGATTGATTTTGGGATTGATGTGATGCCAGACACGCATCCTATATCTATTCCACCCTACAGAATGGCACCGGCAGAACTGAAAGAGCTAAAGGAACAATTGAGAGATTTGTAAGAAAAGGGTTTTATCCGGCCAAGTGTGTCGCCTTGGGGCGCACTGGTCCTTTTTGTGAGAAAGAAAGATGGGTCACTAAGAATGTGTATTGACTATTGGTAGCTTAATAAGGTAACAATCAAAAATAAGTACCCACTGCCAAGGATAGATGACTTGTTTGATCAATTGCAAGGTGCCAGGTACTTCTCCAAAATCGATTTACGATTCGGGTATCACCAATTGAAGATCAGGGAGCGGGATATTCCGAAAATAGCTTTTAGAACCCGGTATGGGCATTTTGAGTTTCTAGTAATGTCTTTTGGGCTAACAAATGCTCCAGCAGCCTTCATGGATCTTATGAATCGCGTTTTTAAGCCATTCCTCTACTCCTTTGTGATAGTGTTCATTGACGAAATTCTTGTATATTCATGAAGTCCGGAGGACCATGCTGACCATCTTAGGGTAGTTCTGCAAACCCTGCATCAACACCAGTTATATGCAAAGTTTTCAAAGTGTGAATTTTGGCTTGAATCAGTCATATTCTTGGGTCATGTAGTTTCTAGTGAGGGAATTAAGGTTGATCCTCAGAAAATTTCAGTTGTGAAGAATTGGCCGGCCTATAACTCCAACAGAGATTCGCAGTTTCTTAGGGTTAGCTGGATATTACAGAAAGTTTGTGGAGGGGTTTTCTACTCTTGCCTCTCCATTGACTAAATTGACGCAAAAGGCAATTAAGTTCCAATGGTCAGATGCTTGTGAAAAGAGTTTCCAGGAATTGAAAGCAAGATTGACTGTGGCACCGGTGTTGACTCTACCAGAGGGTATAGATGGATTTTTGGTATATTGTGATGTTTCAAGAATCGGGCTTGGATGTGTACTAATGCAACATGGAAAGGTGATAGCTTATGCTTCTAGGCAACTAAAGAATCATGAAAAGAACTATCCAACACATGATTTAGAACTTGCGGCGGTGGTATTTGCATTGAAAATTTGGCGTCATTATTTATATGGGGTCCGTGTGGATATATTCACAGACCATAAGAGCCTTCAATATATTTTCAAACAGAAGGAATTGAATCTGAGGCAGAGAAGATGGCTTGAATTACACAAAGATTATGACATTGATATTTTATACCATCCGAGGAAGGCTAATGTTGTGGCGGATGCTCTTAGCCAAAAATCTATGGGTAGCTTAGCACACTTGGAGGCATATCAAAGGCCATTGGCCAAAGAAGTTCACTGATTGGCTAGTTTGGGAGTTCGTCTTGCGGACGTTGTCAAGCACAAGTATCCATTGTCGAGAATTGATGACCTATTTGATCAGCTTCAGGGTGCCAAGGTGTTTTCAAAGATTGATTTGAGATCTGACTACCATCAGTTGAGGATTAAGGCATCTGATGTCCCTAAGACAGCTTTTCGGACTCGGTACGGGCGTTATGAGTTTCTAGTGATGTCCTTTGGGTTGACAAATGCCCCCGTAACATTCATGGATTTGATGAACCGAGGGTTCAAGCCTTATTTGGACTCCTTTGTGATCGTGTTTATTGACGATATCTTGATCTACTCCCGCAGTCGAGAGGAGCATGAGAAGCATCCTAGGATTGTACTTCAGACTCTGAGAGCCAGCCAATTATATGCTAAATATTCAAAGTGCTAGTTTTGGTTGGATTCAATCGCTTCCTTGGGGCACATTGTATCGGCAGAGGGGATTTAGGTAGATCCTAAGAAGATTGAGGCAGTTCAAAACTGGCCTAGACCCACTTCAGCTACGGAAATCAGGAGTTTCTTGGGTTTGGTGGGCTATTACCGCCGATTTGTGGAAGGGTTTTCATCTATAGAAGCCCTATTGACTAGGTTGACCCAGAAGGGTTCCCTGTTCAGATAGTCAGACGAGTATGAGGTAAGCTTTCAGAAGCTCAAGACTGCTTTGACTACAGCGCTGGTGTTGGTATTGCCCACAGGTTCAGGATCTTATATGGTATATTGTGATGCATCATCATGTTAGACTCGGTGCGGTATTGATGCAGGAGAGTAGGGTGATTGCATATGCGTCGCGGCAGTTGAAGGTTCATGAGAAGAATTACCCTGACTATGACTTAGAGTTGGCAGTCATTGTTTATGCATTGAAGATTTGGAGGCACTATTTTTTTGGCATGTCGTGTGAGGTCTTCACGGATCATCGGAGCCTTCAGTATTTTTTCAAGCAAAAGGATCTCAATTTGAGCCCGAGGAGGTGGTTGAAACTACTGAAAGACTATGATATCAATATTTTGTACCACCCCGGGAAGGCCAATGTGGTGGCCAATGCCTTGAGTAGAAAGGCAGCGAGTATGGGGAACCTTGCATTCATTCCAGTCGGTGAGAGGCCGCTTGCCTCAGATGTTCGGACTTTAGCCAACCAGTTTGTGAGGTTGGATATTTCAGAGCCCAGCCGTGTTCTAGCTTGTACAGTCGCTCGGTCTTCTTTGTTTGAGCGCATCAGAGATCGGCAGTATGACGACCCTCATTTGTTGGTCCTTAAGGACACAGTGCGGCATGGTGGTGCCAAGCAGGTTACTATCGGAGATGACAGAGTTTTGAGGATGCAGGGTCGTGTTTGTGTGCCTAATGTGGATGGATTTCGTGAGTTAATTCTTGAGGAGGCCCACAGTTCCCGGTATTCTATTCATCCAGGCGCCGCCAAGATGTATCAGGACTTGCGGCAGCATTATTGGTGGAGGAGGATGAAGAAGGATATAGTTTCTTATTATGTAGCTCGGTGTCTAAATTGTCAGCAAGTAAATTATGAGCATTAGAGACCTGGTAGTTTACTTTAGAAGATATATATTCCTGAGTGGAAGTGGGATCGTATCACTATGGATTTCGTTATTGGACTCCCACGGACTCAGAGGAAGTTCGATGGAGTTTGGGTCATTGTGGACAGGCTGACCAAGTCAGCGCACTTCATTCCTGTGGCAGTTACCTATTCTTCTGAGCAGTTGGCAGAGATTTACATCCGCGAGATCGTCCGTCTTCACGGTGTGCCCGTGTCTATCATTTATGATTGAGGTACGTAGTTCACATCGCACTTATGGAGGGCAGTACAGCGTGAGTTGGGTACGCGAGTTGAGTTGAGCACAGCGTTTCATCCTCAGACGGATGGACAGCCCGAGCGCACTATTCAGATCTTAGAGGATATGCTCCGCGCATGTGTTATTGACTTCGAAGGATCGTGGGATCAGTTCTTGCCCCTTGCAGAGTTCGCCTACAACAATAGCTACCAGTCGAACATTCATATGTCTCCCTATGAGGCATTATATGGTAGGCGGTGCCAGTCGCCATTTTGGTGATTTGAGCCGGGGGAGGCTCAGTTGTTGGGTACAGATCTAGTACATGATGCCTTGGATAAAGTCAAGATTATTCAGGATCGATTTCGCACAGCTCAGTCCAGGCAGAAAAGTTATGCCGACCATAGAGTTCGTGATGTTTCATTCAGGGTCGGTGAGAGAGTGTTTCTTCGGGTATCACCCATGAAGGGTGTAATGAGATTCGGAAAGAAGGGCAAGTTGAGCCCTAGGTATATCAGACCTTTTGAGATTCTGGAGAGAGTGGGAGAGGTGGCTCACAGGCTTGCGTTGCCACCAGGGTTATCAGCAGTTCATCTGGTGTTCCACGTGTCCATGCTTCGGAGGTATCACGGCGATCCGTCCCACGTGTTAGATTTTAGTTCTGTCCAGTTGGGCAAGGATTTAACTTACGAGGAGGAGTCGGTGGCTATTCTAGCCCGGCAGGTTCAACAGCTGAAGTCTAAGAGTTATCCATCAGTTCGAGTATAATGGAGAGGTCAGCCCATTGAGGCAGCTACTTGGGAGTCCAAGTCAGATATGCGGAGTAGATATCCACATCTTTTCACCAGTTCAGGTACTTTTCTATGTCTGTTTGTGGACGAACGGTTGTTTTAGAGGTGGAGAATATGATGACCCGATAGGTCATCTTATATTTTAGAACCAAATTCTGTATTATGAGGTCTCAAAAACCTCATTTTAGCCTTCCTCGATTTTCGTGCACAGTCCGGGTGTTCTTCCGGAAGGTTTATATGTTAAAAACTAATAAAATAAGAATTTTTGCCTTAAAAATTAATTTGAGTTGACTTCGATCAACGTTTTGAGTAAACAGACCCGGATCCATGTTTTGATAGTCCCGGTGGGTCCGTATCATAATTTGAGACCTGGGCGTATGTCAGGAATCGAATTCGGAGGTCCCTAGCTCGAGTTATGAATTTTTGTTGAAAATTGAAAGTTTGAAAGTTTAATGGTTTTTAAGAATTGACTAATGTTTGAATTTATTGATACCGGGTCCATATTTTGGTTTCAGAACCCGGTACAGGTCCACTATAATATTTAAAACTTGTCTGTCAAATTTGATGAGAAACGAAATTGATTTGACGTGATTCGGACGTTCGGTTGTGAAAATAGAAGTTTTAAAGTTTTCTTGAAAATTTCATTTGATTTGGTGTCCGATTCATAGTTCTAGGCGATATTTTGGTGTTTTGTTCGGGCGAGCGAGTTCGTATGAGATTTTTGGACTTGTGTGCATAATTGGTTTGGAGCCCCGAGGACTCGGGCAAGTTTCGGATAGGCTACGGGTGTTTTGAAACTTAGAAAATCTGGGGTTTTTTGTGATTCAGCTGTTATCTGGTGACTTCTTCTTCGCGTTCGCGAAGGTACTCTCGCGAACGCGAAGAGTAAACTGGGGCAGGGTGATTTTCTTAATCGTGAACACGATAGCTGGGTCGCGAACGCGAAGCAATGGGGGCCTTACCCTTTGCGAACGAGGCCAACTTCTCACGAACGCGAAGCTTGAGGGACCTGGGGGAGGGGACACTCGTTCTTCTACACGAACGCGAGCATTCGCTCGCGAATGCGAAGGCCAGGAGGGAATAGCCTTCGTGAACGCGAACGCGAAAGCCACTCGGGTTGCTGCTCATCGCGAACGCGGCAGCCCCTTCGCGAACGCGAAGAAGGCCTGACGCCCAGACCTTAAAACATTTCAAAAACGGGATTTTTCCCATTTTTCATAAACTCTCCATTAGAGCTCGGCCTAGGTGAGATTTTGAAGGGAAAACTCAACACCAATTCATAGGTTTGTACTCTTTAACTCATTTTCTTCCATTTCTAACATCACCCAATAAATTCCTAGCCCTAATCTTTGTTCTTTCATAGTAGAAAACTAGGGATTTAAGAAGGATTGGGAGTTTTTGTAAATTGGGGATTTAAACCTCAATTTGGGATCGGATTCTGAAACTAACAACATAATCAGGCTCGGAGGTGAATGGGTGAATGGATTTTGGTCCGAACCTCGGGTTTTGACCAAGCGGGCCCGGGGTCAATTTTTGACTTTTGGGGGAAAAGTTTGGGGAATCTAAATTTATGCATTGTAATTGATTTCTTTACCAATATTTGATATTATTGAGTCATTTGTTTTTAGATACTAGTGGTTTGGAGGTGGATTCTAGAGGAAAAGCGGTAATTGAGCATTGAGTGGCCTTTGTGTATCGACCCAACCGGTCATTTTGAATTCTAGCACGTCATTCGGCAGTTTGAGGCCATGAGTAGCTTCACTTCAGGTATTATGACTTGTACGTGTGGTCGGAATTGAAATTCAGGAAGTTCGGAGTTGATTTAGAGAAAAACAAATTCTAATTTCGGAAGCCTTACGTTGGAGGAATTAACTAAAGTATGAGTTTTAAGAAAACGACTTCGGAATCGGGATTTGAAGATTCCAACAGGTTCGTATGATGATTTTGGACTTGGACGTATGTTTGGAGCGGGTTTTGGATGAGCCGAGAGCATTTCGGTGCCTATTATGGAAGTTGGCATTTTGGAAGAATTTTCATAGATTTGTGCTGAAATGCATTACAATGTTATCAATGTCCGTTTGGGATTCCAAGCCTGGGAATAGCTCTGTATGGTGCTTTTGGTCTTCGGAGCGTGTCCGGAAAAGGTCGGTAGGTCATCCCGGCTTCAATTGGCAAAAGTTGGAAATTTGGATGATTTTTGAGAAGTTTGACCGGGAGTGGACTTTTTGATATTGGGGTCGGATTCCAATTTCGGAAGTTGGAGTAGGTCCGTAATGTCATTTAAGACTTGCACGCAAAATTTGGCGTCATTCAGAGTAGTTTAAGTACGTTTCGGCGCATTGGGAGTAAAGTGAAGAACTTGAAGTTCATAAGTTTGATTCAATTGGTTTGGGGTGTGATTTTTAGTTTTAATGTTGTTTCGGGAATTTTGAGAGTTCGAGCAAGTCCATTTTATGATTTCAAACTTGTTTTTATGTTCGGGCGGGGCCCGGAGGCCCCAAGTGTCAATCGGACAAGGCTCAGACCAAGTTGAAAATTTAGAGCCAAAGCTGAAGCACCCGGCTGCTGTCAGAATAGCTCCTGCGCTTGGCCAGTCGCAGATGCGAGCCACGAGCCGCAGGAGCGAAAAAGAGGAGGGGTTGCTGGGCACCGCAGATGCGTGAAGGGAACCGCACCTGTGAAGGCGCAGGTGCGAAGGGGTGAAACGAAGGTGCGGAGGAATGCCCAGGTGCGGCTTATAGACCGCAGGTGCGAGCGAAGCCGGCTAAGGAAAAACTGCATCTGTGAGGGCATTTCCGCAGATGTGGAGACGCAGAAGCGGCTTGAGAGCCGCAAGTGCGAAAATGTTGTCTGGGCAGAATGTTAAAATGGGCGAGGTTCAACCATTTTTTGCCCATTTCTCTCCATTCTTGGGCAATTTTGAAGCTTTTTGAAAGGGGATTCCAACTAGCAACTTGAAGGTAAGTTAACTCTACACACTTTGAGTTAAATACATAGATTTTGGGTAGATTATAACCTGTAAATCTTGGAAATCAAGGGTTTAGATGAAAAAACTAGGTTTTGACAAAAATGAGATTTTAACCACGAAAATGGTTATGGAATTGGATGGAAATTGTATATTTGAGTTCTTGAGATTATGAGTAAGGTTTTCCTCCGAAAATTTCCAGAATCCGGGCACGTGGGCCTGAGGTGAATTTTAGGAATGTTCCATTTTGGATAGGGTAATTTATTTAATAGTCTAATTTTGAATTTTCGAATATGTATTAATTATTTTATATAACATTTGGATAGTTTCGGATTTTTCGGCACCGAATTGGGATTTTTACGCAACGTGGTGATCGGGAAGTGGGTTTTGAGATAAGGTAAGTCTCTTGTCTAACCTTGTAAGAGGGAATTTTTTCCATAGGTGATTTAAAATAATAATTACTGCTAATTGTGGGGGGCTACGTACGCACGAGGTGACGAGATTCCGTGCGTAGCTACTAATATTGCTAAAGTCTGGGTAGTTTAGGACTCAAATCATGAATTTCTTGTAATAATTGTTTCCTTATTTAATTAAAGCAATAGAATTATGTTGCAAATTGTTAGAGAAAATGGTAAAAGAGTGAAATCTTACATACTTGAAACTTTGTTCAGAATATTTAACTGTTATAGAAATTTGTACATCCCCCTGCGTTAATCTCAAAAATGTAGTGTGTATATATATATATATATTCTCATTCCGGAGGTTCATAAGAAAATGTCATCCTTTCTTGCGGAGCGGGCTGAATGCCTCGACAGTATAGATGCATCTATGGATCTCACCGCACGTCCCTCGGCAGTGTACACGACACTCTGGATCGGGCCGAACGACCTCGGCAGACATTGTACCTAATAATAATAATTACACGATACCTTGATATTTTATTGCAACTTGTGAAGCAATTTAATAAATCAGAAATTATTGGAATTTAATGAATTAATTATTTCTGATGGTTAAGGAACATTATTGTCATTTCTATAAATCATGTTGATTTAAATATTTCCATTTTAATATTATTGACCCTTAGTAAGTGTTAAAGTAGATCTCTCATCACTACTTCTTCGAGATTAGGCTTTATACTTATTGGGTACACGTTGTTTACGTACTCATGCTACACTTGCTGCACATTTCTTTGCAGGTACAAATATATCTAGCGGTCTTGTGGGCGGAGAGGTCTGGTTAAAATGCGGGGACTTAGGTGAACTACATTTTATATTACGATCCGCAGCCAACAGAGTCTCCTTCAGAGTTATTTATATTTCCTGTCTAATTTTATTCCGGACAGATGTTGTATTTTATTTTACTCTTTAGTTAATACACATACACTCGTGACACCGGGTTTGGGAGTGGTTATGGGTTGTTTAGTAATATAGTTGCTAAAATATTTATCACTTACTCTAGGAGTTCTATCTTTACTATTTAATTGAAGAAAATTTCGATTCAAAAATACTAAAATGAGTAATTAAATTAATTAGTCAAGGTTGGCTGGCCTGACAGCGGTGTTAGGCGCCATCACGACCTTTAATGGATTTTGGGTCGTGACAACATGGTATCTGGGCACTAGGTTCACTTAGGGCTCACGAGTCATGAGCGAGTCTAGTAGAGTCTTGCGGATCGGTATGGAGACGTCAGTACTTATCTTCGAGAGACTACAGGGCTGTTAGGAGCAGTTCCCTTCTTGATTCCTTATCGTGCGAATTGATTCCTTTGAGGCTTATGCCATCGTTTCCTTCCTATTGAATCTTATGCGACGTGAAGCGCTTGTTATAAATTGGGAATCGATGAAGTTTAATGGTACTACAGATGTGGTACAGGGTGTTTCTCCCTGCGTATTTGGTTGAGCTATTTTCGTCGCCTTGCGGAGGGCCGCTCAGTCATTTCAGCTCAGTATCAATATTAGTTAAGGTTTTGAGATTCGGCATTGGTTACTATGATGATTCGTGTGTTGCTATCGCACAGTGTTGTGTAATGGTAGGATGCTTGTCTATGCATTGAGGCAGTGAATGAATTGAAAGAAGGTTTTACTCGGTGCATGATTCAGAGATTCAATATTTTATTTTCGGCGGAGAAAAGTCAATCGGACTACGAATGCCCAGGTTCAGGTCGATGGGGTAACGAGACTTGGTATTTTCGAGCTGTGGAATTTTTCATCTATGATGTGGTGACGTCGTCCTTGATGGAATGTGTTAAGTTCGCCGGTGTTATGGTCCTCTTCAATTTGCCTTTGGGGCAGACTATTGTGAATGGTGCTGGGGAAGCAGCTGTTAGGGGTCGCAGTGTGTTGTGGTTCAGAATCGAATCGGTGATCCTAATATTGATGGCTCAAGGAAGATGATCTTCGGGGAGGTTTAAAGTTGGTGGTGATCTATTAGTTCAAGTGCTATAGAGATAAATATTGATTTAAGGCAACAACCGGGCAGCGAAGGATGAGGAAGGACATGTGGGAAGTATCTCGCGGTGGTTAAACTTCTAGAAGGCCAAGCGTGAGAAACAGGAGTCGAGTAATTGCTTAAAGGAGTGAGTTTGACCAAAGTGGCAGAGTGGCAGAGTAGCATATGGGTTCTGTGGTAGAATGACTATACGCCTTGAGAAAGGTTTGGAGTTATTTGGGATTCATGGTGGACAGTGACTAGGTCTATGGACTTAATTTGGAATGTTGGTTGTTATACTAGGAAAGATTTGGATGTGGCAGAAATAAGTTTGCTTGATATGAATAGGAATGCAACATTACTTTGGATTGGAATGTATTGTCGCACCTTTAGTTGATGTCCATGAGGAGTGAACAGACTTGTATAGCTGGTGAACGAGCACGGGCTCAGGATGTTTTATTGGTTTTTTGTAATTGTACTCGATGCAGCGTGGTTGGAGGATGTCGACATAGAATTTCCACATGTGGGATATCTCATGTGAGCAGGTTATCAGTTGTGTGGTGTTGATGGAGCTTCTACGAAGAATTTTACTGGCTACCTAGTAAGAGGTCGAATATGTGAATGTGGCTAGTGATTCAGAATGTTCATGAAATGTTTAACATAAGGATTTTGAGGAATTTGGTGGGTCAATTATGCGAGATCATGTCAATGGGGGATAAGGAGTCTTGGTGGGTTCCAAAGTTATGTAATTGTAGCTTCAAGCTAAGTAGGAGAGCCCCACCATCTACGATTGGATTGCATGGTTATCTACTTGTGAGGTTTCTGGTTATCTGCATATTGGTGAGTTATTACGACTAAGGAAAGAAAATGTCAGTGGTAGTTCGAGCGAAGGATTGGAGGAATGTGTGCTATACTTGGGCTTTATTGGTTCATGTTCAGTTTTGAGAAGACTCAGGGTTTATGCTAGAGGTGATGTACAAGGAACGTGATCCAACCAGGTGCTTCTTTGAGAGGGTGTTCATGTGCTCGTAGGGCCTTGGAGTTGATTATAGTCGAGACCAAGTCAGGGTGAGTGACTCTTAACAACGGTCTTAGTGGATTCAAAAAATATTTAAGTGTGGTGCCTAAGGATTTCGAGTCCGTAGTATGGTTAAGTATCGAGCTTTTGCAGCAGATTATAAAAGGGGCTTAGAGTGTTCTACGTTATCTTCGAGCTGCGATGTAGCATTGGAGGAATGAAAGAAAATGACTCGGATTCATAGAGGAATTATCACAATGGGTGTACCAATTGAGGATGTAAACGTGCGCACAAAGAGGGTATGAAATGGTACGTGGGTTTTGAGGCAATGTGGGCTCGTGAAATGGAGTCACTCGGGGCGAGTGCAGATTGAGTTCAATATAATTTAAATGGAGCTATTGTTATTTCTAAGGAAAGTCTAGGGTAAAATTTGAAGAAGTCAGATCGGTTAACAATGGATGAATTAGCAGGATGGTGGCAATGATAGGTTCCTTCAGCTTGTTAAGTTATACATGTGGTTGGTGGCGGTACGTGCGAGGCCTAACGGCCGCCGTAATTGATTTTATTTGGAGGCACTCAAGTATTATGGCCTGTTATATGTAGATGGATCCCGGAAGAGTTATGGTGGTTTAGACCACTACTTGAGGATTGTATTTATGCGGTTATGGGAATTCAGTCGCGTGTTGCAATGGTTCTCCTGAAATGCGTTAAGTAAAAGGCTTCTATATGATGAAGTGTGTATCCTATTAGTGGTTCAGGAGTTATGATGAAATTCTTGAGTTTTCGCATGATGGTGAGATAGGTGCGGTGAGTGGCATGAAATTTGAAAGTTGAGGATCAAGGTTGTAGTTCGGTGTTGGCAGGGATGTCACGAGCTCGGACGAGCAGGGAAGGATTCAGATGTTTAGAGTAAGCTGGTATTGTCTTTAGCGTCACTGAAATCGGTGTCATATGTAAGAGGCTTTGTGTACTAATTTGCGGACTTTCGATTCATTTACAACACTGTATGACTGGTGGTCTGGATGTGTAGACTTTACTACCTGGTGAAGAAGGTCGTGTGAGTGTATCCCACAGGAAGATTGTATAAGTGTGACATGTAGTCACTTGATTGATTAAAGATTTAGAACCAAGTATGGAGATTGTGGTATCATCGCTAATGTGTGAATTTATGCCTAAAGGGCGCTCAATTTATTCGATTTTGGAATGTGGAAGTTTGTTTCGGATTTGACGGTTGTTCTTATGTGTCATGGGAAAAAGGGTTATTATAGATCCTTGAAAGGTTATTAGTCCAGTGCGGTACAATCAGAATCGGCTTGAGGTCCATGGATGGAGCTAAATATGAATGTGGGCTATATATCAGGCTGGATGTGTTCATTTCGGCATATCGTTGTTTTCGGAGAGGTCTTCGGGCCTTGGATGTTATTTTTGTTGTCGGCCCTTCTGTGTGGACTCTATTGCGCCACATGGGTTGTGAGGCGGTTTCATTATTCGCACTCCGTATTGAGATCCTGTATAGTTTGTGGTGTTATATGAGCAGGATGGCTCTCGAGATGCAGGTCATTTATTGCACCTTAATCATGCTTGAGTTTTGTAGGGTAATGGCGCTATCTGTCTCTCCAGGGATGGTATTGTGCAGTTGGCGTGCTTGTGGTTGACATTCGGGTATTTTGTAGGTATAAGCGTTTTGGCTTGATGGGTACTTCCCTATTTATTATCATGTGTGGATCGGGTGGCACGCCGCCACGGGTATGTTGTTTGGATCGGGTTGCATGCCGCAATGGTATCATGTGTGGATTGGGGTGCACACCGCAACAGTATGATGTTGAGTACAGTTCCCCATACCTATTTTTGCATGTCTTATTTCTCATGTTCTGAGGAAGATTCATAACACCTTTTCGCTTGTTTAAATTGCCACGTGGGTTGAGTAGTTCTTTCCAGAGTTCGTTTTTCCTTATGTATCACAATTGAGTTTGTGGCTTGTTGTCACATGGTGGCATTATATGAAACTTTTTGTAGTGATTGTGGTGGCTTATTACCGGAATGACTTGTACTGGGTGAGGCGAGATTTTTGGACCTGGGATAAGTGCGATCAGAATTATATGAGGCATATTAAAGAGCAAATATCGTTATTTGGTTCATAATGAGGTAATGGTTCCTGTCAGGAGGAGGGACTAAATGATTTGTTGATTATACAGTTGGTTATGAATTTCTACACATCTCTTCCGTCGTGGCAGTACTGCAAGAGTTGGAATAGGACTTATATGTGTCATGAGGTGTGTTGTGAGCATCAGATTCGTGGAATTTTGGCTATTATTGTTAGAGGATGTTATTGCGGTCATGTGAATAACGTGGTGCATGGTGTGAATTTAGTGAGATATACAATCAGGTAGTGGTACATCGTGTAGTGATTGAAACGGTGTTCGTATGTTAGAAACAGGCCTAGTAGAGAATTTCGGATTTTGGAATTTGGCTCTAAGGCTTATTTGCCTAAATAAAGGGGAGGATCTTCAGATTTACTCGAGCTAATGTGCTCAACTGAGTTGTGGTAGCACGGGTAGGTGCACGAGGGTTAAAAAATAATTTTGGATAACTCCAGAGCAGTTCTAAGCACGTTCGAGGATGAATGTATGTTTAAGTGGGAGAGAATATAACGACTCGACCGATCGTTTTGAGTTCTAGCACGTCATTCGGCAGTTTGAGGCCATGAGTAGCTTCATTTCAGGTATTATGACTTGTACGTGTCGTCGGAATTGAAATTCCGGAAGTTCAGAGTTGATTTGGAGACAAAACAAATTTCTAATTTCGGAAGCCTTAAGTTGGAGGAATTGACTTAAGTATGAGTTTTGAGTAAACGACCTCAGAATCGGGATTTGAAGGTTCCAACAGGTTTGTATGATGATTTTGGACTTGGGCGTATGTCCGTAGCGGGTTTTGGATGACCTGGGAGCGTTTCGGCGCCTATTATGGAAGTTGGCATTTTGGAAGAATTTTCTCAGATTTGAGTTGAAGTGCATTTCAATGTTATCAATGTCCGTTTGGGATTTCGAGCCTGGGAATAGCTCTGTATGGTGATTCTGGTCTTAGGAGTGTGTCCAGAAATTTATTTGGACGTCCGTAGGTCATCTCGGCGTCAATTGGCGAAAGTTGGAAATTTGGATAATTTTTTAGAAGTTTGACTGTGAGTGGACTTTTTGATATCGGGGTCGTATTCCGATTCCGGAAGTTGGAGTAGGTCCATAATGTCATTTAAGACTTGCACACAAAATTTGGCATCATTCCGAGTAGTTTAAGTACATTTCGGTGCATTGGGAGTAAATTGAAGAACTTGAAGTTGATAAGTTTGATTCAATTGGTTTTGGGGTGTGATTTTTAGTTTTAATTTATTTCGGGCTTTCCGAGAGTTCGAGCAAGTCCGTTTTATGATTTCAAACTTGTTGGTATGTTCGGAAGGGGACCCGGGGGCCCCGAGTGTCAATCGGGCGAGACTCAGACCGAGTTAGAAATTTGGAGCCAAAGCTGAAGCTCCCAGCTGCTGTCAGAATCGCACCTGTGCTTGGCCAGCCGCAGGTGCGAGCCACGATCTGCAGGAGCGAAGAAGAGGAGGGGTTGTTGGGCACCGCAGATGCGTGAAGGGAACCGCACCTGCGAAGGCGAAGGTGCGAAAGGGGTGTAACCCAGGTGCGGAGGAATGCGCAGGTGCGGCTTATCGACCGCAAAAGCGGTCTCGCAGAAGCGAGCCGATGACCGCTGGTGCGAGCGAAGCCGGCTAAGGGAAAACCGCATCTGTGAGGGCATTTTCGCAGATGCGGAGACGCAGAAGCGGCTTGAGAGCCGCAGGTGCGAAAATGTTGTCTGGGCAGAACGTTAAAATGGGCGAGGCTCAACCATATTTTGCCCATTTCTCTCCATTCTTGGGCAATTTTGGAGCTTTTTGAGAGGGAATTCCAACTAGCAACTAGAAGGTAAGTTAAGTCTACACACTTTGAGTTAAATACATAGATTGTGGGTAGATTATAACCTGTAAATCTTGAAAATCAAGGGTTTAGATGAAAAAACTAGGTTTTTACCAAAATGAGATTTTAACCACGAAAATGGTTATGGAATTGAATAAAAATTATATATTTGAGTTCTTGAGATTATGGGTAACGTTTTCCTCCGAAAATTTCCAGAATCCGGGCAAGTGGGCCCGGAGTGAATTTTAGGAATTTACCATTTTGGATAAGGTAATTTATTTAATAGTCTAATTTCGAATTTTCGAATATGTATAAATTATTTTATATTACATTTGGATAGTTTCTGATTTTTCGACACCGAATTGGGATTTTTTTACGCGACGTGGTGATCGGGAAGTGGACTTTGAGACAAGGTAAGTCTCTTGTCTAACCTTGTAAGAGAAAATTTACCCCATAGGTGATTTAAATTAATAAGTATTGCTAATTGTGGGGGGCTACGTACGCACGAGGTGACGAGGGTCTGTGTGTAGCTACTAATATTGCTAAAGTCCAGGTAGTTTAGGACTCAAATCATGAATTTTTTGTGATAATTGTATCCTTATTTAATTAAAGCAATAGAATTATGTTGCAAATTGTTAGAGGAAGTGGTAAAAGAGTGAAATCTCACATACTTGAAATTTTATTCAGAATATTTAACTGTTGTAGAAATTTGTACATGAAACTTCATATACTCGAATTTTGTGTAAATTATTGAATTGTTAATAAAG
This sequence comes from Nicotiana tabacum, assembly GCF_000715075.1. NCBI lineage: Eukaryota > Viridiplantae > Streptophyta > Magnoliopsida > Solanales > Solanaceae > Nicotiana > Nicotiana tabacum. Next base: position 36,437,754 of record NC_134083.1, read on the forward strand.
ATTGAACATCCTATGTGTTAATATTATAATAACTTCTCATTCTGGAGGTTCATAAGAAAATGTCCTCCTTTCTTGTGGAGCGGGCCGAACGCCTCGGTAGTATAGATGCATCTATGGATTGCGCCGCACGTCCCTCGGCAGTGTACACGACACTCTGGATCGGGCCAAACGACCTCGGCAGACATCGTACCTAATAATAATAATTACCCTATAGCTTGATATTTTATTGCAACTTGTGAAGCAATTTGATAAATGGGAAATTATTGGAATTTAATGAATTAATTATTTCTGCTGGTTAAGGAACATTATTGTCATTTCAATAAATCATGTTGATTTAAATATTTCCATTCTAATATTATTGACCCTTAGTGAGTGTCAAAGTCGACCTCTCGTCACTACTTCTTCGAGATTAGGCTTGATACTTACTGGGTACACGTTGTTTACGTACTCATGCTACACTTGCAGCACATTTTTGTGCAGGTACGGATATGTCTAGAGGCCTTGTGATCGTAGAGGTGTGGTTAAAATGCGGGGACTTAGGTGAGCTGCATTCTATATTATGATCCGCAGCAAATAGAGCCTCCTTCAGAGTTATTTATATTTTCCTGTCTAATTTGTATTCCGGACAGATGTTGTATTTTATTTTACTCTCTAGTTAATGCTCATACACTCGTGACACCGGATTTTGGGAGTGGTTATGGGTTGTTTAGTAATTTAGTTGCTAAAATATTTATCACTTACTCTAGGAATTCTATCTTTACTATTTAATTGAAGAAAATTTTGATTCAAAAATACTAAAATGAGTAATTAAATTAATTAGTCAAGGTTGGCTGGCCTGACAGCGGTGTTAGGCGCCATCACGACCTTTAATGGATTTTGGGTCGTGACACTTTTGAGCGAGGTAAGTATCGTGGTTAACCTTGACTTGAGGGAATATGGCTTGTTTGTCTATTTGCTACATGTTTAAATGTTGGGGAACAACGTATATGTGAGGTGGCGAGTATTTATGCATTGTAGTCGGGTTAAAGCATGCGGGCGGGGCTTGGTTTCTTGCAATTATAGCTTCCTTTGTTCATGTTATTCATGTTTAGACTAGTATTGTTAAATTGATCATTCTTATCATGTTTATGGATCTTCTGGTGATAATTGAGTATTGATTCCGAAGTTAAGGTTGATATTGTGGAACCAAATGTTGATCTAAGGCTTGTACTTGTTATTCTATATCCATGTTGTTATTTGTTCATTGCATTATGATAAGGGAGTGTTAATGCATGAAGGATGATGTCGTGCCATATTATGAGTGTTAATGCACGAAGGGGGATATCGTGCCATATTGTGAGTGTTAATGCACGAAGGGTGATGCCGTGCCATATTGTGAGTGTTAATGCACGAAGGGTGATGTCGTGCCATATTATGAGTGTTAATGCACGAAGGGTGATACCGTGCCATGTTATGAGAGTTAATGCACGAAGGTTGATGTCGTGTCGTTTCTATTGATTTTATGGTGAGGTTGAGAGTAAAACCATGAAGGGTGATGTCGTGCATTATTTCCTTTACTGTGTTTACTTGTTCTTATTGATTCATAGTATATTGACTGTTCAAGTTACCATTCTGCTGTAGTTCTCTATCTCATATTCCCCTCATCATGTTTCCCCTCCCAATAGTACATGTTTAGCTGTTATTTGTACATATACTATTAAATTGCACAGGTTTGTTATGTAGGTGTCTTGTCATAGTCTCGTCACTACTTCGTCGAGGTTAGGTTCGAGACCTACCAGTACATGGGGTCGGTTATACTGATACTGTACTCTGCACTTCTTGTGCAGATTTTGGTACCGGCCCTAGCTGATCGTGAGGCTTAGTAGCTTGGATTTGTTGTCAGGAGACCCAAGGTGGATCTGTTGGCGTCCGCAGACCCTAGAGTCTCTTCCTAGTTTTATCACTTACTGTTTCCTTACTTCAAAACAATGTATTTTCCTTTTCAGACTCTGTTTGTAGTAAATCATAGTAGCTCGTGAGTTGTGACTCCAAATCAGGGTGGTAGTAAATAATGAAGATGTTATATTATTCTGCACTCGCTGTATTTCATTTTAGCTTCCTTGCTGTAATTTACTGAATTGAATAAGGATTAGCTTAATAATTCTCTAACGTCGGCTTGCCTAGCAAGTGGAATGTTAGGCGTCATCATGGTCCCGACAGTGGGGATTCTGGGTCGTGACATCAACTGGTGCAAAGCATAAGCATTCACTCTACCTTCCTGCATTAAGACACACCCAATACCGATCTGTGAAGCATCACAATACACTGTGTAAGACCCTGAAGCTGAAGGCAAAACTAGAACTAGAGTTGTGGTCAAGGCACTCTTGAGCTTCTGGAAGCTCTTTTCACACTCATCCGACCACTTAAATGGAGCACCTTTCTGGTTCAATTTAGTCATAGGCACCGCGATAGACGAGAAGCCCTCCACAAAGTGACGATAATACCCGGCCAAGCCGAGAAAACTCTGAATCTCAGTAGATGAAGATGGCCTGGGCCACCTCTGAACTGCCTCTATCTTTTTCGGATCTACCTGAATGCCCTCACTGGACACCATGTGCCCTAAGAATGCCACCGAATTAAGCCAAAACTCACACTTGGAGAACTTGGCATAAAGTTTCTCCTCTCTTAGCCTCTGCAATACAATACCCAAGTGTTGTGCATGCTCCTCCTAGATACGTGAGTACACCAGGATATCCTCAATAAATACCAAGACAAATGAGTCAAGATACGGTTGAAATATGATATTCATCATGTGCATAAATTATGCTGGGTATTGGTTAACCCAAAATACATCACAAGAAATTCATAGTGACCATATAACGGGTCCTGAATGTCGTCTTTAGAATATCCGAATCCTGAATTTTTAACTGGTGATACCCAGACCTCAAATCAATCTTAGAGAACACCCTCGCTCCCTGAAGCTGGTCAAATAAATCATCAATACGTGGCAAAGTATACTTGTTCTTGATTGTTACTTTGTTCAACTGCCTGTAGTCGATGCACATCCGCATAGTACCATCTTTCATTTTCACAAATAGAATTGGTGCACTCCAAGGCGACACACTAGGCCTAATAAACCCTTTATCAAGAAGTTCCTGAAGTTGCTCTTTCAATTCCTTCAACTCAGTTGGTGCCATATGATATGGAGGATTAGAAATGGGCTGAGTACCCGGCACCAAATCAGTACCAAAGTCAATATCCCTGTCGAGTGGCATACCCGACAGGCCTGCAGGAAATACATCCGAAAAGTCTCACACTACCGGTACAGAGTCAATAGTAAGAGTGTCCGCATCAACATCTCTCACAAAGTCCAAATATGACAAACACCCCTTCCCAACCATCCGTTGGGCCCTCAAGTAAGAAATTACCCTACTGGGAACATAATCTAGAGAACCTCTCCACTCGACCTTCGGCAATCCTGGTATCGCCAACGTCACGATTTTTGTGTGACAGTCCATAATAGAATGACATGGAGACAACCAATCCATACCCAAGATTACGTCGAAATCCACCATAATCAGCAATAAGAGATCAACTCTAGTCTCCAGTCACCCAATAGTTATCACACATAACCGATACACATGGTCCACAATAATAGTATCTCCCACCGGCGTAGATACACGAACAAGTAAAACTAAGGACTCATGGGGCACATCTAGATAATGAGCAAAATATGATGATACATACGACTATGTGGAACCAGGATCAAATAATATAGAAGCTTCCCTGTGGCATACTGAGACAATACCTGTGATTACTACATCTGAAGAAACGACATCCAGCCTGGAAGGAATAGCATAGAATCGGGCCTGACCGCCACCTGATCAGCCTCCCCCTCTTGGGCAACCCCTAGCTGATTGAGCCCTTCCCCGAGCTGACTGGGTGGGTGGTGGAACCGCCGGTGCTGGTACCATCAGTCGAGAACTCTGTTGTGGAGTCCCACTCAATAATCTAGGGCAATCTCTTTTGATATGATCCAAGTCCTCGCACTCGAAACAACCCCTCCTCTGATGGAGCTGCTGGTCCTTATAACCTGAGGTACTACCTGTAAAATCCTAAGCAGATGAGGCATGGTGAGAAATCTATGATGGTAGTGCACTGAATGAGGACTGGCTTGAGCAAGCACTGTAAGAACTGTGGCTATCTGATACACCACGCTGGGCTGAACGAGCCATTTGAGCGGGCCTATAAGGACGACCCCTGCTGTGATAGTTTTGTCCCCCAGAAGGAACACTGTTAGAATTACCCGAACCACGAGACCTCTTGGCCTCCCTCTCCTTAATACGGACCATCTCTAGTTATCAAGCACTGTCAACCACCACATCAAATTTAGCACCTACTACATTTCCTAGAGTCATAACAAAATAGAACTACTGGTTGAGGCCATTAATGAACCTCCTTATCTTCTCACTCTCAGTGGGAACCAACCAAATTGCATGACGAGCCAATTCTGAAAACCGAATCTCATACTGGGCCACTGACAAGTCCTTCTATCGTAAATGCTCGAACTACATGCGTAGTTCCTCTGTGCAGGTCTGTGGCACAAACTTCTCCAGGAATAATACGGAAAACTCATGCTATGATAGTAGTGTTGCACCAACTAATCTACTATTCTCATAAGTCTCCCACCATCTAAAGGCTTCTCCGGTTAGCTGAAAAGTAGTAAATGAGACCCCACTGGTCTCCAGAATACTCGTTGTACGAAGAATCCGCTGGCATCGGTCAAAGAAATCCTGAGCATCCTCTGACTCAGTTCCATTGAATGATGGAGGACGGAGTCTCCCAAACCTCTCTAGTCGCTTCTGCTCCTCGTCATTCAAAATAGGACCCACCTGGGCCGGAGCAGTTACAACCGGCTGGACTAGTAGTGCCCCTGGTATCTGAAGTCTTTGCACTACTTGCTTTGGAGTATGGGCGACAGGGGTATGAGTGTCTCCTGTAGCCATAGAAGTGGTTGGTGCGGCTTGAGCCAAAACCACCTGAGCAAGGCCAGTGCAAATAGTCAATATCTGGGCTAACGTCTCCTAAAGGCCCGAAATCATAATAGGCATAGTTGGTGCCTGAGCTGGTCCCGATGGACAAACTATATCCGGAACCTGCTCCTGAGCTGGAGCAACTGTGGTTCTACAAACGCTGCTCTAACTATTGTGCGAGCTACACCTCGACCTCTACCACGGCCCCAGCCTCTCGTGGCCCTAACTGGTGGAACTGGTGGTTGGTCGTCCGATCCGGTAGTACGTGTCCTCACCATCTGTGAGAGAATAGAATAATAGAATTTTAGTTTCCGAAATCAACAAATTCGCATGACAGAATACAAGAAAGTGAAATTTTTCCTAAGGGTTCGACAGCTTCTCAAAGAAAAGTACAGACGTCTCCGTACCGATCCGCAAGACTCTACTAAACCTGCTCATGACTCGTGAGACTTATGTAACCTAGGCTCTGATACCAACTTGTCACAACCCAAAATCACACCTGTCGTGATGGCGCCTATCTTAATACTAGGAAAGCTGACAACCTCAATAAATCACAAATTTCTTTAAGTTTGGAAACATAATATTTAAATTTAATAGAAAATCCCACAAATACTGATATAAATATACTCCCAAAATCCGGTGTCACTGAGTACATGAGCATCTAAATGATAACATAGTCTTATTGATTAAGAATATTGTCTGAAAATATAGAACAACACAAATAACTGAAAAGGAAGAGAGTCATGGTCTGCGGACGCCAAGCAGCTACCTCGATAGTGTTCAATAGATGAATCCTCGAATCTAGCAACCACCGTATCCGAAAGTACATGGATCTGCACACGAGGTGCATGGTATAGTGTGAGTACAACCAACTCAATAAGTATCGCAAATAAACAAGGAAAGTGAAGAGAAGCTTAATTTGTTGAACTCACCAGTTAAATCAATACAACTATATCCTGCTCAACAGTATTTTGGCATGTAGGGGAAAGAAAAAAGGTAAATCGGATAAAGATCAAGAAAACACAAGTTTCACACATTGCATGGACAACTCACGTGCAACATGAACAACTCACGTGCCAATAATATAATATATAGATCTGCACGGACAACTCACATCCCAAAGTATCATACAATAGCAATAAAGCAAGGGTACAAGTATATAATGAATGAAATAAGATTCTCATGTCCCTGGACTGGTATAAATGACATGCTAAAGTGTAGGCATGTGCAAAGTGTGCTATAGTAACTAATCCGGGAATTTCATCAATGAAAACTTTTTATCAAGTTTGTCCCGGGATTTAAAACTCTGAGTAATCACATCATGGTTTAATCAAATCGCATAAAATGTTACCACATATTTGTTATTGAAGCTAAAAGATTAACAGTCGTTTCAGGGCTTATAGGAGCCCAAGCACAACCCAAACATAAATACACAACCCCGATGCCTGCACATGGGACCATCCTCACACATGTGCGCACCCAAAAGTATGTGGCTATCACAACAATTCAGGCAACTAGTGTCTTAACCGAGATTAAATACGATACTTACCTCAAGCAACTCAAATCACTCCCCTAGCAAGCCCTTGGCTCACGAATCGGCCTCCGAACACCTCGAATCTAGTCACAATAATTCAATACAATCAACACAAATTATAGGAATCAATTCCATATGAAATTACTAAATTTTCCGACAAAATCCAAAATTTAACTCAAAATTTATTAGTGGGGCCCACATATTGGAACCCAACAAAAGTTATAAAATATGAATGCTCATTCAACCACGAGTCTAACCATACCAAATTTACCAAATTCCAATATCAACTCGACCTTCAAATCCTCAAAATTTTATTTTCAAATCCCTAGGCCCAAATCCTCGAACTTCACCTCAAAAATACGTAATCAAGTCGAAATACTCAATGATAATTCAATATTATTGTCTAACAATGATCACAAGTTACCTCAAGCTCAGGTGGATCTCCACTGATTTTTGTGACTGTTCGGACTAATTTTCAGATTGTTTCTAAACAGATTTTCGGATTTGTTTGGCGTTAGTTTTTTTTTTTGGACAGTTTTTGAGTCGATTTTAGTGGTTATTTTGTGCTGTTTTTTGGGGCTGCTTTTTGACTGATTTGAGCTGTTTCACAACAGATTTTTGTGGCTGCTTTGGAGGAGTTTTTGGTAGTGTTTTTTGTATTGTTTTGGAGCTGGATTTAGGTGACGAAACAGTGAGGTTTAAAAGCTGATCTATGGATAAAAAACATGAGCTATCATTGCCTTCACATGATGAAGAGTTAAGCATGAGAATGGCGATGAAAACAAAATGTTATTTGGGTGGAAAACAGTGCTCACTATTTTATTATTGCCCGGCTCTCAATTCTCTCTTTTCGTTTTTTATTTCGTCCCCCCTCCCCCCTAATGTTAAAAGCCAATTATATAATATAGTATGATGTGTGAGTTGTTAGAGAGGAAGAGTGGGGAGGTGGAAAGTGAGGTGTGTGTTATGAGGAGACGTGAGGGAAATGGACGTGAAAGGTTGGAAGTTAGGCTAAAAAATGGGAATTATCAAAACTCTATTCCGGAGTCGTTTACACATAAGTCAACATCTGATCAACTATTTCAACTTAAGCTTTCATCCTTGAGACTAAGTGTCTCAATTCATTCCGAAACCTCACCGGTCCCGAACCAATTACCCTGGAAAGTCACATAACAAGTGTAAAGCATAAAATGAGCAGTAAATGGGGAAACGAGGCTGTAATACCCAAAACAACCGGCCAGGTCGTTATAGATTATCATTTGTAGATGCCTTCGCCGGAATCGAAATAATATTCATATGTCATGCATTACTTTCAAATGCCAGATCCAATAGGCATGATACTGTTAATAATAATAACAAGTGGTGTATCATCATCAATTTTATTATGAGGTCGTACAACTCTCTTTAGATTTGATATACCTCTTTAAACAACTGAAATAACCATCACAAATATATCAAAGTATATCAATAGCGCTAAACTTTATAAGGAAATCCAAATTGATAATATGTGATGAAGTATTTATGGCTAAGCGTCAAAAGATCAAAATAATTTTCTAGAATTCTAGAGATATATAGGATATCAATGAACCGTTTGGTGAAAAAGTAATAGTTTAAGAGGTGATTTTTGTCAAGTACTATCAATAGTTCCAAAATCGACGAAAGCAGAGACCGTAAAAGCTAGCTTGCCAAATTTATACTTATGGCCTCAAGTGAAAAAGATTCAAATGATAAGAAATATAAAAGTAAGAACAGATCCAACATTCAGTGACTAATTGCTTCCAGTCGGAATGAAGAAAAACATCCAACAAAAGATGATTTGGTTCTTCTAGAACACTTGGTTATCAACCCCAAGGGTAATAGTAGTGCATTTAATAAGGAAAATATTTCCGTCATTAGATTAAAACACAATTTGTGCAAATTACATGATAGAAATTAAAGAGTTAACTTAGCTAGCAGAAATGAAAATGTGTTGATAACTAAATAAAAGGTTGATTGCTAAGTTTTATGGTAAAAATACAATATTTTTTAGTTTTGACTCAGCAGAAGATGATTGATACCAATAATTACTAACAAGAAGAATACTTAAATACTTTAATATCAAATGGCCTTCTACCATTCATGTTTATTGTCAAGTTCATTATTTCTTATGTATATTAGTGTCACGACCCAAAATCATAACCTATCATGATGGTGCCTATCTCGATACTAGGCAAGCCGACAACCACAATAAACCACGATTTCTTTTTAAGTTTGAAAATATAATATTTAAACACAATCCACAAGCCTCGCAAATACCGATACAAACACTCCCAAAACCCAGTGTCACTGAGTACATGAGCATCTATGTATTACAAGTCTGGGAAACCCGGTCAATAATAATCCAAGACCAAATGCCAATAAATAAAAGGATAGGGAAGGAGAGACAAGGTCTGCGAAACATAGCAGCTACCTCTGAATCTCCGGAAAATCAACTGTGTGAAAGAATCAACACCCACTGTGTCGGGGATCACCTGGATCTGCACACGAAGTGCAGGGTGTAGTATGAGTAAAACTAACTCAGTAAGTAACAATAATAAATAAAGAACTGAAAGTAGTGATGAGCTTCTCAACTAAGTCCAAACACAGTACTTTCCAACATAAAAAGGTAGGCATGCTTTCAAGTTTACCATTTAAAACTCCACAGAAATTTTATAACAACTTCGAATGGAATAGAAGAGGATGTCTTTTAGAAATTTTCCAAAACAGTGATATATGACAGCTGATATGCAGCAATAATGAAATCAATGCATCCTCTCAGAGTAACAGTCAGTCAGTTCTCCCATTCACTCCAACCTCACAGTCACTCTTTCCTCACAGTCACTCATTCCTCACAGTCACTCATCACTCGGCACTCGGCCTCAGTAGGTACCTGCGTTCACTGGGGGTGTGTACAGACTCCGGAGGGGCTCCTTCAGCCCAAGCGCTATATCAAGCCAATCATGGCATAAATCAATGAAACATACCTCGGCGCGCAGCTCGATACCATAAATATCCTTACAATTAGGCTCTCAGCCTCACTCAGTCATCAACCTCTCCAGTCTCTCGGGCTCAAGATGTCATGAAAATCATCCCAAAATGATAATATGATGTATTAATAAATAGCAACAGAAACTGAGATATGATATGAAATAAATGAACAGGACTGAGTGTGAAATTATAATTTGAACATATAATTCAACCACAGAAATGACCCCAGTGGGTACCAATAATAGCAGCATATGTCTAAGCATGATTTTTAATACGAGTCTCAGCTCAATTTTCCCTAACACGTAGAGAATGTACGGATATCAACAGATAATTCAACTACACAGTCTCATGGAATTTGACCAAGTCACAATTCCTACGGTGCACGCCCACACGCCCGTCACCTAGTTGTGCGCCGCCTCAAAATCAATCACATAACACATAATCTAGGGTGGCATACCCTCAGGACCAAATTTAAAACTGTTACTTATTTCAAACCATGTAATTCATTATTCTGCAATGTCTTTGCCTCGTGAACTGGCCTCCAAACGCCTCGAATCTAGCCACAAATAATTCGATTCAGTCAATAAAATTTATTGGAATTAATTCCATAAAAAATTATTAATTTTCCATCAAAATCCGAAATTTAACTCAAACATCGCCCGTGGGGCCCACGTCTTGGAACCCGACAAAAGTTATAAAATCCGGAAGCCCATTCAACCACGAGTCTAACCTTACCAATTTTACCAAAATTCGACCTCAACTCGACCTCCAAATCTTCAAATCTTATTTTCAAATCCCTAAGTTCAAACCCCCAATTTACACCTCGAATACACGTAATCTAGTCGGATTATTCGATGATAATTCAATATTATGGAGTAGAAATGATCACAAGTGACTTACCTCAAGATTTCCCGTGAAAACATCGCTCACAATTGCCCAGCCTGAGCTTGAAATGCCCAGAAATGACAAAAGCTCGGAACCCCTCTATTTTTGTACTACCCAGGGGTTTCTGCTTCTGCGGGAATTTGTGCGCATCTGCGGACACGCTTCTGCGAGGAGCTGTCCGCTTTTGCGAAGCTGCCTCACCAAGCTCCCTTGCGCTTCTGCGATCGCACGCCCGCAGGTGCGGGGCCGCTTCTGCGGCTACCTGTCGCTTCTGCGATCGAAGCCTCAGTCACTCCTGGACGCATCTGCGATGGAAGGCTCGCTTCTGCGAGCTCGGACCTGCGATGCAAATTCCACATGTGCGATTATATCAGATGGCAGAAACCTTCAGATTTTCTTCTAAGTCCAAATTCGATATGTTAACATTCTGAAACTCACCCGAGGCCCCCGAGACCTCAACCAACTATACCAACAATCCTAAAACACCATACGAACTTAGTCGAACCCTCAAATCACCTCAAACAACACTAAAACCACGAATCATACCCCAATTTAAGCCTAATGAACTTTGAAATTTCAAGTTTTCCACAAACGACGCCGGAACCTATCAAATCAAGTCCGATTGACCTCAAATATTGCACACAATTCATAAATGACATAACGAACCTATTAAAAGTTTCAGAATCGGATTTTGACCCCGATATCAAAAAGTCAACCCCCCGGTCAAACTTCCCAAAAAAATTGACTTTTGCCATTTCAAGCCGAATTCCACTACGGACTTCCAAATAATTTTTTGGACACGCTCGTAAGTCCAAAATCACCATACGGAGCTATTGGAATCATCAAAATTTGAATCCAAGGTCGTTTACACATAAGTCAATATCTGGTCAACTTTTCCAACTTAAGTTTTCAATTATGAGACTAAGTGTCTCATTTCACTCTGAAATCCTTCCGGACCCGAACCAACTAACACGGTAAGTCATAAAACAACTGTAAAGCATAACTTGAGCAGTAAATAGGGAAACAGGGTTATAGTACTTAAAACAACTGGTCGGGTCGTTAGATTCTCCCCCTCTTAAACAAACGTTCATCCTCGAACGGATTTAGAATCATACCTGGAGTCTCAAATAGGTGTGGATATTTGCTCCGCATCTCCTGCTCAATCTCCCAAGTAGCTTCTCCAACTGACTGTCCTCTCCATTGTATCTCAATGATGCTATGTTCTTTGACCTCAGCTTTCAAACTTGCCGATCTAAAATAGCCACCGGCTCCACATCATAAGTCAAATTACCGTCCAGTTGCACTGTACTGAAATCCAAATTATGAGACGGATCCCCGACATACTTTTGGAGCATGGACACATGGAACACTGGATGAACACCTGATAGACTAGGTGGCAAAGCAAGTTCATAAGACACCTCTCCAATTGTCTTAAGTATCTCAAAAGGCCCAATATATCGAGGGCTCAACTTTCCCTTCTTCCCGAACCTCAACATACCCTTCATGGGTGAAATATTGAGCAGAACCTTCTCCCCAACCATGTAAGCAACATCACGGACCTTCCGGTCAGCATAACTCTTATGTCTAGACTGTGCCGTGCAAAGTCGCTCCTGAATCGATTTAACCTTCTCCAAAGCATCCTAAACCAAACTAGAACCCAATAGTCTAGTCTCACCAGACTCAAACCAATCCACCGGAGACCGACATCGTCTCCCATATAAATCCTCATACGGAGCCATATGAATGCTCGATTGGTAGTTGTTATTGTAAGCAAACTCTGCCAATGGCAGAAATTGATCCCAAGAACCTCCAAGCTCAATGACACAAGCGCGTAGCATATCTTCCAATATCTGAATAGTGCACTCAGATTGTCCGTCCGTCTGAGGGTGAAATGATGTACTCAACTGAACCTGTGTGCCCAATTCTCGCTGCACTGCTCTCCAAAACTGTGATGTAAACTGCGTGCCTCGATCTGAAATGACGGACACTGGCACACCGTGTAGGCGAACAATCTCGCGGATATAAATTTCAGCCAACCGTTCCGAAGAATAAGTAGTACCAACTGGAATAAAATGCATGGACTTAGTCAATCGATCCACAATCACCCAAACAACATCAAACTTTCTCAAAGTTTGTGGAAACCCAACTACGAAATCTATGATAATACGCTCCCATTTCCACTCCAGAATTTCAAGTCTCTGAAGCAATCCTCCCGGTCTCTGATGCTCGTACTTTACCCATTGACAATTTAAACACCGGGCTACAAACCCAACTATATCTTTCTTCATTCGCCTCCACCAATAGTGCTGCCTCAAATCCTGATACATATTTGCGACACCTGGATAAATAGAGTACCGCGAACTGTGAGCTTCCTGGAGAATCAAATCACGCAAACCATCTACATTAGGCACACATAGCCTACCATGCATCCGTAATACACCGTCATCTCCAATAGTGACTTCCTTGGCATCACCGTGTTGAACTGTGTCCTTAAGGACAAGAAGATGGGGATCATCATACTGGCGCTCTCTGATGCGGTCATATAAAGAAGACCGAGAAACCACACAAGCCAAAACTCGATTCGGCTCGGAAACATCCAATCTAACAAACTGGTTGGACAAGGCCTGAACATCCAAGACTAAAGGCCTCTCTGCTACTTGTAAATATGCTAAGCTGCCCAAACTCTCCGCCTTACGACTCAAGGCATCGTCCACCACATTCGCCTTTTCGGGATTATAGAGAATGGTGATGTCATAATCCTTAAGCAACTCCAACCACCTCCGCTGCCGCAAATTAATATCCTTCTATTTAAACAGATGTTGTAGACTCCGGTGATCGGTATAAACCTCACAATGGACACCGTACAAATAATGCTGCCAAATCTTCAAGGCATGAACAATAGCTGCTAACTCAAGGTCGTGGACCGGATAATTCTTCTCATGTACCTTTAACTGTCTGGACGCATAGGCAATCACCCTACCGTCTTGTATCAGCACTGCGCCGAGACCAATACGTGATGCGTCATAATACACAGTATAAGACTCTGAACCTGTAGGCAACACCAATACTGGGGATGTAGTCAAAGCCGTCTTGAGCTTCTGAAAGCTCACTTCACACTCATCTGACCACCTGAACCGAGCACCTTTTTGTGTAAATTTAGTCATAGGAGCTACAATAGATGAGAAACCCTCCACGAAGCGACGATAATAACCAGCCAAGCCGAGAAAACTCCGAATCTCAGTAACTGAAGATGGCCTGGTCAAACTCTGGACTGCCTCTATTTTCTTTGGATCCACCTTAATCCCTTCATTGGACACTATGTGTCCCAAGAATGCCACTGAACTAAGCTAGAATTCATATTTAGAGAATTTGGCATATAGTTTCTCCTCTCTCAGCCTCTGCAATACAATACCCAAGTGTTGTGCATGCTCCTCCTGGATACGTGAGTACACCATGATATCATCAATAAATACCACGACAAATGAGTCAAGATACGGTTGAAATACGCTATTCATCAGGTGCATAAATTATGCTAGGCATTGGTTAGCCCAAATGATATCACAAGAAATTCATAGTGACCATAACGAGTCCTGAATGCCGTCTTTAGAATATCCGAATCCCGAATTTTTAACTTGTGATACCCGGATCTCAAATCAATTTTGGAGAATACCCTCGCTCCCTGAAGCTGGTCAAATAAGTCATCAATACGCGGCAAAGGATATTTATTCTTGATTGTAACTTTATTCAATTGCCTGTAATCAATGCACATCCGCATAGTACCATCTTTCTTTTTCACAAACAGAACCGGTGCACCCCAAGGCGACACACTAAGCCTAATAAACCCCTTATCAAGAAGTTTCAGAAGTTGCTCTTTCAATTCTTTTAACTAAGCTAGTGCCATACGATACGGACGAATAGAAATGGGTTGAGTGCCCTACACCAAATCAATACCGAAATCAATATCCCTATCGGGCGACATACCCGGCAGGTCTGTAGAAAATACATCCGAAAAGTCTCTCACTACCGGTACTGAATCAATAGTAGGAGTATCTAGATCAACATCTCTCACAAAAGCCAAATATGACAAACACCCCTTCCCAACCATACATTGGCCTTTCAAATAAGAAATTACCCTGCTGGGAACATAATCTAGAGAACCTCTCCATTAGACCTTCGGCAGTCCCGGTATCGCCAACGTCACGGTTTTTACATGACAGTCTAGAATAGCATGACATGGAGACAACCAATCCATACCCAGGATTACATCGAAATCAACCATACTGAGCAATAAGAGATCAACTCTAGTCTCCAGTCCCCCAATGGTTACCACACAAGACCGATATATAAGGTGCACAATAATAGTATCGCCCACCGGCGTAGATACACGAACAGGTGAAACTAAGGACTCACGGGGCATATCCAGATAATGAGTAAAATAAGATGATAAATATGAATAAGTAGAACCAGGGTCAAATAATATAAAAGCTTCCCTGTGGCACACTAAGACAATACCTGTGATCACTGAATCTGAGGCAACGGCATCTGGCCTGGCAGGAAAAGCATAGAATCGATCTTGACCGCCACATGATCGGCCTTCCCCTCTTGGACGACCCCTAGCTGACTGACCCCCACCCCACGCTTGTTGGACAGGTGGTGAAGTAACTGGTGCTGAAGTCGTAGTCTGACTCCTCTGTTGCACTGGACCTCCCGAGCGGCGAGGACACTGCCTCCACATATGCCCAAATTCACCGCACTCAAAGCAGCTCCCTAGTACTGGTGGTGGTGCAGACCAAGTCGGGCCCCGATAACTAGAATAACTGCTAGAAGCACCCGGTGCAAATGAACCCTGAACTAAAAAGGCACGGGACGAACTCTGGGCTAGGAGGGCACTGAGAGATGACTGGCCCTGATGAGAACTATATGAAACATGGCTGGATGATGCACCACGGTGAACTGTATGACCCGTCTGAGCGTGTCTGTAAGCACGACCCCCACCGCGGTAAAACTGACCCCAGGGTAAGAACTATGTGTCTAAGCATGATTTTTAATACGAGTCTCAGCTCACTTTTCCCTAACACGCAAAGAATGTACGGATATCAACAGATAATTCAACTACACAGTCCCATGGAATTTGACCAAGTCATAATTCCTACGGTGCACACCCACACGCCCGTGAACTATCATGTGCGTCACCTCAAAACCAATCACATAACACATAATCCGGAGTTTCATACCCTCAAGACCAAATTTAAAATTGTTACTTACTTCAAACCGTATAATTCTTTATTCAGCAATGTCTTTGCCTCGTGAATTGGCCTCCAAACGCCTCGAATCTAGCCATAAATAATTCGATTCAGTCAATAAAATTTATTGGAATTAATTCCATAAGAAAATATTAATTTTCCATCAAAATCTGAAATTTAGCTCAAATATCGCCTGTGGGGCCCACGTCTCAGAACCTGACAAAAGTTACAAAATCCGGAAGCCCATTCAACCACGAGTCTAACCATATCAATTTTACCAAAATCCAACCTCAACTCGACCTCCAAATCTTCAAATCTTATTTTCAAATCCCTAAGTTCAAACCCCCGATTTACACCTCGAATACACGTAATCTAGTCGGATTATTCGATAATAATTCAATATTATGGAGTAGAAATGATCACAAGTGACTTACCTCAAGATTTTTCGTGAAAACCTCGCTCAAAATCGCCCAGCCCGAGCTTGAAATGCCCAAAAATGGCAAAAGCTCGGAACCCCTCTGTTTTTGTACTGCCCAGGGGTTTCCGCTTCTGCGGTATTTTGTGCGCATCCGCGGACATATTTCTGCGAGGAGCTTTCCGCTTCTGCGAAGCTGTCTCACCAAGCGCCCTTGCGCTTCTGCGATCACACGCCCGCAGGTGCAGAGTCGCTTCTGGAGCTACATGCCGCTTCTGCGATCGAAGCCCCAGCCACGCCTGGACGAATCTGTGATGGAAGGCTCGCTTCTGCGAGCTCGCACCTGCGATGGAAATTTCGTAGGTGCAATTACATCATATGGCAGAAACCTTCAAATTTTCTTCAAAGTCTGAATACACGTAATCTGGCCCTGATTAGAACTATATGAACCATGGCCGGATGAAGCACCACGGTGAACTAGACGACCCGTCTGAGCGTGTCTATAAGAACGACCCCTACAACGGTAAATCTGAACCCCGGGAGTAAGAACTATATGTCTAAGCATGATTTTTAATACGAGTCTCAGCTCAATTTTTCCTAACACGTAGAGAATGTACGGATATCAACAGATAATTCAACTACACATTCCCATGGAATTTGACAAAGACACAATTCCTACGGTGCACGCCCATACGCCCATCACCTAGCATGTTAGAGAATGTACGGATATCAACAAATAATTCAACTACATATTCCATGGAATTTGACCAAGTCATAATTCCTACGGTGCACGCCCACACACCCGTCACCTAGCATGTGTGTCACCTCAAAACCAATCACATAACACATAATCCGGGGTTTCATACCCTCAAGACCAAATTTAAAATGGCTACTTACTTCAAACCGTGTAATTCTTTATTTGGCAATGTCTTTGCCTCATGAATTGGCCTCCAAACGCCTCGAATCTAGCCAGAAATAATTCGATTCAGTCAATAAAATTTATTGAAATTAATTCCATAAGAAAATATTCATTTTCCATCAAAATCCGAAATTTAGCTCAAAAATCGCCTGTGGTGCCCACTTCTCGGAACCCGACAAAAGTTACAAAATTCGGAAGCCCATTCAACCACGAGTCTAACCATACCAATTTTATCAAAATCTGACCTCAACTCGACCTCCAAATCTTCAAATCTTATTTTCAAATCCCTAAATTCAAAGTTCAAACCCCCGATTTACACCTCGAATACACGTAATCTAATCGGATTATTCGATGATAATTCAATATTATGGAGTAGAAATGATCACAAGTGACATACCTCAAGATTTTCAGTAAAAACGTCGCTCAAAATCGCCCAGCCCGAGCTTGAAATGCCCAAAAATGGCAAAAGCTTGGAACCCCTCTGTTTTTGTACTTCCCAGGGGTTTTCGCTTCAGCGGGATTTTGTGCGCATCTGTGGACACGCTTCTGCGATGAGCTGTCCGCTTCTTCGAAGCTGCCTCACCAAGCGCCCTTGCGAGTCTGCGATCACACGCCCGCAGGTGCGGGGCCGCTTCTACGGCTACCTGCCGCTTCTGCGATCGAAGCCCCAGCCACGCCTGGACGCATCTGCGATGGAAGGCTCTCTTTTGTGAGCTCGCACCTACGATGGAAATTCCACAGGTGCGATTACATCAGATGGCAGAAACCTTCAGATTTTCTTCTAAGTCCGAATTCGATCTGTTAACCATCCGAAACTCACCCGAGGCCCCCAGGACCTCAACCAAATATACCAACAAGTCCTAAAACACCATGTGAACTTAGTTGAACCCTCAAATCACCTCAAACAACGCTAAAACCACGAATCATATCCCAATTCAAACCTAATGAACTTTGAAATTTCAAGTTTTCCACAAACGACGCCGGAACCTATCAAATCAATTCTGATTGACCTCAAACTTTGCACACAAGTCATAAATGACATAACGAACCTATTAAAATTTTCAGAATCAGATTTCGACCCCGTTATCAAAAAGTCAACCCCCGGTCAAACTTCCCAAAAAATTCGACTTTTGCCATTTCATGCCTAATTCCACTACGGACCTCCAAATAATTTTCCGGACACTCTCCTTAAGTCCAAAATCACCATACATAGCTATTGGAATCATCAAAATTCGAATCCGGGGTCGTTTACACATAAGTCAATATCTGGTCAACTTTTCCAACTTAAGTTTTCAATTATGAGACTAAGTGTCTCATTTCACTCTGAAATCCTTCCAGACCCGAACCAACTAACACGGTAAGTCATAAAATAACTGTAAAGCATAACTTGAGCAGTAAATGGGGAAACATGGTTATAATACTCAAAACGACCAGAAAGTAAGAATATCTACAGGAATGGGCAGGTCTGTAGGAAATACATCCGGAAAGTCTCTCACTACCAGTACTGAATCAATACTAATAGTATCTACATCAACATCTCACAAAAGCCAAATATGACAAACACCCCTTCCCAACCATACGTTGGGCTTTCAAATAAGAAATTACCCTGCTGGGAACATAATCTAGAGAACCTCTCCATTCGACCTTCGGCAACCCTGGTATCGCCAACGTCACAGTTTTTGCATGACGGTCCAGAATAGCATGACAAGGAGACAAACAATCCATACCCAGGATTACATCAAAATCAACCATACTGAGCAATAAGAGAGCAACTCTAGTCTCCAGTCCCCCGATGGTTACCACACAAGACCGATATACACGGTCCACAATAATAGTATCACCCACTGACGTAGATACACGAACAGGTGAAACTAAGGACTCACGGGGCATATCCAGATAATGAGTAAAGTACGATGATACATACGAATAAGTAGAACCAGGGTCAAATAATATAGAAGCTTCCCTGTAGCACACTGAGACAATACATGTGATCACTGCATCTGAAGCAACGGCATTTGGCCTGGTAGGAAAAGCATAGAATTGGACCTGATCGCCACCTGATCGGCCTCCCGCTCTTGGGCGAACCCTAGCTGACTAACCCCCACCCCGTGCTGGCTGGGTGGGTGGTGAAGTAACTGGTGCTGAAGTCATAGTTTGACTCCTTTGTTGCACTGGACCTCCCGAGCGACAAGGACACTACCTCCACATATGCCCAAATTCAACACACTCAAAGTAACTCCCTGGTACTGGTGGTGGTATGGATTGAATCGGGCCCCGAGAACCAGAATAACTACTAGAAGCACCCAGTGCAAATGAACCCTGAACTGAAGAGACACGGGACTAACTCTGGGCTGGGAGGGCACTGAGAGATGACTGGCCCCGATGAGAACTATATGAACCATGGCCGGATGACGCACCACAGGAAACTGGATGACCCGTCTAAGCGTGTCTGTAAGAACGACCCCTACCACGGTAAAACTGACCCCCTGAAGGAACACCGCTGAAATCACCTGGGCCACGAGACCTCTTGGCCTCCCTCTCTCCACGTTCCTGACTACGGACCATCTCTATCTGCCGAGCAATGTCAACTACCTCATCAAAAGTAGTACCAGATACTATCTCCCGAGTCATAAGTAATCGTAGCTCATATGTGAGGCCATCAATGAACCTCTTAATCCTCTCCCTATCAGTGGGAACCAACCAAACTGCATGACGATCTAACTCAGAAAATCTCATCTCGTACTGCGTCACAGACATGCCACCCTGACATAACTGCTCAAATTGTCTGCGCAGCTCCTCTCTGCGAGACTGCGGCATGAACTTCTCCAAAAAGAGAATAGAGAACTCATTCCATGTAAGTGGTACTGCACCAACCGGCCTGCGCCTCTCATAAGCCTCCCACCATCCATAGGCAGCTCCAGAAAATTGAAAAGTAGTGAACAAGACCCCACTGGTCTCCAGAATACCCATTGTCTGAAGAATCCGTTGGCACTTATCCAGAAAACCCTGAGCATCCTTTGACTCAGCACCGCAAAATGGTGGAGGTCGAAGCCTCCCAAATCTCTCAAGTCTCCTTTACTCATCATCTTCCATAACAGGGATTACCGGGGCCTGAGCAGTTACAACTGGCTGGGCTGGTAGTACCCCCGGTATCTGAAGACCCTGTGCTACCTGATCTAGAGTATGGGCTACAGGGGTATGAGTACCTCCCCCCAGCCTGAGAAGTGGCAGGTGCGGCCTAAGCTGAAACCACCTGAGCAAGGCCAGTGCAAATTGTCAATATCTAGGCCAAAGTTTCCTGAAGGCCTGGAATCGCAATGGGCACAGCTTGTCCTGTCGGCTCAGCTAAATCTGGAATCTGCTCTTGAGCTGGAGAAACTGGTGGTACTACTGGTGCTGGTCCAACTGTGGTACGAGCTACACCTCGGCCCCGGTCTCTACCACGGCTCCGGCCTCTCGCAGCCCTAGCTAGTGGCATGGGTGGCTGACCGTCCGATACGATAGTACGTGTTCTCACCATCTGTGAGAGAATAGAATAACAGAACTTTAGTTTCCGGAATCAACAAATTCGCACGACAGAGTACAAGAAATTAAAAAATTTCTAAGGGTCCGGCAGCCTCTTAAAGATAAGTACAGATGTCTCTGTACCGATCCACAAGACTCTACTACGCCTGCTCATGACTCGTGAGACCTATGTAACCTAGGCTCTGATACCAACTTGTCACGACCCAAAATTTTAACTTGTCGACATGGCATCTATATGGATACTAGGCAAGCCGACAACCTTAATAAACCACGATTTCTTTTAAGTTTGAAAATATAATATTTAAACACAATCCACAAGTCTCGCAAATACCGATACAAATACTCCCAAAATCCGGTATCACTGAGTACATGAGCATCTATGCATTACAAGTCTAGGAAACCCGATCAATAATAATCCAAGACCAAATACCATAAATTAAAGGATAGGAAGGAAAGACAAGGTCTGCGAAACATAGCAGCTACCTCTGAATCTCCGAAAAATTAACTGTGTGAAAGAATCAACACCCATTGTGTCCGGGATCACCTGGATCAGCACACGAAGTGCAGGGTGTAGTATGAGTACAACTAACTCAGTAAGTAACAATAATAAATAAAGAACTGAAAGTAGTGACGAGCATCTCATCTAAGTCCAAACACAGTACTTTCCAATATAAAAAGGTAGGCATGCTTTCAAGTTTAACATTTAAAACTTCACAGAAATTTTATAACAACTTCGAATGGAACAGAAGAGGATGTCTTTTAGAAATTTTCCAAAATAGTGATATATGGCAGCTGATATGCAGCAATAATGAAATCAATGCATCATCTCAGAGTAACAGTCACTCAGTTCTCCCATTCACTCCAACCTCACAGTCACTCTTTACTCACAGTCACCCATTCCTCACAGTCTCTCATTACTTGGCACTCGCACTCAGTAGGTACATGTGCTCACTAGGGGTGTGTACAGACTCCGGAGGGGCTCCTTCAGCCCAAGCGCTATATCAAGCCAATCATGGCATAAATCAATGAAACATACTGCAGCGCGCAGCTCGATACCATAAATATCCTTACAATTAGGCCCTCAGCCTCACTCAGTCATCAACCTCTCCAGTCTCTCGCGCTCAAGATGTCATGAAAATCATCCCAAAAATGATAATATGATGTATTAATAAATAGCAACAGAAACTGAGATATGATATGAAATAAATGAACAGGACTGAGTGTGAAATTATAATTTGAACATATAATTCTACCACAGAAATGACCCCAGTGGGTACCAATAATAGCAGCATATGTCTAAGCATGATTTTTAATACGAGTCTCAGCTCAATTTTCCCTAACACGTAGAGAATGTACGGATATCAACAGATAATTCAACTACACAGTCTCATGGAATTTGACCAAGTCACAATTCCTACGGTGCACGCCCACACGCCCATCACCTAGCATGTGCGTCACCTCAAAATCAATCACATAACACATAATCCAGGGTTTCATACCCTCAGGACAAAATTTAAAACTGTTACATACTTCAAACCGTGTAATTCTTCAATTTGCAATGTCTTTGCCTCGTGAATTGGCCTCCAAACGCCTTGAATCTAGCCACAAATAATTGGATTCAGTCAATAAAATTTATTGGAATTAATTCCATTAGAAAATATTAATTTTCCATCAAAATCAGAAATTTAGCTCAAAAATCCCTCGTGGGGCCCACTTCTCGGAACCCGACAAAAGTTACAAAATCCGGAAGCCCATTCAACCATGAGTCTAACCATACCAATTTTACCAAAATCGGATCTCAACTTGACCTCCAAATCTTCAAATCTTATTTTCAAATCCCTAAGTTCAAAGTTCAAACCCCCGATTTACACCTCGAATACACGTAATCTAGTCGGATTATTCGATGATAATACAATATTATGGAGTAGAAATGATCACAAGTGACTTACCTCAAGATTTCCCGTGAAAACCTCGCTCAAAATCGCCCAGCCCGAGCTTAAAATGCCCAAAAATGATAAAAGTTCGGAACCCCTCTGTTTTTGTACTACCTAAAGGTTTCCGCTTCTGCGGGATTTTGTGCGGATCTGCACGCTTCTTCGAGGAGTTGTCCACTTTTGCGAAGCTGCCTCACCAAGTGCCCTTGCACTTCTGCGATCACACGCCCGCAGGTGCGGGGCCGCTTCTGCGGCTACCTGCCGCTTCTGCGATAGAAGCCCCAGCCACGCCTGGACGCATCTGCGATGGAAGGCTCGCTTCTGCGAGCTCGCACCTACGGAACATCAGATGGAAGAAACCTTCGGATTTTCTTTTAAATCCGAACTCGATCTGCTAACCATCTAAAACTCACTCGAGGCCCCCGGGACCTCAACCAAATATACCAACAAGTCCTAAATCATCATACGAACTTAGTCGAACCCTTAAATCACCTCAAACAACGCTAAAACCACGAATCATACCCCAATTCAAGCCTAATGAACTTTGAAATTTTAAGTTTTCCACAAACGACGCCGGAACCTATCAAATCAAGTCCGATTAACCTCAAACTTTGTACACAAGTCATAAATGACATAACGGACCTATTAAAATTTTCAGAATCGGATTTCGACCCCGATATCAAAAGTCAACCCCCCGGTCAAACCTTCCAAAAATTCAACTTCCGCCATTTTAAGCCTAATTTCACTACGGACCTCCAAATAATTTTTCGGACACGCTCCTAAGTCCAAAATTACCATACGGAGCTATTGGAATTATCAGAATTCAAATCCGAGGTCGTTTACACATAAGTCAATATCTGGTCAACTTTTCCAACTTAAGTTTTCAATTATGAAACTAAGTGTCTCATTTCACTCCGAAATCCTTCCGGACCCGAACCAACTAATATGGTAAGTCATAAAATAACTGTAAAGCATAACTTGAGCAGTAAATGGGAAAACAGAGTTATAATACTCAAAACAACCGGCCGGGTTGTTATAATTAGTGTCACCATATATATAATAGACTAGGTTAAAATTGATCTTCCATTGCATATAGGTTGATTTTGAAAAAAAAAATATGCTCGTCATGCTACTGAAAATTTTAGATCCCCGAATAGCTTATGTAATAGTATACATATAGTATATAGAAGTTTTGACAATAACGTTATACATGCAGAAATTATGATACTGGTCAATGTGCTTCTAAGTATGTGTTTATCCCTGAAATCAACTTTCGTCTTCCGAAATTAAAGAATTGCTTTTTAAATTTGTGTAAAGATATTAATATCGACAACAAGAGTTCTGGCTATGGCAGAACAACCAAAGTATTAGAAGGAAATATACACAAAAAAATATCGTCTACAAAGAAGTGTTCGGTAAGATACAATCACATTAGATACCTTTAAACTATAATTATCTAATTAACATGACTAAATTAACCATTTGTGCAAGTTCTGATGATGTCTTTTCATTTTGAATTCACGTATTATGCTAATGTAATAATATTTTTCAGCATTTAGATGATTGTTATATTATTATATATAAAATTTCTCTCATTAATTAGTTTTTTTCATCGTTCATATAAATAAATATTTAAACCATCATGTGCCATTATTAACGTGCAACGCACGTTTATAGATACTAGTATATTATTATAAAAGCATGAATATAAAATTGGTGTACAAAAATATCCTTTAAAACTAAATTAATCTTCAATTATAAGTTGGATAAAATTGTAATATTCAAAGTCCTTCCCCAAATTTAGGAGTTTGGTAACTTCATAATTCCTTAACGAGAACTTGAGTTTTAAAATGAAACTAACCAAAAGAAAAAGTCAATATTAGACGCTCTTTTAGTTCTCTCTCATTGCATATTCCATATCGTCAATTTCTTCTCTACCACTTTCAATCCTTTCTATAAGTGTAATACACACATTTTACCCAAAAATTTAGTTCTCCTAGGCCAAAAGCACTTTATTTTTTATTTTTTTTAAAATTTGAAGTTTTGGCCAAGCTTTTAAGAAAAAAGTAATTTTAAATAGAAGCAATTGCAATTTTGGAGAAGGAGAAAAAAGTAATTTCCCTCCAAAAGCATTTTTTTTAAAGCACCTTTTGAGAAAATACATTTAGAAGTATTTTTTAAAAGATTGGTCAAACACTAATTACTACTCAGAAGAGAAGCAGAAAAGGTAGTTTTTCTCCAAAAGCACTTTTTGAAAAATATCTTTTGAGAAAATACACTTAGAAACACTTTTTAAAAGCTTGGCCAAATACTAAAAGAGTGTTTGACAAAGCTTATAAGTTAGTCAAACCAGCTTATAAGCATTTTTCGGCTTATCTACGTGTTTGGTAAAGTTAAAAGTATTTATAAGTCAAGTGCTTATAAGTCAAAAATAAGCCAAAAGCCCTAAACTGGTCACCCCAGCTTATGAATTTTTAGCTTATAAGCACTTTAAGTTTGACCGAGATTTTTACTATTTTATCTCTAAAATATTCCTTTTTAGAAAAGAATTCCCATAGGCCACATCAATACTCACTGCCTCACGAATGTTTTCAACCTAAACCCGCTGCTTCTTCAAGTATGCAATTCTCATTGACTGTTTGAGGTAAGCAAATTCTCTATTCCTTTGCATATTTGTATCTATGTGATTGTGTATTAATCTTTAAACTGTATGTAATAAACGGGGATATATCAAATTTGTCTACACTATTAGGACTTTAAAGTCAATTTAATAATAAAATCTCTTTAAATTCATAATTGAATATGAAATTCCAATCGTTGTAATTGGACAATTACACTGGATAAACAAAGTGAGACTCAGATCCCAATTGGATAATTAACCGGATTAACAAAGTGAGAATCAAATTTTTATCACGACGACAAACGTGAAGAGCAAAGAAATTAGAACTAGCTTGATTCAGAAATGAAGTATGAAGGAACGGTAAATAAAAACATAAATATATTTCCTTCTCAATCCATACTCCTCCTGCTAATTCTAATTTTTTAAAGCAATATGACCGGCTCATGAATGATTGAATGAGCATTTTTTTTTCAAATGACTTTTATTATTTATTTTTGGAAAATATTGCGTAATAAAATCCAAGAGGAATTTTAGTAAGGGTTTACTGAAAAATAAAGATAGATAAAATATGACATGAAATAGCAGGTAGAGTCAAATTAGGAGTCCACATTTTGTACTTGTGTGAGTCTTGCACAACACTGTCCGATTATAAATAAATATAAATAGTCTAGAGTCCTAGAATTTGTCTACGTTAGTTTTAGATAGTTTGGGCGAAGGGCGGTGTAACGATCCGGCAGGTCGTTTTAAGAGTTGTAACCTTGTTCCCCCATTTACTGTTCATGTTGTACTTTATAATTGTTACGTGACTTGTCGGGGTAGTCGGTTCAGGTCCGGTGAGATTTCACAATGAAATGAGACACTTAGTCTCAAGATTGAAAGCTTAAGTTAGAATGATTGACCAGATGTTGATCTTTGAGTAAGCGACTCCGGAACGGAGTTTTGATGATTCTATTAGCTCCGTTAGGTGATTTTGGATTTAGGAGTGTGTCCGAATTTTGGTTTGTAGGTTCATAGTAGAATTAGGCTTGACGGTGAAAGTCAGAATTTTTGGAAAGTTTGACCGGGAGTGGACTTTTTAATATCGGGGTCGGATTCCGATTCCGGAAGTTGAAAAAGGTCCGAAATGTCAAATGTGACTTGTGTGCAAAATTTGCGATCAATCGGACATGTTTTGATAGGTTTTGGCACCGTTTGTAGAAATTAAAAGTTCAAAGTTTATTAGACTTGAATCTATGTGCGATTAGTATTTTTGATGATGTTCGAGGTGATTTGAGGGCTCGACTAAGTTCGCATCGTATTTTAGGACTTGATGGTATGTCTGGTTGAGGTCCCGAGGGCCTCGAGTTGATTTCGGATGGTTGTCGGATCGATTTGAAGTTAGAGGGAATGCTGAAGCTCACCAGCTTATAGTGTAATCACACTTGTGGAGTGGGGATCACAGGTGCGTTCTCGCAGAAGCGGCCAAGGAGGAAGTGAGCAGAGGTCGCAGGTGCAGGGTTATTTCCACACCTGCGTGATCGCAGATACGGCGTTAAGGGCGCAGAAGCGGAGGGCTCGCGGGTGCGATGGGAATTTCCGCACCTGCGGTTGCGCAGATGCGAGGCGAGGACCACAGAAGCGGAGGCCCAGCTCCAGTAGTTCACCGCAAAAGCGGAATTGTGTTTGCTTCTGCGACACCGCAGATGCGGTTAAGTGTCCGCAGAAGCGGAAAGGCTGGGCAGAAAGTTAAATACAAGGGTTCGCGATTTTGGCTTCATTTCAATCACGGATTAGGCAATTTGTGAGAGGGTTTTCGAGGGGATTCTTGAGGTAAGTCCCTTGTGCTCATTTTTTATCAATAATATTGCTTCTGTAACGACCCGACTTATCGTTTTAAGAATTTACGTCTTGTTTAGTGACTTAAGGTTTCGAGCAGCCTCGCAATATGTATTACGGCCCGCGTGTGTGGTCGAGTTTGATTTACTGATAATTCGGGGTGATTTGGAACACATAGTCCCTAAAACGGAAGCTTAAATCTTAGGATTTTGACCGTAATTAGAACTATGTGAAGACGACTCCAGAATGGAGTTCCGTCGGTTCCGTCAGCTCCGTTGGGTCATTTTGGACTTAGGAGCATGTCCGGACTGTGAATCTGAGGTTTGTAGCCAATTTAGGCTTAAAATAGCGAAAGTCGAATTTTTGGGAAGTTTGACCGAGGGGTTGACTTTTTGATATCAGGGTCGGAATGCGATTCCGAGAGTTGGAACAGCTCTGTTATGTTATTTGGGACTTGCCTGCAAAATTTGACGTCATTTCCGGGTTGGTTTGATAGATTTCGGCACGAGTTTTAGAAGTTGGAAGTTTTTGAAATTCATAAGTTTGACTTGTGGTGCGATTTGTATTTTCGGCGTAATTTGATGTGATTTGAAACCTCGATCGAGTCTATGATATGTTATGGGACTGGTTGGTATGATTGGACGGAGTCCCGAGGGGCTCGGGTGTGTTTCGGGGTGGTTTCGGACCAAATTGGAGTTGTTTGGACTGCTGTTGCTGAAATCTGGTTTCCTTCTATGCGAACGCGAAGGGAGTCCCGCGTTTGCGTAGAAGAATTTGAGGGGCTGATGGTATGGCCTTCACGAACGCGAAGCGTGGAACGCGAACGCGAAGGAGTTGGTCAGATGGTCATCGCGAACGCGACGAGGAGTTCGCGAATGCGAAGAGGAAATGATGGGGCAGAAATAGTTTGCCTTCGCGAACGCGACGAGTAGGTCGCAAATGCGATGAAGGATTTGAGGCAGTTGGGTTTTGGCCTTCGCGACGCGAAGCAGTGGTCGCGAACGCGAAGAAGGCCTATCTGGGCAGAATTACAAGTCCCAAAAACGGGGGTTTGAGTTCATAACTCAAAGATCAAATTAGGAGCTCGGTAGAAGGCGATTTTTGGAGAGATTCTTGCGTGGGTGTGTGGGGTAAGTGATTCTTATCCAGTTTTGATTAATTTCCATGATTATGTCTTTGAATCCATCATTTAATTCGGATTTAATAGAGGAAAAATCAAGATTTTTGTAAAATCTTCCAAAATCGAAACTTTAAGATTTGGAGGTCGATTTGTTATTGGAATTCGATAAAATTGGTATGGTTGAACTCGTATTGGAATGGGTGTTCGGATTTTATGAAAATTTTGTCGGGTTCCGAGAGGCGAATCCCGCGTTGACTTTTGTTAAATTTTGGAATAAAATTTTAAGTCGACGTATTACTATCCGGAATTATTTCTGATAAATTTTAATGAAGTTAAACAATTAATTTGGATAGATTTGAGCGGTCCAGAGGTCAATTCAAGCAAGAAGGCTATTTTGGAATATCGGCCTAACTTCAAAAAGGTAAGTATCTTGCCTAAACTTGTGGGGGGAACTACCCCTTAGGATTTGAGTCATCTATGCTGATTGTAGTCTGTGTACGCGAAGTGACGAGTGTGTGCTCAGACTTATTTGTGGAAAGTTGGCCTTTTAGGGTTCTTATGTCCGTACATTCACCGTGTATGATGTTGATCTTGATACGCTTGAATTCCTATTTGCTAGTTTCACCTTTACATACTTTGATTAGAGATAATTGCTTTAGGATTCACTCTTACTGCTTATCTGACCCTTATTCGACGTAACCAAAGATTTTACCTCTTCTATCGTCGTGCTATATTTTTCATAACTGCTTATCTTTAATTGAAATCATTATTTTCTCATCCTATAATTGTTTAGTCTTAATTGGAGTTATGATTATCTTCCGTTGCATATCCTTACTTGAATTGTGAATATTTCCCGTAATTGCTCAACCTCAAAAGGAGTTTAGATAATCTATATCTTAGTTGACTTGCCATTATTTGGAACTATTTGACTCGTGTCGGCTTCTTATCGTTGACTTGAATATTGTGGAATCGTTGCTATATTTTGTTTTGTTTTCCCTTGTTAAGATGTTCTCCTTATGCCTAGCATTCTTCACTGTGGTTATTCCTGGTGAATGAGTTCTACCGTTCTTGTGATTTAAGTTCTCGAGTTGATTTGCTCGCCGTACCTTGCATCTTTGTCATTGTTGCTTTGTACTTGTTGTGGTGATGTACGAGGTTTCTGTCGTGCTATAGTTGTTATCTCTGTTGTTTGCTCTGCATATTTAAATTGGGACTACGGATATATTCCGGGAGATCTCCCAGCACTGCATATTTAAATTGGGACTACGGATGTATTCTGTGAGATCCCCCAGCACTGCATATTTAAATTGGGACTACGGACGTATTCCGGGAGATCCCCCCTGTCTTGCATATTTACTTTGGGACTACGGACGTATTCCGGAAGTTCTCCCAGTACTGCATATTTAAATTGGGACTACGGACGTATTCCGGGAGATCCCCTTGTCTTGCATATTTAATTCGGGACTACGGGACGGTATCCCGGTAGATTCTCTTGTGGTTATATCTGTGTTCGGAGCTGCTAATATTCCATGCTTAGGTGTCACAGGGTGACTTATACTCGAAAGTTATTACTGGAAAGTTTATATTTGAAAGGTTCTTATCTTGAAAGAACTATATTTGAAAGATATTTATTTGAAGAAAAAATATTTTTAAAAAAAATCTTATTGGAAGGGATTATATTCTAAAGACCTCAATTTAAAAACTTACGGGTGAAAGTTTACTCTTGAAGGATTTGACTAATTTATTGGGGTTTGTTGGCTGAGTCCTGATGTGAAAACTATTGCAGTTGCTGAGTTACTACTTGCCTTTACTGTATTGTGATTTTTGGATTTGGGTTGTGCTTTCGTTCACTCTTCTGTGTTTTATTCTGGTGTTTCGCTGTTACTTGCTATTTTTCCTTCCTTATTGCAGTTGTTAAGTCGTTGGCCATATTGTGGGGTCCTTAGATAGAGGTCATGTTATGTCATCCCTATACTTATACTTGTTCAGTTTATTAGACCAATGGGTGTCTTGACTAGTCCTCGTCACTACTTCACCGAGGTTAGTCTTGATACTTACTGGGCACCGCTGTGGTGTGTTCATGCTACTCTTATGCATATTTTTGTGTAGATCCAGGTATCGATCGTTAGTAGTTGTGTGGATCCTTGATGAGGAGACTCAAGGTAAACTTGCCGCTGCATTCGCAGGTTTCGGAGTCACCTTCCTATTTTGTATTTACAGTGTTTTTACTTACTTCCGAACAGTTGTATTTAGAAGTGATAGCAAACTCTGTAGAGATTATGACTTGTACTACCAGTTTTGGAAAATTGTAAATTTTGTAAAGATTTCTATATCGAGACTGTTAAATTTCCTTTGTTATTGTTACTACTCAGTAAATGTTAGGCTTACCTAGTCCCTAAGACTAGGTGCCATCACGATACCTAACAGAGGGGAAATTGGGTCATGACAGTTGGTATCAGAGCTCTAGGTTCATAGGTGCTACAAGTCATAAGCGAGTTTAGTAGAGTCTTGCGGATCGGTACGGAGGCGTCTGTACTTATCTTTGACAGGCTACAGAACTATTAGGATAATCTCACTTCTTTTATTCCATCGGGCGACTTCATTGATCTCGAAGTTCGAACTTTTATCATTTCATTCTCTCACAGATGGTGAGGACACGAGCTGCAGTTGCTGATAACGTTGCCCCGGAGCGGATGTCGCTAAAGGCAGAGGTAGAGGCCGACGAGGAGCATGTGCCGCATCCAGAGTAACTCCAGAGCAGCAAGTTCACATTGGTCAGGTTCCGGGTATAGTACCAATATAACCCGTTATTCTGGTTCAGCCTGAGGTCAGGCTAGAGGTATCAGAAAAAGAACAAAAGAGGCTTGAGAGGTTTAAGAAGTATAACCCACCTACTTTCAGTGGAACAACTTCAGAGGATGCCCAAGGATTTCTAGAAAAAGTGTCACCATATTCTCCGCACCATGGGTATTGTGGAAGTGAGCGAAGTTGCCTTTACTACATTTTAACTGTCAGGCGCAGCGTATCGGTGTTGGCAAATCTATGAAGAAGGTAGACCAGCCGATGCAACACCAACAAC
Source organism: Nicotiana tabacum (assembly GCF_000715075.1). Lineage (NCBI taxonomy): Eukaryota > Viridiplantae > Streptophyta > Magnoliopsida > Solanales > Solanaceae > Nicotiana > Nicotiana tabacum. The sequence goes on from NC_134083.1 coordinate 36,468,861, forward strand.
TTGTCTCAATTTTCGGAAATGTTCTTGAACGAGTTTGTTCCCCAGACTCTTCGAGATGCGTGACGCACAGAGTTTGAACAGTTGCGTCAGGGCACTATGGCAGTGTCGGAGTATGCTATCAGGTTCAGTGAGTTAGCCCATCATGTACCTATCTTAGTTCCTACAATCAGAGAACGGGTCCGCAGATTCATTGAAGGGCTTGATTATGATATTAAAATATGCATGGCTCGAGAATTGCAAACTGATGCTTTATTTCAGCAAGTAGTGGAGATTGCAAGGAAGATTGATGGTGTTTTAGGCGAGGAAAGGGATTCTAAGGAGGCCAAAAGGTCTCGAAGATCTGGAGGGTACAATGGATTTTACTCTTCAGCTAGAATCAATTATAGCGGGGGCTCGAGCAGTCGGGCAGCTTAGTCCACACATCAGATTACTCGGGGTGCTCCAGTTTATAGTGCACAACCGACATGAGATTCTTACTGTGGTTATTCCAGTTATCCGTCACAGACTCAGTACGAGCAGCCGCGACCTCAGAGGGGTTGTTATGAGTGTGGTGATACTAGGCATATCATGAGAGATTGTCCCAGACTTGGGAGGGGTGGATTTCATCAGAACACTCAAGCTACAAGCTTTATTCCAGTTGATACTCTACATGCACAGTCAGCTAGAGGTAAAGGACATGCGGGTAGTGGGAGCCTAAGAGGTGGAGGCCCGACCCGTTGATTTAATCACTATGATTTGGCTGGGGCCAATACAACAGATGGTGTCGTCAGAGGTACGATCCTGATTTCTATTATAAAAGGATATTTTTCCTTAATTTGATTCGGTTCTGAATATTGAGGTGAATCCTCCTATTATGCTCCACTTATGGGTGAGCTTCGTAAATTTGTGACCCACTTATATGCGTATCCCTGTTGGGAGATTTAAAGATGTGAGCTTGTGTCTGACACTTTATTTTTGTGCACCATTGAGGGCTATAAGTCCAAAAGCAAAAATTTATTATTTAATACAGTGGGTTTAATGTGTTTCGGAATAATTAATTCCAATTTTTATGAATTGTATGCCCTACCGGTATGAGGGCTCATTATATGTTGTGAAAATTATTTATGAAATATATTAAAAAGAAGAAATAAAGGAAATTGAAAATTCCAGTCGGCACAATGTGCAACAAAATTGTGATTCGGATTTGAGGACGAGATCCTCACATTTTTACATGATGTGAAATATTTAAACTGGGCTACAAGTCGCGGTGGAAGTTATGTAAGGACGAGGTCCTTGTGGTAAAATATTTATGAGCTTAAAACTTTTCCCTTTGTGAAATTAATTTGTACAATAATATTAATAGAGAGTCATGCCTGTTAGGCTTATTTGATAATTCTTGTATATTTTTCTGTTCATATTTAGCCATTTTCGTGCTGTAAACATTGAGTTTTAGCCTATGAGGTGAGTGCCCAGGTGGCGTTAAATATGACTCATTAATCCGAGTAAGTAATCATGAGGTCTTTATGCCTCACATTCTGTTGTCAGTATTGTGAAAATTTGAAATGAGGTGATGGCTAATATGAGATTAATTGATGATGCTGGAATTAATTATGAACAACTTTTAAGACCAGAGATATGGTGATGAGCATACATATGATGTGCTTTATGTCCTGATATCATTATGATAAGGCAATGCTGAGATTAATGTTATTGATATATACCCTGTGGTATTTTGTTGGGCTGTGGATATGTTGTTAGGAGTTGTTTGGGTGTTACTCTAGTAGGTGGATAGGCCCAATTACAGGGGAGACTCTGCCGAAATTTCTAAAAAAATTGGGAGTTAGTAAAAATTTGGGGGATTGAGATTTGCAAAGGAAGAGATAAATTATGTTATGTGTTTGAGGGTGAATGATCCTAAGTGGGGAATAATGTAGCACCCCCGAGAAAATTTTGAATTACTTCAACACTATTGAGAAAATTTATATGTGCATAGGCACGACTTGCTATAGCCAGTTGAGACTAATATTGTGCGTTGTTGTGAGAAATCAAGCATTATGGAAATGATTGGAGAGTTAGGGACTTTGCTTTAAAGCTTATAAGAATGGAGAAAAAAAATAATCTCAATTGAGATGGTGTTGTCGGACCCGTGTTAAATTGTGGGAATGTAAAATCACTCACAAGTATGTGTGCAAGAATATACTCAGTAATTTAAAGTCCTCAGAAAGATTCTTAGCACGTTCGAGGATGAACATTTGTTTAAGAGGTGGAGAATGTAACGACCCGACTTGTCATTTTAAAAATTTACGCCATGTTCAGTGACTTAAGGTTTCGAGCAGCCTCGCAATATGTGTTACGACCCACGTGTGTGGTCGAGTTTGATTTACGGATGATTCGGAGTGATGTGGGACACTTAGTCCCTAAAACGGAAGCTAAAGTCTCAAGATTTTAACCGCAGTCGGAACTGTGTGAAGACGACTCCGGATTGGAGTTCCATCGGTTCTGTTAGCTCTGTTGGGTAATTTTGGACTTAGAAGCGTGTCCAGACTGTGAATCTGAGGTCTGTAGCCAATTTAGGCTTAAAATGGCGAAAGTCAAATTTTTGAAAAGTTTGACCGGGGGATTGACTTTCTGATATCGGGGTCGGAATGCGATTCCGAGAGTTGGAACAGCTCCGTTATGTTATTTGGGACTTGCCTGCAAAATTTGACATCATTTCCGGGTTGGTTTGATAGGTTTCGGCAAGAGTTTTAGAAGTTGGAAGTTTTTGAAATTCATAAGTTCGACTTGTAGTGCGATTTATATTTTCAGCGTAATTTGATGTGATTTGAAACCTCGAGCGAGTCCGTGATACGTTATGGGACGAGTTGGTATGGTTGGACGGGGGCCCGAGGGGCTCGGGTGTATTTCGGGGTGGTTTCGGACCAAATTGGAGTTGTTTGGACTGTTGTTGCTGAAGTCTGGTTTCCTTCTTCGCGAACGCGAAGGGAATCACGCATTCACGAAGAGGAATTCGAGGAGCTGATGGTATGGCCTTCGCGAACGCAAAGCTGTGGACGCGAACACGAAGAAGGAGCAGGGCAAGCCTTCGCGAACGCGGCCAAGGCAACGTGAACGCGAAGAAGAAAGGAAGATTTGGGCATGGGGTCATTTGGCCTTCGCTTACGCGAAGCATGGAACGCGAACGTGAAGGAGTTGGTCAGATGGTCGTCGCGAATGTGCTTGAGTATGCGAACGCGAAGAGGAAATGATGGGGCAGAAATAGTTGGTCTTCACGAACGTGACGAGTAGGTCACGAACGCGATGAAGGATTTGAGGCAGTTGGGTTTTGGCCTTCGCGTACGCGAAGCAATGGTAGCGAACGCTAAGAAGGCCTATCTGTGCAGAATTAAAAGTCCCAAAAACGGGGGTTTGAGTTCATAACTCAAAAATCAAATTAGGAGCTCGGTAGAAGGCGATTTTTGGAGAGATTCTTGCATGGTTGTTTGGGGTAAGTGATTCTTATCCAGTTTTGATTAATTTCCATGATTATGTCTTTGAATCCATCATTTAATTCGGATTTAATGGAGGAAAAATCAAGATTTTTGTAAAATCTTCCAAAACCGAAAGTTTAAGATTTGGAGGTCGATTTGTTATTGGAATTCGATAAAATTGGTATGGTTGAACTCGTATCGGAATGGGTGTTCGGAATTTATGAAAATTATGTCAGGTACTGAGAGACGAGTCCCGCGTTGACTTTTGTTGACTTTTTGGAATAAAATTTTAAGTCGACGTATTACTATTCGGAATTATTTCTGATGAATTTTAATGAAGTTGTACAATTAATTTGGATAGATTGGAGCAGTATAGAGGTCAATTCAAGCAAGAAGACTACTTTGGAATATCGGCCTAACTTCAAAAAGGTAAGTATCTTGCCTAACCTTGTGTGGGGGAACTACCCCTTAGGATTTGAGTCATCTATGTTGATTGTAGTCTGTGTACGCGAGGTGACGAGTGCGTGCTCAAACTTATTTGTGGAAAGTTGGCCTTTTAGGGTTCTTATATCCGTATATTCACCGTGTATGATGTTGCTCTTGATACACTTGAATTCCTATTTGCTAGTTTCACCTTTACATACTTTGATTAGAGATAATTGCTTTAGGATTCACTCTTACTGCTTATCTGACCCTTATTCGACGTAACCAAAGATTTTACCTTTTCTATCGTCGTGCTATATTTTTCATAACTGCTTATCTTTAATTGAAATCATTATTTTCTCATCCTATAATTGTTTAGTCTTAATTGGAGTTATGATTATCTTCCGTTGCATATCCTTACTTGAATTGTGAATATTTCCCGTAATTGCTCAACCTCAAAAGGAGTTTAGATAACCTATATCTTAGTTGACTTGCCATTATTTGGAACTATTTGACTCGTGTCGGCTTCTTATCGTTGACTTGAATATTGTGGAATCGTTGCTATATTTTGTTTTGTTTTTCCTTGTTAAGATGTTCTCCTTGTGCCTAGCATTCTTCACTGTGGTTATTCCTAGTGAATGAGTTCTATTGTTCTTGTGATTTAAGTTCTCGAGTTGATTTGCTCGCCGTACCTTGCATCTTTGTCATTGTTGCTTTTGTACTTGTTGTGGTGATGTACGAGGTTTCTGTCGTGTTATAGTTGTTATCTCTGTTGTTTGCGCTGCATATTTAAATTGGGACTACGAACGTATTCCGGGAGATCCCCCAGCACTACATATTTAAATTGGGACTACGGATATATTTCGGGAGATCCCCCAGCACTACATATTTAAATTGGGACTACGGACGTATTCTGGGAGATCCCCTCTGTCTTGCATATTTACTTTGGGACTACGGACGTATTCCGGGAGTTTCCCCAGCATCGCATATTTAAATTGGGACTACGAACGTATTCCTGGAGATCCCCTTGTCTTGCATATTTAATTCGGGACTACGGGACGGTATCGCGGTAGATTCCCCTGTGGTTATATCTGTGTTCGGAGTTGCTAATATTCCATGCTTAGGTGTCACAGGGTGACTTACACTCGAAAGTTATTACTGAAAAAGTTTATATTTGAAAGGTTCTTATCTTGAAAGAACTATATTTGAAAGATATTTATTTGAAGGAAGAATTTTTTTTTTTAAATCTTATTGTAAGGGATTATATTCTAAAGATCTCAATTTAAAAACTTACGGGTGAAAGTTTACACTTGAAGGATTTGACTAATTTATTGGGGTTTGTTGGCTGAGTCCTGATGTGAAAACTATTGCAGTTGCTGAGTTACTATTTTCATTTAATGTATTGTGATTTTTGGATTTAGGTTGTGCTTTCGTTCACTCTTCTGTGTCTTATTTTGGTGTTCCGATGTTACTTGTTGTTTTTCCTTCCTTATTGCAGTTGTTATGTCGTTAGCCGTATCGTGGGGTCCTTAGATAGATATCATGTCCTGTCATCCCTATACTTATACTTGTTCAGTTTATTAGACCAGTGGGTATCTTGACTAGTCCTCGTCACTACTTCATCGAGGTTAGTCTTGATACTTACTGGCCACCGCTCTGATGTGCTCATGCAACTCTTCTGCACATTTTTGTGCAGATCCAGGTATCGATCGTTAGTAGCGGTGCAGATCCTTGCTGAGGAGACTCAAGGTAAACCTGCCACTGCGTTCGCAGGTTTCAGAGTCACCTTCCTATTTTTTATTTACATTGTTTTTACTTACTTCGAACAGTTGTATTTAGAAGTGATAGCAAACTCTGTAGAGCTTATGACTTGTACTACCGGTTTTGGGAAATTGTAAATTTTGTAAAGATTTCTATATCGAGACTGTTAGATTTCCTTTGTTATTGTTATTACTCAGTAAATGTTATGCTTACCTAGTCCCTAAGACTAGGTGCCATCACGATACCCAGCGGAGGGAAATTGGGTCGTGACAGCTTCCCCATTGATTTTCCCACCTAGATGGTGTGTATTTAAGGTGTAAGTTTGGAGTTTGAGACTAGGGATTTATATGGTTTGATTTGGGGATTTGGGTGACGAATTGGTGTCGGATTTTGATAAATTTAATATGGATAAACTCGTGATTGAGTGGGCTTTTGGGTTTTGTGACTTTTATCTAATTTTGAAACGTGGACCCGGGGGCCGGCTTTTGAGCCGATTTTTTATTTTGATTAATAACTTAGCATTTTCTTATGGAGTTGATTCATTTAGCCCGTATTGACTTTATCGTATTGTTTATGGCTAGATTCGAGGCATTCAGAGGGCGTTTTGCAAGGCAAGGGTGTGTTGGAGTAGATATTTGCTCGTATTGAGGTAAGTAACATTTCTAAATTTGGTTCTGAGGGTACGAAACCCCTAATTACGTGTCATGTATTTGGTTTTGAGGTGACGCACATGCTAGGTGACGGGCGTGTGGGTGTATACCGTAGGAATTGTGACTTGGTCAAATTCCGTGGAACCGTGTAGTTGTATAATCTGTTATCTGTACATTCTCCATGTAGTAGAGAAATTGAACCACAAATCATGTTTAGACTTTGTGTTGGCACTGTAGGGACCCACAGAGGTCGCGTGCATGTTGAATTATCTACTAAATTGCTATTTTGTACTCAGTCACAGTTTTACTTGTTTATTATATCTTAGTCTCTATTATTCCTTGCTGATACATTATATCATTATGTTAGGGCTGACTTACATGACTACTGAGAGACCGAGAGACTGGAGAGATTTATGACTGAGTGAGGCCGAGGGCCTGATGGTGAGATAGTAATACTGTAGCACGTGAGTTGTCCGTGCGGATCCAAATATTATACTGTAGCACGTGAGTTTTCCGTGCAGCACGTGAGTTGTCCGTGCGGATTATAGCGTTTGGGCTGAAGGAGCCCCTCTGGAGTCTGCACACACCCCCAGTGAGCGCAGGTACCTACTGAGTGCGAGTGCCGAGTACTGAATGAATGGGAGGGCTGAGTGACTATGGCCCTGAGAGGATGTATTTGATTTCATTATTATTGCACTTAACTGCCATGTATCATTTTCTTGAAATTTCTGAAAGATATTACACTTTGTTTCACTTAAACTTGTCATGGAATAACTATTGACCTAATTTATCGAACTTGAGAGCATGCCTACTTTCCTATATTGAAATCACTGTAATTGAACTATAACTATGAAGCTCGTCACTACTTTTAGTTCTTTATTTAGTCTTGTTACTTACTGAGTTAGTTATACTCACGTTACACCTTGCACCTTGTGTGCAGACCCAGGTGCATCCGATCATGGCAGTTGCTGAGTTGCGGAGTTCGGACTCTCGGAGACTATTGAGGTAGTTGTTTGGCGTTTCGCAGACCTTGTTTCTCCTTCCCTATCTTTTCACTTATTGTATTTAGTTTCAGATTGTCAATGACAGTATTTTCAGGACTTGTGATGTATAGATGCTCATATACTTAGTGATACCCCGATGTTGGGAATTTCCGTGTTGTATTTTGGATTTCTATCCCGTTTATGAAATTTATTATTGTTTAAACTGCTGAAATCCATTTTTTGTTAAAAGTGTTAGAGTAATTTTGTAAATAACGGCTTGCCTAGTACCGCAATAGGCGCCATCACGACAGGTTAGGTTTTTGGATCGTGACAAGTTGGTATCAGAGCCTAGGTTACATAGGTCTTACGAGTCATGAGCAGGTTTAGTAGAGTCTTGCGGATCGGTACGGAGACGTTTGTACTTATCTTCGAGAGGTTGCCGAACCCATAGGAAATTTCACATTCTTGTATTATTGTCGTGCAGATTTGTTGTTTTCGGTAACTAAACTTTTGTATTCTATTCTCTCACAGATGGTGAGGACACGTGCTACCGGACAGGATGGACAACCACCAGTACCACCAGCTAGGGACACGAGAGGCCGGGGTCATGGTAGGGGCCACGGTAGAGGTAGAGGTACAGCTCGTACAGTAGCTAGAGCAGCACCTGCAGATCCACCAATTGCTCCAACTCAGGAGCAGGTTTATAGATGTAGTTGAGCCAGTGAGGCCAGCTCAGGCACTAGCTGTGCCCATTGTGATTCCAAGTCTTCAGGAGGCGTTAGCCTAGATATTGACAGTTTGCACTGGTCTTGCTCAGGTGGTTTGGCTTAGGCCGCACCAGCCACTTCTCAGGCCGGGGGAGGTATCATACCCCAGCTGCCTATACTCCAGAGCACGCGATGCAGGGACTTCAGACACCGGAGGTACTACCCGCCTAGCCAGTTGCAGTTGGTCAGGCCCCGATCATCCCAGTTGTGGCCGATGATGAGCAGAGGAGACTTGAGAGATTTGGGAGGCTCCGACCTCCATCATTTAGCGGTGCTGAGTCAGAGGATGCCCAGGGCTTCTTGGACAAGTGCCAGCGGATGCTTCGTACGGCAGGTATTCTGGAGACCAGTGGGGTCTCGTTCACTACTTTTCAGTTTTCTGGAGATGCCTTCAGATGATGGGAGGCTTATGAGAGGCGCAGGCCAGTCGGTGCAGCACCACTTACATGGCAGGAGTTCTCCGTTCTCTTCTTGGAGAAGTTTGTGCCGCAGCCTCGCAGGGAGGAGCTGCGCAGATAGTTTGAGCAGCTTCGGCAGGATGGCATGTCTGTGACTCAGTACGAGATGAGATTTTTTGAGTTAGCTCGCCCTGCAGTTTGGTTGGTTCCCACTGATAGGAGAAGATCATGAGGTTCATTGATGGCCTCACGTATCAGTTGTGGTTGCTTATGTCTAGGAAGAGGGTATCTGGTGCCACTTTTGATGAGGTGGTTGACATTGCTCGGTAGACAGAAATGGTCCGTATCCAGGAGCGTGGTGAGAGGAAGGCCAAGAGGCCTCGATGTTCGGGCGATTTTGGTAGTGTTCCTTTTGGGGGCAGTCCTACCACAGCAGGGGTCGTCCTTATAGGCCCGCTCAGACGACTCGTCCAGCTCATCGTGGTGTATCAGCTAGCCACAGTTCTTACTATGCTCACTCAGGCCAGTCTTCATTCAGTGCACTACCAGCGCAGAGTTCTCACCATGCCTCGTCCGCTCAGACTTCTACAGGTAGTTCCTCGGGTTTTCAAGAGCAGCAGTTCTGTCAGAGAAGGGACTGTTTTGAGTTCGGAGACTTTGATCATATCAAGAGAGATTGCCCTAGGTTGTTGAGTGGGGCTCCACAGCAGAATTCTCGGCCGATGGCACCAGCACCAGCAGTTACACCACCCACAACCAAATCAGGGTGGGGCTTAGTCTACTAGGGGTCGCCCTAGAGGGGGAGGCCGATTAGGCGGCGGTCAGGCCAAATTCTATGTTATCCCTGCTAGACCAGATGTTGTTGCCTCCGACGCAGTGATCACAGGTATTGTCTCAGTATGCCACAGGGATGCCTCTGCATTATTTGACCCTGGTTCCACTTATTCGTATATATCATCATATTTCGCTCATTATCTGGATATGCCCCGTGAGTCCTTAATTTCATATGTTCGTGTATCTACGCTAGTGGGTGATACTATTATTGTGGATCGTGTATATCGGTCATGTATAGTGGCTATTGGGGGATTTGAGACTAGAGCTGATCTCTTATTGCTTAGTATGGTGGACTTCGATGTGATCTTGGGTATGGATTGGCTGTCTCCATATCATATTATTCTGGATTGTCACGCTAAGATCGTCACGTTGGCGATGCCGAGGTTGCCAAGGATTGAGTGGATAGGTTTTCTAGACTATGTCCACAGCAGAGTGATTTCATATTTGAAGGCCCGGCAGATGATTGGGAAGGGTTGTTTATCTTACTTGTCCTATGTGTGGGATATGGGTGCCGATGCTCTTTCTATTGATTCTGTTCTGGTGGTGCGAGATTTTCCGGATGTGTTTCCTACAGACCTACCGGGCATGCCGCCCTATAGGGATATTGATTTTGGTATTGACTTGGTGCCGGGCACTCATTCCATTTCTATTCCACCGTATCATATGGCACCAGCTGAGTTAAAAGAATTGAAGGAGCAGTTTCAGGAACTCCTTGATAAGGGGTTGATCAGGCCTAGTGTATCACCTTGGGGTGCACTGGTTCTGTTTGTGAAGAAAAAGGATGGTACCATGCGGATGTGCATTGATTATAGGCAGTTGAACAAAGTTACAATCAAGAACAAGTATCCTTTGCCGCGCATTGATGATCTATTCGACCAGCTTCATGGAGCGAGGGTGTTCTCTAAGATTGACTTGAGGTCTGGGTATCACCAATTGAAGATTCAGGACTCGGATATTCTAAAGACAGCATTCAGGAACCGTTATGGTCATTGTGAGTTCCTTGTGATGTCTTTTGGGCTGACCAACGCCCCAACAACATTCATGCACCTGATGAACAGTGTATTTCAGCCTCATCTTGACTCATTTGTCATAGTGTTCATTGATGGTATCCTTGTGTACTCTCGTAGCCAGGAGGAGCATGCCCAACATTTGAGGACTGTGTTGCAGCGGTTGAGGGAGGAGAATATTTATGCTAAGTTCTCCAAATATGAGTTTTGGCTTAGCTCAGTGGCATTCTTGAGGCACGTGGTGTCTAGTGAGGGGATTCAGGTGGATCCGAGGAAGATAGAGGCGGTTCAGAGTTGGCCTAGACCGTCCTCAGCTACGGAGATTCGGAGCTTTCTCGGCTTGGCCGATTATTATCGTCGCTTCGTGGAGGGTTTCTCGTCTATTACATCGCCTTTGACCAAATTGACCCAGAAGGGTGCTATTTTCAGATGGTCGGGTGAGTGTGAGGAGAGCTTTCAGAAGCTTAAGACCGTTTTGACCACAACTCCAGTTTTAGTTCTACCTTCGGCTTCTGGCTCTTATACAGTATATTGTGATGTGTCTCAGATCGGTATTGTGTGTGTCTTGATGTAGGGAGGTAGAGTGATTGCTTATGCTTCGCGTTAGTTGAAGCCTCATGAGAAGAACTACCATGTCCATGATTTGGAGTTAGCTTCCATAGTTCATGCATTGAAGATTTGGAGGCATTATCTATACGGTGTTTACAGATCATCGGAGTCTCCAGCATTTGTTCAAACAGAAGGATCTGAATTTGAGGCAGCGAAGATGGTTGGAGCTGCTAAAGGACTATGATATCACTATTCGTATCATCCCGGGAAGGCCAATGTGGTGGCCGATGCCTTGAGTAGAAAGACAGTGAGTATGGGTAGCCTTGCATTCATTCATGTCGGTGAGAGACCTCTTGCAGTTGATGTTCAGGCCTTGGCCAACCAGTTAGTGAGATTAGATGTCTCGGAGCCCAGTCGGGTTCTAGCTTGTGTGGTTTTTGGGTCTTCTTTATATGATCCCATCAGAGAGTGCCAGTATGATGACCCTCATTTGCTTGTCCTTAAGGACACGGTTCAGCACGGTGATGCTAAAGATGTTACTATTGAGGATGATAGAGTATTGAGGATGCAGGGTCGGATTTGTGTGCCTAATGTAGATGGGCTACGCGAGTTGATTCTTGAGGAGGCCCACAACTTGCGGTATTCCATCCATCTGGGTGCCGCGAAGATGTATCAGGACTTGAGGCAGCATTATTGGTGGAGAAGAATAAAGAAGGATATAGTGAGGTTTGAAGCTCGGTGCCTCAACTGTCAGCAGGTAAAGTATGAGCATCAAAGGCCGGGCGGATTGCTTCAGAGGTTAGAGATTCCAGAGTGGAAATGGGAGTGGATCACCATGGATTTTGTAGTTGGGCTCCCACGAACTTCGCGAAAGTTCGATGCTATTTGGGTGATTGTGGATCGGCTAACCAAGTCCGTGCACTTCATTCCAATTGGGACTACTTATACTTCAGAGTTGTTGGTTGAGATTTACATCCGAGAGATTGTTCACCTTCACGGCGTGCCAGTGTCCATCATTTCAGATCGGGGCACGCAGTTCACATCACAGTTTTGGAGGGCCGTGTAGCGAGAGCTAGGTACCCAGGTTGAGTTGAGCACAACGTTTCACCCTCAGACGGATATGTTACGTGCTTGTGTCATTAATTTTGGGGGCTCTTGGGATCTGTTTCTGCCACTCACAGAGTTTGCCTATAACAACAGCTACCAGTCGAGCATTCAGATGGCTCTGTATGAAGCTTTGTATGGGAGACGGTGTAGATCTCCGATGGGTTGGTTTGAGCCTGGTGAGGCTAGGCTATTGGGTACTGACTTGGTCCAATATGCTTTGGACAAGGTTAAGATAATTCAATAGTAGCTTCGCACGGTGCAGTCTAGATAGAAGAGTTATGCCGACAGGAAGGTCCATGATGTTGCTTACATGGTTGGGGAGAAGGTTCTGCTGAAGGTTTCACCCATGAAGGGTGTTATAAGGTTCGGGAAGAAGGACAAGTTGAGTCCTCGGTATAATGGGTCGTTTGAGGTCCTTCAGTGGATTGGGGAGGTGGCTTACAAGCTTGACTTGCCACCTAGTTTGTCGAGTGTGCATCCAGCATTTCATGTTTCTATGCTCCGGAAGTATGTCGACGATCCGTCTCATGTTTTGGATTTCAGTACAGTTCAGTTGGATGGCGATCTGACTTATGATGTGGAGCCAGTCGTTATTTTAGATCGGCAGGTTCGGAAGTTGAGGTCAAAGGACATAGTTTCAGTGAAGGGGCAGTGGAGAGGTCACCCAGTTGAGGAGGCTACTTGGGATACTGAGCGGGAGATGTGGAGCAGATATCCACACCTATTTGAGACTCCAGGCATGTTTCTAGACCTGTTCAAGGACGAACATTTGTTTAAGAGGGGGAAGATGTAACGACCCAACCGGTCATTCTGAGAGTTGTAGCCCCGTTCCCCCATTTACTGATCCTGCTGTACTTTATAGCTATCATATGACTTTTCGGGGTTGTCGGTTCGGGTCCGGTGAGATTTCAGAATGAAATGAGATACTTAGTCTGAAGGTTGAAAGCTTAAGTTAGAATGATCGACCGGATGTTGATCTTTGAGTAAACGACTCCGGAACAGATTTTTGATGGTTCCGTTAGCTCCTTTAGGTGATTTTGGACTTAGGAGCGTGTCCAAATTTTGGTTTGGAGGCCCGTAGTAAAATTAGGCTTGAAATGACGAAAGTCGGAATTTTTGGAAAGTTTGACTGGGAGTGGACTTTTTGATAACGGGGTCGGATTCTGATTCCGGAAGTAGGAGTAGGTCTGTAATGTCAAATATGACTTGTGTGCAAAATTTGGGGTCAATCGGACGTGTTTTGATAGGTTTCGGCACCATTTGTAGAAATTGGATGTTCAAATTTTATGAGGCTTGAGTCTATGTGTGATTCGTGTTTTTGATATTGTTCTAGGTGATTTAAGGGTTCGACTAAGTTTGTATCATGTTTTAGGACTTGATGGTATGTCTGGTTGAGGTCCCGGGGGCCTCGGGTTGATTTCGGATGGTTGTCGGATCGATTTGAAGTTAGAGGGAATGCTGAAGCTCATCAGCTTCTGGTGTAATCGCACCTGCGGAGTGGGGATCGCAGGTGCATTCTCGTAGAAGCAAGAAAGGAGCCTCAGAAGCGACCAGGGAGGAAGTTATCAGAGGTCGCAGGTGCGAGGTTATTTCCGCACCTGCGTGATCGCAGATGCGACGTTAATGGCGCAGAAACGGAGGGTTCGCAGGTGCAATGGGAAGTTCCGCACCTGCGGTTGCGCAGACGCGAGGCGAGGACCGCAGAAGCAAAGGCCTAGCTCCAGTGGTTCACCGCAGAAGTGGAATTGTGGTCGCTTCTGCGACACCGCAGATGCGTTTAAGTGTCCGCAGAAGCGGAAAGGCTGGGCAGAAAGTTAAATACAAGGGTTCGCGATTTGGGCTTCATTTCAAGCACGGTTTAGGCGGCTTTTAAAAGGGTTTTTGAGGAAATTCTTGAGGTAAGTCCCTTGTGCTCATTTTTTATTAATAATATTGCTTCCCCGTTGATTTTCCTATTTAAGGTGTAAGTTGGGAGTTTTAGGTTAGGGATTTAGAGGGCTTGATTTGGGGATTTGGGTGACGAATTGGTGTCGGATTTTGATAAATTTGGTATGGATAGACTCGTGATTGAGTGGACTTTCAGGTTTTGTGACTTTTATCGAATTTTGAGACGTGGACCCGGAGGCCGGCTTTTGAGCCAATTTTTTATTTTGATTAATAACTTAGCATTTTCTTATGGAGTTGATTCCTTTAGCCCATATTAATTTTATCGTATTGTTTATGGCTAGATTTGAGACATTCAGAGGCCGTTTCGCGAGGCAAGAATGTGTTGGAGTAGAGATTTGCTCGTATTGAGGTAAGTAACAATTCTAAATTTGGTTCTGAGGGTACGAAACCTCGTATTACGTGTCATGTATTTGGTTTTGAGATGACGCACATGCTAGGTGACGAGCGTGTGGGCGTGCACCGTAGGAATTGTGACTTGGTCAAATTCCGTGGAACCGTGTAGTTGTATAATATGTTGTTATCTGTACATTCTCCATGTAGTAGAGAAGTTGAACCACAAATTATGTTTAGACTATGTGTTGGCACTGTAGGGACCCACAGAGATCGTGTGCATGTTGAATTATCTACTAAATTACTATTTTGTACTGAGTCACAGTTTTACTTGTTTATTATATCTCAGTTTCTATTATTCCTTGCTGATACATTATATCATTCTGTTGGGGCTGACTTTCATGACTACTGAGAGCCCGAGAGACTAGAGAGATTTATGACTGAGTGAGGCCGAGGGCCTGATGGTGAGATAGTAATACTGTAGCACGTGAGTTGTCCGTGCGGATCCAAATATTATACTATAGCGCATGAGTTTTTCGTGCAGCATGTGAGTTGTTCGTGCGGATTATAGCGCTTGGGCTGAAGGAGCCCCTCTGGAGTCTGCACACACACCTAGTGAGCGCAGGTACCTACTGAGTGCGAGTGCCGAGTGCTGAGTGAATAGGAGGGTTGAGTGACTGTGGCCCTGAGAGGATGCATTTGATTTCATTATTGTTGCACTTAACTGCCATATATCATTTTCTTGAAATTTCTGGAAGATATTACACTCTGTTTCACTTTAACTTGTCATGGAATAACTGTTGACCTAATTTATCGAACTTGAGAGCATGCCTACTTTCCTATGTTGAAATCGTTGTAATTGAACTATAACTGTGAAGCTCGTCACTACTTTCAGTTCTTTATTTAGTCCTGTTACTTACTGAGTTGGTTGTACTCACGCTACACCCTGCACCTTGTGTGCAGGCCCAGGTGCATCCGGTCATGGTGATTGCTAAGTTGCAGAGTTCGGATTCTCGAAGACTATCGAGGTAGTTGCTTGGCATTTTGCAGACCTTGTTTCTCCTTCCCTATATTTCCACTTATTGTATTTAGTTTCAGATTATCATAGACAGTATTTTCCGGACTTGTGATGTATAGATGCTCATGTACTCAATAACATCCCGATGTTGGGAATTTTCGCGTTGTATTTTGGGTTTCTATCCCGTTTATGAAATTTGTTATTATTTAAACTGCTTAAATCCATTTTCTGTTAAAAGTGTTGGAGTTATTTCGTAAATGTAGGTTTGCCTAGTATCGCGATAGGCGCCATCACGATAGGTTAGGTTTTTGGATCGTGACAGGTGGACACTAAAACGTGATGTGTTATTTGTATTTCATTCCAATCCAATTATGTCTCTAATCTCCCACCTACGGAAGGCACTAAACGTATTGCCACTCCGATGTTAATTCACGAGACAATTCATATTTTTATGAAGCTTAAATTCAGGTATAACTTTTAGACTCTTAGAAGAATAAATCTAAATTGTCGCCTACGTACCCATTCGTTTAAATTAAAAATAGAAGAATTAATCATAATATATATATATATATATATATATATATATATATATATATATATATATATATATATATATATATATATATGTGTGTGTGTGTGTGTGTGTGTGTGTGTGTGTGTGTGTCTTCAAAAACAAAATCAATAGTGAATTCGATTGTCTATGTATAAACCTTTTTATATTTTTAGGTTTACATATCCCAACTCAAACAAAAAAATTCAAATATGATTGAAATCAGTGTCGAGGGAAAGAAGAACCTAAATCTTTTGATCCTTTAAATCGAGAAAAATAAAAACAACTAACTTAAATGATCTATCATTTTAATATAAGTTTTATAGACATACGCACAATGCACGTACTTAGAAACTAGTTATATAAAAGAGCCAAAGTAATTATATAACCGAGGGTAAAACCTTATCCATTCTATTTCTCGCTGGACCCATCCTTGTTCCATATTTCTCGTTCCAAAAAAACCGACGTAAGGCTACTCTTATTCCAACAATCGCCATTAGTTTTCATACGAAATTTTCACTTTTCTTCAGTATATAAACCCAGCAAACAAATTGGCAATAATTATATCCATTCACAATGATGCCACTGCCACATATCATTCTACTCTTTAACAGAGTGCCGAAAGCTAACAATATCAAGAAATGTACATTATTCATGAAAGGGAAAGTGTAAAGCTTAAACTAAATATTAACCCAGGATCAGCTCCTGTCACCCCATTTTGACAGAAGTTGATTGCCATCATCTTTAAAAACTTCTCCAGCTTTTGTTTTGCCTAGATAAGTATTAGAGGTGCCAAATTTAGCATTTTAGCCTAGAGAAATGTAATCCGACCAACCAACCCAAAAACGTGTTCTATTAAGTAATTTGAAAGCTTGGGTCAATTTTGACAACTTAAGATCGGTAAATTTGATCCATAAGAATACTTAGCTTTGATGTTTACTTCTTCCTTTACACTGTTTTTTATTTCTATTCATGAAGAAAAAACAATTTTCTTACTTGGTTTGGTGATTAAAAAAATTTAAAAAAAATTTAACACATGAAAAGAATGACTTTGAGTTGGATTGGTTGAATTACAATCTATTGTTTTGTCCAAATAAACGAATTCATGACCCAATAAAAAACTCAACTCATTTTAACACGCTCAAATATGACTGTGTCCGCCCATTTGATGCCCTCTAAGTTTTCGCAGATATTAGTTTAAGAATTTTCAAACTAATTTATATAATAAGTCCAAACAAAAGAAAAATATATATATAAACAATTTCACAAAAAGGTGTAAACTAACTGAAAAGCTAGTTGTCATTTGCATGCGATATATCACGGACAATTAAAAACGCATTGGACCATTCCTTTTTAAAAATTGAGGTTATTGATCCAAAGCATATGCATTATGATCGAACCAAAACACCTTTAATAATCCGATCTCTTCATCACGCACACTTGTTATTGTCTTTTCCCTTTAAGATTTTGTCAGAATTTGTTTAATGAATAAAAACCAAAAGCTATCCTATCTAGGGTATCTCCTTTGTAAGTCAACCTCAGACCTAAGGCCGCCCTTGTCTACTTGCATTAACTCATCTTTCCAACTCATAATATTTGCTTTCTGCAGTTATAAACACACAAAGTACACAACATATGATTAATTATTGGCTGTGTAAAGGTATAATTCAGAAGCATGCTTGTTTAGAAGCAAATTAGTGAAAATATTAAAGCAGAGCAAGTAGGAGTACTACTAGCTAGTATTTTTCAACAGACTTTCCAGCTTACATATCATCCCCTTTTTCTCTTTCGGCAAAGCATGTCCTCATGCTCTCAATTGTTTCATCTTGTCCTTTTGATATTAGTTAATAGATTATTTCATTTTTTGTTTGTTTGAAGAACTTGATATTAATGGATATGATTTAAGAAGTTTGAAGTATACATTGTGTATATAGGTAAAATATTAGGTTTTAGCGGTATATAACATATATTGAATATCCTTTGTTCGGAATTCTTTTTCATTTCTTTCAAGTTTGCACATCGTTAGGAAATTCCTAGCTTCGCTACTGATTATAGCTAAGGTGTGAGCCTCTTCAGTGACTCTCTAGTGATATCCCCCTTTTTCAGCCTGACATTACAAAGGTAGACTTCATCCACCGGACGCCCTTCTCCAGTCACCAATATTGGCATAAAAAAAGTAGGAATGGATAAATAACACATAAATCGAGGATTATGCGAATCCTCGAATATATATGAAATGGAATAAAGATGGACCAAACTACTTATGAATGTAACCCCAATTAACATCAATACGGTCACTATAATATGATGTATCCAAAGTGAAAACAAGCTAGTAAAAAGTCTTCAGGAAGTCAGTATAGAATGTCAATTGAACAATTATTGGCCCTTCAATAAAAGATTTTACTCTATGTAATGTGTTGATTCTTGATCAGAAAGACAATATGAGTACTGGAATTTTTAATTCAATATATGATTTATGTTAGGGTTTTTGCCCTGATTTTTTTATCATATTTAAGTTTTACTTTTATCTTAAAGGAAAGTCAAAGTATTACCATAATTGCTTTTACTTTTCCTGAAAGGAAAATTTAATTCTCTTCCATATTTAATAGGTCCTTTTCTTGAAGGAGAAGTTTCGCACTTCTATAAATTGAGGACCCCTCCTTTACACATAACACAATAGCATCCACAATATAGTCATTAAAAGAGCTTAGTTTAGGAGGAAATTTTTCTCTATATAGTTTCTTTTTCTCTTATATTAATTTTATCATATATAGGTCAATTGATCAAACTACATTAAAGTATTATGTCTCTTTTAATATACCTTTTTGTGTCGTCTGATTTATCGTTATCATAATTGCTTTGTTAACTTTCGTATGACGTCTTGTTATTTTCGATTCCAACCGTTTATAAACAAATAGAATTAAAGACAATTTGAGAATTGGAAGATGGTCTCGAGCTACTTGTATAACTTATCACAAATGACGTGAATTATTCCTGCTTTCAAACTTTTGCACCTTTTGTTTGCCCATTGCTGCCATGGCCACTTTAAAATGCAGTCTATTAATTAGTGAGCTCTTTATCTCTAAGCGTTTAATGGGAAACTATTATTTAAACAATATATAATGTACTTTAATTTGGCATATGGCCTTTTCAAGGAAGATGGCGTTATCTAAAATCACAAGATTATAATAATAGCAACACATGAAAAGTCTACCATCTTTTCTCTTTTCTTTTTCTGTCCCCAACTCAGCAAAACAAGGATGAAAAGATTGACTCCTTATCCTAGAAAGGCCACTTTCAATTGTCTTGATTTTTAATTTATCAATTTCTCTATCCTCATCTTGCCTATTTCTCCTTTTATTCCAACAATTCCAACAACTACAATGGCACTTTGATTTCTCAAGGTCCTTGCACTTTGTTATACCTAACGCATCATTATTCATTCAAGATCAATGTCTCGGACAAATTTATGAGCTCAACATAATAAACGACATAAACAAAAATAATCATTATATCTTGGATTAGAAGTAGTTTTTTTAAAAGAAGAAGAGATTTTATTGATGAATTTCCGTGGGTACAGTTTTGTTTATTATCTCTTGATTCTTCTCTCCAGGTCGTTTTTCGTGATTCGAGGACTTAAACAGCGTATTTTTTGAACGTATGATGATTGGAACTTCTTTGGGATGTATTTGATCTCCATAAAAAGGAAGAACATCCATTGATCACTTCGACGGCTTTGAGAAAGACAATATTTGATGTCTTTAATCTTTTTGTGAATATTTCATGAATTTATATAATTTCGAGATGACTAGAAGTAGTTCAAATTATTGCAAGTTGAAAAAGGATATGTAAATTACAAAACGCGGTCTTTTAAGGGGAACTCAATACTTTTTTTCTTTTGAAAATGATATAATCTTTATTATATATATATTTTTTTAGAATTTTCAATTTAGTGGGGTTAATGCCTGCTCCATTGCTGATAAAATGTACCGTCCTCCACCTTTGCTCTTTAAAACTATGCTCTTGATGCTGCATAATTGGCTCTAACTAATCTAATCCATTCTAGGTGAAGAGTGAAAGAGCCAAAACAAAGCTACAGCTTGAAAATTTATTTATACTTTCTAACCTTTTTTTCTCGGACTTATAAGTTTGCTTGATTTGAAATGGCTATAATTCCATTCTAATATAGTACTGCTTTTGATTAGGGTAAGTCAAAATTGAAACCAAGATGGGTAAGCACATGGTTAAGGATCAAAAAAAATCCTCCTAACCCACATGGAGGCTGAGCCTAAAACGGCCCCACATATAAAGGTTCCAAGCAATAGATTCTGCAAAAATATCCACACACCCCACAACCCAAAATCATCAAAGTCATCATTTCATTTCAATTGGGGGTTGTGGTTGTGGACGCGGGTGGGGTCGGGCCGGATCCAGGATTTAAATCTTATGAGTTCAATTTTTAAGATTTTTAGTATTGAACTTATTATATTTTTATGGATTTATATCTACTATATATTTTTATAATTTTAATAAATTTCACTCCGCGTAGAAAATTATGGATTTAGTTGAATCCGTCGATGGAACACTACATCCGCCTTGGGGTGAGTCAGAGATAGATTATGAATTTAAAGTTTTATGTGTTCAACTTTTAAAATTCTTATCATTGAATTTATTATTATATAGTTAAAATTATGAGATTATATCCACAGAAATATTTGTTAAGCATAATTTTAGTAAAATTTTATATATAAATTTATGTTTCGCATCTACCAAAATACCGTAAACTTAAGGATCTGGGTCTTGCACTTGGTCTCACTGTACAACCTCCCACGTGCCAATCTTGTGAGAAGTGTGGGCTTTTTAGCTTTCTTAATCATAGAAATAAAGTTAGAGATGAGTAACTTTATTCATTTGGTATGTAGAGGGCCGACAACATAGGCCTACCAATAAAGCTACTCTCTTCCTCTCCTCTCTCTCTGTGTATGTGTATAAAGCCATTCCTCAATGGGCCCTTCATCTTCAGTATCAAAATTTTAATACTACTCTACACAACACTTCATGCACGTGTGGATCTCATTATTACTAACTCACCAAACGTTTCAGCATTTAATTAAAATCAATTTTAGTTAATTATTGAGTGGAGATCTGTGTATGCATTGCCGCAAAATAGTGGAGTCTGGTATTGAGTTGAGGAGCAAATAAATGATAGTAGTACTAATTTGAAGTATCAGATTGCTAAGGATTTCTGGCCACATAAGAGAAGAGACAGAGAGACCAAAAAGAAGACCGATGACAACTTAATACGATGAATGCCCTTAGATCAGCGAGGTGATAGATGACATCCTGGTTTGCTCAGCTGACGTGAATTATCATCATAAACTCTTTCGTTCCAATTTATGCGTAGACCGTAGTTACGTGTTTATTAATCCGTTTCAAAATAATATACCTTTTTTATAATTTGAAACCAATTTAATTTTCAACTTCTCGTTACACCCTTAATGGCATACTATTTAAGAATACAATTAAGTTTCTAAAGTTTTTAATTTGTTTCTTAAATTTGGGTGCATAAGCGGTCAATTACGCTATTGAAATTGATGGAGTAGCAAACTAAATTCATTTAGGACTATGTATGTGTCACTAAGATATGTCTCTCTCTTACATTAATTCCGATATATATCAAGTTGGGGTTGGCAAGAAACCGAATAATTGCGGAAATCGCATAAAAGAAAATGAGAAATAGAAGGTTCATGATCAGAGGAAGAAATGAAGGAAAACTTGGTTTACTCTTATAAAGTATACTACAGTATATTTGCAATGTACGTCAAATTAGAACTTTTATTTTTGAAAAGTATATTACACATTAACACTATCCAAAATAATTACTAAATCGTAAAATTTCGAATATTAGTAGAATTAGTGGAGTTTAATTATGAAGATTTTCCTGTCATAACGTTTATGTATTTGGATAATGTGCAAGATAGTAATACTTTTAACATCTGATCTAAAATGATTAAAATATCATTCTCTTACATTTTCTTTCATCAACATTTTGTTCCCCTCCATGTGAGTTGTGACTACTTTTTCTTGGGTACAAGAATGTGACAATTCTGTTCAATATGCAAGTAATATTCATTGTACTCCACCAATCCCAATTTAGATGTCTGATTTAATTTGAGTATCAAATACTATTACGGGTAAGAATTTAAGTTTTATTACTCCTTCTATTCCGTATCATTTGTCACTTTTCCGTTTATGTATATCCCAAAACATTGCCGCGATCCTAAAAAAAAGGTCACCTTATGTGTGCATATAACTTATATTTTACGAGTTTATTTACTTCACACGAATAGCTTACCTTTATTTTTTTAAAGTGTTTGAAAATACACAAAAGGCTCTTCTTTCAATTTGTTTTTAAAAGGGTATATTTGAATGAAAGAATGTTCAAACATTGGAGATAGAGTTTTTGAAAAGAATTTAGCTTGTTTATACATGAATTTTTACAGGTTACCTAAATGATCAGAATTTAAGTTCTATGTATGTACGGCATCAAAAAATATTTACACAATCAAGTTACTTAAAAGATAATAGCTAGTAATTCAATTTAATAATATTGATAACTTAGAACAAATTGTAAGTTATGACCGGCTATAACAAATTAGTTACACATATGTCGGGAAAAAATTACACTATTAGTTTATGTAGACTGAATTTAAAAAATAACTATAATTAATTATCCATATAATAAGTGAAATTAGTTACTTAAAAACTATGATAGATCAACAACCTATTACAATATATTGAATTACACTCGAATTACACTAATAGGTGAACATTTATTGTATATTGTAGTGTATGTAAGTTAAGTCCTTTGAAAAACTTGCACATCTTGAAGACTGAATGAAAGTCCAAAGCACCTTTTTTATAGTATATTTTAAAAATATCGAAAAGTGTAAAGAAAGAAACTTCCTAAGTTATTAACATATGTAATCCTATAAGTAAATAGATAATAAGACATTTAATTTGGGACAGAAAAATTGATTAATCAAAGAACCATAATATTATTTACTGAAGACGAGAGGGAGAGGGAATATACACCGTGAGCTTTATGCCGTGTAATAAGTATTTATACTTTAGGCCACTTATAAATACTATATATGAAAAGCATTGTAATTTGTGAACACGCAAAATAAACTACTCCTATATTAATAATAATAATAATAATATACTGATCTATTTTATACTATTTGTGTATATAACTCAACTCCGTACAAGGTATGTATATATATTGAGGGGCTAAGGAGGAAGATGAAGTGACCCACAGATGAAATTGTACAAATTCACCTTTTTTCCTGAAATTTGTAATGACATTTTTGGTGGTTTGTGTACGTCCACTTTAACCCATGCAAGTAGGTAATGGCTTTGTCTCTCCCACTAGCAAACCATCCATGTGATCTGGCTTTCTGTAATTTCTGTATGTATATATACATATCACAAATATACTTACTTTCATATATATATGGCACACCCAACCCCACCCCAGTCTTGTTGTCAAAATAATCTATCGGTTTCTAAAGTCGTTTTCTCTTTGTTGCTTCTGCTTCTGCTTCATTCATTATCTCCATAACATCCTCCTCTAAAAAGTTTAAGTCCTTTTTTTAGGGCTTCCCCAATTATTGACTTCATTTATTTGTTCATATACCTAATTCCTAGCTTCCTCCACAGACAAACCACAGACTGATCATTTCGAGCTTTGAAGCACAACAAAAAGTACCTCTCTCTCTCTCTCTCTCTCTCTTTATTCCAATTCTTTGAATACTGAAACTCATAAGGTACACTACTCCTCTTCTTCCATTTCATCTTGGCCTTTTTCGTGCTTAGATCAAATAATTGTTTGAAAAGATATCTCTCAGTGTTTTTGGATTGTATTCTTGTGCATTATATTCCTAGCTAGCTATGATGATTGATCTTTGTATAATTTTATGTCAAAGTTTTTTTATTCTCATCACCATCACGTACGCTCTAGCTCTCTTCCAATAATACGCTAAGTTTCTCTCTCTTCCTCTGGGCACTCGATCTCTGTATGTGTCTGTCTTTCTTATCGAAATCATTAAAACAGTTTACATAAATATATTTTTCCTGGGGGTATGTATGAACTTAATTAGTTACCGGTCATGTCTTCTGTTCTGATCTTCCAAATTCTTTTAATCAGTTCCCATTTCTTCTGCTTAATTCCTTTTGTTCAAAAACTTTTCATCTCCCCTCTCAACTGGTATAAATCTTGACCAATAGTACCCAAATGCATGCATTTTCAGGTCCTTCTACTAATACATAAGATACTACACCTTCGAATATAGGCGAGACTAGGCAAGCTAATGATATCTGAGTCCTATTAGCCGTATATATAACGAAGCTCTTCAAACAGAGAAAATAAGAGAGGAAATTCTTACTGAAAAATACAGGAAATGGCGTTTAATTAGTTAGCTACTCTCTCCTTTTGACTTTCTTTGGTTTGAACATGTCTTCTTCAACTAGCTAGGTCAAAGGAAAGATTTATAGCTTAGGATCATATAAAGACTAGTTTAATCAGAAAATCTTTGTTTTTTGTTAACCCGTAGTTTAGTAACGTGACAAAGCCAACGTTAGATTGCCTTTTTCTCCTTTGAATATTTTTGGTGAAGTAATTATGAATCTCATACGTCTGATTCTGATGATATCAGTGGAATTAGTATCAAAAGGTTGCATGTATTATGTAACTACTTAACCTTGGAAAAGTGAACATGGTACAATCACTAGTTATTCTTAATGTAATAATTAATATATCCTCTTAGTGAACATGAGACTTATATTTTTGGATTATTCATTTTTGAATTGATTCAATAATCTAATGCGGTAAAGTTAGTGTGGAGATCCATTTCTTAATTGTCAATCTATTTCGTCGCAACTTAAAATTCTTGAAATGATGTGCAACTGAAATAAGAGGACCTTCTCCCTGATTTGTCTTTATTTTTACTAGTTTTCTTCTCTGCCTTGGTTTGTTTTTTAGGAGTAGTTTTCTTATTCTTATCTTAATCACACAGTACCTAGTGTACTTTTACATTAAAAATATTGCAGTTCACTTGTAGTTACCGGGATTTCAAATAATCTCTTTGAAGTGTATGCTAACCCCATGTATATACTCTATAAACAGAAGGAGTCCATACAAATTCAACCTAATTTAAAGAATTTGGCTGTTGATATTATCCTTATATAACCGGTTAAACTGTACTAATTAGTAAAAAAATTGTTTACTAGATGGATATAAGATAATATATTTTTACTTTAGTCATTTTGCATCTATAACCCTACTTTCCCATCCCCAACTCCCTTCTTTTCCCAACCACTTTTACTTCTATTCATTTGTAAACAAGGTAAATTCCACATTCTTCTTTTAGGCTAAAATATGGTTATCAAGTGACGCACATCCTAGAATTCCAACTGCATTTATAATAGTTTAATGCCCGTTCTATCATAATTTGTAGTTTCATTAATACTCTCTATATCCCATTTTAGTGACACTATATTAATGGTGCAATGCACTTAAAGGTACTACTTGACCAGTATTTCTATACTATTATATAAATAGCAATAAAAGAAAATGGTAAAGTAATAGAAAAGTTTGGCTGGAACATAAAACAACATATCAACTTAGATTTGATTAATTAGTTGGCTAGATTATTTCTAGAAATATTCGAAACTTGTATAAAATAATATTATTAGTAGGATAGTCGTGGTAAACTACTTCAGATCTCAAAATGGAAAGAGCGTTGTATAAATTGGTATGGATGGAGTATCAACTTCATTTTCACAGATAGGGAAAAAAATAAAATAAAGAATACACTTTGGATTTCATCATTTGACCTAGCAAAATCTACATCCATAGTTGGCACTCAAGCCAGAGTATATTTAGATGATGATAGATATCCTCTTTAACCTTTCTTTCTGGGTAAGCTACAAAAATAGAAGCAAAAAACTGAAGGTATTAAGTTCTCTTCATGCTTTATTTCATTCTCCTTTTACAAAGATTCTTACCCTTTTTTTTGTTTTTTAGATCAATCTCATAGATACGGAGATGATGAAAAGGGTTTCCCATACAGAGTAGTTGATGCATAATTACCAAATTGAGGCAGGCAATTGGAAAAAACAATACAAAAGTCTTCAGCTTGATATGGAGGTTTTAGAAGAAAGCAAATGTACCTTAGAGCAGCAGGTGAGGTTTTTACTCAATCCTAAAAAGAATGACAACTTTTTATATAATTAAAAATAATTTTATTTAAACTTTTTACTTATCCTTAATTAATGACATGATTTTATAGCAACTGAAATGTCCATAGCATATTTTAGACCACTAGTTTTTTAAAATCAATCTTTCCTTTCTATACTCCACACACAGTCAAATACCTTCGCACAAAACGGAATAGAAGGAGTACTTATTTTCAGCGATGATTTTAATTTACGGAAGGGGTCCGCCTAACTTAAGTTGTTGTCGGTCATCAGTACCGATCCACTCGGTTCTGCGGTTCTGAGCCATTGTCCTTTGATTTTGCTTTGCAGTGAGATTATACCTGATATGTTGTTGTTATCGTTTAACCTATTAAGACATATTAGCAATAACATTTTTATGATATCACCAATACGAATATTAATACTTATCATAGATATTTACCCGCAAACTTGAAAGTAACATATTGTCTAAATATTTTTATATATGTAATTATGTGTATAGGTATCCTAACTCTTACATTACTTCTTGACAGCAACATATTATTCCATTTCAACAAGATCAATGGAGGAGCAACAGAAGGAGCTGCACTTTCTACCTAATCATCCAAATGCCGTAGCTTCCTCTTCCTGGCCGTCAGATTCTTCAGCAAACTATAATATCCGATCATCAGAATCAACAGAAGCTCCATCTTTGGACCTTCAACTTTCAATTAGCGTAAGACCTATAAAACCACCAACATCAGATCAAGGTGTCCTAGTAAATCATCAGGATCACTACACCGACGTCCGGTTCGACTCCGGCTACGTTGAGGCACTGAAATGGCAAGCTGCTGAGCAAATCCGGTTGGCTGCAATAGAGAAAGCTTATGCGGAGCGTGTGAGAGAGCTTACTAGGCGAGAGATAGAAATGGCTCAGTCAGAATTCGCACGTGCCAGGAGTATGTGGGAGAGAGCTAAAGAGGAAGTTGAAAGGGCAGAAAAGTTGAAAGAGAGAGCAACTCGTAGGATTGATCCTACTAATTGCATGGAAGTTACTTGCCAATCTTGCAGTTTAAAATTCCGACCTCATTAATTAATCTATTGAGAGAAATAAATTAAGATGTTAATTAATGAACGTGCTTTCTAATAAGAGTAACTAATATACTTTGAGTTTGAAGGTTTTTGGCTGAGAAAAGATAAAAGAGCTGAGGGTAAATGATGATGTGTAGAATGCATTCTTTTCTTGTGATTGGAACTGCAAAACTTAAGTGGAATAATTGTATGATTCTTTTGGTTTCTGTTCTTTTCCTTGAACAATTGATTTATAAATTATGTAGTATCCTTGGCTCTGGCAGAATTTGATTCTTCCTTTCTGGAGGTAATGGAGTCTTCATTATATCGGAAACATATGACAATATTGCGTTGTTTTTGTGTTGTACACAGTTTTGAGTTAAGCTTTCGGCATGTATTTAATTTTGAGTAATTTTTCATCCAAATACTATCAGCGCTTTTGCTTTATTAGTTACTCCCATCTCCCAATTTATGTGATGGTATTTGAACCGACACAAAATTTAAGAAAAAAATGAAAAAATTTAAGATTTATGGTCTAAAATAAGCCATAAACATTTGTATGGTTATAAATTATCTCATTAAGAATAAAATGAGAAGTATTAAGTTAATTTACTATACTAAATAAAAAAATATTATTTTTTTGAGATTAACTGAAAAGAATGCCACAGGAAATATTTAAAATGAAATAATACTCATGTTCGTCAACTCACACAATATATTTGATAAAATGGACATTGGGCGCATTTCAATCCAAAAGCTAACTTATGAGGTGAGGATTATCCAACACCATATAAGGAGACCAAGGACCCCAAATCTCACCTATCTGGGACAACTCAACAATATTTGCTAATACAGTAATACACTGGTAGCAGTATTTTTAGTTAGTTAATGTAAGTTATGGCAACTAGCACTTTATCCTACATTCAAGTATATATTAACATGGGTCATTTGATAAAAGAATGTTTTTTTTTTCTTCACATTGTGTGATATAATTTGACTTTGGAGGTCAAAGCACTACATTCTTTTACGATGACGATTCGCTACGCTTTTTCTTATTTCTTAGATCTAGTTATTATGATAGGTAGCGATGCGATCCCTCCTTGGAATCTCTGTGGATACACGCAATCAATTTGAAGGATCAATGGTCCTATTTCACTTTTTAACAATCAATTTTCTAATTATTTAATTAAGATTGCGAATGTCATGATTACACTGGGTACGTAACTGATCGATCACTTAAACTACAAAATAATTTAAAACCCAAAAGGGAAAAAAGATAAAAATGTAAACCAGTAGAGAGATCAGGAAGAATCCTTCTAAAAACGACATTCAACAGTTCAATTGTAATGTACTTAAAATATATTAATAAAAAACTTGAAAGAAAGAACTATAGATAATAATTATATTGAAAGCTGCAGAAGTGAAGCTCTTATATTCTAGTTTCAAATTAAAAGAAAGTCATCGAAATATTGTCCTAATAATGTGACAAAATGGAGAACTAAAATAACCAGATAATAATTGTACATTTGTTGCTAAAATATGTGCGATCTGCCATTGATGAATGAGCAATGAGCTCAATCCTCTTTCTGCGAAATACAGAGCATATGAAGAACGAACTAGAGAAGGGGAGAAATATCTAAAAAATGATAATTTCTGCTTCTATTCATTTACAATGTATGGTATATATACAAACTAACTCCACTAACAACCTTGAGCTGGATCTGTTAATTTACAGTTGTCAGACTAACTAACTAACAGTGCAGCTACCTAACTAACTAACAGTAACGACCTTAACTAACTAACAGTAACACTTCGTAATACTCCCCCTCAAGCTGCAGGGTGTAAGATGTTAATCACACCAAGCTTGCCTAAGAGATGATTATGTTGAACTTGACTTAGTCCTTTGGTAAGCAAGTCAGCCAACTGATCCTTAGTGTTCACATAGATTGTCTACACAATTCCATTTTTAATCTTGTCTCTAATGAAGTGGCAATCTATCTCGATATGCTTAGTACGTTCATGAAAAATGGGATTAGCTGCAATCTGTATAGTCGACTTGCTGTCACTCATAACTGCAATAGGTATCTTGACCTCTACTCCTAGCTCTTTGAACAAGCCTAGCAACCAAGTAACCTCTGCTACAGCTGAAGCCATGCTTCTATACTCAGCTTCTGCTGAACTCCTAGACACTGTATGTTATTTTTTTTTATTTCCATGAGATTAAGGATTCACCAAATTTGATCACATAACTAGTGACAAATCTTCTTGTGTTAGGACAGACTGCCCAGTCTGAATCACACCAATAAGTTAACTCTGTAGTAGGGGCTTCTAATCTCAACCAAATACCTTGGCCAGGAGAGCCTTTCAGATACCTTACTACCCTTGGTGCAGCCTCCCAATGAGACCTTTTTGGCTGCTGCATAAATTTACTTAGTGTTTGGATGGCATAACTAATGTCTGGTCTGGTGGTAGTGACATACATCAGTTTGCCAATCAGTCTTTGATACAGACCAACATCGTGCAGAACTTCATCACCTTTAGCTCCAGTTGTTGCATCATACTGAAGTGTGGTGAGCTTTAGGGTTGTTTCCAAAGGAGTTGCAGCTGGCTTGGTTGCATTGAGCCCCATACTGGATATGAGTTCTAAGACATACTTTCTTTGGTTTAAGATTATTCCTTCCTTGGACCTTAGCACTCCAATCCCTAAGAAATACTTAAGCTCACCTAGGTCTTTCAGCTTGAATTTATGATGAAGGACATGTTTTGCTTCAGTTATCAGTGTCTTATCATTACCAGTTATGAGTAGATCATCAACATACACCAGGATAATCACTAGACATGTACCCTTTCTTAAGGTGAACAAGAAGTAGTCATGGTTACTTTGCACAAAACCCCCCCTCTGTTAAAGCATCAGACAACTTGATATTCCATTGTCTTGAAACTTGCTTAAGCCCATATAAGGACTTAAGCAGCTTGTATACCTTCTGCTCCCCTTGTCTTCTGAAGCCTTCAGGCATGTCTATACACACCTCTTCACAGAGATTTCCCTGTAAAAAGGCATTGTAAATATCCATTTAATATAGGTTCCAACCTTTGGAAACAGTTAAGGCTATTACTGATCTCACTATGACCATTTTCACTACTGGTAAAAATGTATCATGGTAATCAAGTCCTTCTTGTTGACTATATCCCTTTGCAATAAGTCTAGCCTTGAACCTTTCCACTTCACTATTAGCTTTATACTTAATTTTATACACCCACTTGGACCCTACAGTATATTTGTCATGAGGTAAGTCAACTACTTCCCATGTTATGTTGTCTTCTAGTGCTTTGACCTCTTGTTTCATAGTTCTATCCACCTTGTATCCTTCACGGCCTGCCTAAAGTTTTGAAGTTCTACCAGATTAGAAAAGTTTGCTAAGTAGGAATGGTATACGAGAGTAGTTCTTTCATAAGACAAATAGTTTTCTATAGGATATCTGTTATTTGACTTCCCATGTGCTATGTAGTCCTTCATCCAGATGGGCTCTCTAGGTTCTCTAATTGACTTCTTGATGGGAGGTTGAGGTCCTTCTGCTTGCATGCTGTCAGATGATGGATCAGTCATAGTGTTCATGGGATTTGTTTCTTTTGCAATTGGTTGAGAGATCACATTCCCTTCTTCTGTGGCTGCTTCTTGTGCTTCTGCATTTTGTACTCCTGCATTCTGATCCTGTTCCTCATTGATATGACTGACTTCTGAAGTAGGGACATCATAGTTAGGTTGTTCTAAGAAACTAAGATCCTCTAAATCAGTTTCAATAGCAGTTTGACCAAAAGGAAATTTTGATTCCTTGAAGACCACATCTCTACTGACAAAGAATTGTCTTGTAGCTAGTTCCATCAGAATATATCCATTTTGTCTCTCAGAATATCCCATGAGCACAGCTGCCTTTGCTCTTTCTGCAAATTTATCCCCTTTTGGAATGACTGTTGCATAACATAGACATCCTATCACCTTTAGATGTGTTAATGATGGTGGTTTTTTTTGCATTTACTTCATATTGGCTCTTTCCTAGAAGTGTTAATAAAGGAAGTCTGTTTATCAAATACACAGCAGTTGTAACATACATGCCCCAATATCTAATGGGCAATTTTGACTGAAACTTTATGGCTCTTGCCACATCCAGAATATATATGTGCTTTCTCTCCACAACACCATTCTGTTGTGGAGTATGAACACAGTTACTCTGATGCAGAATTCCTAGACTCTGCAGTAAGTCCTTGCACTGAGAGTTGAAAAACTCTGTGCCATTGTCTGATCTCAAGATTTTAACCACCTTACCAAATTGATTCTTTACCATAAGCAAAAAATTCTTAATTGCAACTATAGTTTCAGATTTAAGTTGTAGTAGATAAATCCAAACATATCTACTGAAATCATCAATAACAGTTAAAAAATAGTACTTTTTGTCAAAAGTAGGAATCTTATAAGGTCCACAAAGATCCATATGAATAAGAGAGAGAAAGGAGCCTCAGCTCTAGATGTACTGTTAGGAAACATCAGTCTAGTTTGTTTGGCTAATGGACAGACTAGACAATTATTCAATGATTCACTATTTACTTTCTTACTTAGCAAGGTGAGATTCTTCATGGCTGAAAGGGATGGGTGTCCAAGTCTTTGATGTCATAGCCTGCAATCTTCCTTTACTGCTGCAGCAACCACTATGCCTTGTTGTGCCTTATTGATGCCATTGACCCCTCTGAATATGTACAAGCCTCCTGTCTCCTTACCAATCCCCTTCACCCTGTCACTGTAGAGGTCCTGAAATAATACAAAGTCAGGATAAAAATTCACTGAGCACCAGAGTTCCTTGGTTAGTTTGGAGACTGAGAGGAGGTTAAATTTGAATCCTGGAGCATAAAAGACATCATGTATTGCTTTATTTCCAAATATGGCAGCCCAACCAGTAAGTGCAATAGGAATCTTATCTCCATTAGGTAAGTGAACTGCATTACTAGAAGTTCTAGTAGTTTTGTTGTCATTCATCAGTCTATAATTGGAAGTCATTATGTGATGACTGGCACCAGAATCTACAATTCACTCGTCTAAATGATCTTTAGACAAAGAATCACTAGTTATACCTGCCATGTTGACTTGACAGTCAGAAGTTGTATCCTTGTTCAGTAGCTCAAGGATCTGTTTGTATTGCTCCTCCGTGAAATATGGTGCTTTCCCAGTTATTCCTCCTAGTGCATCAGTAGTTGATGAAGATCCTTGAGAATGAGCATCAGTGTTTCCAAGCACATTGTTGGTTGTAGTAAAGTGTTGGTGAGATCCATGTCCAAAGCCAAACTTACCCCCATTGCCATGACCATATTGACCTCCATTGTTGTTACCAGACTTCCTCATTGCCTTGAAGTCTTCAGGATATCCAACAATCTTATAGCAACTCTCCTTAGTGTGATCTTTTAGGCCACAGTGCTCACATTGCATAAAGGGCTTCTTGCCTTTGTATCCTTGATTTCTTCCTACCTGCATAGCCATTGGATCATTCTTCTCGTTTACTAAACCTAGCCCCGGAGATTGTTGAGACTCATCTTCTATCACCATGGCATAAGCTTGGTTCAGCGAGGGTTTATTAGTCTTCAAGAGGATCTATCGTCTAGCTTGATCATATGAATCATTCAAACTACTAGGAAATTGCAGAAGCCTTTCTTGTTGGAGATGCTCCTTGTATTCTCTCGAGTTTGAGGTTGGCACTAATGCATCATATTCATTCCATAGACTCTTCAACTTAGTAAAATAGCTTGAGACTGAGTCAGTTCCTTATGTCAAATTGGCAATGGCTCTGTGCAATTGGAAAATGCGCATTCGATTCACCTTATCAAATCTTTCCCTCAGTTCTTCCCAAACAAGGTGTGCATTCGAAGTATATGCAATTCCACTTAAAAGTTCAGTGGAAATTATATTCATGAGCCACGATAAGACAATGGCATTACAAGTTTCCCATTGCTCATTCAATTCAGCTGTGAATGTCTCCTTTGTACAAGTCCCAGTCACAAGCCCTAACTTCCTCTTTCCTAGAAGAGCAATTTTTATCGTCCTACTCCATAAACTGTAACTTTCTGATCCTGTAAGCTTCACATGAATCAGAATAACTCCAGGAGTATCCGATGGCCCAAGGTATAGAGGATGAGTATACGGAATTGTAGCTTCCGCCATTGATGAACAGAGAAATGAAATTGAGCTAATTGAGAAGAAGAAACAGATTACCTAGATAGAGATAATCCTCAAAGATTAAGAGTATCGGTGGCTCTGATACCATGCTAAAATCTGTGCGATCTGCCATTGATGAATGAGCAATGAGCTCAATCCTCTTTCTGCGAAATACAGAGCATATGAACAACTAACTAGAGAAGGGGAGAAATATCTGAAAAATGATAATTTCTGTTTTTATTCATTTACAATGTATGGTATATATACAAACTAACTCCACTAATAACCTTGAGCTGGATCCGTTAATTTACAGTTGTCAGACTAACTAACTAACAGTGCAGCTACCTAACTAACTAACAGTAACGACCTTAACTAACTAACAGTAACACTTCGTAATATTTATACTAATTAATAAGACTTTTACTACAACTAGCTAATTAGTTCTGATTTTGAAGTTGGATAACATCCCTGACTTGAAGAACTGAAAATTCAGAATCAATCAATACATCCACAAAGAAAAGATTGGCCAAAAGTCATTAATTAATATTGTTTCAATTATTTAAGTTTCACAACAAAGAAACAGAGGAAAAAACAACTGAAATTTTCAAGGCCGAAAAAGAAATGGAGAAAAAAGGAAATAATAGTATGAGAATAAAGATAGTTTTGACTAAAGAAGAGCTAGTTGCTTCAGTTGAAACTCAAAGAAGGGAAAAGTTTCGACGATTTTTTGGAAGAAATAAAAAGAAGAGAAAGAAAAGATCAGCCCATACCAAAATTAATTTAAGTGAAGGTGTCATTATTCGAGGAGCAAAGAGTTTTTTTTTTATTATTGATTACAATTTTCTCAAACTTTTAAAATATTTTGAGGAGTTCTTGTTAATCAATATTTGTAAGTGCCAGGCTAGTTCAATTATGACCTTGTATCTATACTTTTGGTATCACCTTGAGGTTGTTTTATTTTTAAAAAAAGTATATCTTCGTAGAGATAATTTGGTTTATATATACATTTTGTTAATTAGGACTTAAGTATGTTATGATTCCCTTCGAGTAAAAATACAAAATTGATTGATCGGCCGAAATTAATTGCATTCGCTAGATATAAAATGTATAAAGTATATATATATAATACACATATATACAAAAAAATATATATTTTGTCGGCTATTATTTTTTTGGAGCGAATAAGTATATACATTTCTCTTGTTTTAAAGGCTCCTGGGATGAAAATTTAAATGTCAGAATACAGAAAGAAATATGCTCTCTTTTATGTTGAAATATACAAAGTACTTCACTTCCTCTCTTGTTTGGAGTAAGAATTAAACCTTCATCTTTTTCATGCTTTCCTTTTCTTCGCAAGAGATTCTCCGTTTACAAATGATGCTTTCCGGATAAGCCAAGATTTCTAGACGATTCTGCTCTTTGCTTCTTCCCTCGATTGAGCTTTGTCTTTTGCGTTTCATTCAAACTTGTGTTTTGTCTTTTTCCTTTCAACTTATATTGGTATATATATATACCATGAGTCCATGATTTCTGACATTGACTGCTGCTGTTGTGATTAATTTCTTGACTGGTCAAAATAGCTCCAGACAAATATAAGATGAAAACTTGCAAACAGCTTTTGCATTCAGGCAAAGCCTACAAGAGAAATAAATACCGCTCTGACTCAAAAAAATGCTGTCCTTGCTCTTTTTTCCACCTTGCAAGATATGAATTTTAACAATTAAAAACAAAAGTAAAACTTTTGAGGGGGCATTCCGAGAATCGAACTCGGGACCTCTCGCACCCAAAGCGAGAATCATACCACTTGATACAAGGAAAGCCAGTACTTTTATTATAAATTCTAATGACTCAAAATGGTAGCTCGCTTTTGTACTGAATTGACTTGCCGCATTCCAGTTACTTAACATTATGAATACTGATCGATAAAATTCAGTAGATATGGATAAAAAGAAGGGGTAATTCCTTTGCGGTAAATAATTCTGCCCTTTCAGTTTTTTCTAAAGAAAACGGATAATACACCAAACATAATTACCAATGAATTCACCAATAAGATACACTCACCAAAGTTCACATTAAGAAATGGACAAAAGTGACTATCTTTGGTTTCATGGTTTGATGATTTTGGAGAAATGCCAACTACTCCTATTTTAAGTTAAAAGTACCTAATAAAGAATTATTTTTTAAAAACGGCCAAAGCCATATGTTACGAGAATAAATACATTTTGTCTCGGTACAGTCATTTAATTATTCTTCCAAGCGATCGAACTTAACCAGTCCGAATTTCATTAACTCCACAAATTCAATGTCCCTCCTTACTAAAGAAAAAATAGAGAAACAGAAAACAAAAGGCGAGATGAAAAGAATATCTTAAGACTTCCATTGGATTTAGTAACACAATCTACAATAAAACGATTAATGCATTATAAAATCTATTCAAATAACGAATTCGTTTACATCTATAATGATGCTCTTTAGCATCTCAGAAAATGTGACCACTGATCATCGTCGTTGACGCCTCGCCCTCAAACCGTAGTATGGGGTGACTGTTCTGTGCGCAGAAATTAATAGAACTACATGAAAAGGGAAGGATTTAGCTAGCTGGTTCATATCTGCATACACAATCATAAATATTCCCTTTAACCAACTTTTGTGCCAACCGCTGATTCTTCACCATAGCAAGCTGCAAAATCACATACAGCATGTCAAAGAAAGAGAGCGCTTTATACTTTTAACAGTATTCAAGGTAACAAATGTTTGAGTTTTTAATCTGTTTCAATAAGCCACTAATAGGAGATCATGCCTAAATAAAATATGAAACAACGCTCAGTTTAACTTATTCATGGAAGAAGGTACTTATCGAATCTCCATTAGATATCCACGAGATCTAGCTCTATGAAAATATGCAGAAACCATCTTCAAAACGTTTTAAGAGACAGGTATAATCATTACCTTTAGAGCATCACATTTGAACTTTGCATTATAGTTGGTATGCAAAGATCGGCCCATCCCTTCCAGAATTACCTGCATCGCCAGGAAAAGAAAAAAAAAAAAGCACATCCTTAATGAGTTGTGCTTATTTTCTGAATGATATAGTTTGTACATTTAGGGTATAAAAGAAAGGAGCGGAGCACTATACCAGATCCGCATCTTTGGCTGCAGCTGCTAACTCTGAGCTCACTTGCCTCAAGTCTATGCATGGACTGCCACATCCATTCTCCACAACCATCAGAGGAACGGAAGGCGTATCTTCCTTATAACCATCTTGGATGTTACTCATAGCATCCACAAGTAAGCCTCCTGCTTCAGCTGCCCCTCGAAGAATATCGCAGTGCTATAGGCCAAAGCAATATTACTGAGCTAATGAGGTATTATGTATAAAGAAAAGAGGGGAAGGGAGAGAGAGCTTTAAAAAATTATACTACAAATATTCCCATGCCAAATATGCCTTAATAGTACAAAGATTCATTTTCTTTTAGAGAACAAGGTTAAAAAAAAGCATTCTTTCTCCAAAAAGGGGAAGGAGTTCGGCAAGAGAAGCTATAAGTCTCATTACAACTAATAGCAATTTCTTGGAAAACATTTTGATAACCAAGAGAGAGAACTTTATTAAAAAATACAATTCCATACACAGAGAGAAAGTGAGAAGAAAAAAAACTATGGTTATAGCTCTGATTTTTTTCCTATACTTTGTGAAGCAATTTCTTGAAAATCAACATACCTTAGCAGCCTCAGCAACAATATCAGGCAACTCCATTGCAGTAACATCATTTAGTGCAGGAAGTGAGTTCGCTACCAGCACAACCTGCATAAAATTTCTGAATATATGAATTTTGGAACCTAAAAAGTTCAGCATATACGAACGATAGGAGATAGGACAGGATCATACAGAGCAAACAAGGTAGCAATTGAAAGTAGTTATTACATGTTAGATAAACATTTATCTTGAACATTATCAGATATGGAATAGTATCTCTAATTTAATAAAGCTTAGATAATGGAAATATAAGGTAATTTACCATGAAGCAACTGAAGCGAAACATTTTTTTTGTTAAGAACATTAAAAAAATTAGATTCATTTAAAGGCAACACATTAAAAAATTTAGATTCATTTAAAGCCAACACATTCAAAAATTTAGATTCATTTAAAGGCAAAACATTCTAAAATTTATATTCATTAAAAGGCAAACCATACTTCAGTTCCACGCCGGAGAAGTTCCCTTGCAAGGGGAAGCATCCCTAAAACAATATCCGCACCCGAGTTGTCAACAAAAAGCAGTGCTCTTTTATGTGGCTGAGGCTTTCTCTCACCAGACCCTAACATTCTCTCTTTAAAAGCATCAAAATCATCCACCTGAACACAAGAATGGCATTCAAATGCTTCTCTAGCAGTAATGAAAAAACAACATTAATATATTTTTTCCTTTCACTTGCCCGCCATGGTCTTTGCATCTTCTTGCGACTCATTCTGTAGATCTCAATAATTGTTCCTTTGTGATAGAGATCAACACAGGCACGTGATCCCCAATCAAAGATATTTGCAGCAAGAACACCTTCGATTAGTGTAAGTAGTCTCATATCCTACAAGATAGAAACTAGACGTATTAGCAAATAAAAAAAAATACAAAGCATATATTTAATGATCTACCTAACCTACTTCAACGGAGGAGAAAGGGAAAAAAAGAGTAGCAAAGGAAATATATGAGAGAAGACATACCTCAGTCATGCTGTCAAGCTCCAGCAGAAGATCAGGTAAAACTGCAAGTGAAGCTTCATTCTCCCTGTAAGATATTCAATGGAGCTGGTACGATAAGCATATTTGCTTCCAAGATAATAGAACAAGAATATGTCCTTCCATATGAGGATACCTTTGTTTAATGGTTCGGTATGCATCAAAAAAGTGAAACTCTCTCAAGCATTCTTCTCTTAGCTCCAAAAGGTTGGCGAGTCCTAGCTTTCCATAAGCTGCAGGTTCCTCCATCAATCTGTTAACAAAATAGATAGTCTTTTAAAGCAACTTTACAAATACTATTGGGAACTGTTAACACTCCTATTAGCTCTATACACTCCTGATTTTTCACTAACAAAGTTAGTTCTTCCATTTTTGAATTTCTCTTTTCAAGATCTAGAGTTAAGGTAATTATCTTATGAGCTTAGAGTGAAGTAGTTCCGCTCTTTATCTTAGAGATATAGCCTTAGGCCCCATTTATTTTCATTAAGATTAAGATATCTTAATCTGAATAGACATTTGAATATTATAGCATTTAGACCTAAACACTGAATAAATAAGACTGCGTTTTCAGTATCTGAATGTGGGTAGTTTATCTTAGTTTAAAAACTACTATAGAATTCACACAAATTACAAATAAATATTATATCCACAAAATAATACAAAATATATTAATTAACATGGTGTTATATAAATTGTTTTCTTTGATGAAACACACTCAAAAATCTAGCAGAGATGGTTGGCAGTGGATGGTGGTGATAGTCGTAACTGTATTATATAAGATCAACTAACTCTCAAATGTCCTACAGAAGAACAAAAATTATTACAAGATTAATTAACATAGTTATTATAGGATTAGGCCTACATAACAATAGGAAAAAAAAACATCTAGAGATGGATATGGAACAGGGAATACAAATAATACCTAGCCAAGTGTGCTGAAAATGCCCTTGCAAATGCATCACCCCTTCTTTTTGCATCGTCAGTTCCACCCTCACTAGCCACTGCCTGAAATTCAAGTATTAGCTTCTCAGACCATGAAAATATGGGAGACTTTGCAAGTTAATATAGAACAAATATAAATAGTGATGCACATCACACAATTCAAAACAAATGACAATGATTTCCCTTTATTGTTCTAAACAATCAAAAGATTGGGTATGACATTTTATGAAATTGAATGAACAGTTGAAGCACAAATTAGTTCCTCGACCTAGGGGCAGGGACAAGAAGAGATGGAAATCTTCAATTTGAACCTCTCAAACCTAGTTTTTGCCTGAACAAGAAAGATTTCAGGTAAGGCTTTAACCCTATCAGAACTTTCAAGTCAACCTTTACATCTTTTTTCTAAAAAGATAGTACAAATCAAGCCTCCCCCTTGAGCTACCACTGTGTTTGACCAGAGGAGCTTTCGTGGAGGCATTTTGAAAAAAGTACTGCAGTCTTCCTCTCTTGGGCTGAAACAGGGATTTTGACATGATTAAATGGTCAATGTTTTACCTTGTCAACAAGGTCCGACAAATGCTCAGATAATACAGTGAACCAGTACCTACAGCACAGACAAATTTTAGTCTAAGAAAAAGAAATACAACAATAATAGAAAGCAGGCTTGTTTGGCTACTATAGAAAAATAAAGCAAGTTCTTAGTGTGTAATTTAACTTACTCTAGCTCACCGTGATCTGAGAGGTCTATGGTATTTGGCTCGTATCTGCAAAAGACCAATTCAAAACTCGGTAAAAAACGCAATATTCTTCAAACCATTGCTCCAGAAATACGTAAAAACACAATATTCTTCAAACCAGTAGTGCCCAGAAATAGTAATACAATCTTTGCCCTGCCAAGCACCCTCTACATCTACACAAACGATGAAAGATTTGGAAAAGAATGGGGCATTTCTAGAACTTTTAATATGAGAGTACTCTGCGAGCTAACCAAGTCAGGAAACCAAGATAAATAAAGAGTGACAGCCCCTTCGAAGGAAACAAAGAAATGGAACAAAATTACAAAGAAGATAACTAGAAGTAAGAAAAGTAACAAAAAATAACCAGAATGTACGGAAAGACAACGACTGCAACTAGGAATTATGAAAGACCAGCTCAACTAAAGAGCTGCACCTTTTGTTGAACCACACAAAATATGCAAAAGATCTGCCAGAAAGATCATCTTTCAGTAATCACTTACGTTCTTGGATCTGCTAAAAGTGGGAAAACTTCCAAAGATGGGACCAGATGCAGTACCCCAACATTTAATTTGCTCGCATCAGGTCGAAGAACTCCTTTAGATGATGGAACTTCAAAGCCTCCAAGGCCGGTAGTAGCTGGTGGAGCCATTGGAACAGGAGCAGTGATTTCAGTTCCCTTTCGTACAAATTTCTCCATCCAAGATATCTGAAATAAAAAACAGTGTTAATGAGAGGAGAACAAATTTTAAGCTATCATTATCACGAAGTGGTTACACCACAGATATCTGAAATAAAAAAGTGTTAATGAGAGGAGAACAAATTTTAAGCTATCATTATCACGAAGTGGTTACCCCACAGAATATATGCTTTGTAGCTTTAGGCATTTATTCCTTATTTAACACAAAAAGAAATTATACTCCTCAGGAAAAAAAAGTTTCCATGTCTTGCATTCAGAGCTACTTGCAAAAATCTATGACATAAGAAGCAGCTTAGAAACTCCATTCTAGAGCAAGAACTATATTGTCAAATCAGTTACTTTACGGAACTTTTTCAGGGCATTTCAAATTGTTGAAGGACGCTACTGATAACAGTCTAAGTCATACAGAAAACTAATCACATTCAAATAAAATACAGCTCGTCAAGCAACTACGGAGGAGGAGGAGGAGAAAAAGCAATTAATTACAGAAGGAATGTTTCTCCAACCATCTCTACAAGCAACTCTTTACCTATCCTCAAAACAGCATTAACAACAAGATTATTCATATTAATTGCGGTGTATATTGGACTAACTGAGTCAGTTTAGTAAGGTGACTGGAAACCTTTGCTCAGCATATGAAGCTTCAACTTATATAGCCAACTTCATGTGCCTTTTCCCATGCCACTTCCCATTATTCTACTTGTATGTATCTTTAGTCATAAATGGGTACCATACTCCCATCATTGCTATCATTATCACGAAGTGGTTACCCCACGGAATATATGCTTTGTAGCTTTAGGCATTTATTCCTTATTTAACACAAAAAGAAATTATACTCCTCCGGAAACAAAAGTTTTCATGTCTTGCATTCAGAGCTACTTGCAAAAATCTACGACATAAGAAGCAGCTTAGAAACTCCATTCGAGAGCAAGAACTATATTGTCAAATCAGTTACTTTAAGGAACATTTTCAGGGC
Organism: Nicotiana tabacum; assembly: GCF_000715075.1. Classification (NCBI taxonomy): domain Eukaryota; kingdom Viridiplantae; phylum Streptophyta; class Magnoliopsida; order Solanales; family Solanaceae; genus Nicotiana; species Nicotiana tabacum. The sequence goes on from NC_134083.1 coordinate 36,510,224, forward strand.
ATTTCAAATTGTTGAAGGACGCAACTGATAACAGTCTAAGTCATACAGAAAACTTATCACATTCAAATCAAATACAGCTCGTCAAGCAACTACGGAGGAGGAGGAGAAAAAGCAATTAATTACAGAAGGAATGTTTCTCCAACCATCTCTACAAGCAACTCTTTACCTATCCTCAAAACAGCATTAACAACAAGATTATTCATATTAATTGCGGGGTATATTGGACTAACTGAGTCAGTTTAGTAAGGTGACTGGAAACCAGTACTCAACATATGAAGCTTCAACTTATATAGCCAACTTCATGTGCCTTTTCCCATGCCACTTCCCATTATTCTACTTGTATGTATCTTTAGTCATAAATGGGAACCATACTCCCATCGTTGCTATCATTATCACGAAGTGGTTACCCCACGGAATATATGCTTTGTAGCTTTAGGCATTTATTCCTTATTTAACACAAAAAGAAACTATACTCCTCCGGAAACAAAAGTTTTCATGTCTTGCATTCAGAGCTACTTGCAAAAATCTATGACATAAGAAGCAGCTTAGAAACTCCATTCGAGAGCAAGAACTATATTGTCAAATCAGTTACTTTAAGGAACATTTTCAGGGCATTTCAAATTGTTGAAGGACTCTACTGATAACAGTCTAAGTCATACAGAAAACTTATCACATTCAAACCCATTACTTAGTGCACGAGAGTTTAAAACTTTAAAGTAATACTTGCCTTCTCATTCAAATCTCCCAGCGGAGGGCCATGAACATTCCCTCCAATGTATGGTGCACCCATCGGGAATCTTTCCACTAACTGATGGACCATCAGGTCATCTAAACCATGCTTTTCGTAGCTCATAAATGCACCCAGAGCTCCCAGGAAACCTTCATGTCGCAAAAACATAGCTTGAGCGTCTCCCTTGGACCTATTGAAAGATTTGGAGCAAGGGTGATATTAATGAAGAGATAATAATGAATGAAAGAAATAAGCACATGCTTTGGAGGAGGAAAGAAAGAACTTATAAAAGACCTAGTGATTGTGTTTAAATAATGATGCCTAGTATTAAAATATCAGTTTCTCACCAGAACTGAACAGCAAAAGAGATCGTGTCCATAGTGTAAGCGTGACCTCGTATGAAAAATCCTCCAAAGAATATCCTTTTGAGTCCAAAACGCAGTGCATTAAGATAAGCTATCTAGAAAATGTACAGATAAATTTCAAGGTTAGGCAACATATAATAGTACATCAAGCAATGACTCATTTCCTGGAAGCTATTCATTAAAAGGAAGGAATCAGAAATATAGCTAACCATTTTTTTCCATTTTAGGATAAAGTAAATATAGCTAATAATTGAACAACTGACAATACACATATGGAGAACTTGAAAGGATAAATCAAGGGAAGAAATTTGCCAGATTCTCAATTATTCAGGCACTCATCTTGTTTATTTATTGTAGGTTAACTTTTAACAAGCTGACGGTCATTTGTAGTCTTTTATCTTTGATCGCTTTTTGGTCTACACATATAGCCCCTACTTGTGTAGAAGATTGGGCGTCTTTTGTAGAGAATCATGTTCTGATGTAAATTCTCTACTTTTTGGTATACTTCTTGTATGCGGGAGTTTTTCCTCCCTTTTGATTAATACAATTTATCTTATCAAAAAAAAACAAGCTGTCGGTCATACGTAATAGTAAAATCTTGATGTTCCAGAATGTGAACTACAGAAGCATGCAAACAACGGTTTCTTCTTCCAGTTCCATTCTATGAGATCAATTATTTACAAAATTTGTCACAAACTGTCACTTATGGACAAAACAGGATAGACTAAAATGTACTTAACCCTATATATCAAACTTGAAGTAAATGCTTTTTAGAATTGTAGGGATCTTAACCATGGAATACCTGACCAATATTGTATGAAATCATTCGCAGGAGGGATAGAGAGATATCTTCAGGCTTATAATCTTCAAGCTCCTTGTTTTCTGAAATGGCCTTCCCAAAGCTCGAAGCGATTGTTGAAGCTGAAAGTCCAATCTATACAGATATTATAGATCTTGAGTAGATAATCATTAGGATACATAGCAAATACGAACCAAGTAAACCAAAAAGAAAAAATAACTACAGGCACTCAGGAGAAAATCATGATCTTGATATGACGACCTGATTAAACCCTATGTAGACCACTAAGGTTCAACTATAATCAATAAAACAAATCCTAGATAACGGATCCTACTCCATGAGAACGTACCTTTGAGTAATCCATACCACCATAGATGTCACCAACAAGCATGTCTATGGTACTATTGTCTCCACGCTGACTGAGCTCTAGCAGTTCATCAAAACTGTAACAGAGAATTGACAGAATCGATTATAAGTATGTAATTTCTAGCCCATAATTAGAGTGTTTAGGAATATTCCATAACTAGTCGGATCTGGAAAAGTATCCCATTGGCACTCATCGAAAAAATGGAATACAGTCCCATCGTGCGAAATAGTGATGCTGTTATCTTTTTCTACCCTTTGTACTTCTCACTACCTTCTTGGTACTATTTATGATCAAATTTACTTCACCTTATCAGAAAAAGAAAACGAGTGATTAACTGTGAGAGAGAGAGATTGCGCTCATGGATTCTCAAACTTTCTACTTCTCTCTCTATTTATTCTATTCAAACATGAAATGCAAAAGAGGCAAAGGCAGAACATAGTCCATATGCTGCGTAATCAAAAGTACCTCTTGCACTTAGTTAACAACCTTCCCAATCCCCAATATGTACCACCTCCAACATTCGTGCCACTGACCCGCTGAAACTCCCCATCCCCATCAACCTATAATAATGCAAAAAGAAGACATTTAGCAGTTACTCCAGTCTTTTATGAGCCCAATAATACCAAACAAGAAAGGAAACAAAGTACCTTAATCATGCTAACACCAGAACCGATGTTCACAAGCAAATATGGAAATAGTTCATTCTGGTCTATCTGCACAAACTCCTTGTGACCCTCCATATGCGTAAAAGCTTCATGACGGATTGCCTATTAAAAAGCAGTCTTCAGCAATATAATCAACAAATGCAATAATGTAAGCAAAAGTCAGAGATCATTGTCTAACAACCCCCAAGCTAAACTATGTTAAACTACGAAAAGCTGCGGCCAAAACTGCCTGAATATGAACATCCAACAGATACAGTATATTTTTTCACATGGAAAATAAAGTAGAAGATAACTCCTGAAATAACTTCTGCAAAATAAAGTAACAGCTGTGGCCAAGGAAGAAATACTATATGTTTTGATTTCAGTGATATATATGAAAAATGGTGTGATTTCCGTGATATATAGGGAAGCAGTGAGCTTCCACAGGTCACTGATATATAAAATATGCATAAAAATGTAACCCCCATAAAGGAAATCTTCTTGGACAACTTACTGATCAGATACTGGAGCACAATTATATTAGTGCTTCCCATGTGAAATCAGAACTTAAACCAAGCAAAAGATGGGAAAAACATTATACTCCCTCCGTTTCAAAAAGATTGTCTTAGTTTGGCTTGGCACAAACTTTAATAAAGAACGGAAGACTTTTGAGATATGTAGTCTTAAATAAGCCATAACATTTATGTGGCTGTAAATCTTTTGAAACTTATGGTCTGAAACCTGCCATAGCATTTGTGTGGCTATAAATGCTTCCTATTAAGGAAATATTGAAAGGTGTCAATCTTTTGGAACAGACTAATAAGGAAATAGTGCCAATCTTTTTGAAACAGATGGAGTAGTAGACACTTGAAACATGACAAAGGAAGTATAACGACAAGGAGATGAAAGTATGAGAACAACCAAGAGAGTCCTCTTTAAGTACATACCCACTATGCAATTATATATTTATAAGAAAGAAACTACATGTGCAAACAAAGGAAATGAAAGAGCCATGCAATTATATGTTTGTAAAAATAAAAGTATCTGTCAAACAAATGACTGAGAGAGCCTGTAAGCCTATTCCGCATGTACAGCTGTATCAAGAAATGCAAAATTCATTACATTCCATCAACAATTGATAACAAAGACAGTAGCAGAATATTATTGATTTTTTTTATTAGGACGACTAGTTTTCCAGCTTCACGTTCTGATATATTCAAAAGTCAGTTTCCTTCAATAGTAGCTAGGAAATGCAGAAGCCTACAAGTAAAAGAAAAGTACAAACATGCAGATGCAAAGACCTATGAAGGAATTATTTCATTCATTAATAGCATCACACATGCAGATGTAGGCCTGCAACTACGTCAGAAATCAATTAAGCCTAAAATCTTTTATTATTAATCAGATCTTTGAGGTGAAGGCAGAGTTCACAATAAAGAAAACACTGGACTGTCTGCATTTTTCTTTAGTAAAATACAAACAACAATTACGTCTTTGTACTTCTCCCAAGAGAAATGCAATCAAGAAAGCAACATTTGAAGCACGGTACTCAATCACAAAAATGTATTGGATCTAACGCTGCCAAGATAGGAGAAATTGCAGAGTAAAACAGTTAAGCAAGAAAAGTTTCATTTTAAGTCTATTGAAGTTCCGTATGGACATATAGCAATAGCCAAACAGACAGGAAATTATATCTTACCTTGAGTAAAAAGTTTGCACCAGCAACAAGACAATTCATCTCATCTTCTTTCTCTATACTGACTCCCAGCCTTTCCTTGAAAAGATCAGCGAACTTATATGCCCCACCACCTGTAGCCTTTTCACAAAACCAAATAAGTTAAATAGGCATGTGAATGTATGTGTAAATTATAAATAGTAATAAGTAGCAGCAAACTGAAGTATAAATCAATCATCAGTTATTATACGAGTAGAAGTACTAGCCGGACAACAGCACTGATGGTAACCAAATTACCAAAGTATGGTGGATTCTATTATTACCATAATCATCAGAGAAGAATGCAATCAAAATCGCACTAGGCCATTGGTAAGTTTCCTATTAGAAGTTTCTTGCAAAGGTCAAGGGGCCTTTTCCAGACAAGAATTATGTGCCTTTCCTAAGTCAGGCAATTATAAGTGAAATATATGCCAAGATGATCCCGTAGGTTAAGTAGCTCAAAATTATCTAATTAATTACGTCTTCTGCTCTTTGTCTAAGAGTCTACAGTTTAACAGGCAAAGAAATTGAGATTGAGATTTTGTGACACATCCATGCACCCTAACCCCCCTCCACCCACCCACCCACAAACAAGAAAAAGAAGAAGCTACTATCAATGTAAGATAAGAGCTACTGTTTGGCAAAAAAAAAAGGGTACAATTACGAAAGCTAGTTTGTTCAATAAAACTGATCTAAATATGCTTGTACGGGGGTATATAGAATCAATGTCTCATTACATAAAGATCTCAGGGCATAGTATGCTCTAACAAAACCAACTGACTTAATTAGATTCTCAGTGACCTAATTCTTTAGTTTTTCGTTATCTCTCTTTTCTTTGACATTTAGTTTGAGAACATTCTTCAAGCCTATTTGCTTCTTCCTCCATATAACTCAACTTTGATCGAATTAAAATGGGAAGTAGGCATCCTGGCTCAACAACATTGATACATAGTAAATAAATAAATAAACAAAAGTGACCCTCTAACAATTTAAGTTTTTAGATAAGCTGGTCACAAAACTCATCATCATATTAGAGAAAACAAATGTCCTAAGTTTAAATCTCACTGTGATCATTATCAAAGAAGCATCTTCATGTGTTTTGCCCAAAGAATAATATACCATTCAAAAAAAATAAAAAAATCTCCCCTGCAGACGTGAGAGAGTGTGCTATTAAATAACTAAACCAATAAAAGTTACTTCTGTCTCGTGATTTAAACTTTTAGATGAGGTTGTCACACAATTTGACAAGTATGATGTTTACCTTAATTACTGCATTTTCACTTTGTGGGGCATCAGAAGGCCAACATCGTGAATCCATCCCTAGCCAACAAGATTATCAACAAATGTAAAGACAGTTATCTGTGCTCTTGCCAATGCAAGTGCTTCTGATCAAGAACAATTGAAGATCACAGGGAAATATAGTGCATTTACAAAATTAGCAATTTGAAATTATGGACAATTGAAAGAACTATACCACCACGGTGAAGTTGCTTGGAATATATAAAATCTAAGCACTCATTAAGTTTTGATGTCTCAAATTTCACAAAATGAAGCCTCCCTCCGAGGATAGGATAACTTCTCCTGCTGCCATTAGAAACACCCAATCTCTCCTTAACTTTTCTTTTTCTCCTGTCATCCACCTGTCGGTCGGCATGTCTTGAAAAGTAAACCAGCTTGATAAGAGAGCCTGGATTAACAAAATCCACAGAAAAGATCAAGCCAGAACCAAAATAATTCAGTTAATCATATCGCACATCAAACTCAGCAAGTCAAATTTGACGACACCCCAAGAGTTAACCACAATACTATCAGTGGTAAAACCAATTGTTTTATCCAAGTTTCATGTTATCATAGGTTATAAAAGAATAAAGAGGAGGAAATTTTACCACCAATATCCAGAGCCAGATGGGAAATATCATCAGACTGATTAGGCAACAGAATAGTGGGATCCTTCTCCTCAAAATTGCCCTGAATTGCAGCACCACTAACATCTAGCTGTGGGCGAGAAGATGACCGATGAATTGATGAGCTCCCAGGCAAAGGAGCCATATCTTTCTCTCCTCCTTTCTCTAAAACAATATCCTTTTCAGAAATCTGTTGAGTTTCCTCATTTATACCGTCAATTCCAATGTGAGGAGGGTGGTCCTCTGTTGTTGGACTAGCCATTAACTCTCTCTCTCTCTCTCTCTCTCTCTCTCTCTCTCTCTCTTTGAATTCCCTTCCTACCTGCTTCCTAAATCCAAAGAATACTTCATAAGTCAAATGGGTCCAATTTGGTTAGCGCACTTGTTTTAACTCCAACATAATCAAGTTCACCCACCAAAACTGTTGTGTGAGGATTGGCACCAACAACTGCATCAAATAACAAATGGAGTATAGTTGTTATACACGGAAGTGAAAGTCAATATCAACTTTTCAAAATTGGTTCTTGTCTACCCAGAACCCATTTGCAAAAATAATAACACTAACTAACTTTTAAGAACTGGGGATTAAAAGTATATGACAGGCTGTATTTTTTTTCCCTACTAGTCGCTGTTAATAAAGTAGGCGAAGATTAAAGTTAGAATTATTTCAGCACTTTAACAATAAAATCATGGCCGTAAATGTTAGCTAGTGTAGTCATGAAAGAAAAAGAAAAAGTAAAAGGTGAATCAAAAGGAAATATGTGACACAAATTGGGAAAGAGATGAAAGAGACGGAGCAAAATGATCATACAATTGAGTGTTAGGGAACCCAACTCAAACAGTCAGACCCAGTTGTGGAGGATTTTAGTAGAGAGGAGTTGTTGAATCTTGGGGAATGTGGAAAGAGTGATTCGCGCTCTAGTTGTGCGTGCGCAGCTATTGCTTTTTTATTTTATTTCCTTAGGAGGGGTATGGGTATTTCTTTTCTTTTATAGGAAACTAATTTTTGCTCCTCTTGGAATATTGGATTAGGTTTTGGAAAAAGATCTTTTGGAAAATGTTTGAAATTTCAACGAGAAATTTCTTTTTGTACTAACAGTATAGAAGATAGTATTATATCACACAAAAAGATTACAAGTAAATACACATGCAATCTCTCATTGACTAATAAGCTTAAAACAAGGCTTCTCTATTCGTGAATATCTTTAGTTCTGATCAAAGAATTTATTTAATCGTTCAATTATTGTTGTGACATATATACATTCGTTTTAAATTTGACAGTTCATGACATATTCTAATAAGATTAAATTTAATACTATCTCCGTTTCAATTTATGTGAACTTTGTGCATGGAGTTTAAGAAGAAAAAAAATCAACTTGTGATGTAAAATGAGACACATATATTTCGGTCAAATGGTTTTGTGACCCATTATATACAACGGTCCCAACGGTCCCATATGTTTTGAGACACATATATTTCAGTCCTCTTTACATATAACGGTCCCAACGGTCACCGCCTGTACACACCGTCCGCCGTCGATACCCAACGGCAACAGCAGGTAGCTCCCTCCCCATTCTCTCCTCCCTCTCCCCCCCCCTCGGAACCCACAGTTGCCGGCAAATAACAGTACCGCCGACGACCTGACTTTCGATAGCAGCAACAACCGCATCTCAACAGGTAACCGCAGGTCCTCTGACCCCTCTTATCTCCCCTCACAATCTTGTTCTTTTTCGGGACAGGTGCGTGAGCGGCATCACTATTTATCACACTTGTAGCTTCGACCTGATCCAACAACTCGGGGAAGTCTCCGGCGAGTAAATTCCTCGAGGACAAAACCAGGTCCTAACGTTCCTGCTCTATTACTTTATATTGTATATTTGTTCTTTGTTATTAGTTGTGTGTATCGAGTTCATTGTCTGCTCTTCCTTGTTAGTTATGTGTATCTTGCTCCCTTTGTGTTCGCCAAGATTTGTTATATATCTCTTGTGTTCTATTATGATACATGTAGTTGGATTGATCGTTCTAGGTAGACTTGTGTGCTTTTCGGTACTCGCTACTTGATTTCTTTGTTTTTAAGCCTTCGACCTCCTAGCTTATATTCTTTTGTTGTCGCTCTTTGCTTTTTAGTAGTAGTTGTTACTTAATACCCCTTAGGCTATAGTGGTTGTGGTGAACGATGTGAGAACAAGGTCATGTCCTCGGGTGGGGCGGGGGCGGGGGAAGGGGGTTAAGGGAGCCTCTAGACTGAGATTTGGGTCCTGGAATATAGGGACGTTGACAGGGAAGTCTATAGAGTTAGGTAAGATCCTTCAAAATAGGAAAATCAACATAGCATGTGTCTAGGATACTAGATGGGTAAGTACTAGGGCATATGATGTAGACGGGTATAAGTTGTGGTACTCAGGACTCTTTGGGGGCAAGAATGGCGTAGGTATTTTAGTTGACAAGGAACTCAGGGAGTTAGTGGTCGAGGTTAGGAGGGTAAATGATAGGTTGATGAGTATTAAGCTTGTAGTTGGAGGGTTTACTGTTAATGCGGTTAGCGTGTACGCCCCTCAAGTAGGACTAGACCAGGAATTCAAGAGGCAATTCTGGGAGGATTTGGACGAGCTTATGTGAAATATCCCGCACTCTGAGAAGCTTTTAATTGGAGGGGACTTCAATGGCCATATTGGGGCTAATGCTAGGGGCTATGATGGTGTGCATGTAGGATTTGGTTTTGGGGTTAGAAATGAGGAAGGTACCTCACTGTTGGATTTCGCTAGAGCTTTTGACTTGGTGGTAGCCAACTCGAGTTTCCCGAAGAGAGAGGAGCACTTAGTCACCTTTCGGAGTTCGGTGGCCAAGACCTAGATTGATTTTATTTTTTATAGAAAATGCGATAAGGTCTATGCACAGATTGCAAGGTCATCCCGAGTAAGAACCTCACGACCAGTATAGGCTTTTGGTTATGGACCTGGAGATCAAGAGGAATAGGAGGAAGAGGGCGGTGTGCAGGAGACTTAGTATTAAGTGGGGTAACTTGACTAAGGACAAAGCTCAGGAGTTTGAGGAGAGATTATTGGCTATGAGGGCATGGAGGAGTAGGGGGACGCGACTAGGATGTGGACCACGACAACGAGTTGCATTAGGGAAGTTGCTAGAGAGATTTTAGGGGTCACAAAGGGTTATTATGGGGGTCATAAATGAGACTGGTGGTGGAATGGAGAGGTCCAAGGTAAGATGGACGCCAAGAAAGCGGCTTATTTGAAGCTTGTGGAAAGTACAGACGAGGAGGATAGAAAGATATATCGGGAGTGTTATAAGAAGGCAAAGAAATAGGCGAGGTTAGTAGTTACGGCGGCCAAGGCTACGGCGTTTGGACGTCTGTACGAGGAACTCGGGGGCAGGGCAGGGACAAGAAGCTATTCCGGTTGGTCAAGGTGAGGGAGATAAAGGCCCGAGACTTAGACAAAGTGAAGTGCATCAAATACAAGGACGACAAAGTATTGATAGACGAGGCACATATTAAACGAAGATGGCAAGCATACTTCCATAAATTATTGAACGAGGAAGGGAACAGAAGCATTGTGCTTGGTAAGTTGGAGCGCTCCGAGAGCTAGCTTTTTTTTTTATACTGTAGGCGTATTAAGGCAGAAGAGGTGGAGAGGGCAATGCGTAAGATGAACGGGGGAAGAGCGACGAGACCAGACGAAATCCTGGTGAAATTCTGGAAGAATGCGGGCCGAGCTGGCTTGGAGTGGCTTACCGAATTGTTTAATGTTATTTTTAAGACAAAAAGGATGCCCGAAGAATGGAGGTGGAGTACGATGGTTCCATTGTACAAGAACAAGGGCGATATCCAAAATTGCAACAACTGCAGGGGTATAAAGCTGTTGAGCCACGCTATGGAGGTCTGGGAGAGGGTGGTGGAAGCAAGGGTGAGGAGGATCATGTCTATTTTCGAAAACCAGTTCGAATTCATATTGGGGCGGTCGACGACGAAAGCTATCCATTTGGTGAGGAGACTAGTAAAACAGTATAGGGAGAGTAAGAAAGACTTGCATATGGTGTTCATTGACCTTGAAAAAGCGTACGATAAAGTCCCGATGGAGGTTCTATGGAGGTGCTTAGAAGTTAGCGGCGTCCCGGTAGCGTACACTAGGTTGATTAAGGATATGTACGAGGGTGATAAGACTTGGGTGAGGACTATGGGAGGAGACTCAGAACACTTTCCAGTTACGATGGGGCTGCACCAGGGATCGACTCTTAGCCCTTTCCTATTTGCCTTGGCGATGGACGTGCTGACGCAACGCATCCAAGGGGAGGTGTCTTAGTGCATGTTGTTTGCAGATGATATAGTGCTGATAGACGAGACTCGATGCGGGGTCAATGCGAGGTTGGAGGCTTGGAGACAGACCTTAGAGTCCAAAGGTTTCAAGTTGAGCAGGACCAAAATAGATTACTTGGAGTACAAATTCAGTGGCGTGACCCTTGAAGCTGGCGTGGATGTGAAGCTCGAGACTCAAGTCATCCTCAAGAGAAGTAGTTTCAAGTATATCAGATCTATTATACAAGGTAACGGGGAGATCTACGAGGTTGTCACACATCGTATTGGAGCGTGATGGATGAAGTGGAGGCTTGCCTCCGGTGTTCTTTGCGATAAGAATGTGCCGCCAAAACTTAAGGGTAAATTTTACAGAGTGGTGGTTCGACCTAACTTGCTGTATAGGGCGGAGTGTTGTCCAGTCAAGTGCTCACATGTGCAGAAGATGAAAGTAGAAGAAATGAGAATGTTGAGATGGATGTGTGGGTGTGCCAGGAGGGATAAGATTGGGAATGAAATTATTCGGGACAAAGTGGGAGTGGCCTCGGTGGAGGACAAGATGCGGGAGTCGAGGCTGAGATGGTTCGGGCATGTTAAGAGGAGAAGCGTTGACGTTCCAGTTAGGAGGTGTGAAAGGTTGACTATGGCGGGTTCGAGAAAAGGTCGAGGCACACCTAAGAAGTAATGGGGAGAAGTGAATAGGCAGGACATGGCGAGACTTCAAATCACTAAGAACATGACCCTAGATAGGAGGGTGTGGAGGTCGAGGATTAGGGTAGAAGGTTAGCAGGTAGTTGAGAGTTTTCCCCTTTCTTACCAGTAGTACTAGTAGCACGCATGTACTTTCCTATCTCTCAGATTTATATTACACCATGTTGTTTAGTTTGTTTCAGTTATCGTATTCTCCTGTTATTACTATTTTGGTGCTACTCACTCTATTCCCCCCCCCTCTTTCTACCTTCTTCTTCTTCTTCTTCTTCTTCTTCTTCCTACTTTCCTGAGCCGAGAGTCTATTGAAAACAACCTCTCTACATTCACTAGGTAGGGGTAAGGTCTGTGTATACACTACCCTCCCCAGACCCCAACTATGAGAATATACTGGGTATGTTGTTGTTGTTGTTGTTGGTTTTGTGACCCATTACAAACTTGCTTCTAGTTTTATAATCCCATCTTTTTTTTTACTAATGAGAAATTTGTTTTTACACACAATATATCTATCTTTTACATGAAAAGATCTAAAAAGACACTTTCTTAATTTCAATATTGTAAAAGTCATAAAGGCCTACTTCCTCTATATTTTGTGTGGCTATATAGGTAAATTGCTTCCAAATATAGAAAGGGATCATTTTTTTTTTGTACGAACTAAAAAAGAAATAAATTCACATAAATTGAAACAGGAAGTATTTTTCTTTACTTCTCCTTTCAAGTACTTCTCCTTTCAAGTAAAGAACGAAAATCGTCTTAAAATGAAACGTAATTAACGTTTTAAATTTTAATTTAATTTATCCTCTTTTAGTTTTCTTTCTTGTGTGCTTGAATCTGAAAAATCAACTTCATGAGTCACAATAATAAGTGGTTGACAGAATATCAAACCAAAGTCGCACAAATCGAAAAGTGAAAATTCGGTATGGGATAACACCTTTTTTTTTTAAAATGCAGAAAATACCAAACTCAAGTATTTCAAAACCGACGGACGAACCCCGCTATAAATATCACTATTACAAACCAAACAGTCATAGAGCCAATTTACATCTATGAAAATCCAAGAGACACTACATACACGTACATCCCTGGATCTTCGTTCTTATGCTCAACTTCGTTGCCGGAAGCCTTTTATTTCAACTACTATACCAAGCATAAACTGCTTTTTCCATTCACGCATTCTCTGCCTTGTCACTTAACTTTGCATTCTTCGACACATAATCCTTCACAGCAGCCTTAATTGCATCCTCAGCAAGCATGCTGCAGTGCAGTTTAACAGGTGGAAGGGAAAGATGTTTCGCTATTTCCCTGTAGTAAAGTCAAATATGTTTCAGAATACATCTCACAGCCTAGAAAAATGCAGACTACCAAATAATCTTCTAGCAGGTTGCACAGACATCAACAGCAGAAAAGAATGAAAAATGCAGACTACCAATTTAATCTTCTATCAGCTTGCACAGACATCAACAGAAAAGGTCAAAATACTTTACATCTGTTTCAACATAAAGAATAGATTTGTTCCCATAACCTATCTAATCATGTCACCCCATGGACATACAAATAAAAACAAAGGTGGATCCAAGATAATGGTAAGGGGCCGATAAGAAGACAAGTAATTATATCTAAGACTACTGACATATCGCACTGCTTGGGATATAATAATGTTGCAAAAGATGAAGTTGAACTATGCCATCCATCGTTAATATAACATAATAGCAACAGGCGCAATGGAAGCACAAGCTTGCACGGGATCCCAGAAAAGCAATTCTTTCAATTTCAAGATGGTACAAGTTTTCTTCCAGGTATAGTTGAAGATAGTCATGGTACGGGAACTTCAGTCTCCTAAGAGCATATATATACTCTCAAAAAATGACAATCATGGACACAAGAATAGCCAAAAGATTTAGCATGCATGATCATTAGATTCAAGCAAAAACTTCAAAGAAAATGGAAATGGAATTAACTTTGCCTACCATATGCCACTCGTACTACCTCTGGCTTTGAACCAGAAGCCTTGGGTGCGTTCTATTTTTATTTTTCAGGTAAGTTTCAATAAGCTTATTTTCTGAAGTTTTTTGATGAAGTAAGGTATTTCATTGGAAAGGCACCAAGGGGATGGATAGTTAGAAAAGCAGAAATACAGAAATACATGAAAAAAGAGTTTGTAAGACTTATCCAAAGGAAAAAAGTGTTTTGTTAGCCCCTTTACGCTGTGTCAATCTATAAATAGGGAGCTAACAAAGTACAAAAGTGGTCAGTGTTAATTTAGGGGGTAATTAGTCCAGCAAAAAAGATTAAGCAAAGAATTAGCTTTGAGAGAGTGATTTGGAGTTGAGATTCCATCAAAATATTTTCGGTTCCTTTCACTCCAAAACACCAAAAAATAACTGCAGGAATCATAACCAAGATTTTCTTGATGGCCATATCAACTCTCCAAAGACTTGGGTATACCTCTCTCAAGAGTTTTTTTTCCGAAATTTCAATAATTTCAAATCTAAAAAATTCTCAAGCTCAATTCACTCATTCTTATTTTAAGGGCCTACTTTCTAATAGCCCTGTTATAGGTGGGCTGATATGCCCGCTGTAGTAATCTCATTCTAAATTTTATTAACCCCAACGCCCACCTCCCCACATTTGCTGAACTGACATATACAAGATTAAGAAAACCATTAACCTCCAAGTAGTTAAACCTTATTCAGCAAACATGTTTTAGGGTGTGGGAAGGATAACGGAAACACTGCAACAAACCAGATGATAACACAAAGTAAATTTATCATTTGTTTAAATCTCCGGGAGCAAAATTACTCAGGTAACTAACTACTGAGAGGTAATACTCGGTGGATCAGCCAACGTGCATGCAAGCAAACCCCACCCCCAAAAAAAAAGAAAAAAAAAAGGGGGGGGGGGGTAAGCTGCCTGGCTAGTGGCTACTCTGGTCAAAATGCTAATTAAAAAAACAGCTATTTTGAAATCTGAAATCAACTTGGGAGCCCCCCAATATACTCTTTGCCATTTCAAAATCAGTATTGGTATTGGCCAAGGTAAGAACAACATAGCAGGACCATTAAATTGTGACATATCACATAAATTTGACGAAGCAGGAACTACTTAAAAAAATCTCGAAATGGAACTCAAAGTTCAAGACGTATAACTAAGAGAAACGACTGTTCAATTACTTATAACTGGACAATCAGAAACCTAGCTATGTACCTAAAAAAACACCCAAAAAGGTTCAAAGGACTTACGTATTCTTTATGGACAGTACTTCCTCCATCTGTTTTCCTTTCACCCATTCAGTTGCTGAAAATTGGAAATTTAATTAAGAATCATCACCACACATCTAAATAGCATAAGATGCTCAATAATATCAGTTTATGAAAAGTTGAAATATGATACAATTAATTCTGTAACACAGATGGGAAACAAATTAAAGTATGTGAAAAGCGGAAACAAAATGAAGAAACGTACCTACGGAGGAGGAAGCAATAGCAGAGCCACACCCGAAGGTCTTGAAACAAGCATCCGTAATTTTCCCGGTCTTATCATCGACCTTGATTTGTAGCTTCATCACATCGCCACAAGCCGGAGCTCCGACAAGACCCGTACCGACTGTGGGATCGTTCTTGTCAAAGGACCCCACATTTCGGGGATTATTGTAATGGTCCACCACTCTTTCATGATATAGCCGCGGCAACACCCCACGCGCCACCGACGATCGTTGCCCTAGCCCCAGAACTCTGTTTCCGACTTGCCTCAACATCTTTGTGATTTGCCCTAATTGATTGAATTTGGGAATCAAATGGATGGATGCGTGTGCAGTGTATATATTTGAGGTTCCCGTTTGGGTGAGGCGGTTCGGAGAGTCGAAGCAGACAAGTGGTTGATTTTATCCAGATTTAGACGAAAATGGATTGGGCTCAATATGTAGAATGACATATTGGGCCTATGCAGCTTACGCCTGTAGCTTAGCCCTTCAGAACTGAGTACAGCTTTATAAATGGGCGAAGTGCAGCAATAGCCACTTTTAAGCCCGCTATTTAAAATATATCCATAATTTACAATGTATTTAATGATTATCCAATTCACCCAAATTTTAGAACTAAGTATCCTGAATTTAGAAATTCAAAACTTAGCGTTTTGATAGTGTCCTGAATTTCTGAACTACTAATTTAAAATTTAGGGCATAAAATTCGAACTTCGGAACACAATTTTCGAACTTTAGGACACGATGTCCTGAAGTTTGAATTTTGAGGTTTAAACTCTAGGACATCGTGTCCGAAAGTTTGAGCGAAATTAGCTAATCTTTAAATACATTGTAAGATATTGATATATTTTAAACAACATTCTTAAAAATGGCTACCTGGTCTCATTTCTACTTCAAAAGTCCACCAGATAATTCGGTGCCAAAGCGAACGGATTAAGAAGATTTCTTTCATTTTACAACTGAATTCTTCATTTTAAAATTTTAATGCTGGTAGAGTAGCCGCAAAATATCAAAAGAGCCAAAGTTCTTACATTTCACGTAGTTCTGTTTAGCTGTAGTTTGTATCTAAATATTTTTTTAAAATGAAAATGAGCCGATCCATCCTAAAGGACTGACGAAAGACTTGATTGGTTATCCCTTGAACCATTTAATAGCCAAGGATGAAGAGGCAATCACAGAGCCACATTAAAATGGACAGAGGCAGAGCTAAGATTTGAAGTTTGTGGGTTCTGAACTTCACACCGAACTCATAGCATATTTTATTTATTGGGTTCGCATTATATATTAATACAAATTTAATATATATAGAATCTATACAAAAACTAGTTTAGGTTCGACCGAACCCGTAAAAAATACCCTACCTCCGCCCCCACAAATGTCTGAAACGTGCATCGATCACTTTTTCCTGATTCTTCATCAACCTTGATTACATCACCACCATAAGCAAGGCATCCAGTGGCGTACATTGCATTATAGTTACATATTCAATTAAATCCATAATTTTCGAAGCAAAACATAAATATTAATTTTAAATTGGAGACCTTCATCCGATGATTGATGATGATGGGATATACAAAGATTAAAAAGGTAAAGAGGTCAACAAAGTAATGGAATAAAGGATTGAAAAGGACGTAGAACCTAGTTTGATCACCTACAAGATGCTAATAGATGGATACTGCTTGCATGGTAAAGATGATAGAGCAAGGCTAGTTTTTGATTCCATGATAGAAGAGATTTAATTTATCAAGAGCAAAAGTTAAAAAACAAACCAGCTAGTCAATTTGAAAGCAGGGCCCCAAACCGAATTTTAAGGACTTAACCTTATAGTCCTTAACCTCCCACAAATTATTGATTAACTTGGGGAGGTATCACACATATACTGGAAAAAACACTAAGATGAAGTACAATTCATATACGGGATTAAACAAGAATAGTACTCCCTGTGTTCCAGTAAACTTATTTCCTTTTTAGTTCATTCCAAAAAGAATGATTTCTTTCTAAATTTAATATGTTTCTGTTAAAGTTATTCGGTTTGAAGATTTTAAAACCATTAATTAATTTTGTGTCTGTTTTGTTGTTAGCAGAAATGACAGAAATAGTAACCCCTGTGGTTGGCTCTACGAGCAATATTGCTACTTTCAGTCGTTCTGTGCCACCATCGGCTCCGGCAGGAAAGCCCGAAATTTTTTTCGAGATTGATTTCAAACGTTGGCAACAGAAGATGTTCTTCTATTTGAATACTTTGAGTCCACAGAATTTCATCAAGGAGGACGTTCCGGTTCTGTCGGAATCAACTCTTGATAATGAACGTTTTATTGTGACTGAGGCATGGAAGCACTCAGATTTCTTGTGCAAGAATTACATTCTTAGTGGATTGGAGGATGATCTTTACAACGTCTATAGTAATGCAAAAACTTCTAAAGAACTATGGAATGCGTTGGAAAAGAAGTATAAAACCGAGAATGCCGGTTTAAAGAAGTTTGTTGCAGCCAAGTTTTTGGACTATAAGATGGTAGACAACAAGCCTGTGATTACCCAAGTTCAAGAGCTGCAAGTTATAATTAATGATCTCCTTGATGAAGGTATAATCTGAACTAATGCTTTTGTTGAAAGTATTGATTTTGTTACTAATTACGAATTTTTTATTGAAGGTTTTGCCATCAATGAGGCATTTCAAGTTGCAACAATGATTGAGAAGTTGCCTCCTTTATGCAGAGACTTTAAGAAGTACTTGAAATACAAGTGCAACGAGATGAAACTCGAAGATCTCATCATTCGATTGAGGATCGAAGAGGACAATAAAGTTGCAGAAAAGAAGACACGTGGGAACTCAACTATTATGGGAGCAAATATTGTTGAAACTACTCCAACTAGTCCGAAGAAGCGGAAGAAGTCTTCTGGACCAAACAACTATCCCAGTAAGAAGAAATTCAAGGGAAATTATCACAACTGTGAAAAGTTTAGACACAAAGTTGCAGAATGTCGTGCTCCAAAGAAAGAGAAGAAAAGGGGTCAAGCAAATATGGTTGAAACAAATGATGATATTAATGACTTGTGCGCTATGTTGTCTGAATGCAACTTAGTGGGAAATCCTAAGGAGTTGTGGATTGATTCTGATGCCACCCGCCATGTTTGTACTGTTAGAGAAGCATTTGCTTCATATGCTCCCGCTGGACCCGGCGAGATCATTTTTATGGAAAATTCTGCAACAACCAAAATTGAAGATTATGGAAAAGTATTCCTGAAGATAACTTCTGGCAAGGTGGTGACTCTGAACAATGTTTGTCATGTTCCTGAAATACGGAAGAACTTAGTTTCCATTTCACTTCTCGTCAAGAACGGGTTTAAGTGTGTTTTTGTTTCAGACAAAGTTGTAATAAGTAAGAACGCAATGTACTTAGGAAAAATGTTACCTTACTGAGGGCCTTTTTAAGCTGAATTTAATGGTTGTTGACAATAATAAAATTTCAGCTTCTTCTTACTTACTTGAGTCAAATAATTTATAGCATATACGTTTGGGACATGTCAATTATAAAACCTTACGAAAAATGATTAATTTGAAAGTATTGCCTATGTTTGAATGCGACAAATCAAAATGTCAAATATGTGTGGAATCTAAGTATGTTAAACATCCTTATAAGTCAGTTGAAAGGAATTCAAATTCTTTAGACTTAATTCACACCGACATGAAATCAATACCATCTCGCGGTGGAAAGAAGTATTTCATTACTTTTATTGACAACAGAACTCGATATTGCTATGTTTACTTACTTAATAGTAAAGATGAAGCAATAGATGCATTCAAACAATACAAAAATAAAGTTGAAACGCAACTTAACAAGAAAATCAAAATGATAATAAGTGATAGGGGTGGTGAATACGAATCTCCTTTTAAAAGAATATGTTTAGAATATGGAATTATTCATCAAACAACGGCCCCTTACACACCCCAATCTAATGGGATTGCGGAAAGAAAGAATCGATCATTAAAGAAAATGATGAACGCTTTGTTGATAAGTTCTGGTTTGGCATAGAACTTGTGGGGGGAAGCCATTCTTACGGCTAACCGGATATTAAAACGAGTACCCCATAGCAAAACGCAATCCATTCCATATGAAAAATAGAAATAAAGGAAGTCCAACTTGAATTATTTTAAAATGTGGGGGTGTTTGGCAAAAGTGCAAATTCCTAAACTCAAAAGGGTAAAGATAGGATCGAAAACTATTGATTGTGTTTTCATAGGATAGGCAACAAATAGTAAAGCATATCGATTTCTGGTTCATAAATCAGAAAATCCCGACATTCATAATAATATGGTTATATAATCAGATAATGCTAAATTTTTCGAAAGTATATAACCGTATAAAAAGGAATGTGAGTCGATTGGTGAAGGATCTAAACGACTTCGGGAGGAAACAAAAGAGAGTATGTATAATCAAGAGGATCCAAGATGTAGTAAACGTCAAAGAACGTCTACTTCATTTTGACCAGATTTTGTGACTTTCTTATTGGAAAATGAGCCTCGAACATTTAAAGAAGATATGACTTCTTCCGAATCATTATTTTGGAAGGAGGCAGTCAATAGTGAAATAGAATCCATACTGAATAACCATATATGGGAATTGGTTGATCTTTCTCCAAGCAATAAACCATTGGGTTCTAAATGGATTTTTAAGAAGAAAATAAAAGATGATGGTACTATCGACAAATATAAGGCAAGACTTGTGGTCAAAGAGTATAGACAACGAGAAGTTCTTGACTATTTTGATACATACTCTCCAGTTACAAGAATTACGTCCATACGAACGTTAGTAGCATTAGCTGCGGTATATGGTCTTGAAATTCATCAAATGGACGTTAAAATAGCCTTCTTAAATGGAGATTTGGAGGAAGAAATTTACATGGAATAACCTGAAAGATTTGTGGTTCCAGGTAAAGAAAAGAAGGTATGTAGACTTGTTAAGTTGCTTTAAGGACTAAAACAAGCACCCAAACAATGGCATGCAAAATTTGACCAAACAATGTTGTCAAATAGTTTTAAAATAAAAGCAAAACGGCCTCCTGGCCACTTAAACTTGCATCTGATTGCCAACCCGGTAAAGAAACTTACAACTTTCCCATTTGAACACCTCAACTCATATATTTGTGAACTAATAAACCCCTCTAACCATTGACCATGCTTATATGGCAGGAGCAGAGGTGACCTGGCCAAAGTGCATGCAACTCACATAACTAACATG
This sequence comes from Nicotiana tabacum, assembly GCF_000715075.1. NCBI lineage: Eukaryota > Viridiplantae > Streptophyta > Magnoliopsida > Solanales > Solanaceae > Nicotiana > Nicotiana tabacum. The sequence continues at coordinate 36,530,479 of NC_134083.1, forward strand.
CGTGAGTACAATAGTTTTGGATTAAAAAATTATAAAATCAAGAAAAAAATAGAAATAAAAAAGAAAGAAAGAAACTCCCTTTCTTTACCGTACCTTCTTCCCCGACCATCCCCTGCTTTGTCCCCTATCCTTCCACTCAAAATTCATTTTCTCCATTTTACTTCCAAATTAAACGCAGCAATAACACTCCTTCCCCTTCTTCCCCGGCTTACCCCCCTTTCTCCTCTTTCCTTCTACTCAAAATCCATTTTCTTCTTTTTACTTTCAAATTAAATGCAACAATTCTTTTTTGTCAAAAGCACCTTTCAATCTTCTCCCAAGCTATTCTTCTACTGAAAGTCAAGGGTATGTTGAAAGGGAAGATTAAGAATAGAACAACTAATTGAGTCTTTGTTGCTTTTTCCCTCCTTTTTTTGGTCTCTGCATAGATAATTTCTAGTACTAATTTTGACTTATTTGTGGCAGTGTGATGGTGTTGGTAGCAGAGATGTGAGCAAGAAGTTGATATGATATGGTGGCGTTGGCTTATATGCAGTAGGCCATGAAGAAGAAAAGGAAAGAATGAAATTAAAATTTTGATAAATTGGTTAAAAAATGGGACCCATAAATTACACCAACAAATAGTCTTATAATATGACGTGGTAAAATGTCAGTGCGTTTGATATACACGCTCCATTTGAGGGGTTTGTTAGTTCACAAATATATGAGTTGAGGTGTACAAATGGAAAAGTTGTAAATTTCTTTACCGGATTGGCAATCAGATGCAAGTTTAAGTGGCCAGGAAGCTGTTTTGCCTAAAATAAATGAATGTGATAAATGTATGTACATTAAAAATGTTACAAATCACATAATCATTATTTGCTTATATGTGGATGATATGCTGATAATGAGTAATGACATTGCCAATATAAATGCGACTAAGTGTATGTTAACTAGCAAATTTGATATGAAAGACTTAGGAGTTTCCGATTTAATTATGGGTATTAACATCCATAAGACTCCTCAAGGTCTGGCATTGTCGCAATTTCATTACATTAAAATAATACTTGAAAAATCAAGTACTTAGATTTTAAAGTTGAATCTTGCACTTGCAAAGAACAAAGGCCAAAGCATATTATAATTGAATTATGCTCGTGTGTTGGGATATTTAATGTATATCATGAATTGTACTCGACCAGATATAGATTGTGCTATAAGTAAATTAAGTCGATAAATGAGTAATCCAGGTCAATCTCATTGGATGGGAATGAAATGAGTTTTGGGATATTTAAAACATACCCAAGACTTTATTTTGCACTACAGTAATTATCTTGCGGTGATTGAGGGATACTGTGATGCAAATTGGATCACCGGTTCAACTGATTCTAAGTCCACAAGTGGATATATATTCACTATTGGTAGATGAGCGGTATCTTAAAAGTCGCCCAAATAAACGTGTATTGCCCGCTCTACAATGGAGGCTGAATTTATAGCTTTAGATAAAGACGGTGAAGAAGCTGAATGGCTCTGGAATTTCTTGGAAGATATTCTATTTTGGCCCAAACCGTTGGCACCAAATGCATACATTGCGATAGTCAAGCGGCAATTGAAAGGGTTGGGAGCGTTATGTATAATGGTAAATCTCGTCATATACAATAAAGACATAAAACCGTTAGGCAACTACTCTCTAGGGGGATCATCGCAATTGACTACGTAAAGTCAAGCGACAATGTGTCAAATCCACTTGCAAAAGGCCTAACTAGAGAGGTAATTGAAAGATTATCGAGGGGGATGAGACTGTGATCGAGGACAAGTCATTATGATGGTAACTCTATCTAGAAGACTGGAGATCCCAAGATTTAGGTTCAAGGAGATCAAACAAAGTCATTAATGATGGTTCAACATTGTCAACTAAAATTTTTGGTCCATTCTCGTGATGTGACAATGTTCAGTACCACAGATAAAACAGTAAGGCTTTTTCATGATTTCTAAATTTGATACGAGGTATATCAAAGAGTGTATCTACGGGATGACATGTTTAGGAATCACGTATGTAAGTGTGAAGTGTTAGCCGCTTCAAGGAGAATTTTGCAAGGCCAGTTCTCTACGTACTTATGAAACCAGGCGATGTTCATGGCTAAAAAAAACACAACAATGAGAACCAAAGACGGTTAAGGGTTGATTGTGTGACTTATGGTTGTCTAAGTATACACGAAAGTTCGACGGTTCAAAGATATCAAATCTACTGATTGATCGAGTAGATCCGACATAAGTTCGCTACGAAAAGTTCAAAGGGAAACCTACTTATCCAGATGCGATTAATCCTTGCTTGTAAATCACACAGTTTTTCTTGCATATTTCCGTGATATAGCCATTCTCCATTCATGTGGGGGATTATTGGGTTTAAGCTTCTTAGAGCTTAAAATAGAGTGAATGGGACATTGAGGGAAAATGAATTTTTTTTGAATTTTCCTCTTTAACAAAGGGACATTATCCCATATTGGAGGAGGAAAAGAGTTTTGATGGATATATATACAATTGCACTTCTTCTAGTTCTTAAAGCGTTGAGAATAAGGCAAGCCTCGCGTCGTCGTCGTCGTCGCCGCTCGTTGGGTGGTCAAATGATTTGATTGATTGATTGATTTTTTGGACCAAATTTATTTGTTAATATTAACGCAATATTAATTAATCCAAATTAGACCGTTTCTATAACGGTAATCCAATTTTTCTTCGTTTTAATTTTTCCGTTATAATTTGAATTTGGCGGTTTGCATAAATGGCCATTTTATAAAACAGCCATTTTGAGTTGCAACCTTACATGAAGAGTTGTAACTCCTCAGTATAACCCAACATTTTTTCTCCTTCTCGTTTCTCCATTGTTTTAACAGAAAAGAAAGCAGTAAGTGTGATTTACTATTGTTCTTTACGTTTGTTGTCATTGGGGTTTGAAGTACCGCTACACCAGTATTGGTAATCCGTTATATCATAGGAGGAAATAATCCTAAACCTCAGGTACTAGGAGGGGATTAAGTTCCTTAAAAAAACACTATGAATTCAGTAGGTTCGGAATAATTCTGTTCTTCTACATTCTGGTTTTATATAATTTTTTTTATTTTTAAATATATTTTCGAATACAGAATATTAATACTTTACTTTTACTATTTGCTATGCTATATTCCATACATGGTTGACCTTCAATAAAAGTTTCATGCGTCCTCCTACGATATAACTTGAGGTAATAATTCACGTATCTCAAAACTCCTCCACTCAAAGCTAAGATCTGGACATTTCAATTGTCACTTGCTTCTGATAAGGGAAATGAGAAAATCTTTTGTCATTATGTTAATGTTACATCAATGAGTACATCCAAATAAAAGTATGTATACTTCTTTCAATTCTAAAATTATAGTACGTAGGAAACATTAAAAAATGTCACTTTAGTGATGATCAATGCTCTATTTTTTATAATTGACTGATAATTGAGAAAAGACATGAAGTAACAGAAATAGATTGCATTAATGTCATATAATAATAGGATGTTCTAAGTTTCTTTTTAACTTTAATTGTTAAATAGATTAATTCTGTGTCTTTTAGAAATTGCAGGTTCCAACTGAACTCAAGCCCACTTTAGACCAAGATGAAAAAAAAGAGCGCCTACATTCAAAAAGGAACAAAATTTTAGTGATTAAATTTGGAATCATTCAAATAAGCGAGCAGTACATTCTCAATGTATAAACTTTTTTTGAGTAAATTCCTCTTAATATATCCCTTAACTTTTAAGAGTTGAAATCATGGGCGGACCAGGTGGAAGAGGAGGAATCGACTGCGAAGAAAACCTCGGTATGGGACAACTTTGATATTTCTAAAATCTCTAATGCAGGATTAATTCAAATTAGAATATGTATCTCCAACTGTACAAGAAGATTCGAACATAGTTGAATTAGAATTGGAGGATATAGAATCGTAAGTAGAATACTGGAAAAATGATGTTATTTGCTATGTCCTAGGAGCCTATCCCCCTTTTGCTGTTATTAAAGGGGTATGTTCAGAGGCTATGGGGTAAATATGGCTTGAATAAGATTGTCATGTTGAAGAATGGGATTGTGTTGGTTAGATTTGACACTGAACTGGGCAAGAATGATGTTGTGCAATGTGGCATTTACCACTTCGATAACAAGCCTTCATTGTGAAAGCTTGGAATCTCTGACATGGAGTTCACAAAGGAGGAACTGTATACAATTCCAATTTGGATAAAACTACCAGGTCTGGACTTCAAGTATTGGAGCCAAAAATGATCGAGTAAAATAGGTAGCTTGGTAGGGAAGCCTTTAATGGTGGACCAAAATACTGAGAGGAAGATAGAGTTGAAATTTGCTAGGCTATTGGTGGAAGTGGATATGGATGCAAAACTGCCAGATACCATCCTCTTTAGAAATGAAAGGGGACACATATTGTAGGGCAGGAGGTCACCTACGATTGGAAGCCTACTCTATGCCAATTTTGTAGGAAATATGGCTATTCAGAGGAAATTTGTAGGAAAAAGAATCCTCCTCCTAAACCAATACAGAAGGAGACTAAGAAACAGGGACCTAAGGAGCCTAGAGTACCAGTTATGCAAACTGGCACAACAGAAGAGCAAACTGATACAACAAGAAAGCAAATACAATGGCAATCGAGCAGTGTATTGCAGGAGGTCAATTTAAATATATGGTGGATTACTCCTGGAGGAATTGGTAAAAGTCAAAAAAGTAAGGGCCAGGCTATTGAGAGTAGTAATTCATTTCAGGTATTAAACAAGCTAGACACTATGAAGCTTAATGTAGCTGAAGATAAAGAGAATATGGGAGATCAGGTCATCCCTCATGCTAGGGATGGTTAATTGCCTAGCATGGAATGTAAAGGGGATAAATGCCCCAAATAAGTAGAGGGAGGTGCATCTCCTCTGCCATGAAGAAAAACCTGGAATAATTGGGCTGTTAGAAACTAAAGTAAAGAAAGATAGGGTGGATCAGATTGTAGGGAAGATGTTCAATGGTTGGTCATATATCACCAACTTCAACTCTCACTACAATGGTTATAGAGTCACTCCAGTACTTATTACTGTTCAAGTTGTATCATGTGAGGTATTCTATGTTCCTTTGCAAATGAAATTTGGAATCTCATTTGTGTATGCATTTAATACAAGAGAGGAAAGAAAAGGGTTATGAAAATATTTAGTGAACTAATTGTGTGGCTGTACTAAGCCATGGATAGTTGTAGGGGACTTTAACTATGTACACATGGAAGATAGAATTGGTGAAAATCATGTTACATGGGCAGATGTGGTGAATTTCTTCAATATTTTAGGAACATTGAGACATAAGCTAAGTAAGATAGAGAGTCCCTCGTTCAAGCACAAAAGCAGTTGCATCTGCAGATAAAGAGTCTCCAACAGGATGAATTTTAGACGTACCAAAAGTTCAGGAGGTCCTCATACCTAACAGAGGTATATTTGCAGCAGAAGAGCAAAGCCAATTGGATAAAGCTGGGAGATGATAACACTGGCTATTTTCACTCAGTTGTCAAGCACGACAACCTCAAAGTGTGACTCAATTGAAAGATGCACAGGGTAATTGGCAATCCAATCCAGATACAATTGCACAAATGTTTGTAGACTATTATGAAGATCTACTGGGGCATGAGGCTGATTATAGAGAAGAAGTTGTTAAGGAATTCCTAGCTAATGGACCAATCTTATCAGGTGACCATTTAATTTAGCTGTTGAAGCCTTTTGAAAAAAGATAGGTTAAAAGAGCTATATTTCAGATAGAGAGCAACAAGAGCCCTGGGCCAGATGGCTATAGCAGTGGGTTCTTTAAGGCTGCTTGGTTAATTATAGGTGTAGACATATCTACTGCCATATTGGATTACTTTCAGAATGGCAAACTACTGAAATAATTGAATGCCACTTGCATAACTTTGATTCCTAAAATACTAGAACCAGAAGCAGCTAGTCAATTCAGACCAATCTCCTATTGCAATGTACTTTATAAATGCATCTCCAAGATGATTTGTAGTAGACTTAAGGATGCACTGAATGAGCTTGTGGTAGACAACCAGTCAGCTTTTGTGCCAGAAAGATCAATGCTCCATAATGTGCTAATTTGTCATGATTTACTAAGGCACTACAATAGAAAAACTACACCTAAATGCCTAATAAAAATTGATCTGAGGAAAGCATATGACATGGCCAGCTGGGATTTCCTAACAGAGGTACTTCATGGGCTAGGTTTCCCAACTAAGTTCATCATATTGATAATGAATTGTGTGTCAACCCCTAAGTTCTCTGTTAATATGAATGGGGAGAGACATGGCTACTTTGAAGTTAGAAGAGAATTATGACATGATGATCATATATCACCACTACTATTTATTCTAATAATGAAGTACCTGTCAAGGGTGTTCAAAAGCACGGGTAGCCTGCCTGATTTTTATATGTATCCAATGTGTAAGAAGTTGAGGCTCACACACTTGATCTTTGCTGATGATTTAATTTTATTCTGCAAAGGTGAGGTGGGATCAGTGAAAAGAGTGGTTGAAGCTTTAACACACTTTAGCAAGGTCTCACGACTAGTTGCTAATATGGACAAATCCAGAATACGATTAAATTCGGAATACCAGAATACTAGTTGCTAATAAGGCCGGGATATCTGAGGAGGAAAAAAAAGAGCTGTTGGATATAGTAGGCTTCAGTGAAGGATCATTTCCCATTAGATACCTTGGACTTTCTCTATCACCTAAGAAGTGGAGTAAATTAGAATGTCATCAATTGGTTAACAAGATTACTAGCAGAATCAAATTTGGCTACTATAGGAAACTTCCATATGCTGGCAGACTTCAAGTGATCAACTCTGCCATATTCTATATCCATAGTTTTTGGGGTTCAATTTTCATTCTCCCACAGAGTGTATAAAAGAAGTGGACAGGATCTGCAAAGTTTTCCTATGGGGAGGTATGATGAGAAGAGGAAGATCTCTCTAGTAGCTTGGGATAAAGTTTGCTTGCCAAAATGTTGTGGAGGTTTGAATGTTAAAAGGTGTAAGGTAGGGATGTGCATGGATCGGATCAGATCGCATTTAGCACATTTTGGATCGAATTTTCGAATTTCGGATTCTAGAAAATGCAATCCGAATCCGATCCGAATTAATATCGGATCGGATCGAATTTTAAAGTTTGGATCGGATCGGAATTTTGAATTTCGGATCGGATTATTATGCCTCAAAGTTGCAAATTCATATATATATTTTCTTTGTAAAAGAGGCAGTACACTAAAAAAAATTCATGTTTATACAATTATGAGAGTACTATGGTGCCAATAGAGCTAAATTCATCAATTGTAAAGGTAATAAATTGGAGGAAAATGTAAAGGAAGTACTAATTCTCCGAATTAAAGTTTAAAATTTATAAATATCCTAATAATTTCGGATTTTGGATCGGATCGTATAAAAATTATAACAATCTAAAATCCGAAATTTTAATAAACACAATCTGAAATTTGATCCAATCCGAAATTCAAAATCCGAAATTGAACGGATTAGTTCAGATTTCGGATATCCAATCCAAATGAACAACCCTAGTGTAAGGAGTGGAATAAGGCTTCAGTTGGGAAGTTGCTTTGGCAACTTATTGTGAAAAAGGACAGGTTGTGGGTGAAATTGGTACATGGACTATATATAAAATCAGATTCAAGTATCTGGACTAATACATCCCCTCAGGACAGTAGCTGGTATTGGAGAAAGTTAAATCATGACAAAATTACATCAGATATCACCTGAGCCTACAGCTCATCCGAAAATGACCTATATTTGAAGCCCTAACCTGGTTTGGTCCAGGTTGTACATATTTTGAAATTTTCTTTTCACCCGTTAGCCCATAGTAAATTAGTAACGATAATTCATTTTTTTGGATTTCACTCTCTCTTCTTCTCACTTCTTCTACATATGTTTCAAGGGGTCGTCCGCCATTACTGCTTCACTTCTTCTACATATGTTTCAAGGGGTCGTCCGCCATTACTGCTTCTCCCATTGCGTCACCAGTTGTAATGTAAGAAAATTGAAGAGTAGAAGTCCACCATTGAAGGCCATTCAAAGTGTCGCTTTCGAAAATAGGATTTTTTTTGAGTTTGTTAGTTGTTTGGATTGGATGTTGTTCCAATTGATTGAAAATATCAAAAGGAGTTCAAAATTTAAATTTGAAGTAATTTGGAGTACATTTGAGCAAGATTTGAGTTAAATTTCAGAAAAGACGCAAGGAACAAGACGAAGTCAGTTTTTTTATATAATTATGTATAATCTTGTATAATAGTGTATATGAGTGTATAAACACATCTTATACACTTTTATACACCTTTATATAAGCTTCTGTAGACGAATTTCTTCCACGATTTTCAGTTGCAATTCTTGTTTAAAACCAGTCCAAATCTCCATTAAATGACTTCAAATTTTATATACAACCTCCTTATACTATTTCTAACAAGTTTAAATAACACTCACTCCAAATTTCTCACAAATCAAATTCGAAATTTAAACCCACATATTTAAGCTTGTTAAAAATCTAATTTTCACCGCCGAAATGGATTTGGTTTGTTGAACTAATATTTGAGTCACAGTTACTTATTCTAAAATTAACTTAAAAACTTGAGCAATCTTTTTTAAAAATTGAATTGTAATTTCGAGAACCTATTGGAGTTGGATGTTGAATCTTAGCCTATTATTTTTGGGCTAGTTGGTTGTAAATTGAAATATGGGCTATAAAATTAAAAAGTAGGGAGCCCAGATATTTTTATGTGAAATTTTCCCTTAAATAATTTGAAGCAGGAAATGCATAACTGGTTTCAGCAAGATCAGTACATCTTAAGCCATTCAGGACAATACTCAATTACAAAGAGTAACCTGGCTATTATTGGAAATCACAGAAAACTAGAAACTGCTCACCTTATTTGGAATGCAATTGCTCAGCCTAAACACAGATTTATCACTTGGCTGGCCTATCAAAACAGGTTGCTAACAAGGGAAAGATTACAACAGTTGCACATCCCAGTCAATGATACCAATTCCTGTATGTGCAATGATCAGGTTGATGAAACTGCCCATCACCTGTTTATGGAGTGTAGTTGGTCTAAAGAAGTGAGAGTTACCGTAATGCAATGGGCTGGTATTCAATTGGCTGGAGGAGATGTGGCCCTAGTTCTAAGGAGTATAAAAAAAAGGAGAAATGGAAGCAATTCAAAAAGGAAGTAGTTGCAGCTATTCTCGAAGCACTCATCTACCACACCCGGAAAGCTAGAAATTAATTTTTTTTTTAGAGGAACTAATGTAAATACTGAGGTTACAGTTGTACAGATTAAAAAAGAAGAAATAGATAGGCTGAAAGTGTGTACGAACTCAAGGAAAGCACGGAAATATAGTGGTTTTCAGACAATAGTTGTATAGTTCAGATATGCTGAGGCCATTGCTCACAGTTTCTTGTGAGGAGGTGCTCTTTAGTTTATAACTGTTTGATTGATATTAATGGTAATTCACAATGTCACCAAAACAATTTTTTTTTTTAAAAAAAAGTTAGGAAACAATACCGTCTCTATCTTTTGAATAAGAACAATAATCCTTAAAGGTTAAGGGGCTCCCACCAGGGATATATGATATCTAGTGTTTCTTAATTAATGAATTAAAGAAATTTTGAAAAAAAAAATCCATTAAGGAAACAAATAAGTAATTAGTAAATAAATTAAATCACTGTCGTAATGATTACTCAAGGTGCCGTTTAGAAGAAAAATAAGGTAAAAGATTTTTTGGCCAAGTTTTGAAGTTGTGTTTGTTTGATACTTTTTGCCAAAAAAAAAAAAAAAAAAAAAAAAATTTAAAACTTTGAAATTTGTTTTAGGTTTAGGAAAAAATTAAAAATTAAAATAGCTAGCTTTTAGGAGTTTTTCAAGTGTTTCTTGATTTCAAAGTTTTAACAGAAAAAGTGACCCCTTTTGTTTGCCAAAACTTATCCAAGAGCACAAATTCCCAAAAAAGAAAATCATCTTATTTTCCTTCCAAAAGGTTTGAAGAGAGCTTTTAGGTAGCTATTTGAACGTGTAAATAAGTTTCGTCTTTTTTTTTTTTTTTTTTTTCTGGGTTGGTCTTCGTCAAGGTCTAAACTAAACTGTCCTTTTGCATTCGCAAATAGCTGTTCTTTTTCTCTCATTTGGTGCCCCAAACCAGGAACGGATGTATCGTTATAGGTACGGGTTTAATTGAACTCAAAACTTTCGACACGAAATATAAATTTAGGTGTAAAAATTTATTAAAATTATAATAAGTAGTAGAGATGAACCCATAAATTTAAAATTATAATAGGTTCAATGCTAAAAACCTAAAATTTGAACCTATAAACTTTAAATACTGGATCTGCCTCTGCCTCTGCCCCAACTCCTGAGATCAGTTCCATTTCAAATTTTAAATTCTTTAAACGACAAAAAAATAAAAAATAAAAAATTAACGCTTATATAGAGAAAGATGTTCTTGACAAAAGAACATGTGGGGACTTAAGTGCTGATAAATAAAATAAAATAAAATAAAATAGAAAAAAGAAAGAAAGAAAGAAAGGGAGGAGGAAAGAGAAAACTCTATGAATTTTAATTTTTTTTATTCTAAAAAATAAGATTTAGATACGAAGAGAAGCATCTTTGCATATACAGCCGAAAATACACTTTCAATGAGAGAGCGAGTTTAAATGGTAGGTATTATGAGCATAAAAGCTCGTTGAGGACATTTAAAAAAAAGGAATTCTCACATTCTTACGAACTTGATAACATAATCTTTATTTTCTAAAAGCAAAGATAGATGTAGCTTTATTTTTTAGTTTAAAAATTAAATAATTTTTTTAAATTATATCTTGCAGTATAATGAACCAAACACCCAACAAAAAATAATTCATATATTACTAATTTATGTATTATTAATTTTTACATTACTAATTCCTACATTATAATCCATGTATAACTAGTTTTCAAACCAAATGACCCTTATTGTCTTTGATTACATAGTCGCAGAGAGTGAGTTTAATGGTACGAAGGCGTCGTTTTTTTCAATTTTTGTGCTTGCATCAAACAAATTTGGTACCAAAAGAGACCTAATCGTAAAATATCTATATCTATATCTATATCTATATCTATATATTTATATCTATATTTATATTATTATATAAGAATGAATACAATATTAGTTGACTAAAATATTTCTAAAATATTTCTAAAATATTTCTACAAAGACAATTACTTGGTGCGTAAAATTGTAATATTCCAGTGCCATACTAATCCTATTTGGACATTAACAATGTGCAGTAGAATAAATTTGCATGGACTTTCAAATCTTTGTTTGAATAGGAAAGAAGTCTTTGTCGGGCCTTTTTATTTTTTTGCCTATTAAATAAAAATTATATTAAACTTAATATTACCGTATGCTTGCTATAATACTATGCATTGTGTGCATATTATGGAACATGCGATCTTTACATATGGGTCATTCTCAATCTATTTTTCTTTATGGAGATCTTTCCTTTTTATCAAAGAAATCACCACCAGCTCTAAAATCTCCATCCCATTAATTACCAACATGGACATAAATGTCTCAAATTGTTGAAAATTAAATTTGGCATTTGATTATATTTTTAGAAGTCCATACAAATTCATATTTGTCACAACCCATTTTCTGAACAAGCCGAGATCGGCACCCGATCACTAAACGTGACCGAGCGAACCATCTACGCCTATCAAATCTATTATAACTTCAAACTTTATATTCAACCATGCAATACTTTAACCAAATACTTTTAGTTAATTTAAATATCTAAAATAGACCAACTCCAAAACTTTATTCGTAGTAACCAATGAAATACTGCTAAGTTATTGTCAAAAACATCTGAATCTTAACCCACCGATTTTGTATGAAGCCTCTACTAATAAACTGACACACTGCTCAGGACATTAGATTTCCTGGCCAGTTCTCTAAGTAAGCAAAGAAATAACTAAATAATTACGACTCAAAGGAGTACTCCACGAACAAAAGCGGAGCTCACCAATAGCACTGGAAGTGAGGGAAGTCCTAACCCGTAGCCTGCTCGCCTGCAAAACCGGTTCCTACGTACCATAGACCAACGTAGGTTCCCAAAAGAGAACGTCAGTACCATCCATTGTACTCAGTGAGTCTCAACGACAGGGGAATAAACTTTAATAAAGTATACATTACGAGCAAAGATTCTAAATGCATGGAAGACATAAAGCTTCTAAGAAGATTTCTAAAATAATTGCATAATAGCAGTTTATGAATATTCTAAAAGAAATTCTTTTCTTCTTCTTTCTTATAAAAAAAAAAATACTTCACTTTATACTTCGGGAGTTCCAACTATCCTGACTTAATTCTGTCTCAGTCCCGTGTGATCGGTACGGGTTCGATCCCAACCTGATCGAATAGACCCACTCCACGAGGTGCCACTCCATTCATGGTTCTCAGTGCTCATGTGTCATACCTTAGATGGCTAGGTAAATTCTCAGCAACGAGACCCTTGGCTCGTGTGCTCCCTACTTTGGCACAAGTAGTTTGAGGAAGTCAACGCCTTGATCAGCACCCTCGGCCTGGACGATGACCCCTTCTCAGAATAGAGGATACTCCCAAAAATATTTTCTTTCTAAAACTTCTTCTTGTGACTTTTCAAGTCTAAATCTTTTCTGAAACATCCTATATATAATCATACTTGTATCCTTAATTGTAAAGCATGGCATAAAAATGAAATAAATATTCAAAAGTATATCTAAAGATTCTTGCTCCTTCATGAATTTTCAACATGAAAATAGCATATAAGAATAATACAAAAATCTGAAAATTTATGCACGTATATCATAATAAATCATCTAAACTTTAGCTAGAACAATTCTAAGTTAATAGGTACTCACTCGCTCCAATTAAGTACATATAAACTCTTTTAAGCAATTCATCAAATACCTTATATGCGTGTTTTTGTGAGTTAAACCACTTTAGTAAAGGGTTATATCAACTCACCTCAAAACTCCTTGAGCCAATATGTAGACCCCAGTTCAATTTATACCCGTCAAATAATTGATTCTATAATAATCGGTGAATTTTAATTAATTTTAAAGTTTCACACCTAAGCATGGAATTTACTGTTGATATAGAGGAAGAAGGGAATTAACTATTCAATTTTTACTTATTACCATTGTAGGATAATTGACAATAGAGAATTTTACATACCTAAGTTCAGGAATTAGTGATTGGTAAAGAATCCTAAAGTTTTATTTTTAATGTCCGCGTCCGCGTGCCTTGCGTGAGCGTGAGCAGAACAGTGTTCTGTTTCTATTCAATTCTTAAAGCCCTTTGTTCCTTTGCCTTAAAGGGCTAAGGCTTGTCACGCTTTTGCCTGCCAGGAGCCCTTTATGGGCTTAAGGCTCACGTGCCCTTTTTCTTTTGTTTTCCTTTTTTTTTTTTGGACTAAACTAGTATTTAATTATACCTATTTTTAATAATTAATAACATTAAAATTATTAATATTTCCCTAATTGTATATCCAATTATTTATATATAGAGAAGTAATTCAAAATCAATCACAAGGGTTTAAATCCGTAATAGAAGTATAATTTAAGATGCAAAAAAAAAAAATTTAAATTAAATTCTATATTTAGCGTGTCTTGAAACTTTTATAGATTTGAGGAGTGTTACAATCTTCCCTCCTTAAAAACATTCGTCCTCGAATGTTGCTAGGGCCTTATTCTTAAACTAACAATCATTCCTTAGGTCCTTGAACCTCTTAAGTTTTCTTAGCACTACTCACTCTTTCAAGGGACTCAAAATTTTGGCTAACTCCCTAAATTTTCAAAAATTTCGGCAGAGTTTTCCTTGTAAATTGGACTATCCAAAAAAATATCCCTGTCATAAATACCACAACTACACCAACAATAACCAAATATACCATAACAAGACATTCATAGGCACCATATACAGCTCATAAATTAATTACTCACACTCCGGCAATGAGGTACCACAATAACCAACAAGAATCTAAAGCACAACACTTTAGCAAAAGTAAATCGCTTTAATGAGTTAAATGTACTCTAGCATGGCACTAAATTATTAAATAACTAAATATACTGTGACAGAAACTAAATTTCTTCAACAACTAAGTATAATCTAGCAAAGACATAAACACTTGCTAACTTGTATTTAATAAATGAAATATAAATGTCAAACCAAACTTAGGTTCACATACCTTTTTCCTCAAATAAATATGGATATTTCTTTCTCATATCTTCCTCGACCTCCCACGTAGCCTCTTTTGAATCATGATTACTCCACAAAACTTTTACCGATGCTAAATCTTTTGTTCTCAACTTTCTTACTTGCCTATCGAGAATTTCTATAGGTACCTCTTCATAAGTCAAGCCTTCTTTAATTTCTATGGTATCGGCAGGTATTATATGCGACTCATCATGAATGTACTTTCTAAGCATAGACACATGAAAGACATGATGAATAGAGGACAACTCAAAGGGAAGCGCTAGCTCATAAGCCACGTTTCCTTTCTTTTCTAGAATTTCATAAGGTCCGATAAATCTAGGACTAAATTTTCCTTTCTTACCAAACCTCATAACTCCTTTCATTGGTGAAACTTTAAAAAATACCTTGTCACCAACCATGAACTCTAAGTCACGATGCCTCTTGTCAGAATAAGACTTTTGATGACTCTGAGCCGCTTTCAGTCTTTCTCTGATTAGCTGAACTTTCTCTAAGGCCTCACAAACAAACTCTGGACCAATCAACGGCACCTCTGGTGGTTCAAACCAACCCACTGGAGACCTACATCTTTGCCCATACAACGCTTTATAAGGAGCCATACAAATGCTGACCTGATAGCTGTTATTGTAAGCAAATTCTATAAGTGGCAAATGATCATCCCAATTACCTCCAAAATCTATAGCACATGCTCGCAGCATATCTTCGAGTGTCTGAATGGTCTTTTCTGCCTGACCATCAGTCTGTGGATGGAAAGCGGTGCTCAAATTGACCTTGGTACCTAATCTTTTCTGAAATGCCTGTTAAAAATGCAATGTGAATTGAGGGCCTCTATCAGATATGATTGAAACTAGAGTACCATGCAATCAGACTATTTCTTTGATGTACAACTGCGCATACTGCTCTGCGGAATCTGTCATCTTTACTGGTAGGAAATGAGCGGATTTTGTGAGTCGATCTACGATAACCCAAATTGAATCATGCTTACGGTATGTGCGAGGTAGACCTACTACGAAATCCATATTAATCATCTCTCATTTCCACTGTGGTATCTCTATATCTTGAGCTAGGCCACCAGGCCTCCGATGCTCGGCTTTGACTTGCTGGCAATTCAAACATTTAGCCGCATGACCTGCTACTTGCTTCTTCATGCCTTTCCACCAATACAACTCTTTCAAGTCCAGATACATTTTTGTAGCACCTGAGTGGATAGAGTACCTCGAGCTGTGAGCTTCTTCCATTATGGCCTTTCTCAGACCATCTACATCAGGCACACATAACCAATCATTCAACTTCAAAACTCCGTCACTTCCTAGAGTGAAAGCGGTGATTTCTTTGTTTCTGACTCCTTCTTTTAACTTCAGTAAGTACGGATCTTCGTCTTGCTTAGCCTTAACATGCACAACAAGGGAGGATTGCGCTAAGGCATAAGCAGTTATACCTTCTTCTTCGGTCTCATCCAATCTAATTCCATCATTTGCTAGTTTTTGAATTTCTCGACCCAAAGATCGCCTTTGTACTGCAAGATGGTCCAAGACACCTATTGACTTCCTACTAAGTGCATCTGCTACCACATTAGCTTTGCCCGGGTGATAAAGGATATTGATGTCATAATCTTTCAATAGCTCGAGCCACCTTCTTTGTCTCAAATTTAATTCTTTTTGCTTGAAAATGTACTGGAGGCTTTTGTGATCTGTAAACACTTCAGAATGCTCGCCATAAATTAGTGTCGTCATATCTTTAATGCAAACACCACTGCTGCAAGCTCCAAGTCGCGTGTGGGGTAGCTCTTCTCATGATTCTTTAACTGCCTGGAAGCATGAGCAATAACTTTTTCATTTTGCATAAGAACACAACCAAGACCCACTCTAGAGGCATCACAATACACTGTGAATTCCCCCGAACCTGCCGGCAAGGTTAACACAGGTGCAGTGCTCAACCTCTTCTTTAACTCTTGAAAACTCTGCTCACAAGCGTGTGACCACTGGAACTTAACTGCTTTCTGAGTCAACTTAGTTAATGGAGGTGCAAGTGAGGAAAATCCATCTACAAATCTTCTATAGTAGCCAGCTAATCCCAAAAAACTCCTGATTTCGGTTGGCGTTGTCGGCCTAGGCCAATTCTTGACTGCTTCTGTCTTCTGAGGATCTACTTTTATGCCTTCACTAGATACCATAAACCTGAGGCTCTGATACCAAGTTTATCACGACCCATTTTCTGAACAAGCCGAGACCGGTACCCGATCACTAAACGTGACCGAGCGAACCATCTGCGCCTATCAAATCTATTATAACTTCAAACTTTATATTGAACTAGGCAATACTTTAACCAAATACTTTTAATTAATTTAAATATCTAAAATAGACCAACTCCAAAACTTTATTCGTAGTAACCAATGAAATACTGCTAAGTTATTGTCAAAAACATCTGAATCTTAACCCACCGATTTTGTCTATGAAGCTTCTACTGATAAACTGACGTACTGCTCAGGACATGAGATTTTCTGTCCAGTTCTCTAAGTAAGCAAAGAAATAGCTAAATAATCACGACTCAAAGGAGTACTCCACGAACAAAAGCGGAGCTCACTAATAGCACTGGAAGTGAGGGAAGTCCTAACTCGTAGCCTGATCGCCTGCAAAACCAGTTCCTATGTTGTACCGCAGACCAACGTAGGTTCCCAAAAGAGAACATCAGTACCATCCATTGTACTCAGTGAGTCTCAACGACATGGGAATAAATATTAATAAAGTATACATTATGATCAAAGATTCTAAATGCATGGAAGACATACAGCTTCTAAGAAGATTTCTAAAATAATTGCATAATAGCAGTTTATGAATATTCTAAAAGAAATTCTTTTCTTCTTCTTTCTTATAAAAAAAAATACTTCACTTTATACTTCGGGAGTTCCAACTATCCTGACTTAATTCTGTCTCAGTCACCGTGTGATCGGTACGAGTTCGATCCCAACCTGATCGAATAGGCCTACTCCACGAGGTGCCACTCGCTTCATGGTTCTCAGTGCTCATGTGTAAATTCTCAGCAACGAGACCATCGGCTCGTGTGCTCCCTACTTTGGCACAAGTAGTTTCAGGAAGTCAACGCCTTGATTAGGACCCTCGGCCTGGACGATGACCCCTTCTCAGAATAGAGGATACTTCAAAAAATATTTTCTTTTTAAAACTTCTTCTTGTGACTTTTCAAGTCTAAATCTTTTTTGAAACATCCTATATATACTCATACTTGAATCCTTAATTGTAAAGCATGTCATAAGAATGAAATAAATATTTAAAAGTATATCTAAAGATTCTTGCTCCTTCATGAATTTTCAACATGAAAATGTCATATAAGAATAACACAAAAATCTGAAAATTTATGCACGTATATAATAATAAATCATCTAAACTTTAGCTAGAACAATTCTAAGTTAATAGGTACTCACTCGTTCTAATTAAGTACATATAAACTCTTTTAAGCAATTCATCAAACACCTTGTATGCGTCCTTTTGTGAGTTAAACTACTTTAATAAAGGATTATATCAACTCACCTCAAAACTCCTTGAGCCAATACGTAGGCCCCAGTCCAATTTATACCCGTCAAATAATTGATTCTACAATAACGAGTGAATTTTAATTAATTTTAAAATTTCACACCTAAGCATGTAATTTACTGTTGATATAGAGGAAGAAGGGAATTAACTATTCAATTCTTACTTATTACCACTGTAGGATAATTGACAATAGAGAATTTTACATACCTGAGTTCAGGAATTAGTGATTGGCAAAGAACCTAGAATTTTATTTTTGATGACTGCATGCCTTGCGTGAACAACACAGTGTTCTGTTTCTATTCAATTCTTAAAGCCCTTTGTTCCTTTGCCTTAAAGGGCTAAGGCTTGTCACGCTTTTGCCTGCTAGGAGCCCTTTATGGGCTTAAGGCTCACGTGCCCTTTTTCTTTTGTTTTCCTTTTTTTATTTTGACTTTAACTAGTATTTAATTATACCTAATTTTAATAATTAATAACATTAAAATTATTAATATTCCCCTAATTGTATATCCAATTATTTATAAATAGAGAAGTAACTCAAAATCAATCACAAGGGTTTAAATCCGTAATAGCAGTATAATTTAAGATGCAAAAAAAAATTAAAAAAATTAAATTCTATATTTAGCGATTCTTGAAACTTTTATAGATTTGAGGAGTGTTACAATATTAGTCAATGTTTTAGTGAAATTCATATTTGTTTTATACATTAGATAATGTTTAACTAATATAAAAAAGACATTAATACCAAATGGTTTAACTAAATCCTGATTTTAATAAAATGGCCAGTTGATGATAGAAATGAAATCACTACTTATTTTATGGACTAAATAATATTTAAAATTAAAAATAACGGTATAATGGAGGGAATTGAACTTCAAAAATCATAGATATATTCACACCCTTTTATTTATTTTATAACTATATATATAATCATTTATTATAAAAAAAAATTCACAAGGAAAGAGGTATTGATACGGATTAATATATCCCAGAGTTTGTTTTCTACTTCATTAGACACAAACTAATGCTTGATTGAAGATGTAAATTAAAAAAAGTGACAAGTCATCGAATTTTTACAACTAACCTTAATATTAATTTACTGGTGAATTCAGCTTTATGAGATTATTTGTAGCATGTTATGTAGCCTCAAAACCAAAATAAGATATTTTGTGAAAAATATCCATGCATGAAGGATGGTTGATGTAGTAACTACTAACTCTGACTATATAGTAATACATTAATATAAGAAAACAATAAATACTCTATTTATACGAGAAGCAATGGTAAAATTAAAAGTGCAAATGTTCTTAGCATGATAATAAATAATCATTGAGTTGTGTCATATCATCTAAGAATGAAATTGATGTTGGTTTATTTGGTCACAAGTTTTAAGACATTGAGTACCGTATTTTGCTCCTTCATATTTGAGGCGTGACATAAGATCTCACATATGTCAAACCAGAGTGATAATACTAAATTAACAAGAAAAAAATTAATTATCTGTGATGAAACACCTATATCCAAGCATCAGACAATAGAAATAGTTAGTGGCGTTTTAAAACTATATTTGTTTCACACAAATAATTTTATATTGCACTTTCAAAACGAATATCAAAATCGACAACAAAATATTTGGTCAGAAACCATAGCGAGAGCGACAAAAGGAAACAAACACTAAAAACATCATCCTCATTAAAAATCTCAGGTAAAACATGATCATTCACATTGCATATTTTGCATAATACATACAAAAACTAATTAACTTAACTAAACGATCATCTTTCTAGGTCCAAGTTATATCCAATCATTTTGTATTCAGTATTATGGTAATTTAATAATATTGTTTACAATATTTAAATGATTGTTGCAATTTTTTATAGCAATGCTTTACAAAGGAGTCTTTTTTCTTTTATATGTAGCTTTTTAACAATTTAATGTGTTATATTTTTATTTAAATAACTGATAAAAAATTTACGTGCAAAGCACGTACATAGAAACTAGTACCAGAAAAAGAGTGAATTTTAACTTCCCATCCTTATTTAAAAATTAAAAGGTTATCTTTACCCTTTTTATCTTTTATTTACCGTAAGATATTATTGAATAACTGACTCAACCAACAAGCAGAAAACAACAGAAAGCAACCAGATTTGTGATAAAGGGTTTTTTTCTCGGCCAAAAAAATATCTTTAAGGAGGATTAGGTATGGATAATAGACACAAGTATTAAAAAGTTTATTCATTTATTATTTTAGGACAATGATTTTCTCATTTAATTTCTACGTTCCCATCTATCTGATGTATTACACATTTTTTTTTTGATAGTATGTATTGCACATTTCTATATGACGACCAATTAATTATTCGATCAGAGACAACGACATACTCTATCCCTTTTGTTTTTGTATGAATAAAAGGCCTACGATTTGATTATCAGAAAATGCTTAGAATTATAGTGATGAATAGCAAGTATTCGTATATATATAACAACAACAATAAAAAAAAAATCCAGTAAAATTTTACAAGTGGATCTGGGGAGGTGTATACGCAGACCTTAATTACCCCTACTCTGGAGAGGTAGAGAGTCTGTTTCCGAAAGACTTTTGGCTCGAGCAAGTATTCGTATAGAAACGTAAAAAGTTATTATAAGCTTTGAATGGAAGTCCTGGTAAACGGTAGCAGTAACTCTAACTGTCCTAACATAGCGAAATTCCTTGTCGCATAAGTAGCGATCTGCATAAATGGTGTAACGACAAGAAATTGAATTATCCGTGAAGATGCACAATACCAACGGTTAGACGGTATAAATAAATATATGAACAGCAATTGTCCATGCGCGAACGAATCTTTAATTTCCTCATTTTATGCTCATGGGTGGGATGTTCAAAGTCAAAAGTTGAGCTTAATCGGCACTATTAATCAAATAAGATGAGCTAGACTTTTCGTTGTATACGTATTCATTATTTAAGTAAATTATATGAAGATTAATTCAGTACAATCCTGCATTGAATGTGAAAGGATGCCAAATTACTATAAATTCTTTATTTTTCTACCGACACACCAAATTAAATATGATTATAAGTCGTACAACTGGTTGATATTGTCTATATGAGTCTTATATTTTTTAAGCAAAATATTGCATAGATTCAGAGAGATTGCGAGTCTTTCAGCATAACTGATGTTACACTGAAAGCTCATGTTTTGCATGTAAATTGTCTTTCATTATGCCTCAATCTTGTTAAATTTAGTGCGAATATTTATGACTCGAACTTAATAATAATCTTTTTATGTGTAGGGGTCAATCGAATGTGCTATAGAAGGATTTGCATAAATTGAAGCTAAAATAGAAGAATTTAGAGGAGTACGATTTTTTGGCGTCCAAGTTTGAGCCAGATACAATTCAAAACGCAAAAGACAGCACTACACAGAGTTGGGCGCCCAGCTTTGCTCAGACGTGGTTCAAAACGCGAACGCGGGAAACTTTTCCTATTGCAACTAGAACTTGGTAGTTTCAACCCTACATGCCCCCAACATATATAAAAGGGGTTCTAAACCTATTTTTAGAGGGGGGAGACATTATTGGAGAGACAAAAGGCTACGGGAACACTTGGAAGCAACGAATCACAAGAGTTTTCTTTCTGTTCTTCCTTAATCTGTGGTTTAATGCTTTAAATTCTTATCATGATTGTTAGTATGATTATGAATAGCTAAACTCATTTATCTAGGGTTTGATGGAACCTTTTGGAGGATGATTTTATGTTGCGTTTAATATAATTTTGCCTTTGGATTTTCTATACTTGTTCAACTACGTGATTATCTTAGTTGATTGAAGGGCCCTCAATTGACTGTACCTATTTAGTGTGTATTGCTTGAAAAGTGGTACATATTTAGGTAGCTGTTGAACAACATCATTCCTAATGTATGTGAGGAATCGATACAGAGGGTTTAAAGGCGGGATTAGTAATAACGAAACCTCGGTGCGATCTTAGTGAGCGGTTAATTAGTGTCGCTAGCGTAGTCCGGAAGAATACGTCTAGTAAATTATGGTAGTTGCTCGGAAGAGAATTACGACACCCAAATTACTCAAGATCGGTAGAGAATACTTAGGCGAATTTATAGAAAACGTAGCGGGAGGATTCCGACAATTGGGGAGATCATAAATCTGGAATTTTCCAATATTCTCTCCCACCCTTAATATCTTTAGTTGTTAACTTACTATTTTAATTTGTTAATTAATTCGTTAGACATAAGAATATTCATATTTACAGCTTAAAAATTGTTCGAACTTGTCTTCTTAGCGATATTTAACAATTACAGCAAAACCTTAGTTATTTCTGGGATTCGACTCCGGACTCTTAGACCGAATAATATTTGCAGCGATCGCTTAGCCTTTTTTATAAGGCATAGTTGGGCGTGATCAATAACTTAATTATTTCTATGTGAATTTAGATATAGCACGTCTCTTTTAATACCTTGGATTATTGTGATTTCATATTTACAAACCGTCGCATCTAGATGTTTACACAGGAACTGACCAAGTAATATAACACACTATATTGCATTAGATTTTTCCCGTTAATGTTTGTTTAAGTACCTCCATAACGACCAAAGGCAGATATATATCAATCTATATCTATACTATATTAAAAGCACGAAATTTCTGTCGAAATATCGTTCGCTTTTTTTTTTTTTTATATATCATTTTTAAGTACATTTTATATTGGATATAATTGTAATTGTATCTAATAATATTCGTTTTTGGGGAAAAACCAAAAGTTGTCGTATATGATCATTTTCTTTTTTTAGGATTCTTTAAAGATTTAGGATTTCCTCCAAGAATCGTGGTGTATTACCTTTTCTTTGTTTAGCATTCTAGATTTAGAATTCTTTTATACCAATGTTACTTATGGTGTATCTTGTCTTTATTTAATTTTAGGATCCAATTTAGGTTTATGTTATCAAAAGTGCTGTAGGTTTAGAATTCTTTTATTTTCAATCTTAATTGCTCTATAAAAAGAGTCTAATCAAGACATTACTACAAAGTTTCAACAATTTGAGTTTTATCGGAAGATAACTTTAATAATATTTTCAACTTCTTTAGAGCGTATTCAATGAAAATTATTTTTTGATCCGATTGCACTCTTTAAAAATATTTTTATTAATTATGTGTGTGTTGCAGTAAAAGATCAACAATTGTTGATTCTTCAAGCTGATCTTCGAGCAGAAGCACGAAGTCCTATGGAAGTGTCGTTTGCCTTTTTAACTTTTTAACTTTTTATAAGTGTATTTCACGTTGGATAAAGTTGTAATTATAAACAACTAATAATTTAACAAAACATATGTAATTAACTTGTCGGGTTTTAATTGGAGCCTTTCTTTATTTTGGTTTAGTATTTATTTAGGTTTTAGATTCTTTTACCAATTAATGTTACTTGTATTGTCTCTTTTCTTTGTTTAGGTTTAAAATTCACTTTAGGTTTGGTACCCTTAACAGTAAATTGTTCCACATTAACGTGTTAAGGTGCAAGAACTTCACCTTTCATGACATTAACATAAAGGCTCCGGCCGAATGCATAAGACAAAGTCACATATTGGTATTGGAGATGACTGCATATCGATTTGTAGGGAAAAGCTAGGCTTAGGATTTAACAATTAATATCGAGGTATGTGGAAATTTCAGATTGTGACAGGAAGAAGGTAAAGAGTGACTTGTGATTAAGGTAAATTTCAACCCTTTAGTCGTCTAAAATATGTCATTTTATGTAACTTTTATATCCAATGAATTCGCACGTATGTTTTATTATGTAATATTACTGTGTCATTCATCAATCTTATAACATCTCAAGTTTTGCTTCTAAGATAGATTGTTTATACTGAAATCATCAGATGCTACTGTTTGCTTTCTATGCTTTGGGTTAATTAAGAAAATTTATACTAAATTCATTCGGCACCTTGTGATGCCTACGACTATAGGATAGAAGATTTATGTTTTTTTTCTTTTTCTTTTTTCTTTGTTTGTTCTTATGCGTTTGCTTTGTGGTTTTTTCTCCATAGATATTAACTTCTTTACAATCTAACTATAGGTAATAAATACTAATTCTTTATGCAATACTTGGTGGCTCTTAAAATCTTGATATATTTTCACAAAGAAGATTTATAATACAAATATGTCTTAATATAATCTAGGGAATGAGGTTAAATTTTGTATCGGAATTCAAAATCCAGGTATACTTTTCCATAATCTTATTAAAAAGTTAGAAAGCATATTTAGACAAAGAACATAGTGTGAT
The DNA here is from genome assembly GCF_000715075.1 of Nicotiana tabacum. NCBI lineage: Eukaryota > Viridiplantae > Streptophyta > Magnoliopsida > Solanales > Solanaceae > Nicotiana > Nicotiana tabacum. Next base: position 36,554,616 of record NC_134083.1, read on the forward strand.
GACCCAATAGGACATCTTATGTTTTAGAACTTAATTCTGCGCTTTGAAGCCTCAAATACCTCATTTTATCCCTTCTCGATTTACGTGTACAGTCTGGGTATTTTTCCGAAAAGCTTTTATGTTAAAAACTAATAAAAATATAAAATTTCTGCCTTAAAAGCCATTTGAGTTGACTTTGATCAACGCTTTAAGTAAACGGACTCGGATACGTATTTTGACTGTCCCGATGGGTATGTATCGTGATTTGGGACTTGGGCGAATATCCGAAATCGAATTCGGAAGTCCCTAACTCGAGTTATCGTATTTTGTTGAAATTTGAAAGTTTAAAGGCTTAGTGAATCTAACGGTTTGATCGATGTTTGAAATTTTTCGATACCAAGTCCGTATTTTGGTTCCGGAACCCGGTATAGGTTCATTTCTATATTTATGATTTGCCTGTCAAATTTGGTGAGAAACAAAGTTGGTTTGACGTGATTCGGACGTCCGATTGTTAATATAGCAATTTTAAAGTTTTCTTGAAAATTTTCTTTGATTTGGTGTCCGCTTCGTAGTTCTAGGCATTATTTTGGTGATTTGATCGCGCGAACGAGTTTGTATAATATTTTTAGACTTGTGTGCATAGTTGGTTTAGAGCCCCGAGGGCTCGGGTGAGTTTCGGATAGGCTACAGAATGAATTGGACTTAGAACATTTGCTGGTGTCTGCAATTTCTCGGAACTGGCCTCTGATCTCGCATTTGCGAGATCAGAGTTCGCATTTGCGAACATTTTCACCTTCTGTCATGCTCGCATTTGTGAGCCATTTCTTCGCATTTGCGAAGTGTGCCTGGGTCAGCCTCGGTTCGCATTTGCGATCATGAGGTCGCATTTGCGGAAGGCCAGTATTCGCAATTGCGAACAATGTTTCACATTTGCGATGGGAGCTGGGAGGGGTATTCTTCTCATTTGCGATCACTGAGTCGCATTTGCGATCCAGCCAGAGTTCGCATTTGCGAACTATTCTTTGCATTTGCGAAGAAAGCAGAGGTGTGATGGTTCTCGCATTTACGATGAATTCTTCGCATTTGCGGGGTTCGCATTTGCGAACCCCAGGTCGCAAATACGACATCTGCAACTGGTCAAATATGACTTAGACGAGATTTTTGGTTCATTCTTCAAATTTTCAACTAAAACCTTAGAGGCGATTTTTCCAAGACTCTTTCTTCCCGAAATCGTTGGTAAGTGATTCTAACCTATTTCCTTTCAATCTTTCACTATTTTTCCATAAGATTTCAACCTAAAATCTAGTATTTTTATGGTGGTAATTGGGGGTTTGAGTAAAAATAGAAATTTTTATAAAATGGAGATTTAGACCTCAAATTGAGGTCGGGTTCCAAAATAAATCACATAACCTGGCTCGAGGGCGAATGGGTAATCGGGTTTCGGTTCGAATTCTGGGTTTGGACCAAGCGGGATCGGGAGTTGACTTTTGTTGACTTTTTCAATACTGACCTAAATTGAATCCTTTGCAATCGTGGGTAGTTTCTAAGGCTTAATTTGAATCATTTGGTTGGTAATTTGCTAGATTCTATTGGTTCAGAGGCTCGTTTGAAAGGCAAAGCTGTGATTGAGCTTTGAGTGGACCTTTGGAGTGAGATAAGTATCTTGCCTAATTTTGTTGAGGGAATTTTTTTTACTATTTGACATTGTTTGCTACATGCGAGGGCAATACATATATGAGGTGATGAGCATATATGCATGTGCGAGGGTTAACCATGCTCGGGGGGTAAATTATGTTACTCCCTCTATTTCAGTTTATATGAACCTATTTCCTTTTTGGTTCATTCCAAAAGGAATGACCCCTTTCTAAATTTGAAAATAATTTAGCCTAAACTTCCAATTCTACCCTTAATGAGAAGCTTTTATAACCACACAAATACTCAGGACCCCTTTTTGACTTGTTTAGGACCACAAATTCTAAAAGTCTTCATTTGTTCTTAAACTCCGTGCCTAGTCAAACAGGTTCACATAAATTAGAACGGAGAGAGTATAAATTGTGTCTTGTAGAATCACGTGACCCTCTTGCCTCATGCCTTACTTGACTCCTAGATACTAAGAACATAGTATTAAATGTTAGAACTAAGACTTAGCTTATTATAACTTGGTCGAATTTGACGGAATTCTGAGAATACATTGGTGTGTTTAGTTCGGTCATCAATATGCATAATCATTAATACATTGCTACGACCGATATTCTTGAGATACTAGATTCTATACTTGTGTTGTAGATCATTTTTTAGATTTATTAGAATACTTGTATAATAAGGTTCTTGCGGGTTTATTAAACTATTGTTGGCTTGAAAAGTTGTGATTGTGATTCATTTGGAATATTCATTTAAACACTCTCCCTGACGCTATTTATGCTTCCTGCCTTATTTGTCGTTGATATACATATGCTTGGTAAGGAAGAGTGTAAAGCACAAAGGGTGATGACGTGCCTTTGTTTATACATTATCATGTGAGGGAGAGTGTAAAGCATGAAGGGTGATGTCGTGCCATATTATTGAGTGTAAAAGTATGAAGGGTGATGCCGTGCCATATTATTGAGAGTAAAAGCATGAAGGGTGATGTCGTGCCATATTATTGAGAGTAAAAGCATGAAGGGTGAAGTCGTGCCATATCGTTTGTGAGTAAAAGCACGAAAGGTGATGTCGTGCCAGTTCATTTATATTATCATGCATTATGTTGTGAAATCTTACCTTTGTGTATACGTTCATGCCGTTACATTGAGCTGTTATTGTTGTATTTATGGTTCTTATATGACTTGTCATTAATGCCATGTTCTTGTTCTTTATCTTATTTGTCATTGCGTCATTCATGCCTTCTACTTGCTAAACTTGCAAATATCATGCCTACTTCCTGCTGTCATAATTATATCTTTGCCGTATCTATTTTGGTTGCACTTAGTACATGCCTTCTACCGTGTTAATCATTCATGCTTCCACTTGTTAACGCATAAAGATCATGTGTTCCCCTCTTATTCGTTATATTTGTACTTATGCCTCCACCATGCTAGTTAGTTGAAGTTATATTCATTTTTCCTGATTGTTGTCATCACCTCTATACTTTCCGCCTAGTCTGTTACTGATGCCCTTATGTACATTTTCGCTCATTATCGCTGCTTGCGTATTTCCTACTTTGTCATTTCTGTTATCGGCATTTCTGCCATCCGGTTAGTACTGTTGTATGCATATTTGGTGAGGATGAGATAAATAGACAAAGGGTGTTACCGTACAATTGACTTGATATCAGAGTATATTCCTCACGTTATGAAAGTTATGGGGTGACTATTGTGGTTTATTGGTTTCGCTCTAAGGAAAAGATTGGTTGAGATATTGGAAACTGTTGAATTGTGATCTCTTCTAGTACTCTGTTATTGCTTTGTACATTCGTTTCGTGTACTCTATCTTGTTATACTGTAGTATAGTTCTATTGCTAGATTTTGGTGCAGATTTTTATTAGTGAGCATCTTTTTACTAAAAAGCCTCGTCACTACTTCGACAAGATTATACAAAATACTTACTGGGTACATGGGGTCGGTTGTACTCATACTACACTTCTGCACCTTGCGTGCAGATTTTTGGATTGGAGCTGCTGGTGATGTCGGGAGCTGACCCTGAAGATGTTCGTGCATTCCGGATATAGCTGCCACTTGTCCTTAGTAGCTTTAGATTTTGTTAATTTGTTTATGTAATTTTCAAACAGATCGTGTAATTATCTGTATCAGCTTTGTAAATTCCAAGTCTTAGAAGCTCATGATTCGTACTACCAGTTCTTGGGTTAATTTGTAAAAGTTCAGATATTCCTTCACTATCTTTCCTATAATTTCATCTGGCTTGCATTGTTGGTTGGTTGGCTTACCTAGCAGGTCAAGTTAGGTGCCATCACAACTTGTTATTTTTGGGTCGTGGCAAGTTGGTATCACAACACTAGGTTCGTAGGTTCTACGAGTCATGATCAAGTATCTAGTAGTCTTTCGAATCGGTATGATGACTTCCATACCTATCTTCGAGAGGCTGCAGGGCATTTAGGATAAACTTCCCATCTTTCTTTCCTTATCGTGCGGCATTGATTCAGCTTGGAGCGTAACTATTTGAATTCCTTCTACGCTTTCGTATGCATGTGCGAGCGCTCGGTATCGGCGGAGCATCGACGACTTGTGAGTCCATGGATGAGATGTGAGATATGATTCATGTGTGCGGATGATGGGTCAGTCTGGAGGACTTGAGGCCGAGTTTTGACTGCAGCTTGAGCACGGGTATTTCGGTCGTGTGAGCATGTGCTTTTAGACTTATACATCCGGTAGTTTCCCTATGAGTGAAATTCGTGGCAGGCGAGTGGTTGGATGACTAAATGACGAGTAGAATGTGACTACGGGCTATGTTCAGATGATTTGAAGATGACGAGAAGAGTCTTCTTGGGGTGTAAAAAAGGGCTAATGGGTGCTTGATTTCTGTCTTGATATGGCGTATAGTCTCGAGTTGTGAGTAAATTGAAAGGTTTTCATGTTGTTTAATTGTGATACGAATTTGATTCTCATCCCTTATTGATGAGTTCAGACCCAGGAAGATTAAGTGGTGGCATAGCAGTTGTGGCTAGAGTTTAAGATTTACATGGGATAGTGTCGAGGCTCGCGGTTTTTCTATATCATTGTGGATTATGCATTTCATTAACGAGAAGACTAAGTGGTGGAGGAAGCGACTTTAGATTCACAGAAGGTCTCTTCAGAGCGGGTGCCTCGGTTGTGGTACTTTGGGATTCTAAGAGGGAATGCAGCGACTTATGGGCCTTAATGCGGTGTGGTTTTTATGCTAGAATATCTTATGGCGAGTTTGGGGTAAGGATCGTGGCATTCTCGCAAGGAGGGGTATCAACTTGAGGGTAATTTGGAAGGAACTCAGAGAAAACAGGACGGTTTGATAGTAAATTGGATCAACACGGTAATGATATGATCAGTTCTTTGGGTACTTATGATGTGGTGGGTCTCCACAGGTGTTTCATGGCAATGATCATAGGTTTTGGGCAATTGCGTGGCTTGGTTGAGTTAGAGGGATTGTTCTGATAGCTTGGTTATGTGCAAACGGATTCCAAGGGGTTCTCGATGATTTCTATCACCGTTCGAGGTGAATATTTCCTACTGGTGTGAGGAACATGTTGTGTATTGGGATTTCCTTATGGATGAGATCAAATAGAAGGTTTCTGACTGATTGGGATTGAGTTTTGCATGTGCAAGGTCACGATTCAGTTTTGAAGGGAAGGTCATGAATTCTTAGACAGCACTGATGGTTTCAGATGTCTAGATGGATGCTATTACTACTTGGTATTGCCTAAGAAGGGTGTGCATTTCATAGGGCGCATTGTGTTTTGACTTACGGATTCCTCATTGATATTGCGGTGCTCGCCTGGTTAGTCAACCGCTGAGATTCAGATTTTGTTATGTGGCATGAAAGAATTATAGAAGTATTCCTCGTGGGATGATCGTATACGAGAGATATGTTAGACATTTGGGCGGTGAAGTTGGGATCGGGTAGGGTGATTCGTGTGTTCTATGGATTTGGAGACTGGGAGTTCTCAGAAGCATATTGTTTCGTGGTTGTGGACTGTGAAATATGTCCAAAGCTAGCCAGATGATAGTGTGTGTTATGGTTATGTCCTTGTGGACTTTTGGAGGGCTAATTGTCCGTTCGGGGATGACCGAAGTTGATTTGGGGGGACATTGGTAGGCGCAATGAGGATGTGCATTCTGTATCAGATCGGATTTTCTTGCTCCTACACAGCTGTTACCACAGATATATCATCGGGTGGAATAAATGCTATTTGCGCCTTGGTCCGTGTTACGTGTTCCTCTCTTATGCTATGACGGATTGTGAAAGTTGCATGGTTCTTCGCACGCATATTGTAATTCAGTTTAGGCCTCATGGCGCTATGGGCGAGATGGCCTTCGTGATGTTGATTTGCTTATTGCACCATAGTTGTGCTTGTCCTTTTCAATATCGTTTGTTCCTAATAATTTTCCCACAGTTATATTTTGTGCACTCTATTGTGCTTGATATTGACGCATATGTGATTAGTGAGCCCGAGTATTATGGCTCGATGGGTACCCTATATAGATTGATATGATGGAATCGGGTTGCACGCCACAACGGTATTGTGATGAAATATAACTCCTGATGCTTACTTCGTGTAGTATTACTTTCACCTTGTTGAAAATAGTTAATAGGAAAATGCTAAAATTTCCTTGCCTGCTTATCTTGTTTAGTAGTCTTCTTATTTAGATCTCTTACTGTTATCTGTCATGTCTGAATTATTACTTATTGGCGTTCGGGGCCGTGTTGTGTGGGGCTCCATATGATTATTATTGATACTTGTCGGCGGGGCTGCTTGTATTGGCTGAGATAAGGTTTCTAGACTTGAGATTTGCACTATTGTATTGGGATGAGGAAGGTTTGAGAGAATAATACCATATTTTGCTGAGGATTTGGGGCAATGGCTCTGGTCAGACGAGTGAGTTTCTTGGCTTATTGATCAGATGAGTGGTTAAGAGGTTATGTGTGTTTCTTTCATCATCGACAGAGTATGAAGGTTTTGAACGAGGCTCTAATCGATATGATGTTTGCTACCGGCACGAATTTGTTTTGGGGCAGTAATGGTGGTCAGCAGCTCCTGCTGTGAGTGTCTGAGTGATGGGGTTGTACCATGTGATTTCATCTTGAGGTTATAGTTATGACCTAATACAACCTGTTCGGGTTTATACAGTATGTAGATGTGAGATTCGGGTCTTGTAATGAATTCGGGATGTTAGAGATTGGGTTCTAAGGTTTAAGGACCAAGGTCAAAGTAAGGATCTCTAGTCATATTGCGTTGGTTGGCTTATATGGAGCAGGGTGACGTGGGATCACTCCCGGGTATATGCATAGTAAGGTTACACTGTGGTTTGATAGCTTTGGAACGACTCATGGCACGTTCGAGGACGAACGCATGTTTAAGTGGTGAAGAATGTGATGACCCGATAGGTTATCTTATGTTTTAGACTTAATTCTGCGCTTTGAAGCCTCAAATACCTCATTTTAGCCCTTCTCGATTTGCGTGCACAATCTAGGTGTTTTCCCTGTAAGCTTTTATGTTAAAAACTAATAAAAATATGAAATTTCTGCCTTAAAAGCCATTTAAGTTGACTTTGGTCAACGTTTTGAGCAAACGGACTTGGATCCATGTTTTGATGGTCCCGATGGGTCCATATCGTGATTTGGGACTTGGGCGTATGCCCGAAATCGAATTCAGAAGTCCCTAGCTCGAATTATCATATTTTCTTGAAATTTGAAAGGCTTAATGAATATAAAGGTTTGATCGATGTTTGAAATTGTTAATACCGGGTCCGTACTTTGGTTCCGAAATCCGGTATAGATTTATTTCTATATTTATGACGTGTTTGTCAAATTTGCTGAGAAACGAAGTTGGTTTGGCGTGATTCGGACGTCCATTTGTATAGCAATTTTAAAATTTTCTTAAAAATTTTCTTTGATTTGGTGTCTGATTCGTAGTCCTAGGCATTATTTTAGTGATTTGATCGCGCGAGCGTGTTCGTATGATGTTTTTAGACTTGTGTGCATAGTTAGTTTAGAGCCCCGATGGCTCGAGTGAGTTTCAGATAGGCTACGGAGTGAATTGCACTTAGAACATTTGCTGGTGTCTGCAATTTTTGGGAACTGGCCTCTGATCTTGCATTTGCGAGATCAGAGTTCGCATTTGCGAACATTTCCACCTTCTGTCATGCTCGTATTTGCGATCCATTTCTTCGCATTTGCGAAGTGTGCCCGGGTCAGCCTAGGTTCGCATTTGCGATCATGAGGTCGCATTTGCGGAAGGCCAGTGTTCACAATTGCGAATAATGTTTCGCATTTGCGATGGGAGGTGGGAGGGGGATTCTTCGCATTTGCGATCACTGAGGCGCATTTGCGATCCAGCCAGAGTTCGCATTTGCAAAGAAAGCATAGGTGTGATGGTTCTCGCATTTGCGATGAATTTTTCGCATTTGCGGGGCTCGCATTTGCGAATCCTAGGTTGCAAATGCGACATCTGCAACTGATCAAACATGACTTAGACGGGATTTTTGGTTCATTCTTCAAAGTTTCAAAACCTAAAACCTTAGAGGCGATTTTTCCAAGACTCTTTCTTCCCCAAATCATTGGTAAGTGATTCTAACCTATTTTCTTTCAATCTTTCACTACTTTTTCATAAGATTTCAACCTAAAATCTAGTATTTTCATAGTGAAAATTGGGGGTTTGAGTAGACATAGGAATTTTTATAAAATGGGGATTTAGACCTCAAATTGAGGTCGGGTTTCAAAATAAATCACATAACCGGGCTCGGGGGCGAATGGGTAATCGGGTTTCGGTTCAAATTTCGGGTTTGGACCAAGCGGGCCCGGGAGTTGACTTTTGTTGACTTTTTCAATAATGACCTAAATTGAATCCTTTGCAATCGTGGGTAGTTCTTAAGGCTTAATTTGAATCATGTGGTTGGTAATTTACTTGATTCTATTGGTTGAGAGGCTCGTTTGAAAGGCAAAGCTGTGATTGAGCTTTAAGTGGACCTTTGGAGCGGGGTAAGTATCTTGCCTAACTTTGTTGAGGGAATTTTTCCTACTATTTGACATTATTTGCTACATGCAGGGATGATACATATATGAGGTGACGAGCAAATATGTATGTGTAAGGGTTAACCATGCTCAGGGGTAAATTATGTTATAAATTATGTCTTGTACAATCACGTGACCCTCTTGCCTCATGCCTTGCTTGACTCCTAGATACTAAGAACATAGTATTAAATGTTAGAACTAAGACTTAGATTATTATAACTTGGTCGAATTTGACGGAATTCTGAGAATACATTGGTATGCTTAGTTCGGTCATCAATATGCATAATTATTAATACATTGCTACAGCCGATATTCTTGATATACTAGATTATATACTTGTGTTGTAGATCATTTGTGAGATTTGTTGAAATACTTGAATAATAAGGTTCTTGCGGGTTTATTGAACTATTGTTGGCTTGAAAAGTTGTGATTGTGATTCATTTGGAATATTCGTTTAAACACTCTCCTTGACGTTATTTATGCTTCCTGCTTTATTTGTCATTTATATACATATGCTTGGTAAGGAAGAGTGTAAAACACGAAGGGTGATGACGTGCTTTTATTTAGACATTATCATATGAGGGAGAGTGTAAAGCACGAAGGGTGATACCGTCCCATATTATTGAGAGTAAAAGCACGAAGGATGATGCCGTGCCATATTATTGAAAGCAAAAGCACGAAGGGTGATGCCGTGCCATATTATTGAGAGTAAAAGCACGAAGGGTGATGCCGTGCCATATCATTAGTGAGTAAAATCACGAAGGGTGATGCCGTACCATGTTATGTGAGTATAAAGCACGAAGGGTGATGCCATGCCAGATCATTTATATTATCATGAATTATGTTGTGATAGCTTTCCTTTGTGTATACGTTCATGCCGTTATATTGAGCTGTTATTTTTGTATTTATGGTTCTTATATGACTTGTCGTTAATTCCCTGTTCTTGTTCTTTATCTTATTTATTATTGTGTCATTCATGCCTTCTACTTGCTAAACTTGCAAATACCATGCCTATTTTATGTTGTCATAATTATATCTTTACTGTATCTATTTTGGTTGCACTTAGTACATGCCTTCTACCGTGTTAGTCATTCATGCATCTACTTGTTAAGGTATAAAGATCATGTGTTCCCCTCTTATTCGTTATATTTATACTTATGCCTCCACCATGCTAGTTAGTTGAAGTTACATTCCTTTTTCCTGATTGTTGTCATCACCTCTAGGCTTTCCGCCTAGTCTGTTACTGATGCCTTTATGTACATTTTCATTCATTATTGCTACTTGCGTATTTTCTACTTTGTCATTTCTGTTATCGACATTTCTGCCATCTGGTTGGTACTGTTATATGTATATTTGGTGAGGATGAGATAAATGCACGAAGGGTGTTGTTGTGTAATTGACTTGATATCAGAGTATATTCCTCACGTTGTGAAAGTTATGGGGTGACTATTGTGGTTTATTGGTTTCGCTCTAAGGAAAAGATTGGTTGAGATATTGAAAACTGTTGAATTATGATCTCTTCTAGTACTCTGTTATTGCTTTGTACATTCGTTCCGTGTACTCTATCCACCTGGTATACTGTAGTATAGTTCTATTGCTAGATTTCGGTGCAGATTTTTATTAGTGAGCATCTTTTTACTAAAAAGCCTCATCACTACTTCGACGAGGTTAGACAAAATACTTATTGGGTACATGGGGTCGGTTATACTCATACTACACTTCTACACCTTGCGTGCAGATTTTTGGAGCGGAGCTACTGGTGATGTCGGGAGCTAACCCTGAAGATGTTCGTGCATTCCGAATATAGCTGCCACTTGTCCTTGGTAACTTTAGATTTTGTTAATCTGCTTATGTAATTTTCAAACAGATCGTGTAATTATTTGTATCAGCTTTGTAAATTCCAAGTCTTAGAAACTCATGATTCGTATTACTAGTTCTTGGGTTAATTTGTAAAAGTTTAGATATTCCTTCACTTTCTTTCCTATAATTTCATTTGGCTTGCATTGTTGGTTAGTTGGCTTACCTAGCGGGTCGAGTTAGGTGTCATCGTGACTTGTGATTTTTGGGTCGTGACACATAGTCTAAAAGAGATATTAGGTGGATGCAATAGCATAGCGTATTACTATCTTTTACAATAAAATATCTATAATTAGAACTACTATATAAGAACTAAACTAAATTATCATAGTCTTTGCAGGTTTAGAAAATATCATTTTTTTAAACACAACTACTGAAAAACTCATTTTTGTCATAAAAATAAATATAGTGTTGCATTTATTTTAATGTTAATTGCTATTTTTATACATGATTCATTCTTTTTATATATAACATTTTTCATATTGACGCGGTATACACATGCGAAGCACGTAGTACTCTAAAACTAGTAGTTTAGAAATAATAGAGCTTGCTAATATATTCTCAGAGTTTATTTATGTACAAGGCAATGCATCCATTTTTAATAACTACAACTTATTGCCTAAATTTAGAATGTTATTATATAAGCCAATGAATTTAAGTGGACGTTGGGTTTTACGAGAGGCAGAGCCAAGATTTGAAATTTATGGGTTTGGGAACTAACCTTTTTAAGTTGTTAGGTTTTAAATTAATAATTTGTATATTTTTAATATTTTTTTAAAAGATAAATATTGAATTTGAATCAAAATTATTGGGTTCGATCGAAACCGACACTCAAATTTCCCCTGGTTTCAACTGTTGAGCGTCGCCTGACTGCATATTAGGAGCCGAAGCTAGCGCCCCTATCTCCTGTTAGGAACACGACTAAGTTTAATTAAGGGATTTTTCATTTTTAGTCCGCATCAGAAATAATTTATATTTATTAGCCGAAAAAAGTATATAAAATTTGTATAATTTTTTTATATAACATATATATATCGGCTATTATTTTGAGAGCGGTTATTGTTTACCCGTAAAACGGTACAGTTGAATTTGTACGTGGTCTTAAGACAAGTGAACTAATTTGATCCTGAAAATGATGAAATAGACTGATGTTGATGAAGAGTTTACTTTGCCAACAAGGGTGGCTAATTAATAAAGACACGTCCATTGCAATTATAGATTTGACACCCTAGTATTATAGGAGCAGGGGCCGTTTTGTTTATGGGATTAGGTGGGATATTCTAATTTAAAATTTGAGTTTAATTTTACCCGGTATTTTGTTGAAGGTATTAGCTAAATCAGGACAAATTTTATATCATAATCTTGATATTACTTATCACATCCAAAAAAATAATCTCAAAATTATAATTTCGAGATTGTATTGTTAATCCTTGAATAGCTCTCCTCAGAACCACGACCCTTATAACTATTATACAGCTGAGAAGACTTCAATTGAATAACAATAATGGTGGGACCCAAGCTCACCTGATCCATGCATGGTAAAATCAAGGACTAAGAAAATTAATATTTTTGCATAGTTGCTAATATATATAGGGGGATATATATTACAGATATGAAGGCTGCAAAACTGATGAACTAATTAAATGAACTTTTTGCAGACATGTTCCCTTTATTAAATTGTATCAAAAGCTCTTTCTTCTCTTTATCTTTTTCAAGTGTTGCTTTACTTGTTGTGAAGAATTGACTGGATTTTAACCTAAACTATTCGAATAGCTGGTTCATATATTTATTAGAAACTATAGTTTACATTAAAAGGAACATATTAAAGATGTGTGTGTGTATATATATATATATATATATATATATATATATATATATATATATATATATATATATATATATATATATATATATATATATATATATATATATATGAATTTTTTTCGTTTCCATTTTAAGCAACATTCATAAACAAGTTCTATTATTTTAAGCAATCTTAGGAATGCATCATTTTCCAACACTGAATAGTATCAACCACATTATCTAAAATGACTACGACAAAGTGGTTCGAAATCAATACTCCAAATACTTACACACATATATTTATCTCATTTAAGGGACAGCAGACACAGTGTCATCTTATCACCCAGTTGTGCGAAGGAAAGTGGTTTGCTAGTGGCTTCAAGAAGATTATATGGAAATTGGAAAGAGCAAGTTAAATCGAATATATAATATAAAGCTTTGTTACTTTGTTGAGTAATAGTTTAATATAGATATAATATTGTAGCCATTAATTTAAGGAGCATGGGGCTTAAAAGTGTAGCCAAAAAGGATGTATCCCCAATTTGGATGTGTCACTTTCCACTTAAAAGGCCTATTGAGGGCTTCCGTTTGTTCCCCCCCCCCCCCCCGCCCCCAAAATCATCGTTCAAGACCTAATTAATCAAGACTATTCCTCTTTACTTAATGAAAAACGATTTATAATTTTTTAATTGCTAACTAAAAAGCGGATAAAAAACAAAGAACCTACACGTAAAAAAAAATGGAAGACAGTTAACCTAACCAAGATTCAAAATTCGAAGTTTGTAGGTTCGTACTACGATCTTAAATTAATATATAATAATAATTCGGTTTACGGTCAAAGAATTTTTGATATTTACTTAATACACATATAAGATTTGGACAAAAAGCTACTAAATTCATGTAAATCCACTAGTCTTGGTATTGGATCCGCTTCAACCGTAATCGTTGCCTGACCTAGACAAGTGGTTTTAAACCGAAAACTTCTGTTAGGTTCTTAGTAGCAGTCGACAACCCCAAAATGAGTCGATCCCCGGTGGCAAAAATTATCTCAAAGCTGAAGTATTCGATTTTGACTTCGTAGAGCCGGTGCTGTTGTTGCCTGCGCGTAGGGCCGTCCCTCACTTCTGTCCCGGGGCGCTAAGGAGCTTTTGTTTTTGCAACAGACGGCAGTGTTTTGCTGACGCCTTGAATCAAGATTTTATTGCGTTCATTTCGTTGGCAGAAACAATCCATTCCATTCGAGGCTTCGAGGAACCCAAAAACGAAGTATTTTGACTTCAGAATCAATGATAGATAGATAAGGCCCTACCATTAGATTGATAAAAATAATGTACATCCGCCCCTACTTGTATTGACACATACTGGCTTGTTGTAGCCGCATTAATTTTTATAAATATTAAAATGAGATGAACTTAATATAGCGAAATGACTAGTAGTGTATAGTCGATCAAAATTAATTGAAGCGTAATAATAGTTAAAACACTGTTGGTTTAATGGTTACCTCTACAAATTGTTAGTAGTACTTTAGTCAATTATCGAAGATGACTTTGAGAAAATAAATTGTGACTTGTGTCGAGAAATAGAAGCGTACAAAATACCATTGTTCGGCAATAGAAGTAGGGCCTTCAAAAATTTAACCTGATATTTGAGGATAATTAAAATGAATGAAAACCTAGTAGAAAAAGAACAATAATGTGACAGGAATATATTTTTATTGAAAAATAAAAAATAATATATTATTAGTATTTGGTAAGTTATCTCGACACAGTTGGTTTTGCTGTTTTGCAGTTGGTAAGTGCTGTTTTAATTTTTTTTTCTCCATAAAATATCAAATCAGAATACGATTACTGTTAAAAAATCTTCTTGAACAACAGCTATTTAAAAACAAATTATATGCCACTATCTATTTCCCGAAAAACTTAGTGGGTGTTTGGATTGACTTATATTAAGTACTTATTGGCTTTTAAATATTTTTTTAGTTTTTGTAGTATTTGACAATAGTAAAAAGTGCTTAAAAGCATTTATTTTTAGGCATGAAAAGTACAAAAATAAGCCAAAAGTCAAAAGTTGGGTATTACTAACTTATGATTTTTGATTTTTAGCTTATAAGCTACAGTACTTTTTAAAAGCCAATTCAAACACCCTCTTAGTATTAATTTCAAAAGGTATTTTCACTTTTCAAAAAATTCAAATGAATAATAATATACGAAAAAAGGAGTTTTGTTATGAATATATTATATTATGGATGTTCATTTAGTACTCCGTTGTAAATAAGTTTCCTGAAGAAACTTATTCATATGAGACTCCGCCATAAATATATTTATCTATTTAGTACTCTATTGGAAACAAGCCTTCTGAAGAAGCTTATCCTTTCGGTACTCCGTTATGGATAAATATTACCCCCGGTAGAAGATTATCTATATCTGGTACAATGAGATTATCCTTTCGGTACCCCGTTATAGATAAATATTATCCCGGTAGAAGATTATCTATATCTGGTACAATAACAGCTTACACAGTAGCTTGGAGTAGCAGCTTAAACAACAACTTGGAGTAGCAACTTACACAACAACTTGCAGTAGCAACTTACAAACAGCTTACACAGCAGCTTGCAGTAGGAACTTACACAACAACTTCTTTTCTTCTATGAATAGAGGAGATTTCAGTTCATTATGTACATCAGTTTGAAGTTGAATAATATTTCAGTTTCTCTCTATACTTGTCTTTACTTTACAGTCTTTATTTTATAACACGTTATCAGCACGAGACTCTGCCATCTCGAGCAAATACTTTGAAATTATCAGAGGTACGAACTTTTATTTTTCAAATAATGTCAAATCTTTCTAAACTTGAATTTGTAGCCCTGGATATATCGGGCA
Source organism: Nicotiana tabacum (assembly GCF_000715075.1). NCBI lineage: Eukaryota > Viridiplantae > Streptophyta > Magnoliopsida > Solanales > Solanaceae > Nicotiana > Nicotiana tabacum. Next base: position 36,569,831 of record NC_134083.1, read on the forward strand.
AAAGCTACATGTCTTGGATGCTTGATGCTGAAATTCATCTTGATGCGATGGGTCTGACAGACACCATCAAGGACACAAATCAAACATCAAACCAAGACCTGCCAAAGCAATGATATTCCTACGTCGTCACCTTGATGAAATCTTGAAAATGGAATATCTCACTATTAAAGATCCAGTCATACTGTGGAATAATTTGAAAGATAGATATGACCACCTGAAGATGGTCGTTCTTGCACATGCACGTTATGATTGGACTCATCTAAGGCTACAAGATTTTAAATCTATTAGTGAGTATAATTCTGTTATGTTCAGAATTATTTTTTAATTAAAATTATATGGTGATATTATTATTAATCATGATATGTTAGAAAAAATTTTCACCACTTTTTATGCCTCGAATATACTCCTGCAACAGCAATATCGAGAGATGGGATTCAAAAAATATTTTGAACTTATCTCACATCTTCTTATAGCCGAGCAACATAATGGGCTATTAATGAAAAATCATGAAAGTCGACCTACTGGTTCTTATCCATTCCCTGAAGTGAATGAAACGAACTTCCACCAAGCTAAGCGTGGAAGAGGTCGTGGCCCCAGTCGTGGTCATGGTCGTAGTCGGGGAAGAAACTCTAATCATGATAATAATAATGCACTAAAGAACCCTCCTCACCACCAGCAGTGGAAAAGGAAGGAACAAAAGTATGAAGCGGTGCAAGCAACAAATTCAAAAAATGCATGCGATAGATGTGGAGGAAAAGGGCACCGGTCACGTACATGTCGTACGCCAAAGCACCTGGTTGAGCTTTATCAAGCCTCCTTGAAGAAGACAGAGAAAAAGGCTGAAGCAAATTTTATTTTCGAAGATAATTTGAATGCATTTGGATGTAGCTGATTACTTTGCACTCCCAGAAGGAGAAACACGTCATGTGATCGGTGATGAATTTGTAGAAATATAAATATTTTAATTTTTATTGTTTATAGTAGATAGTATGGTTATGTAATTGTTGTACATAAATAAAAAGTTATGCTTTGATAATGATGTTTACTACTCCCTCCGTTTCAATTTATGTGAACCCATTTGACTGGGTACGGAGTTTAAGAAAAGAGAGAAGACTTTTGAACTTGTAGTATAGAATGAGGCACATATATTTTGTGTGGCTATAAATCATTACATAAAGGTAAATTATTTTTAAATAAGGAAAGAGGTCATTCTTTTTGGCACGGACTAAAAAGGAAATAGGTTCACATAAATTGAAACGGAGGGAGTATAATTTATTTTGTTTATGTCATTTTGAAGAATATGGATAATCCTCAAATTATGTTTAGATCAAAGACCAATCATGAAGATATTTGTATAATTGATAGTGGAACAACTCATGCCATATTTAAAGATCAGAGATACTTTTCTTATTTGGATAAGAAAAAAGCAAATGTTTCAACAATTTCTGGTAGTATAAGTTTGATTGAAGGTTCCGGAAGAGCCATTACATTTATGTCTAAGGGAACAAAACTTATTATAGACAATGCATTGTTCTCCTCCAAATCCCGAAGAAACTTGTTGAGTTTTATAGATATCCGCCGAAATGGGTATCATGTTGAGACGATAGATGAAATGAATGTAGAATATTTTTGTATTACAAAGAATATTTCTGGCCAAAAGTGCATTATAGAAAAGTTACCAACTATATCTTTTGGCTTATACTATTCAAAAGTTAGTACAATTGAAGCACACTCTATCGTAAAGCAGAAGTTTATTTATTCAAATACTTTTGTGCTTTGGCATGGCCGTTTGGGCCATCCTGGATCAATAATGATGAGACGAATTACTGAAAATTCGAGTGGGCATCCATTAAAGAACCTAAAGATTCTTACAAATGATAAATTTTCTTGTGATGCTTGTTATCAAGGCAAAATGATCACTAGACCATCACCAATGAAGGTTGGTATTGAATCCCCTACCTTTTTAAAACGTATACATGGGGATATATATGGACCTATTCACCCACCAAGTGGACTGTCTAGATATTTTATGGTCCTAATAGATGCATCTTCAAGATGGTCTCATGTGTGCCTACTATCATCTCGCAACCTGGCGTTTGCAAAGCTATTAGCCCAAATAATTCGATTAAGGGCATAATTTCCAGATTATTCTATAAAGGCTATTCACCTTGATAATGCTGGAGAATTCTCATCTCAAGCTTTTGATGATTATTGTCTATCAGTTACGATAAAAGTTGAACATCCTGTAGCTTATGTTCATACTCAAAATGGCCTTGCAGAGTCATTTATTAAACGCCTGCAATTGATAGCAAGACCACTAATTATGAAAATAAAATTTTCCACTACTGTTTGGGGTCATGCTATCTTGCATGTAGCATCACTTATCCGTCTTAGACTGACACATTATAATAAATACTCTCCGTCATAATTAGTTTTTAGTTATGAACCAAATGTTGCCCATCTACGAATTTTCGGATGTGCTGTATATGTGCCAGTAGCACCACCACAATGCAGTAAGATGAGCCCATAGAGAAGGTTAGGAATATATGTTGGGTTCGAATCACCCTCTATTATTCGCTATATTGAACCATTGACAGGAGATTTATTTACTTCTCGATTTGTAGATTGTCGGTTTGATGAAATAAATTTTTCACAATTAGGGGAGAGAAAAAGGAAATCAAAAGAGAAATTATGTGGAAAGTTTCATCATTATCTCATTTTGATACACGTACCCCTATATGTAATCAGGAGGTCCAGAAGATCATCCATTTACAAAATATAGCAAATCAAATGCGAGACGCATTTACTGATTTGAAAAGGATAACTAAGTCACATATCCCTACAGAGAATGTGCCTATCTGAATTGATGTCCCAGCAGGACCATCTACTAGCATGAGAGCTAGTGAACCTAAAGCATGCCTGAAGCGTGGTAGGCCTTTGGGTTCTAAGGATCGAAATCCTCGAAAAAGAAAATTGACAAATGATCAAAACGATACTTTAAAAGGGATCTCTTAAAGAGACCCAAGATCTGATTAGTTCTGAGATTCCTAAAGAAATCAATGAACCCGAGACTCAAGTGAGTGAGGAACTTTTAATAAGTTCTACTGCTGATGGAATTAATTTAAATCGATCTGAAATAGTGGTGGATAATATTTTTGCATAAAATATTACACTTAACATTATGCAAGAAAGTGAGGATTTTGAACCCCGATCTGTCGAAGAATGTCGACAAAGATCTGATTGGCCAAAATGGCAAGGGGCAATTAAATCAGAATTGAACGCACTTACTAAAAGAGAGGTCTTTGGACCAGTAGTCCAAACATCTGCTAGTATAAAACCAATTGGTCATAAATGAGTTTTTGTGCAAAAAAGGAATGACAAAAATGAAGTTGAAAGATACAAGATTCGCCTTGTCGCACAAAGATTCTCACAACGACCTGGAGTCGATTATGAAGAAACATATTTACCCGTTATGGATGCCATAACATTTCGATATCTCATCGGTTTAGCCTTACGTGAAAGGCTTGAAATACATCTGATGGATGTGGTTATAACTTATCTGTACGGGTCACTTAATAATGAGATTTACATGAAAATCCCTGAAGGATTTAAAATGCCTGAAGCAAATTCAAAATCTCGAGAAATGTATTCAATCAGATTACAAAGATCTTTGTAAGGTTTAAAGCAATCTGGGCACATGTGGTATAATCGCCTTAGTGAATATTTGTTGAAAGAAGGTTACATAAATGATGTTATTTGTCCATGTATTTTTATAAAGAAAATGGCATTAGAATTTGTTATACTTGCTGTTTATGTTGATAACATAAATCTTGTTGGAACTCCAGAAGAGCTCTAAAAGGCAATTGAATATCTTAAGAAAGAATTTGAGATAAAAGATTCTGGAAAGACAAAAATTTGTCTTGGTCTGCAAATTGAACATTTAGCAGACGGAATCTTTATACATCATCTGCCAATACAGAAAGGGTCTTAAAATGCTTTTACATGGACAAAGCGCACCCATTGAGTACGCCAATGGTTGTTCGATCACTTGAAATGAATAAGGACTCGTTCTGACCTCCAAAAGAGGATGAGGAACTCCTTGGTCTTGAAACACCCTATCTCAGTGCAATTGGTGCACTTATGTATCTTGCTAATGCTACAATGCCTGATATAGCATTTTCTGTCAATTTACTAGCAAGATATAGCTCTTCTCCTACACAGAGACATTGGAATGAGATTAAGCATATTTTGCGATATTTAAAGGAAACTCTTGATACGGGTTTGCTTTATGCTAACAAAAGTAGTGCAAATATTGTTGGTTATGCAGATGCATGTTATTTATCTGATCCCCATAAAGCTCCATCTCAAATCGGGTACGTGTTTACATGTGGAGGTACTATCATATCATGGCGTTCCACAAAGCAATCTATTGTTGCTACTTCTTTAAATCATGATGAGATAATAACTATTCATGAAGCAAGTAGGGAATGCGTATAGTTGAGATCGATTTTCATTTTATTCAAGAAAAATATGGTTTGGAATGTGATAAAAGATCCACAATTTTATATGAAGACAATGCTGCATGCATACCCCAATTAAAGGGAGGATTTATAAAATGTGATAGAACGAAGCACATTTCACAAAAATTATTTTACACACATGATCTTCAGAAAAAATGGTGACATTGATGTACAACACATCCGTTCAAGTGACAATCCGGCAGATTTATTTACTAAAACTTTGCCAACTTCAACTCTTGAGAAGATGGTATACAAGATTGGAATGCAGAGACTAAAATATTTGAAATAAGATTTTTATCAGGGGGAGTAAAATACACGCTATACTCTTTTTTCATTACTAAGGTTTTTTTCCACAGGATTTTCCTTATAAGGTTTTTAATGAGACAACTAGTTATGCGTATTACTAAATATATGTACTCTTTTTCCTTCACTAGGATTTTTTTCCCACGAGATTTTTCCTAGTAAGGTTTTAATGAGGCACATTATATTTTAATGAACATCCAAGGGGGAGTGTTATGAATATATTATATTATGGATGCTCATTTAGTACTCTGTTGTAAATAAGCTTTCTGAAAAAGCTTATCCATATGAGACTCCACCGTAAATATATTTATCTATTTAGTACTCTATTGGAAATAAGCCTCCTGAAGAAGTTTATCCTTTCAGTACTCCGTTATCCGTTATGGATAAATATTATCCCCGGTAGAAGATTATTTATATCTGGTACAATGAGCTTATTCTTTCGGTACTCTATTATGGATAAATATTACCCCGGTAGAAGATTATCTATATCTGATACAATAGCAGCTTACAAGCAGCTTAAACAAACAGCTTGAAGTAGCAGCTTACATAACAACTTGCAGTAGCAACTTACAAACAGCTTACACAGCAGCTTGCAGTAGCAACTTACACAACAACTTCCTTTCTTCTATAAATAAAGAAGATTTCAGTTCATTATGTACATCAATTTCAAGTTGATTAATATATCAGTTTCTCTTTATACTTATCTTTACTTTACTGTATTTATTTTATAACAAATTTATCAATTTTTGTGTGCTTTCTCTAGCACAACCTCTTTGGCCCTTTACGAGTCATAACAGAAGCCTTTCCGTAGAATCGCTTTTTGTCTGCTCTTCCCTAAATATCCCAAAGAGAACTTCTCTAATTTCTTGTCTGTAAAGTTTGAGTAATTTCTTTTCTCTTACAATAGACAATATATTCGCATTTGTCATTATTAAACTATTCACTGTACCTAATTACTAGTACCAGTAATTTGTTTCAATAGTTGTATTTGTTTGTTGGTTATTTATGCTTGCTCACCTCTCACTTTCTTCACGCCAATCATCCCTTCCACCTAAAGAGTTTTCTTTCGTGAGAATTACTTCCTTCAGCTGCTCCTCTCGCTCTCTATCTTTCTCGCATTGCTTTATTGTGACATACTCCCCTTTCTTTTCTCTTCGTACTTTGTTTCTTTGACTAATGTAAACAGCGTACATTACTTGTCCCTTCATTATTGAACTGTGTTCGTGGAAAGGTCTGCTCTTTATAATGTAAGAGTGAAAAAGCTGCTTTCTTTGCTAAATTGATGCTCATTTTCTTTCAATTGTCCCGAATCATTCCCTTTCCACTTTTTCTCGTTATGGGTCCTCGCTAATTCTCGTATTCTTTGATTTTTCTTGTTTCCTTGTTATGCCCATTTGGTTGAACTTGTTCTAAAACACTCAGAATCAATTGTTAAGAAATGGGTTCTCGCTAAATCCTTGGTTTTTTGGTTACTGGTACGTTACTCTTTTGCTCAGATATACTAGTACCTTTACAGTCAAAAAAGTTCTGACTATGTAACTGTAATTAGGCCATGGTCGGATTTTGTTCTTTTAATTAGTAAATGACGAGAAAGAGTATGTATATTTAATTTGTGATAAGAGTATTTAGACTATGGATATAAATTTTGTTAGTAAGAAATCTCAGAAGATGGAGAATTTCTGTTTCTTTCGTTAGTCTTGATTCTGTATGAGTTATGACTTCAACCTGTTAGTCTAATTTGCTTTTGGTCCTATTGAATTCAAGTTGGTGAAATCTTTTGGCAAGTTAAGCCTCATACTTACCTGAAATACATTATTGATTGCTAACTGATTCTTTTGTACTTCTAATCCCAAGACATTCTTTGTAAATATGTAAACATCATTAATTAGCATCCTATTCCATGTGCCTCATTGAAGGTCAAGTATACAGTTAACATATACATATGAATCAACACATTTTTCCTTTTTTCCCCTAAATAATCTAGTCATGATCAAGTAAGTGTTGTTTTCTGCCCAAAAGATTATGCTTATTTTCACTATGCTAATCTAGTTTAAGTGGTATTGGCCTCTCGAGTCCCTTTGGTTCTGTTCTAGTTTCTCTTCTTTAAGTTGTCCGTAGAAAGGGAAACAGAACAAAGCTTTTCCCTTCATTAGCCAACATTTTGAGTGGTAATGGAAGAAACCTTTGTTCCGTTCCGTGGAATTAAGAATGATCTCAAAGGAAGACTGTTATGCTACAAGCAAGACTGGACTGGTGGTCTCCGTGCAGGTATCAGGTTCGTTAATTTTACTTAAGCTGAAGTGAAACTGAACAGTAAATGATTTTGTATATTGGCTGGGCCTAGACTTCTTTTGAGGAGATTTGAGTATTATTCTTATTATCTTCGGCTTTCTGTCTGTTTAAAAGCAACACTGTAATGAGCAACTTTAATTGACTTGATTGCATTTTAATTTTCAATGATGTGCATGAATTGTCTTATATGTTAAGGATCCTGGCTCCAACGACCTACATCTTTTTCGCATCAGCAATTCCTGTTATTTCTTTTGGTGAGCAACTAGAAAGAAGCACCGGTAAGACAGATTTTGACAATTTCAGTCGATCCTTACCCGATGGTGTATTCACCGAACTGCTGTATCTGTCTTATATTATTGCTAGATGGAAGTATAACTGCAGTGCAGACTCTTGCTTCAACTGCAATTTGTGGTGTGATCCATTCCATTTTCGGTGGACAGCCACTCCTTATACTAGGAGTAGCTGAGCCAACTGTACTTATGTACACTTTTATGTTCAACTTTGCAAAAGATCGAAAGGACTTGGGTCCGAAGCTGTTTCTAGCCTGGACAGCATGGTAACTTCTTGCCACTCTTGAATCACTATCTACCAGTGCCGTCAAGCTTTCTGACTTGGTTATGTGCAGGGTGTGTGTTTGGACCGCTTTTCTGCTCATCTTGCTGGCAATTTTGGGTGCATGCTCTATAATAAACAGATTTACACGTCTTGCTGGTGAATTATTTGGTCTACTAATTGCTATGCTCTTTATGCAACAGGCTATTAAGGTAAGGAAGTCTTGATCCTAGTCTCTCAATTTTCTAAGCAGTCAGCCCAAATTAATTTTGGATGTCTTCCAGCAGTGCACCTTGCATTTTCTTTCTTGAATTCTTTTAAGAGATCAGCAATACTATGAGAAAAGCAGAATTCAGTTATGCTTTCATTGAAGCTTTATCATTTGATAGCAATTTCCTCAAGAATTTACAGTTGTGTGACTTTTCATGTACTAGTTTTGGTATATTGCAATTTTGATGACCAATTCCTTTTCCCCTGATTGTTGCAAATTGTGATCTATTTCTTCAGTTTCACTGTTGGCTGGTCTATTCCAGAAACAGTGCTTTCACAAATTCCTACTAATGCATAGATTTATGGTCTAATTCTTAAAATAGTATTGTTGTTTTTTTAATTTTTCAGTACTAATGCATGCAAACACAGGGACTAGTAGAGGAGTTTGGCATACCAGAAAGAGAAAACCCTCATCAGGTTGCGTTCCTACCTTCTTGGCGCTTTGCAAATGTGATGTTTGCATTAGTTCTATCCTTCGGCCTTCTGTTCACTGCATTGAGGAGCCGTAAAGCTAGATCCTGGCGCTATGGGACAGGTATACAATTTTCAGTTTAAGTACATGAACATGAAAGACAACATAAAAGAAAACAATTATAGCTTTCACCCACTTTATTCTTAAACTTAATATATGTGCACAAAGGTGAATTTGTTGTGTTTATCAATTTAGTAATGATCGATTGCTTTGAAAACTAGAAAGGCAAATTGTTGCCTTGTGTGAAATTGCTGACACTTCATTTTTGTTAAGGCTGGCTTCGAGGATTTATTGCTGACTATGGTGTCCCACTAATGGTGCTTGTTTGGACGGGTGTTTCGTATATACCAGCCAATGATGTTCCACAAGGGATTCCACGGCGCCTTTTCAGCCCCAATCCATGGTCGCCCGGTGCTTACTTGAATTGGACAGTTATAAAGGTGCTTCTTCTTCTTCTTCCACGGCGCCTTTTCGTATATACCAGCCAATGATGTTCTTCTTAGTGTTATCAATCCAAGGATCAGACATGCTTCTTTTCTATTTATTCTTGATAGCTCATACTCAAGTGGTGCTTTTCACAGGAAATGTTGCATGTTCCTCCACTGTATATTTTTGGAGCTTTTATTCCAGCCACAATGATTGCTGTTCTGTACTACTTTGATCACAGTGTTGCATCTCAACTTGCGCAACAAAAAGAGTTCAATCTAAAGAAACCTTCCTCGTATCATTATGATCTCCTTCTTTTGGGCTTCTTGGTATGCTGGTGGCTCTGGCCTTTTCTTTTAGTCATCAATTTGGGTTTTCAAAAGTGTTTTTAGCTATAACTGATTAGTTGATCACTTTGGTGCTTGTATATTCGCTAGGTCATACTATGTGGTCTTATTGGCATTCCTCCTTCCAATGGAGTCATTCCACAATCTCCAATGCATACGAAAAGCTTGGCCACATTGAAACATCAGGTACCAAAATTCTCTCTTAATATACAATTCTAGTCCATTGGGATTACTGAACTTGAAGAGAGTCATATGTACACTGCCAATTTTTTGTTGAATAGTACACAAGTGTTGAGCAGAAGGAACTCCGGAAGTAGGAATCATCTACACAAGACCTCACTATGGACCAAGAAAGAATGTAACTTCATAAATATTTGTTGTCTCATGCTTTCTGTTTTCCCCCCCAACAATGCTCACGAAATAATGTTGCTGTTTCTAGTCTAACGAAATAATGTTGCTGTTTCAAGTCTAATCGACAATTTAGGATGCTTGATTGGTCTTTCAGAGATTATATCTAATTCTTCTTATTAATATTTCAATATTGTTTTCTCTCTATGGAAACAGCTTTTACGGAATAAACTTGTATCAACAGCAAGAAAAAGCATGAGTAAAAATGCAAATCTTGGCCAATTGTACAGGAGCATGCAGGAGGCTTACAATGAGATGCAGACTCCCCTTGTCTATCAAACTCCATCGGGACTGGTAAATTGTTGATGTAATTGCTGAATGAGGATATCGAAGTAATTAACATGCTTAACTTAGTAATACTTCCGTCAAACAGGGGCTCAAAGAGCTAAAGGAGTCAACAATTCAGCAGTCATCGAGTATGGGCTACATTAGTGCACCAGTTGATGAGACAGTCTTTGATGTCAATAAGGATGTTGATGATCTTTTACCAGTAGAAGTCAAAGAACAACGCCTAAGCAATCTCCTTCAGGCATTAATGGTTGGTGCTTGCGTTGCTGCTATGCCTATCTTGAAAAAGATTCCTACTTCAGTTCTCTGGGGATACTTTGCTTTCATGGCAATTGAGAGCTTGCCAGGAAATCAGTTTTGGGAGAGGATATTACTGCTTTTAACTGCACCAAGCCGAAGATACAAGTGAGTGTCTCTGCCCAATAGTCAATATGCATATTAGTGCATCGGGTCCATAGTTCATCCCCGACATTTCTTCCCCACTATCCTTTTTTTATCTAGTGTCCATCTCGCTAGCAAGATACAGGGATGCATGAATTATTCCCATTGCATATCCTTCCAGAAGAGGACTCTGGATTTTGCACTGCCAAAGAAGACACGACTTCTTAGTTCTGGGTTTTAGTTCTTTAGAAACTCACATAATCTAATAATTTTTCTAGCTTGCTTTGAAAATCCACTTACCTCTCTCTGTATTTGTAACTTATTCAGGGTCTTGGAAGACAGTCATGCGACATTTTTGGAGATAGTGCCTTTCAAGACAATTGCCGGTTTCACCTTGTTTCAGACATTTCATTTGCTCCTGTGTTTCGGCATAACATGGATACCAGTAGCAGGTGTCCTTTTCCCAATGTTGATCATGCTTCTTGTCCCTGTTCGCCAGTATCTGCTGCCCAAGTTTTTCAAAGGAGCACATCTACAAGATCTGGATGCTGCAGAATATGAAGAAGCCTCAGCTGTAACTTACAATATGTCCTTTGAAGTAAGTTAGCACAAACATTATATATCGTTTAGTTCTTTTTCTATGATAAAGACAATCAATTTCACATTTTAAAAAAGATTAGATTCTTTATGGTTTCTCCAGGGTGAAGGCAGTTATTATGAGGTTATATATGGATCAAAATTTAACATTTGCACTGGAAAACTTTCTGATGAATATTGCAGTTATTTCCAGTGCAAGTAGCTTAAATCAAGACACATAAGTTTTCTTGAAACATTTTCTTAATTTTGTGATTTATACTTTTGCAGGATCGAGGTGTTCAGGCAAGACCAACCCGCATTGATAGCGGTGAAATTCTTGACGAAATGGTCACAAGAAGCCGTGGGGAAATCCGACATTCGTGCAGCCCAAAAGTAACTAGTTCAACCCCAACTCCTCTTCAAGAGATAAAGCCTGTGCATAGCCCACAGTTAATGCAAAGGGCTTACAGTCCAAGATCAAATGAGGTAAGAGCAGAAAGGAGCCCTGCACTGAGTGGAAAGGGACTCGAAATAAAGCAAACTCCAAGCCCTGGGCCATCTAACCTTGGTAAAAGCAGTCAAGGTTCATCTTCTACCCAGTATCAAATGCAAGTTAATGAGTTTATTTAGTATACACCAGTTCTCGAGAGGACTTTCTGGAGTCGTTCATTTGTGTTTGAGAGGTTATCAAATGTTTGTGCTTTACTATAACCTTATTTTAGGAATCTCTATATGTGTTTTACTGGTTGCAACGATGTATAGGAGAGTACTGTTTTATTGGTCTTACTCTTATAAGCAATTATAATCTATGGGCAGAAGACAAACCATTATACATGAGAAAAGAAAGAGAAAACTGTGTGAAAATTTGCGTTTCTTTGTTGTATTATCAAGAGTTTTATGGAAAAAAGGAAGAACTTCTGAACGTCTGCCCCATTTACGTATTTGTTGTACTATCAACTAGCTTTTAGCAGTAAACTGTGAGCTAAACTCAATGTATTTCATCTGCTCCACATAAGTCTCCTACTGAAGCTGATGTCCCTTGGGAGTTTGATGTAGAAGAGTCAATTGTGAGTTAAAGTTATAGCACAAACAAAAGGAAAGGTCCAACTTTCCGTTGCTTGTCGCATGATCAGTAGTAAAGCTTTATCTAGTCACCTTGTCATTGGTTGCTACTAGTGCTTCTTTTGCAGAAGATTGACTTTAGATTTCTGTTCAAACTTGCTGGTTCTTGTTCTTTTTCTCTTGCATTTTCGTGTTATAACCTAAATTATTTCTCAATGGCATTATACACAATATGACAAGAGTTAGCTTGCTTTAACATCACAAGGGATAACAAATAAGCAAGCATTGGTTGTTTTGATTCCAGATTGATATCGTACTATTTCTTTGTTTATTGCAGTATGATAATTGACAGGATTCATATGAGACTTATAATAGATATTATTCATGCTTAAGATGTTTCTAAGCACAGAATTGAAAATTAAAGTAGAGTTATTTTGTTAAAAAAGGCTTAGTTGATTCGAGTGAGATTTGAGGAACATATTGCCAATCCTAATACTTTATTTTCTTACCCTTTTTCTTCATAAAACTTTGAGGCACTGAACAAGTCCTATTCTTGATAAATAAGGATGTGATAAATTCAATTAAATGCTTCTGGTTCGTACATAGGCGACGCCCACTTGATCTTGCTGAATTCTAATACAGATGCTCTATTTGTCTAAAAATGAACCAGAAACGTAAAGGAAGACTCACAGTATGTGATTTTAATATAGGAAAATATTTATCAAATAGAAAAAAGGTAATTTAACTGCTCAATACGCATAAGCACGAGTGAAGCTTGACAGAAAAATTGCAGTTAATTTCACCGTATATTTCATTTTCTAGGACACTCTTACTATTTTGAACTTCTTAAAAAATATTAGTATATATCAAATATAAAAATAATGCAAAAAAAATAACAATAGTTATAAATAAACTAATTTTGTTATGCTCAGAATTTAGTTAGTACGCTTAATATACATGCAAACTAAACTAAAATTTCAACTTAGCAAAGAACCTATGATAATTAAGTCTTCTTTCCTCCTTTGACGACTAAGTCTATCAGACACGTGTAGATTGAAGTTTGATGAAATCGTCAGGTTCAATGAAATGAATATATTTAGACATCTTTGAAGTTTCGCTAAACATATTGTATTTTTCTGGTATATGAAAGTTCTATGCTCCACAATGGTATGGAGTAAATTTTACTGGCGGTCAACAACATTTATGCTCATTTATTATTCTTTTTTATTATATGACAATTATTTTACTTTTGCTCCACTTATCACAAAATTAACTTTGATCGATTTTTATAAAAGTCTTATGTTTGATAGTAAGTTCAAAATGGGACCTTAAATATATTCCTTAGTAGTTTTTATCCCATAAGGCGGTAAAAAATGAGTACTTTTGGTTTCATCGAGTATTTAACAAACTATAATTGTTATTTGAATGAAAACTCAAAAAGAAAGGGATCTAATATGAAATCACACTTATAAGTGTATTTTGTGCAATTTCGGGTATTTTTGGCTTACTAGTTTTAGAGTACGCGCGTTGTGCGTGTACTTCATATAAGTGAGTATACACTTTTAAAAATTACAAAAATATTATTTATCTATGTAATTAAGTTATAAAATAAAATTAAAAAAGAAAGCACAAGCTCTTGAAAATGATGATTATTGATGATATATAGCCCAACTTAATAAAGAAAAAAATAGGTACATCACATAAAATTATTCTAATATCTTATCGTAATTTTGGTATATGAGTTGTGCATTTGCTTTAGTTGTTCAACATAACACAATAATATACTAACTCGTACTCAAATATATCTTGTAACAATATTATATTCTTCATGGCCTTAAAAAATAAATTCTTTTTGCTCAAGTACGTAATATGAATTTCATCTTATTCTTACTGAAAATCAAACTGGAAAATAAAAATAAAAAAGGACTCCATATTATTAGGTTTAACTATCATATGAACAACTTAATTGGATAGGTATTATTTAAGCCCAATTACATGTGTTTTATTATTATTATTATTATTATTATTATTATTATTATTATTATTATTATTATTTATTATTATTATTATTATTATTATTATTATTATTATTATTATTATTATTATTATTATTATTATTATTATTATCTTGAAGTACATGAAGGTATCGTTATTAATATAATTCTCAAAAGGTATAAAATCTATTAACACTTCATGTAAGTTTTAATGTGCATTCAGATAAATCATTAATATAGTGTTTGCAATATTTATTTTTATCTACATATATATTTTTTATTTTTTGAATTATAAAAGCGAATTATAGTTAACTATTTAAAAGCTATTCATTGATAATATTTAGTGACGGTACTTGAATTCAACTGATTGGATATTATCTCATTCACGAGTAATACTGCTAAAATATAGTCTCTTTTATTATTTGGATGGCTTTAACATGAGAATCTTACTATTAATATTGATATTTGTCACGGATTTCATAGTTATATCAATAATTAAAGGTAATCATAAAAGACAACAAAAACCTAAAACCAAGGATTTTTTTTTTAAATTTCAAAACTAAATTCAAAATAAAATACATATCTAGCCGTGTGGATCTTTTGATTTGAAATTTTAAATAATAAACCTACTCTTTGTGTCTCAATTGAGTTCCACGTCCATCAAAGAAAAAGGATATAATTTATTATCTCAATATGAAAAGTATGGTAATTTAAATGAGGAAATAATTTACGGTAAATTTTTTATTAATTTTTAAGTCCTAAATATTAATAGTTCTTATATATTTTAAATAAGAAAAGATTTCTAATAAAATTAAATGACTATTTCTAAATATTAGAAAAATAATTGAATGATTATTTTTAAATTTTAGGAAGTTAATTAGAATAACTATTTTTAAAGGGTAAAAAAGGCGAACGATATTTCTCTTAGGGCCTTCGTGCTTTTAATATAGTACTAGTCTCTATGTACGTGCCTTGCACGTAAACCATAGACGCGTGTAATAGTTAACATAAAATATGTGAATATACTTTTTTTCTCGTATATATTTTAGTTTTTGACAAACGTTTTTTAGCCTCTAAGTAAAGTAAATGATAAATCCGGCAAACTATTTTGTATAAATGCCATTAAAATATGTATGTGGGTTACAAGCTTTCAACAGCCATAAATTGGAACCTTTTATTATTCTCAAACATATGAAAGTACAATCACATAATAAAAACTTAACATTATAAAATCAAGAAAAAAATATATACTTCTTAATACAATCTAATGAATATATCAGGTAAAAGGAGTCTATTACTTTTAACAATATAGAGGAACAAAAGAAGAGAGTGGCTGCGTCTACTACCGGGGAACAACGACATCTAGCTAAGTCTTCTTTTCTCTTTCTGAGAGAGGTTAGTTAGGATAAATATCATTATGTGTACCAACTTAAGGTTTTCCATTTTGTTTGAACACCAATACTGGTAAGAGCTGAATTTTTAATGTGATTAGAATAATTATTTTTCATATATATATATATATATATATATATATATAATTATTTTCTAGAAAATTAAATTTTTTAAATTTACAATAGATTACTACACATATTGTGAAACAACAAAAAAGCACGAGGAAAATTAGTTTGAGATAAAGGAAGTACTTGTATCATGGAGAAGTCTAGCTTGTTTATAACTATAAAATTTAAGGAACTTGATTCTTCCATTTAATAGACTGATGCTATTAACATTAAGCTCCCTCAATGAGATTTTGTTGCCACCCAAAAGGTTGTTTGTTTGCACGAGACAAAAGAGAGATAAGCAGGAAAAAGTAGTCTTCCATGGAGGGATCTACCATATGAATCAATATTATCCTCTGCATAATCAATAGAAATAACCATAAGTCTGTAACTGACACTTTTGAAGATTATGAACACTAGAAAAGCTCTAACCTTTTCGCCTATTAACTCTGTAATGTAGTAATAACCCAAGATATAATTTAGCAAGGTAGAAGAAAATTGGCAGCTCAAAGTAAGAGAAATTGTGGCATAAATTAACCAAATCACGGGAAAATAAAAAATACAACCAAATCATTAATCACTATTTACCAAGTGCAACTATATATAGCTTATGTAAATTATAAAAAATTGTATAATTGAAAAAGAGACAAAATCTCAAAGAAAAAAAAATTCGAGCATTGTTCTCTATATATATATATATATATATATATATATATATGCTATCAAACATTTTACTAACTCCCAAGTGATGCCCATCAAAATTACTGCTGTCACACCAAAGGATAGGTTTCTCGGCATCGAAGCCCATTAACGAAGCCCTGCAGACATGTCAAAGAGCCAATTCTATCATACCGTGAGGGCGTCCAACGCCATTGTTAGGCAAGCCAACACTGATAAATTTAGTGATTTCCACTTTTAATATGTTTGCAAAGAAATAATTTTCCTCACTTATAAAAGATTTAGAAATTTACTGCCGTAAAGTAATTAAACAAAAGCAACTGAATGCAAATCGAAGTCATAATAATAAATCCAAAATCATAAGTCTACTAGTGTGTGCCAAGATCCGGTATCACAAGTATGTGGGCTACTAGCAGAATATACAAAAGAATACTAGTTTACTGTCTCAACCCATGATTTCTAGTAATTTTTACATGTTAATCTACCCATAATATATGTATTTAACTCATGTTATATAGAAATTACTTACCTCAAAGTGCTAGGGTGAAAACCCCCTTCCAAAAGCTCCAAAAATCGCCCAAAAGATGAAGTGAAATGAAATAAATGGCCTAAGTCCCGCATTAAATGAGCTGAGCACAGGCCTCTGATGTCGCATTTGCGACACCACGTTCGCAAATGCGACAAAACTCTCGAAATTGCGAAGCCTGGCTCCAGCTGCTAAGGTCGGAAATGCGACGGATGGGTCGCAAATGCGATCACTGCTGAGTTTGCAAATGCGAAAAATCCCCAGACTGAGCTTCTTCGCAATTGCGAAGCTCTTCTCGCAAATGCGAAATCCGCATTTGCGAACTATTTCTCACATTTGCGAGACCTGCAACTGGTGCCAAGAAACACCAAAAATCTGGTGTGTATTTCATCCCTTCCACACGTCCGAAACTCACTCGAGCCCTCGGGGCTCTATACCAAACACCCACACCTATCTAACAACATCATACAAACTTGCTCGCGCGATCGGAATACTGAAATAACATCAAAAATCACAAATCGGACGCCAAAACGCATGAATTAATCTCATGAACTCAAAACTTCTAAAAAGACTTTCGCTCGTCCGATTCCTATCAAATCAACTCGGAATGGCACCAAATTTGCGTGCAAGTATTAAATGACATTACGAAACTATTTCCGGTCTCGAAATTTCATTTGGACCTCGATGTCACCAAAACCCGTTCCAAATTAAATTTTAAAGAGCTTAAAGAACCAACTTTTGATACTAGGCGCTGAAACACTCTCTGGTCATTCAAAACCCGAACCGAGCATATTTCCAGGTCCAAAATCATCATACGAACCTATTGAAACCGCCAAATCCCGATTCCGAGGTCGTTTACTCAAAATATTGACCGAAGTCATACTTGGCCTTTTAAGCCAACCTTAAGGAACCAAGTGTTCCGATTTCAATCCGAACCCTTCCAAATCCCAAACTAACTATCCCCGCAAGTCATAAAACAGTAAAAGCATGTACGAGAAGTTTTATTTAGGGGAGCGGAATTGTAGAAAGCAAAACGATCGATCGGATCGTCACAAAACAATTTCTCTCCAACATAGACATTATTGAAAGAATCTATTACTCAACTATACACATATCTCATATATATTCTTTCATATATATATATATATATATATATATATATATATATAGAGTTTTGCACATAAGAGAATACCTAGAATAAACAAACAGGTAAAATTCCATCAAATTCGTATCTTCGTCTTCCAAGCCGCCACTCTAGGAAAAAACACAAAGCAACAAAAGTCCAGAACTGATATTCGATCTTTATTTAGGCATCAAAATTCAGACATGGTATTCTATTTAGAAGTCTATTTCTATTTGTTTTACTAATATAACCAATAATTTTAGGTTAAGATTAATATAAATAAGGGCACAAAAATCGACTAATATTTCGAGACTATTTTAATCGTTCAACATTTAGCGTGGAACATTGGTGTTTTTATAATAATATAGATCTATATATATAGATAGATTGAAGGATCATATATAGCTTTTTGAGGTCCAGCCTCTGCTATTTTAAAATCTAATTTTAGTGTCTTGTGCAATTTTTGGTTTTGGGGTTTCTTAATTTGACGAGTTTTATGCTCACATCCGAAAAATTTATTTACAATTGTTTTTACATCAGACAACTTATATGTCGACATTTTTGTACCCTTTTTTCTTCAAATATACATTTCATTATTTTTATGTACATCAAATCCAATATACAAAGAAAAAAGGGTGAATTTGTACCTTTCCATCCTTATTTAAAATATTTTTTTATTAAAAATTTCACCTTCTTGAAAGATGGATTACACAAGTATTAGAATTTATAATTCATTTATTATCAATCATTTTCTCTTCCAAAGAGGCGCACAACACATTTCTACGTGTCCATCCAATAAATTAGGCTCATTTCACATTCGCATGGGTGTACAAAGTAAACCGATAAACCGCACCAGTCAAACCGGGAAAAAAAAATCCGTCTATGATTTGGTTTGATTTGATTTGGTATTACAAAAAAAAAATGACCATAATTAGTTTGGTTTGGTTTTAACTAAAAAATGTCAAATCGAAATCAAACCAACCCGACATTATATGTATACAAATTTTAAAAATATTTTATGTATAAAAATAATTATTGTAGTGTAATTTATAAATATTTCTTAAATTTTTTTATAGTTTTCTTTTTTAAATTGTGATTTTAGAGAGAAGAAAAGCATTTTGGACTTAAACACATGTGTTTACCCTTAAAAATGAATAACAATTGAATTTATACGCGGTTTTAAGGATATGTGGATTAGCTCAATACAAGTGATCAATGATGTTAGATTAAGCAAAGCGCGACCGGCGCTCAACCGAGATAACCCGGCCAAACAAGCCTGTACAATGCATTCTATTCGAACTCATCTGCCTTCGATTCGTAGCCAAAATATGTACGAAAAGTTATGAACAAGAATAAGAACCTTTGAATAGCTTAGAAACAGAGAAAATAAGTTTATATTGCCTTGATATACATGTTACAGAGTGTTTATTGAATAATAAACTTCCTCTTTATATAGTAGGGAAGTTTTACCCTAAGTAATATTCTAAGAAAGGTAAAAATCTTCCTTTTCGCTAATCACTAATCTGCTGTCGATACGGGCCGAGATTCACGCCCCTTTGTTAATCGTGCGCAGACGTTTGGTAATGCTTTTCGAGGTCTTGGAACTCGAACCAGATCCGGGGGGCGTGATCTAGATGGCTTCGGGGGGCAGGTATTTTGTTCGGGCCTTGATACGAGAGGCTCCTAGCTTTGATTCCGATTCCTTGTAGCTACGCCCTTTATTCGTTTGCCCCACCGGAAAATTAGGGTGCTCATTAGCCTCAGTTTTACCCGTATATAGATAGTCCCCTCATTCCTCAGAGAGTAGGTTTGCTGAAACGATGAGAAATGATAGATGTTCTCTGGTTCCTTCCTCCGTACGTTACAACCGAAACGACGAAGAAGTCGAAATGTCCCATCAGTCGCGTCGTTCTGACTTCGGACACGTGTCAACCATCGGTTGGTTGCCTCCGAATGTGAAGCGTCATGTACTTCCCCTATAAAAGCTTTTATCCCCTGTTCTTTTTCCACTTTCAGATCAAGCTTCTACCTTCGAATTCTCTAGCTATCACCAACTTCCTTCAAACCTTCATATCTTCATCTTTGATCTTCAAATTCTCATAGTTGTTCTTAACACACATCATATTGACCTTTCTTCTTTCTTTTATATATAAGTTTGCCTAAAATCACCAAGCTTAGGCCTTTGGAAGGGGACGAGTACGTATACTTGTCCGTTGATCCCTCCATTACGGGGAAAAGAAGAAGAGAAAAAGAAAACCTTCGGGCTCCCCAGGTCCCGAGGTGAAGCCAAAGAAGAGGGTGACTCACAAGCCCAAGAAGAGTATCAGCTCCCGGGTACCAGATTTTGACTCGCTTCCCCGGCTCAGGGATGAGTCGGAAGAAGACAATATTTTTATTGCCCATGGATCGACCCCTCTCGGGGAGCAGGCGATAACCGAGGGGGAGATTCGTGAGGCCGGCCTCCCTCAGACTCGGGAAGCCAATATGGAGATGGGGGGTGGCACCCCGTGGGATGCCGGCTCTGCTCCGAAGGAAGCGCCCTATGTAATAGAAATTATGGGGACGACCTCCTACACCGAGTCCATGCTTGAAGAGGCCCAACTAGGAAAAGAGAAGTCCAATGGAGGGGTTCATGGAGTGGACGATCCCCTTCATTCTTTCTTTGATGGTGTGGACTCGTCCACTTTGGAAGGTGTTTCCGGGCTGGGCGACCTGGAAGTCCCAAAGAAAGATACATCTTCGGAAGCTGGTGGACTGAGTTCGAACCCAAAATATTAATCAAGTTCCCGCTCCGAGTGTGGACCCCGGTCGGAAGAGATCGGTTATTCTTACCATCCCGGAGGATGCCCGAGTTCTATCTGCTCCCGTGGGAGTAGCCAGCTACCTCCAATACCTGGTGACCGAGGAGGACCAGGCAAAAATGAATGAGGTGGACGTGTCGTGACTTTTCAATGAGGCGCAATAGGCATTGACCCGGGTAAGGCATCATTACGTCTTTTTGAATTTTGCTTTTAAAAGATATGATTTTCTAGTCTCGATCTTGATGGCCCCGACATGCTCTTTCACAAAGGTATCTGCAAGCATAGCAAACAAATCAATAGAATTTGGGTGTAAGTTGTGATACCATATCATTTATCCTTTTGATAGGGTTTCTCCGAACGTTTTCAGCAAAACCGACTCGATTTCATCATCATCTAAGTCGTTTACCTTGATGACACATGTCTAGGAGGTCACGTGCTCATTTGGATCCGTGGTTCCATTATACTTCGGAATATTGGGCATACGGAACTTCTTCGGGATTGGCTTCGGTGCCGCGCTTGGAGGGAAAGGCTTTTGGACAAATTTCTTGTAGTCCAGGCCTTTCAATATGAGGGGCGCTCCTGGGATTTGATTGACTCTGGAGTTATAGGTCTCCACTTTTTTGTCGTTGGACTTAATTTTCCTCTCCCTCGATTCCACCCGCTTTGTCAGTTCCTCAAGCATTTTTATTATTTCGGGGTTGGTTCCAGGGTGAGCTTCACCCGACCTTTCTGTGGCTTACTCATTTCTTAGGGTGTTTTCCCGGGATGGTTCGGCTCAACTCTGGTGGGGGCACGACTTTGATTTTTCAACTGTGCTATCACCGTCTGTTGGGCCTGTAACAATTCGAATATCACCCGCAGATTGATCCCGTCACCTTCACCTTACCCCGAGTCGTTGGACTGGCTCCTCCACGAACACTGTTCTCAGGGTTGGTCGGTAGGTTGGCATCGATGGCCACATGTGAGTTGTCGTTGATTGGGTCTGCAACTGGGACTCCGTTAGGATCAGCAGGGGGCGCCTCTTTGCTAGGCACTATATTGTTGTTTTCGCCGTCATGGTCAGATTCAACATCAACGTTCAAGTGAGTAGACTGAGAGTTTGACACTTTTAGGTTGACCTGAAATTATAATCTCAAAGAACAAGCGTAAAACAGAGTGTGTTATGGAAATTTGTATCAAATTACCACTATTATCCTTAGCCCCATGGTGATGTCTTCTATAGCTTTGATTTTATCGGGATTGATCTCAATTTCTCGGTCGGACACCATAAATCCAAGGAATTTTCCGGATCCGACCCCGAATGTGCATTTTTCCGTGTTCAGCTTCATATTGTATCTCTTCAATATGCCAAAGGTTTCCTGCAAATGTTTCAAATTACCCTCTGCTCGCATGGACTTAACTAACATGTCGTCAATATAAACGTCCATTGATTTTCCTATTTGTTCTTCGAACATCCGGTTTACTAGGCGTTGATAAGTGGCACCGGCGTTCTTTAATCCAAACGGCATTACATTATAATAATAGGTGCCGAATTTAGTGATAAAGGAAGTTTTTTCTTGATCGCCCGGGTCCATCCGAATTTGGTTGTACCCGGAATAGGCATCAAGAAAGCTGAGTATCTCCCGGTCATCGCATCGATCATGCGATCAATGTTAGGCAAAGGAAAAGAGTCCTTAGGGCACACCTTGTTAAACTCTTTGTAATCTACGCACATTCTTAATTTATTTCCCTTTTTAGGCACTACCTAATAGGTTTTGTGCCTCGGTAATTTGGAAGCCCGAGTTGGCCGAACTTATTTCAGAAGATGGTCCCCGAGTAGGGGTAGACCTTGGGCTTGATAGTCACCGAATAGGGATAGCCCTTGGGCTTGATAGTCACCAAATAGGGATAACCCTTAGGCTCGATAGTCCCCGAATAGGGGTAGCCCTTAGGCTCGATTGTCCCCGAGTAGGTGTAGCCCTTAGGCTCGATAGTCCCCGAGTAGGGGTAGCCCTTAGGCTCGATGTTTGAAGAGGTAAAAATACGTAATAGCAAGGTGGAAACTTTCTTTCATTTTTGTATGTAAAGTACATGATTGAAAGCGTGTAAAAGCTCGTATTATGGCTAAGGTGGCCTATGCGAGCATGGTTCACTTGACCGTTTGGCCCTTATAATAAATCCTAACCACCGAGCCTAAGCTGTTCAAGTACAAATTTTCCTTCTTTCCTTACTAAGAACCTTAACCCGAGGGTGATGGCCCCCAGTATTCGAGGTCGATCTTGAGAGGGCTCAGATACTGTTGATGCGCCCATTGACTCTGATTTAAAACCGATCTTCGAATATAAGTTAGCATGATTTATTGTTGCCTCGTTAAAAACCTTATCGAAAAATCCATTTGGGATAAAACCGGTTCAAGAAGAAAAGAGTACAGCGCGTGCTTTCAGACCTAATATTCACATTTTCCTTTGGCTGTTGCCTGCAAGTGTTAGCCTGATTCATAATATTATAAAAAAGTAAATGAGATCATACCTTAGCAGTAGTACCGCTTTAAGTACATTACATTCTAGTTGTTTGGGAGTTGTGCACCATTTCCCGCTTCGAGTTTGTACGATCCCTTACCAGTAATTCCGACGACTCGATATGGTCCTTCCCAATTCGGTTCCAACTTTCCCTCTTTTGGGTTTCAGGTAAGCAATATTACTTTTCTTAACACCAAGTCCCCTATCTTGAAGTGTCGGAGGTTGGCTCTTTGGTTGTAATATCTTTCTATTCGCTATTTCTGGGCGGCCAACCGGACTAGGGCGGCCTCTCCTCTTTCATCCAATGGTTCCAGGCTCGTACTCATGGCCTCACCGTTTGATTCTTTAGTCACATATCAGAACCTGAGACTCGGTTCTCCCACTTCAACCGTTATTAATGCTTCGGTACCGTAGACCAATGAAAACTGGGTGGCCCCGATCCTAGATTTCGAAGTTGTATGGTACGCCCACAAAACTTCGGGCAGAATTTCCTTCCATTTCCCTTTGGCATCGGTCAACCTCTTTTTCAAGTTTTGGAGTATGGTCTTGTTTGTAGATTCTGTTTGTCCGTTCCCACTATGGTGATAGGGTGTGGATAGTATCTTTTTAATTTTGTGGTCTTCAAAAAACTTGTTTACCTTGCTGCCGATGAATTGCTTCCCATTATCACACACGATCTCGGTCGGTATCCCGAACCGGCATATTATGTGGTCCCAAATGAAGTCAATAACTTCTTTTTCTTGGACTTTCTCGAACGCTTGAGCTTCGACCCATTTAGAAAAATAATCGGTCATAAACAGTATGAATTGAGCCTTACCAGGTGCCCACGGCAGGGGACCGATGATGTCCATTCCCCATTTTATGAACGACCATGGGGACAAGACTGAATGGAGTAGCTCTCCGGGTTTATGGATCATCGGTGCGTGTCTTTGACATCCGTCGCATCTTCATACAAAGTCCTCTGCATCTTTCTCTATGTCGATCCAGTAATAGCCGACCCTGATTATCTTCCGAACCAAAGATTCCGCCCCCGAATGGTTTCCGCAGGTGACTTCGTGAACTTTTCTTCTCTCAAGACATACTCAGTATTCGCCGGCCCCAAGCATATGGCGAGCAGGCCGTCGAATGTTCTTCTGATCAAAGTCCCTTCGGACAGGCTAAGCCTGGCCGCCTTCGTGGGTAGAGCTCTCGATTCTTTAGGATCCGAGGGAAACTTCCCAGTCTTCAAATAATCTATGTATTTGTTTCTCCAATCCCAAGCTAAACTTGTTGAGTTTATTTCGGCATGGCCTTCCTCCACTACCGATTTCATGAGCTGTACGACTGTTCCTGAGCTGAATTCATTGTCATCAACCATTGACCCCAAGTTAGCCAGAGAATCGGCCTCGCTATTTTGATCTCGGGGCACATGCTGTAGGGTCCATTCCTTGAATTGATGTAGCGTTACCTAAAATTTGTCTAATTACCTTCACATTCGTTCCTCTTTTACTTCGAATGTCCCATTGACTTGATTTACCATAAGGAGGGAATCACATTTAGCTTTAACCACCTCAGCCCCAAGGCTTTTAGCCAATTCAAGACCTGCAATCATGGCCTCATTCTCGGCCTCATTGTTATTCAATTTCATAAATCTAATAGACTGCCTAACTACGTTACCCGTAGGTGGATTCAACACGATGCCGAGTCCGGACTCCTTTGCGTTCGAGGCACCATACGTAAAGAGGGCCCTGATTCTCGAAGAAGTCCCCGAGGTTAAATACAATTCCTTTTCCACTTCAGGTATTAAGACCGGTGTAAAGTAGGCCACAAAGTCTGCCAAAATTTATGATTTAATGGCGGTTCGGGGTCGATATTCGATATCGTACCCGCTAATTTCTATGCCCATTTGGCCAACCGGCTTGAGAGATCGTGTTTGTGCATAATGTTCCTTAGTAGGTAAGAGGTTACGACACATACGGGGTGCATTGAAAATTCAATTTTAACTTTCTAGAGGCGCTTAACAAAGCGAGCTCCAATTTTTCCAGGTGAGGATACCTTGTTTCGGCCTCGCCTATAGTTCTACTAACATAGTAAATAGGAAATTGCATACCTTCTTCTTCCCGGACTAGGACTCCACTTACCGCTACCTCAGATACCGCCAAATAAAGGTACAACTGCTCGTCCGCCTTCGGAGTATGGAGCAAGGATGGACTCAAAAGGTACCGTTTGAGTTCTTCCAAAGCTTGTTGGCACTCCGGGGTCCAAGAAATGTTTTTCTTCTTCTTCTTTAATAATGAGAAGAACCGATGGCTTTTGTCCGAGGACCTCGATATGAACCGGCCAAGGGCAGATATGCGCCCGGTTAGCCTCTGAACGGTCGTGATGTCTTCTATAGCTTTGATTTTATCGGTATTGATCTCAATCCCTCGGTTGGACACCGTGAATCCAAGGAATTTCCGTATCCGACCCCGAATATGCATTTTTTTGGGTTCAGCTTAATATTGTATCTCTTCAATATGCCAAAGGTTTCCTGCAAATGTTTCAAATAGTCCTCTGCTCGTAGGGACTTAACTAACATGTCGTCAATATAAACTTCCATTGATTTTCCTATTTGTTCTTCAAACATCCGGTTTACTAGGCGTTGATAAGTGGCACCAGTGTTCTTTAGTCCGAACGGTATTACGTTATAACAATAGGTGCTGAATTTAGTGATGAAGGATGTTTTTTCTTGATCGCCCGGGTCCATCTGGATTTGGTTGTACCCGGAATAGGCATCGATAAAGCTGAGTATTTCGTGCCCGGCCTTCGCATCGATCATGCGATCGATGTTAGGCAAAGGAAAAGAGTCCTTAGGGAATGCCTTGTTCAGGTCTTTATAGTCTACGTACATTCTTAATTTATTTCCCTTTTTAGGCACTACCACTATGTTATCTAACCAATACGAGTACTTAACTTCCCGAATGGAACCTATTTTAAGAAGTTTGGATGCATGCATGCTTGACTTCGGACTGCAGCCTCCTCTTTTGTTTAACCGGGTGGAACTTCGGATCCAAGCTCAGCTTATGAGTGGTTATTTTTGGCGGGATCCCTGTCATTTCAAGATGGGACCAAGCGAAACAATCTATGTTAGCTATAAGGAATTTAATGAGTTTTTTCTTGAGCTTGGGAGTTTACCCCGTGCCCAGGTATACCTTCCGATCGGGCAAGTGTTTGATCAATATGACTTGCTCCAGCTCCTCTACCGTTGACTTGGTGGCATCAGAATCATCAGGGGCGATGAACGACCTAGGGACTCCGTAATCATCATCCTCGCCTACTCCTTGCTTCTCTCTGGTTCGGTCGGGGCCGGTATCATTGATTGCTATTTAGTTTCTCCCTTCCTAACTAGCTTTGTGTTCTTTGATGTCGAGAGTGCAGACATCGAGATCACCACATTGACCTAGGGTACTGCCCTCATGTTGTGAACCTAAGGCCTAGGTCAATAAGGCGTTATACCTCATGTCCCCCTCGATCACGTAGAATTTGGTATCCTGAATTTCCCCGGCGGTATTTATTGGCAAGGTCATTTCTCTTTTGGTAGTTTTGCATGCCATGTTGAATCCATTTAAAACCCGGTTTGCTGGCATTATTTGGTCTTGTAGACCCAACTGTTCTACGACCCTCGATCTGATGATGTTGGCCGAACTACCTGGATCAATCAACACACGCTTAACTCGAGATTTATTTATAAGTATAGATATTACCAGTGCATCATTATGCAGTTGTACGATGACTTCTGCGTCCTCATCGTTGAACGAAATGGTTCCCTCCGGGATATAATCTCGGGTTCGTTTTTCCCTTGTGATGGACACCTTAGTGTGCTTTAGCATAGGTCCCTGGGGGATATCGATTCCTCCAATGATCATGTGGATGACGTGCTGAGGTTCTTCTTGTTCGGTTTGCATGTTGGATTCCCTGTTCCTGAAGTGATTTTGTCACGACCCGAAAATCCCACCTTCAGGATCATGATGGCGCCTAACATTTCACTTGCTAGGCAGGCCAACGTTAAAATAATCTTAACTATTTTAAAGCAAATTTAATTAAATAGAAGTCAAATTACTGAAATAAAGTACGGAAGACCATAAATACTGAATTATCAAAATACATCCCCGAATCTGGTGTCACAAGTGCACGAGCTACTAGGATAATACAAATAAAGGTCTGAATAAAATTCAAGCTGTTTGAAAGATAAGACACAGCTAAGATAAGATAGAAGGGGACTTCAGAACTGCGGACGCTGTGCAGTTATACCTCAAGTCTCCTCTGGGTAGTTGAATCCGAGCAAGTCTATGGTACACTGCTGGGACCAACTCCAAAATCTACACAATAAGTGCAGAGTGTAGTATCAGTACAACCGACCCCATATACTGGTAAGTACCGAGCCTAACCTCGACGAAGTAGTGACGAGGCTATGACAAGACACGTACGTAACCACCTGTACAAGTATATAAAAATACAAAGTAACAATAATAAAATAAATAATAATTTATAAATTGGGAGGGAACATACGAAGGGGAATGATATAATAATTTCAACAGGAGAAGTATCACTTAGCAGCCATTTAATTTATCAATAATAAAATGAGCAATTGATAATATGAAAAGGGAACGGCACCACCCTTCGTGCTTTTACTCTCATTTGGCACGGCATCACCCTTCGTGCTTTTACTCTTTCTAAAAATGTCACGGCATCACGCCTCGTGCTTTTACACTCACAAATGGCATGGCAATACCCTTCGTGCTTTTACACTCTTCCTTACCTTGACAATGATATTATAAATAATAAAAATGACACGGAATCACCCTTCGTGCTTTTACACTTTTTCTTACCATAAAAATAATAATATAAATTTGGAAGAGTATTTAAATGTGGGGATATGCACATATTAATCAATTCAATACCAGCATACCGACTTCACCTTCCGAAATATTCAACAATAATTAAATGAATAATAATTTCACGAATAATGATCAAATAATCAATAATAAACTTAAACAAGAATGTCTTAATTAAATAGGCAATTATTCATAATAAACAAATTCTACCTGCATGCTTTGACTCAACCACAACACATAAGTGCTCGTCACCTCACATATACGTTGTACCCGCACATTAAATCACATAGAAAATAGACAAATAAGTCCTACTCCCTCAAGTCAAGGTTAACCACGACACTTACCTCGCTTTACAACCAAATTCAAGAATCCAATACACATTTTCCTCGCGAATTCATGTCCGAAATCCTCAAATCTAGTCATAAACAATTCAATATACTCAATACAAATCGTAGGAATTAATTCCATATGAATTTACTAATTTTTCGGATAAAAATCCGAAATTCATCTAAAAATTCGACAGTGGGGACCACGTCTCGAATCCCGAAAAACTCACGAAATCCAAACACCCGTTCTGATATGAGTTCAACCATACAAAAATTATCAAATTCCGGCATCGGATTGGCTTTCAAATATTTATTTTACATTTTTGGAAGATTTTATAAAAAATCTGATTTTTCTTCCATAAATTCACAGAATCATGAAGTAAATGAGTATGGAATCATGAAATATAGTCTATATAGGACGAGGAACACTTACCCCAATGTTTTCCCGTGAAAATCGCCCAAAATTCATTTTACCCGAGCTCAACAGAACTTAAGTTCTGTCTTCCCAGATTTTTACTCATCGCGATCGCAGGAATTCATTCGCGATCGCGTAGAACAATTTCTGCCTATCCATTTTACTCTTCGCGATCGCGGATAATTCTTTGCGATCGCGAATCATGTTTTGGTTACCCAGAATTTTAACTCTACGTGATCGCGTAAATGGTCATGCGATCGCGGAGAACATTTTCTCAACCTTACGCGGACTTTTTCGATCGCGTAGCACTAATGGCGTGCCCAGTTTCTGCCTTCATTCTTTCTACGCGGATGCGATCCACTCTACGCATTGGCGATGCACTGGGAGCTAACCGTCCGCGATCGCGTGCCTATCTTCGCAAACGCGAAGGGTAAAACTCACGTCTCAAAATTTCCTTTTCGTGATCGCGGAAATGGCTTCGCGATCGTGAAGCACCATGCACCAGATGACAGCAGAAGCTCAAGAAAACCAGAATTTTCCAAAGTTCAAATGGTCCGTAAGCTATCCGAAACTCACCTGAGCCCTCGGGGCTCTAAACAGTACATGCACACAGGTCCAAAAATATCATACGAACTCTCTCGCGTGAACAAAATACCAAAATAATGCCTAGAACTACGAATCGGACACCAAATCAAATGAAATTTTCAGGAAAACTTTAAAACTTTTATTTTCACAACCGAACGTCCGAATCATGTCAAATCAACTCCATTTCTCACCAAATTCGACAGACAAGTCATAAATGACATAACGGACTTATGAAAATTTTCAAAACTCAAATCCGACCCCGATATTTATAAAAGCCAATTTTTGGTCAAACTTTAAAATCTTTAAGCCTTTAGGCTTCTAATTTTTGCCAACTGGCGATAATTCAAGTTAGGGACCTCCAAATTAAATTCCGTGCATACGCCCAAGTCCCAAATCATGATACGGACCTACCAAAATTATCAAAATACTGATCCGAGTCTGTTTACTTAAAATATTGACCAAAGTCAACTCAGTTGAGTTTTAAGGCTCTATTTCATATTTTAGTACATTTTTCACATAAAAACTTTTTGAAACATTATACGGACTGAGCACGCAAGTCGAGGAATGATGAATAGTACTTTTTGAGGTCTCAGAACATAGAATTTATTATTAAATTTAAAGATGACGTTTTGGGTCATCACATTCTCCACCTCTAAAACAAACATTCGTCCTCGAACGAAATTAGAAAAAGTACCTGAGCTGGTAAAAAGGTGTGGATATTTACTTCGCATGCCCGACTCGGACTCCCAGGTAGCTGTCTCAATTGGTTGACCTCTCCATTGCACCCGAACTGAAGGATAACTCTTAGACCTTAACTGTCGGACCTGCCGGGCTAGAATAGCTACCGGCTCCTCTTCATAAGTCAAATCTTTGTCTAATTGGACTGAGCTAAAGTATAACACATGGGACAGATCATCATGATATTTCCAGAGCATAGACACATGGAACACCGGATGAACCGCTGATAAATTAGGTGGTAATGCAAGCCTGTAGGCTACTTCACCCACCCTTTCACGAATTTCGATGGGTTCTATATACCCAGGGCTCAACTTGCCCTTCTTTCCGAACCTCATTACACCTTTCATAGGTGAAACCCAGAGCAATACACTTTCTCCAACCATGAATGTAATATCACAAACTTTACGGTCGGCATAACTCTTTTGCCTAGACTGAGCTGTGCGAAGTCGATCTTGAATAACCTTGACCTTATCCAAGGCATCCTGTACCAAATCGGTACCCAACAATTGAGCCTCTCCCGGTTCAAATCATCCAACTGGAGAACAATATCACCTTCCGTATAATGCCTCATATGGAGCCATCTAAATGCTCGACTGGTAGCTATTATTATAAGCAAACTCCGTAAGTGACAAGAACTGGTCCCAAGAACCCCCAAAGTCTATAACACAAGTGCAAAGCATATCTTCCAATATCTGAATGGTGCGCTCTGACTGTCCGTCTGTCTGTAGATGAAATGCTGTACTCAACTCAACCCGCGTGCCTAACTCACGCTGTACAGCCCTCCAGAAGTGTGAAGTGAACTGTGTACCTCGATCAGAAATGATAGACATGAGCACACCGTGAAGGCGAAAAATCTCACAAATGTAAATTTCAGCTCACCGCTATGAAGAATAGGTAACTGCCACATGAATGAAATGTGCTGACTTGGTCAACCTGCCCACAATGACCCAAACTGCGTTGAATTTTCTCTGAGTCCGTGAAAGCCCAACAACAAAATCCATAGTGATACACTCCCACTTCTACTTAGGAATTTCTAACTTCTGAAGCAAACCACCAGGTCTCTGATGCTCATACTTAACTTGCTGACAATTCAGACACCGAGCTACATATAGAACTATATCCTTCTTCATTCTCCTCCACCAATAATGTTGCCGCAAATCTTGATACATTTTGGCGGCACCTGGATGAATAGAATACCTGGAACTGTGGGCTTCTTCCAGAATTAATTCACGAAGCCCATCCACATTAGGCACACAAATATGACCCTACATTCGCAGAACTCCATCTTCCCCCATAACAACCTATTTGGCATCATCGTGCCGTACCATGTCCTTAAGGACAAGTAAATGAGGATCATCATACTGTCGCCCTCTGATGCACTCATTTAAAGAAGACCGAGCGACTGTGCAAGCTAGAACCTGACTGGGTTCTGAAATATCTAACCTCACGAACTGATTAGCCAAAGTCTAAACATCTGCAGCTAACAGCCTCTCACTAACCGGAATATACGCAAGACTGCCCATACTCATAGCCTTTCTACTCAAAGCATCGGCCACCACATTGGCCTTTTCGGGGTGATACAAAATGGTGATATCATAGTCTTTCAACAATTCCAACCATCTTCTCTGCCTCAAATTAAGATCTTTTTATTTGAACAGATACTGAAGGCTACGATGATCAGTAAATACCTCACACGAGAGACCGTAGAGGTAATGCCTCCAAATCTTCAGCGCATGAACAATGGTTGCCGATTCTAAGTCATGAACATGATAATTCATTTCGTGAACTTTCAATTACCGCGACGAGTATGCAATCACCCTGCCATCTTGCATTAATAATGCACCAAGCCCAATGCGAGTTGCATCACAATACACCGTATAAGATCCTGAACCTGTGGGTAATACCAACACTGGCGCCGTAGTCAAAGCAGTCTTGAGCTTCTGAAAGCTCAACTCACACTCGTCTGACCATCCGAATGGGGCACCTTTCTGGGTCAGTCTGGTCAATGGGCTTGCTACAGACAAAAATCCTTCCACGAACCGATGATAATAACCTGCCAAACCCAGGAAACTCTAGATCTCTGTAACTGAAATAGGTTTAGGCCAATTCTGAATATCCTCAATCTTCTTAGGATCCACTTTTATACCTTCTGCCGATACAACATGCCCCAAAAAGGCAACTGAGTCTAACGAAAATTCACATTATAACTGATTATTCCTCAAAGTCTGAAGCACACTCCAAAGATGTTGCTCATGCTCCTCTCGACTACTGGAGTAAATCAAGATATCATCAATGAATACAACCACAAAAGAATCCAAATAGGTCTTGAACACCAAATTCATCAAATCCATAAATGCTGCTGGGGCATTTGTCAGCCCAAATGACATCACTAGGAATTCATAATGCCCATACCGAGTACGAAAAGTTATCTTAGGGACATCAGATGCCCTAATCTTCAACTGATGGTAACCAGACCTCAAGTCGATCTTTGAAAACACCTTGGCACCCTGAAGCTGATAGAATAAGTCATCAATTCTTGGCAGTGGATACTTGTTCTTGATAGTAGCCTTGTTTGACTGCCGATAATCTATACACATTCGCATTGAACTGTCTTTCTTCTTTACAAATAGTACTGGTGCACCCCAGGGCGAGACACTGGGTCTAATGAATCCCTGATCAAGCAAGTCTTGTAATTGATCCATCAATTCTTTCAACTCCGACGGGGCCATACGGTATGGTGGGATAGGAATGGGTTGGGTGCCCGGAGCCAAATCAATACAGAAATCAATATCTCTGTCGGGTGGTATCCCCGGTAAATCTGCAGGAAATATATCTGGAAACTCACGGACAACTGGGACTGAATCCATAGAAGGAACATCCGCACTGGGATCACGAATATAAGCCAAATAAGCTAGATACCCCTTCTCGACCATACGTTGAGCTTTCACATAAGAGATAACCTTGCTGATAGAATGATCAAGAGTTCCTTTCCACTCTAACTGAGGTAACCCCGGCATGGCTAGGGTCACTTTCTTGGCATGACAATCCAATATAGCATGATAAGGTGACAGCCAATCCGTACCCAAAATGACATCAAAATCTACCAGATCAAGAAGTAGAAGATCCACACTAGTCTCAAGATTACCAATAGTAACCACACACGAACGATAGACATGTTCTACTACAACAGAGTCTCCCACCAGTGTAGATACACACAGAAGCACTCAGAAAATCACGAGGCACAACCAAATATGAAGCAAAATAGGAGGACACATAGGAATAAGTAGATCCTAGATCAAATAGAACTGAAACATCTCTATGGAAAACTGGAATAATACCTGTGATCACAGCTATATAAGATAGATATGAAATATTCGACATAGATATATTTCTGAAATATGGATTTAGGAGAAACTAGTATGAAAAATACTAGGTTGGAAGAGGTAGATATACCTCAAAACCTTGATTTGTTAAATAAATGGACTATTCCTAAAGTCCCTATTAGAACAATCTATGATTATGGATGGTTTCATAAACTCTCTTCTAAACAACTTGTTAAAACAACTGAGCAATCTTTAGCTTTAAATTCGTCTGAACAGACTATTTGTTTGTTAAACAAGCATGATGTAGATGTTTATAAAAAACCAATATAATTATCTGCATATTGGTATGGTTCAAATTGCTTTTAAGCCATTAACCCTTAAAGGGTTACCAGAGACATTTTTGGCTGCTCTTAGAGATGCCAAAAATCTAAATTTTAGACAGTCTCTGATGGGTTCTATTGAATCTACAGTTGCCTACGGCCCAGTATATTTTAATACTCAACCCAATCTGCAATTATCTCTATCTGATGTTAATATACTTGATGCATTGACATTAAATGTGAAAACGCATGGTTATAATTATGCACCTGGTTCTGAACTTATATATTTATCATATAAGATTTATTTTAAATTGCTATCTATGTTAAACCCTAGATGTAAATTATATGATACATCTGATCAGACCATATTAGTGAAAACGAATTTTGCAAAGTCTAAGGTCACCACGAGGAGACCTATTAAGTGGGAAGAAATTAATTTTCCAACTACATGGACTTTGAATTCGGTTATATCCCCCAATCAGATAACTAATGCTGTCAGTAATACTGAGTATTATCATATTACTCAAAATCTGGATGGAAGGATTTGCATTCAGTTTGATGATAATAGGTCCACTTATAGTAGACAGTCATTTTCTAATAATAGACTGTTGCCTGTTACTAGTTCTTATTATAATAGACATTCCTTTACCAATCGTAGACTGTTACCTGATATTCAACACATTTCTCCTGTTGAACCAGTCTATGGACCAGCTAGAAATCGTGCTGCATCTCTATACACAATTTCTACTAAAGTAGGTGATAAACCTGTTGAAAGGGTTAAAATTAACCTCAAGACAAATATTGTTCAGGATAGTGATAAATTTCTGATAAGGATATTCCTTCTGCGTCCGAGATGGATTTTGACCCAAATGATGTTTAAATGATTCCACACCAAATTGATTTTAGTCCAGGGTCACAAGCTAGAGGTTATATTCAAAAAGAATTTTTTAGTGATAAATGGAACCGGTTTAAAACTTGGTTTTTTGATACTTATAGTAAAGATGATTTAAACAATATTTCTCAAAATTTTTATGAAACTTGTGCTTTACATAATCAAATTATGTATTTTATTCCTTGGTTTATAACCACGTATTTACCACTTTTTATAAAATTTTTAGAAAGATCTTATAAAGACGGGAGTGGCAATATTACTAAAGCCATTTACCCTCCTC
The DNA here is from genome assembly GCF_000715075.1 of Nicotiana tabacum. Classification (NCBI taxonomy): domain Eukaryota; kingdom Viridiplantae; phylum Streptophyta; class Magnoliopsida; order Solanales; family Solanaceae; genus Nicotiana; species Nicotiana tabacum. The sequence goes on from NC_134083.1 coordinate 36,604,579, forward strand.
AAGCACCTTTTGTTTTACCTAATAATACAGGTATTACTTTTACTGCATTTCAAAAATTTATTGATGAAAATGTTGCTGCAGTCAGCATCGCAGAAATTAATAAATTAATTTCTCAATATAATTATTTGAGCTTATATGTTAAAGCTTTGGGAGAACAGATTAGTTTTCTTGATAAAAACTTGATGATTTAATAGTTTTGATAAAAGTTTTGAGTACTAACAAGAAAATAACTAATATTGCCTCTACTTCAGGAAGCAAATCAGAATCTCAAATTGTTTTTACTCATGTTCAAAGACCTCCTGAGATTCAGAATTTTAAATTTAAATCTTTTAATGATTTAGAAGAACTTCTTGATAAAAAGTTATCCGGTTTGAATATCAAACCCATTGATTTATCAAATGAGTTTGCTGATAAATTAGATTCTACTTTTGACTATAAAAATGATGTTTTGTCAGAGTTTAATAAACTCAAAGGATACCCCAAAAAGAATAAGTTTGTTAATAGCAGATATGCTGATAAACCTAGAATGCAAACTTATTATTACAATCGTCCTACTCCTCAAGATGTTTTAATAGAGGAACGTGATTGGAATCAGACTAATACGTCTTACAGTGGTTCCGAAATTTACGAATGGAATCTTGATGGATTAACTGATAGACAATTGACTATTCTTGTATATAGAATGCTTATATATACAACTATCTGTAAAAGTGAGAAATACAGATAGAAATATTTGCAAAATGATTGTTGCAGGTTTTACTGGCCAACTTCGTGGTTGGTGGGACAATTATTTGACTGTCGAAGAAAGAGCAATGGTTATTAATGCTCAAGCCACTGACGGAGGAGTTGATAACTTAGGCATGGCCCTAGTGGCAAATAGAGAAGATGCTGTTTATACTCTTATTCTTACTATATTAGAACACTTCAACGGTAGATTTACCAACCAGAATGAGACTGTCCGTACTCTCCTTAATGGCCTTAGATGTAAGACCTTAGGTGATTTTAGATGGGATAAAGACACTTTTATGAGTAGAGTCATGGAACTACCAGAAAATAAGCTTGATCATTGGAAAACTAAGTTTATAGATGGCCTTCCCTCTTTATTTGCTGAAAGAGTTAGGAAGATTTTAAGAGTTAGTTATGGTGAAATTCCATACAGAGACTATACCTATGGTAAGTTGATAGGAATTTGCACAGAGAAAGGTTTAAACCTATGCAATGAATTAAGATTGTCCAGACAGCTTAAAATGGATAAGCTTAAGGAAAGAAATCAATTAGGGGACTTTTGCACCCAGTTCGGTTTACCCGGTTTACCCGAGATTTCTACTCATAAGAAGAAGAAACATAAGTATCATAGATACCCCAACCAAGACAGTCCTTATAGGAGAAAGAGATCTAGATATAGATCCAAAGAAGAACGAGAAGCTAAGAAAGCCCATCGTAAGGCTACTAGATTTACCAAAAATAGGTCCAAGAGAGATCTAGCTGACATTAAGTGTTACAAGTGTGGTAAATTTGGCCATATAGCCCCGAATTGTAAGCTTCAAAAGTTGAAAACCTTAGGACTAGACGATGAGTTACGTGATAAGGTTTATAGTTTGTTATACATTTCTGGATCAGAATCTGATTATTATTCTGAGTCAGAATCCGAAGCTGAAATAGATTTACTTGATTTATCTGATAGTGATAAAAATATTGATAATAATTGTACAACTTGCAAGGGTAATACATGTACTTGTGATGATGATGAATTTTATAAATTGCAATCACAGTTTCAAGATTTGAACATGAAAACTATTACATCTGATAATGTAATAGAACTTTTAAAAGAAGTTACTGATGAAAAACTTCGTGAAAAAATTATTAATTTGGCTGCTAGTTCAAGTTGCTAGTTCAAGTTCTAGTTTTGCAAAACCTTTTGAAAAAGAATTTGAATATTCCCCGCCTTATTCTTTACTAGAGGTTAATAACCGTCTTTTAAATAAAAATACAACTCCAGCAAGAGATTCTTCTTTCGATGATTTAAAGGTTGAAATTGAAAACTTGAAACGAGAGATCAAATCTCTTAAACAAAATCAAATGATTTGTGATCATAGGATTACTCAGATTGAGAAAATCAATTCTCCAGCTGAGAAATCTAATGATAAAAACAAAGGTATTTCTGAAAATAATATTGAAGAAAAACCTATTAGTTTTAATTGTAAACATGATATGTTTTTAGGAATGATGCAAATTATTACTGCTCATAAATGGTATATCAAATGTACTATTCTCATTGATAATAGTTTTTCTATTACAAACATTGCCATGATTGACAGTGGAGCAGATGTTAGCTGCATTCAAGAAGGTTTAATACCTACGAAATATTTTCAAAAAATTACTCATATGGTTAGATCTGCATCCGGACATGCTTTAGATATAAAGTATAAATTGCCTAATACGGGTATTTATCAGAATAAAGTCTGTATTCCTCATTTCTTTTTCTTGGTTAAAAACTAGTTATACCCTCCTATTATACTTGAAACACCGTTTATTAACTCTATTTATCCTTTTACTAGCATAGACTCGAAAGGTTTTACTGCTACTTATAAGGATAAAGAGATAAGTTATACTTTTATTATAGATCCAGTAACTAGAGATATTAATGCTTTAATTGATATGAAGCAAAAACATGTTGATTCTTTGCAGTTAGAATTGTTTAGTATGAATATATTTGATACTTTGAATTGTACTAAAATACAGGAAAAGATCAAAATGATTTCCGAAAATATTGCTATTGATATTTGTGCAGAACATCCCAGTGCTTTTTGGAATATAAAAAAGCATATTGTCACTCTGCCTTATGAAGATAATTTCTCTGAGGATGATATTCCTACTAAATCTCGACCTTGTCAGATGAACGCGGAATTAGTGGAATTCTGCAAAAAAGAGATTGATAACTTGTTACAAAAGGGTTTGATAAAACCCTCAAAATCTCCTTGGTCTTGCACAACTTTTTATGTTAATAACGCAGCTGAAAAGGAATGTGGTATTCCTAGATTAGTCATTAATTATAAACCATTGAATAAATATTTGAAGTGGGTTAGGTATCCTATTCCCAATAAAAGAGATTTATTGTCAAGATTATATGATGCCAATATATTTTCAAAATTTGATTTAAAATCTGGATATTGGCAGATTCAAATATTTAAAGAGCATACTTATAGAACTGCTTTTAATGTTCCATTTGGGCAATATGAATGGATTGTTATGCCTTTTGGTTTGAAGAATGCCCCTTCTGAATTCCAAAAAATTATGAATGATATTTTCAACCCCTATCTAGACTTTATCATTGTTTATATCGATGATATTTTGGTATTTTCCAAAACACTTGAAATGCATATTAAGCATTTAGATATTTTCAAAAGAATTGTTATACAAAATGGTTTGGTTATCTCTAAACAAAAAATGAGTTTATTCCAAACTAACATTTGATTCTTAGGACATTATATTTGTCAAGGAAAGATTACTCCTATTCAAAGATCGATCGATTTTGCTTCAAAATTTCCCGATGTTATTACTGATAGAACTCAGTTACAAAGATTTTTGGGAAGTTTAAATTATATATCACCTTTTTATAAAGATTTGTCGCGTGATTTAGCCCCCTTATATGATAGGCTAAAAAAGGATTATAAAAACCCTTGGACTGATAGTCATACTGCTTTGGTTAAAAATATTAAGCAACGTATTAAATCTTTACCTTGCTTGACCCTTGCTAATCATGCATGGCAAAAGATTATCGAGACAAATGCGTCTAATATTGGTTACGGAGGGATTTTGAAACAGATAAATCCCAATAATAAGCATGAATATCTGATTAGATTCTACTCTGGTAAATGGTCTGAAGCCCAGAGAAAATACGCCACTGTGGCACATGAAATGTTAACCATAGTAAAATGTGTTTTAAAATTTCAAGATGATTTATACAATCAAAAGTTTTTGATAAAAGCTGACGCACAATGTATTAAATATATGTTTAACAAAGACTTTAAACATGATGCCTCAAAAATGATATTTGCAAGATGGCAGGCTCAATTAGCCCCTTTTGATTTTGAAATACAATATTAAAAGGGAATTGATAATTCTCTGTCAGATTTCTTATCTCGTGAATATTTACAGGATGGAACCCCCCCGGGGTAGGGGAAGAGGTAGAGGTTGGGGAAGATCATCCCCACAGTCCAGAGGAAGATCATCACCTTCAGGATCGTCATACGGATCCACATCAAACTCCCCAATTATAAAAATGGGAAGAAAGAGTTTAACCAATGAGAGGATATCTCTTAGAGAAGAATCATCGATCGGACCATCCGTCCATCTGGAAGATATTCCAGAAGATAGTCCGTTATACGCATATTTGCAGGCATATTTGACTGCTAAAAAACAAAAAGATACTTCTGCTAAGCAAAGTGATACTTTTGCTTCCATTACAAAAGATGACAATGATGATATCAAGTCATATGAGAAAGTGTCTAAAAAAGAAATGATATTTCTTTTAGAAAATTCTGATATTCAGAGAAAAGAAGAGCCGTGGAAGATATTCCAAAGGTATTTGATAAATGGATTATATTATCCGGGTGAGTCATACAAAACCCACTCTTATTATGAAACAATACTCACTAGTACTGGCAGTGCAGAGTTTCAGCACTTTTCTGGTTATAGCACAGATGAGAACGTTTATAATTTCTCGAAGATTATAATTAAACAGATTATATCTGTTGAAGACTAGGGTATATCCACAATGAAAGAAAGGCAGATAAGCCTTAACAAATCTCGAATGAATTTTACCTATTGGGATTATATCCAGGCATTTGATGAAGTGTTATACTACAATAATGATCGACACAAACATACTTGGTTTATTAATGCATATGCAAAGATATTTGCAGAAGCTATTCCTAATTGGTTTCTAAATTGGTGGTCATACCACGGTCCGACAGTAAAAATTTTACCTGATCCATTTCTAATGTTATACAAAGAATGGATAAAATTTTTCCCTTTTATAAACAATTTATATCACACAGATCATATCTGTTACCTAGAAAAAATTGACCAAATTTATTTCTTTCTGGAATTCTCTATTCCCTAGATTCATAAATGGACTCCAGAAGTCGGTTTCACCGAAGAACAAGTCCCGTGCTTATACAGGACCTTTTACAACAACTTTTGGGATAAACTAATGAAAAAGGATTCCAAAATAAAGACATTATATGGTCAAGAACTCTTGGATTCCATCAAAACGAAAATCCAAGAATATTCCAGCAAACCTCAGAAAGAGGTGATTGATGACAGCTCAGTACAACATATTGCCAGAAAGATCTCCTTTCAGGAAGGAGATAAAGAAGAAATGATTAACAACTACTTGGAAGAAGTCAAAAGAAATTTACTTCGTTCCATTAATCAATATGAAAAATCAGACACTTCTATGCAGAGTGAAACCAGCAACGATGATATCGCTGAATATTCTCAACCCTTTGAATCAGAGAAAACACTACCTGATGAAGATTTGCAGAATGCGGAAGAATTTCTCCGCAAAATGAAAGAATCAGACAAAAGACCAGCATAGTAAAACAACTGGACCCCACAAACACAGTGAAGCCACCGGACCCACAGCATAGTGAAGCCGCCAGACCCCACTCAAACAGTAGATACACTGTTCATCAACAGTAGATACACTGTTCATCAACAGTAGAAATACTGTTTTGTATAGTAAAAATACTGTAACAGGGACCCACGGGACCCACTTTTTACTGTTCATAGATTCTTTTCTTTTCTATTTATACGTTTCATTCATTCATAAGAAGAGGAATGAAGCGAGACCCTCTCTCTCTAGAATTCTCTCTCTCTCTCTTCAAAGTGTAATTAAGAGTTTATAGTTTGTTGATTGTAACAAGAAGAACAAGTAGATAAAGTTTTCAGTTCTTCATCTTCAGGCCTTGCATCCCGGCCATAAGGTACTGATTTCTTTCTTAGTTAGTTTTTCTTCTAGTCTCTCCTCTCTGGCCGTGACGATGTCCGGCTAAGAGACTTCATATCTATGTTGAGTATCTAACTTCTCTCTTATATAAACCATGAAAGAGACGGCATCTATTTAAATATAGATGAACTTTATATATAGAGTTTTGACTTGGTGTTAAGATGGTTGGTACAGTCTAATATAACACTGCTCTTATTGGCTTTGCCTTAGTGGCTTCGTCTAGCCAGCCGTGAACCTCAGCCCGATAAAGGAGTTTAAAAGGGCCTCTTCTTTCACGGTTAAAACTGCTAGACACATGGGCTCAATAAAAGTATGTATTATATTACGACAGACCCCTTGCTTGAGTAAAGGTTTTAACCTTCCATACAATCATTAAACTATATATAAAATTCAAGTATATTTCAATTCTTATATCCTTACTGATTGTGTGGATTACCGCCAGTCTTTAAACTCGGCCTCAGGCCTAACTGGAAAAGCATAAAATTGGCTGGGTCCTACTACTCTGAACTGCGTCCCTGGGATGGCCTCTAATTGGCTGGCCTCTACCTCTAACGGCCTGACCTCCACCTCTGATGATATGACCTCCACCTCTAGCTGCCTGACCCCTACCTCTAGCTGGCTGAGCAGGCGGTGAAGCAACCGGTGCTGGAATCATAGCACGAGAGCCCTGCTGCTGCATGCTGCCCTGAGACTTGGGGAAAAATCTAGCAATGTGCCTTAGATCACCACAAGTATAATAGGACCTCGGCTGCTGTGACTGCTGACCCTGAAATTATCCCTCTCAACCTGAGTAACCACCCTGAAAACTCTGGATCGGAGGTGCACTGATAGGAGCTGGTGGTGCATTGTAGGATGCCTGGAGTGCTGAATGAAATGGCCTGGGAGGATGACCCCTACCAAAATTACCCCTGCCTCCAGACGAGGCACCACTGAACCCACCGAACTGACGAGGCCTCTTATCAGACCCCTGCCCTCTCTTCTGTGCAAGAACCATCTCGATCCTCCTAGCAACATTAGCAGCCACCTGAAAAGAAATCCCACTTCCGGTCTCCTTGGCCATCTGAAGCCTAATAGGGTGAGTAAGTCCCTCAATAAACCTCCTCACTTTCTTTCCCTCGGTAGGAAGTAAAAGGAGAGCATGACATCCTAGATCCACAAAATGGGACTCATACTGAGTAACAGTCATACTGACCTACTGTAGACTCTCAAATTGCCTGTGGTAATCCTCTCTTAATGTGATAGGGAGGAATTTCTTTAGAAATAGCCGTGAAAACTGCTCCCAGGTCAATGCAGGCGATCCAACTGGTCTGGTCAATGTATAATCTCTCCACCACCTCTTGGCAAAACCCGTCATCTGAAATACAGCAAAATTGACCCCATTGGTCTCAACCATACCCATGTTCCGCAGTACCTCATGGCAACGGTCAAGATAGTCCTGTGGGTCCTCAGAAGGTGTACTACTGAAGTAAACTGGAAAGATCTTAGTAAACTTATCCAATCTCAATAAGGCCTCAGAAGACATGGCGGGCCTATCATCAGTCTGTGCCGCAATAACTGGCTGAACTACCCCAACTGGCGGGGTTGCTGGAGCCTGATTCTGGGGAGCCATCTGCTCCGGAGCGGGAGTAGTGGGAGTTTGTGCTCCTCCCCCAGCCTGTGAGATGGCTGGTGCCACTAGAAATGTACCATTCTGGGCCACGCCCTCCATAAGACTTACCAAACGGACTAGAGCGTCCTGAAGCACTAGAGTAGCTATAAATCCTTCCGGGACCTGAACTGGTCCAACCGGCACAATATGAACGGGAACCTCCTCCTGAAGATCCACCTGAGGTTCAACAACAGGTGCTGCTGCTCGAGCTCTAGACTGAGCTCTACCTATGCCTCTGCTTCGACCTCTAGCACGCCCTCGGCCTCTGGTCATAGTTGCCACCAGGGGCTCTGGTCTCTGTCCGTTGGTAGATGTATTACGCGTTCTCGCCATCTGCGAGAGAATAAGAATAGAATGGTTCAATTATCGATGATAGAATAAGATCGCACAACATAATAAGAAAGAAGTGATATTGTTCCTAAACTTTATAGCCTCTAAAAAATAAGTACAGACGTCTCCATACCGATCCTTCAGACTCTACTAAGTTTGCTCGTGACTCATGAGACCTATGTAACCTAGTGCTCTGATACCAATTATCACGACCCAAAATTTCCACCTTCAGGATCGTGATGGCACCTAACATTTCACTTGCTAGGCAAGCCAACGCTAAAATAATCTTAACTATTTTAAAGCAAATTTAATTAAATAGAAGTCAAATTACTGAAATAAAGTGCGAAATACCATAAATACCGAATTATCAAAATACATCCTAGAATCTGGTGTCACAAGTGCACGAGCTACTAGGATAATACAAATAAAGGTATGAATAAAATTCAAGCTGTTTGAATAATCGGGCTACTTCTTCTCTTAATTGTCGGTAGTCCTCGGTCTTGTGGCCATGAGTGCCATGGTACTTACACATCAGGTTAGGGTTTCTCTGGGTAGGGTCGGACTGTAATGGCCGAGGCCACTTGGTATCCTTGATGCTCCCGATGGCAGATACGATGCTGGAAACATCGACATTGAAGTTATATTCCGATAACCTTGGTGTCTCCCTGGCCTCGAGCGGTCTATCAAAACTATTTTTGCTCATGAGTCCCTGGCTACTGTAGCCTCAATCGCTCCTCTTCTCATTTCTTGTAGGGTTACGCCCAAATCCGTTACTCCTTCGATCTCCGCTATACGGTTGATATCGGTCTCTGTTCGGTCTTGATTTATGATCGACGACTCTATTAGACATGTCATTAATTCTGATGGGATAAACGAACCCGGAGGGGGCCCTGAGCTGATCATCCTCGACTCTGATTTTTGACTGGTACCAGTTATGGACGTCAGCCTAAGTCACCGCCTGGTACTCTATCAAATTTTGTTTTAGCTGCTGCGAAGCCAAGGAGCTTCAGGGGTTAAGTCCTTTCTGTGAATTCCTGAACGGCCCAATCATCCACAACTGAAGGCAAGTCCATCCGTTCCATTTGAAACCTCGATACGAACTCCCTGATCATGTCGTTGTTTCTTTGTTTTACCTTGAAAAGATCTGATTTTCTGGTCTTGACCTTGACGGCCCTGGCATGCTCTTTCACAAAGGCATCTTCAAGCATAGAAAATGAATCAATATAATTTGGGGGTAAGTTTTGATACCATATCATTGCTCCTTTTGATATGGTTTCTCTGAACTTTTTCAGCAAAATAGACTCGATTTCGTCATCTTCTAAGTCGTTTCCCTTGATGGCACACATGTAGGAGGTCACGTACTCATTTGGATTCTCGGTTCCATTATACTTAGGAATATCGGGCATACGAAACTTCTTCGGGATTGGCTTCGGTGCCGCGCTCGGAGGGAAAGGCTTTTGGACAAATTTCTTGGAGTCTAGTCCTTTCAATATCGGGGCGCTCCTGGGATTTGATCGACTCTGGAGTTATAGGTCTCCACTTTTTTGTCGTTTGCCTCTATTTTTCTCTCCACCGATTCCACCCGCTTTGTCAGTTCCTCAAGCATTTTTATTATTTTGGGGTTGGTTCCGGGGTCAGCTTCATACGACCTTTCTGTGGCTTGCTCATTTCTTTGGGTGTTTTCCCGGGATGGTTCGGGCTCAACTCTGCTGGGGCGCGGCTTTGATTATGCAGCTGTGCTATCGCCGCCTGTTGGGCCTGTAACATTTCGAAGATCACCCGCAGATTGATCCCATCGGCTTTACCTTCGGGTGTACCCCGAGTCGTTGAACAAGCTTCTCCGCAAATAGTGTTCTCAGGGTCGGTCGGCAGGTTAGCATCGGTGGCCACATGTGAGTTGGCGTCGGCTGGGTCTGCAACTGGGACTCCGTTAGGATCAGCAGGGGGCACCTCGTTGCTAGGCACTATATTGTTATTTTTGCCGTGATGATCAGATTCAATATCAACGTTCAAGTGAGCAGACTAAGAGTTTGATATTTTTAGGTTAAACTGAAATAAAAATCTCAAAGAACAAGCGTAAAATAGAGTGTGTTATGGAAATTTATATCAAATTACCATTATTATCCTTAGCCCCACAGTGTGCGCCAAACTGTTTATCCTTAAAATGGATAACAATTATATTTATACGCGGTTTTAAGGATATGTGGATTAATCTGAGACAAGTGATTAGTAATGTTAGATAAGCAAATGAAAGATAGAATAATTAGCCAAACCGGTAATAGTATTGAATCCGGGTTTCGTTGTGGGCTTAACAATTTATCTGCCTTCAATTCATAGCCAAAATATATATGAAAAGTTATGAACAAGAATAAGAACCTTTGAATAGCTTAGAAATAAGGAAAACAAGTTTATATTGCCTTGATATACGTGTTACAGTGTGTTTTACCCTAATTATAATTCTAAGAAAGGTAAAAATCTTCCTTTTTATTAATCACTGATCTGCTGCCGATACGGGCCGAGATTCACGCCGTTTGTTAATCGTGCACGAATATTTGGTAATACTTTCCGAGGTCTTGGAACTCGAACCGGATCCGGGAGGCATGGTATTGATGGCTCCGAGGACAAGTGTTTTGTTTGGGCCTTGATACGAGAGGCTCCTAGCTTCGATTCTGATTCCTTGTAGTTACGCCCTTGATTCGTTTGCCCCACTGAAAAATCGGGGTGCTCATTAGCCTCAGTTTTACCTATATATATATATATATATATATATATATATATATATATATATATATAATTGAGAGGTCTAGGGCCGGTTATGTGGCATGTCTCAATGCACGGGGATTGCCTTTTTCTTTTCTCTCAAATTTTTAGTACTTCCTATTATTTTTTCCTATTTATCTCTGTAAAAGTTAGCGGTTAAATTATTTGGGAATCCCAAATGTTTCCACTTATAATCGTTCCCAATAGTTTCTAAAATATCCATTTTCTAATTCTACTCTCTTCTCTTCCATGGGAAAAAACCAACCACTGAAAATTCATCAAACCAATGAAAATATTATATCATATGTGGTGATCTAAATTGAAATTCAATAGTTGCCATTCAAGTTGGTAACTTAAGCGACAAAAAGGGCTGGTAAATCTTTTTCCTTTTTAAAAAATTAACAAAAACTGAAAGTGTATATTTCAGATTTTACGGATCCAAAATTTTTGCTATTTGATGTTCTTCATTTTTTGCTCTCTTGATTTTCTTTTAATTGGGAAAATAATTTTTGATAGTGATTTTAGTATATGTTAGTCACCAAAAAATCAAGCTTTTCGTCACTTGGCTTCACTTTGTTGGTGCTTCAATTACAAAAGAGAAGAGAGTTTTTTTTTTTCAAAGTAAAAGATCAACCACTATTATCATTACTTGGGAATGTCTTCCTTCTCCTCTTTTCCTTCTAAGTTAATTTTTGTATCAACATCTACTTTTATTTAATTATTGTGTCTACTGACCAAATTTGTATCGCTTACACACTAACATAAACTTGCGACTAATAGAAGCTAGTTTAATGATACATATTTTACTGTTCACACCCGATGTTTATTTCAACTTAGGGAATATCTAATATGTTTCTTTACATAATCTGTTAGCACTTAATTATATTCGATCAATATGAATTTTTAGATTGAAAGTAGACAAACACATATTAATTTTGCTGATTCTTTTGCCGATCTTATTTTATTTGATTTTGTTATAAATGACCAATCGTGTTGATTTGCGCCAAAATTTAACATCGATAGCAACAAGGTAGACTGGCGGTACTGATGGTGGCTCTACCCCTATTTCTTCCATTGAGGTTTGTCCTTTGGGTAATCTTATAAAAGTTGATGTTTCTGTATTTTTCTACTTTTTCTTGAATTATTGGTTGATACTTTTTGGTTGGATTATATAAGAGTCATGTTTTATATAGGATACCCATAAGAAATAAGCCTTTTGTGGTGTTTTACCTTTTTTGCGCAACCTAATTTTGATAATAATAATTAAGATGCTTGAAACTTTGCTGTAAGTGTAAATTTGATAAATTGTTTCTTACAGTTGATATGTCATTTGTATACACAAATTTTAGACCAAAACGGAGATAATAATGTGCTACTCCAATGAGATACAATCTCTATTTATTTTTCATCTTTTAAAGTCTTTCCAGGATCTATTTAACTTTATTCTTAAATTTTTGACTTTGTTCTATTTTTAGGATATATTGATTTATTATTTAAAAGAAAAAAACTAATTTGATATGTCTCTTCTAAGTAGTTTTCCAATTTAAATAAGTAGCCTATAGCCATGTTCCTTTCTCCATTTAAACTCACTACTTCAAAACTTAATTACTTTCATATTCATCCATTTTGATTGCCCATTATTTTGATTAGCTTTTAATCCATTCCTTTGTTGTTTAAGTCTACTGCTTGACTTTTTAAAAGATTTATTCTTTTACCCGCATTTCAAAATATTTATTTTTTATTGACATTGCTGTATTCATTGATATGGATTTGGAAGTTTTACTTTTACATCACTTTCCAACATGATCAAAGGGCCATGAGCCCATGAGAGTCCCGTAAGGTTTAATTGATACAACCTTTTATTATCTTATTGATTGGTATATATATTTTGCTGCTTCCTGCATTTCTTTGTGAGTAGTAAAATATTTACACTAGCCAATCAATACAAATTTGTGAATGGATATTGCTAATATCTCTATACAGAATTTTCTGCTCTTTAGTTATCCTAATGATGCGTTTATATTTTGATGTTAAACAATACTCTAGCTTCCATCTTTGGTATGATTTTGCATTTTTTTGTATTTTCTCTAGTCTGCGTGTTTGGTGTCATAACTTTTTCTTTTTGGGCTCTTTATTCTTTGTATTATAGTTTAAGCTGCGTAACTGTGTTGGAATGGGGGTTCTATACATATTAGTGTCACGACTCAAAATCCTAACCTGTTGTGATGGCACCTATCGATGGTACTAGGCATGCCGATTCTCGAAAATACTTTCAATATTTCACAAAAGATAAGTCAAAAGCTTTTACATGACAGAATTTTCGTAAAACACAGAAGTTAAACTCAAAATATAGTGCGGAAAAAAATAGCCCCAAACATCGGGTGTCACCAAGTCATGAGCATCTAAACAACCAGTCTAAGAAATAATGTCTACAAGAGAAAGAGAAGATAACAAGGAAGGAGAGACAAGGACTGCGAATGCCAGCAGCTACATCGTGAATCTCCAATACTCAACCACGCACGAGATCAACGTCCTCCGTGACTGGAAACACCTGGATCTGCACATGAAGTGCAGGGTGTAGCGTGAGTACAACCAACTCAGTAAGTAACAATAATAATAAAGAAACTGAAAGATAGTGACGAGCTATACAAATACAGTTCATTTCAGTAATTTCAGCAATGAAAGTAGATATGTTTCAATTCCGGCAATTTAAGTCAAGTTAGTTACACATTACCAAGTTCAGGTAAAGCCAGATACAATATTTTCCAGAAATTTCAGAACAATGACATAAATCATCTAAGTGCAGCAACAATGAAACACGTGCAACCTCTAAGGGCAACAGTCCCTCAAGCTCTCTCAATAGCTCAATAACTCAACACTCGGCTCTCAGCTCTCAATACTCACACTCAATAGGTATCTGCGCTCACTGGGAGAGTACAGACTCCGGAGGGGCTCCTACGGCCCAAGAGCTACAACCCACACGGATAACTCACGTGCTACACAGACAACTCACGTATTGCACGGACAACTCACGTGCTATAGTATCATATCAAGATCCGTATGGACAACTCACGTGCTACAGTATCATATCAGAATCCGCACGGACAACTCACGTGCTATAGTATAAATAACATGATCCGCACAAACAACTCACATGCTATGATATCATATCAGAATCCGCACGGACAACTCACGTGCTATAGTATAAATATCATGATCCACACGGACAACTCACGTTCTATGGTATCAATACCTCACAAACAGGTCCTCGGTCTCACTCAGTTATCAACCTCTCTAGTCTCATGGCCCTCAGTAACAAAGAGGAATCAGCCCCAAACAGAATGATATAATGTATCAACAAGGAATAACAGAGATTGAGGTAAAATATCAAGTAATACTACGACTAAGTACAAGTAACAATAAGCAAGAAGGTTCAACAGGTATTACGACCACTGGGGGTCTTTACAGCACCAACACATAGCCTAAGCATGATTTATAACATGACTAACTGTCAAATTTCTATAGCACAGAAAGGGCACATAATTAACAACAAGCTTATTCAACTTTCCAGTTTTACGGAATGGACCAAGTCCCAAATTTCCACGGTGCACGCCTACATTCCCGTCACCTAACATGTGCTTCACCTCTAAAATACTCACATAATACAATAATCCAGGGTTTCATACCCTCAGGACCAGATTTAAAACTATTACTTACCTCAAACCGCCCAAAACTCTACTCTAAAGTGCCATTGCCTCTCGAATCGGTCTCCAAGTGTCCCGAATCTAGCCACAAGCAGTACAATACAATTAATATAGGTTAAAGGAATCAATTCCATAAGAAATATACAAAATTATAAGCCAAAATCCGAAGTTCGCTCAAACGGCCCCCGGGCCCACGTCTGGAAATCCAAAAAAAGTCACAAAACCCGAAAGTCCATTCACTCACGAGTCTAACCATACCAAATTTATCAAAATCTAACACAATTTGGTCATCCAAATCCCTAAAATTCAATCTCCAATTCTCTAGCCCTAAACCCCCAATTTCACCTCAAAAACTCACTAATTAGGTGTAAAAATCAGTGGGAAAAACATCATTATTAAAGATAAATAGACACAAGGAGCTTAACTCAATAATCACTTCAAAATCCCTCTAACAATCCTCCAAAATCCGAGCTCAAAGTGGTGAAAATGGTGAAAAATCTCGAAGTCCCGCATTTATATGTTCTGCCCAGGCCGTTCGCACTTGCGGCCTCTCATCCGCACCTACGGAACCGCTTCTGTGGTTATACATACGCTTCTGCGAAAACCACTTAAGCCACAGGGCTTGCACCTGCGCTCCAGGTCTCGCACCTGCGGAGGCGCTTCTGCGGCCCTTCGTCCGCTTTCGCGAAAATGCCCAAGCCTTCAAACTTTGCATCTGTGGAGCCATTCACTCATCTGTGGGCTCGTAGATGCGCATTCTCCTATGCACCTGCGTCCCCTGCCCTTCCTCGCCTTGCCCGCTTCTTCGGCCTCCCTCTTCGCTTCTGCGGGCTCGCACCTGCGATTAAACTTCCGCAGGTGCGATTACACCAGCTGAGTCCAAACTTTAGCAGTCTTCCAACTTCAAAACTTGGTCCGTTAACCACCCGAAATCAATCCGAGGCCCCCGGGACCTCAACCAATCATACCAACAAGTCTTACAACCCAATACGAACTTAGTTGAATCCTCAAATCTTCTTAAACAACCTCAAAACACGAATTACACACGGATTCAAGCCTAATGAACTTCGAAATTTTCAAATTCTACAAACGACACCGAAACCTATCAAACCACGTCCGATTGACCTCAAAATTTTCACACAAGTCATAAATGGCATCATGAACCTACTTCAACCTTCGGAAATCTAATCCAACCCCGATATCAAAAAGTCTACCCTCGGTCAAAATTTCTAAAAACTTCAAATTTCCATTTTTCGCCAAGTAACCCCGCAATGACCTACGACCCTCCAAATCCACTTCCGGCTACGCCCCTAAGTTGAGAATCGTCATATAAACCTGTTGAAACCTTCAAATCCCGATTACGAGATCGTTTACTCGAAATCACACGTTACTAAATTCTTCCAACTTAAAGTTTCCGAAATGAGAATTTTCTTTCTAAATCAACTTCGGACTTCCCGAAATTTAATTCCGACCACACGTACAAGTGGTAATACCTGAAGTAAAGCTACTCATGGTCTCAAAATGCCGAACAACATGCTAGGGCTCAAAATATCCGGTCGGGTCGTTACAGCTAGAATTGGATATAGTCATTATTATGCTATTCAAATTTGGTACAAAATTTTAGTACTTGATTGGTGTTTTATCTCTTGTATCTATGTATTAAATTTCTTCTTTTTCACTTTTTCTATTAGGTTTTGAGAGACTATGAGTCTAACCAGGGGGACTCCAGTGAAAATTTTTACACTTCGTCATTTTTCATTCCATTTGGACTTCACAGTGTTCATCTTGTAATTGTTATTAGGTTTTGGCTAGGTATGATTCCAAGCATATGGATTTAGGTGAAACTTTTATATCTTCTTCCTCCTTTCCAGTTGGCTATCACAATGTTTTCTTAAGAGTGTGATTTCTAAGAGATAATGACTGAAAAAAGAAAAATTGAGATAATCATGTTACTTTGCATGATCGTTGAAAAGAAAGAAAGTACAACCAATTAAGAATTATCACCCTCTTTCGCTTTTCTTCTTAAGGCAATAATCCAAAGAGTGACTAATTATAGAAAAGTTGGATGAAGAAAGAAAAAATGAAAGAGAAAAATGAAGTGGCGGGGAGGGGAGAGGGGGTGGGTGAAAAAGGATCCTAACAGGGTTTCAAAGATAATAGATTAGATACTTAAAGTTTAAAAAGACGTAGGTTTCTTATGATCTTCAACAACAGTACAAAAGCCTTGATAGAAACGTAGCAAAATACATTTTTCAATCTATTTCTCAAAACATTTCATTATCATCAAATAACTAACTATTTTTTAAATTATTTATCTCTTCTGGATTTGCTTTGTACATGATTTTATTCTCATCTCTATGTGTGTTTCCTCACTTGGTGTTTCGAGTTTATTTTGGCAGTAGCAGAGACGGTGTTGATATTGTCAAGACCTAAATCCCATTAGAGGTCGTGATAACGCCTAACACCACTGTCAGGCCAGCCAACAACAATTGATTAACTTAATTACTCATTTCAGTATTTTTAAAATCATAATTTCCTTTAATTAAATAATAAAAGATAGACTTTACAAAGTAAATGATAGTATTTTCACAACTAAAATACTGAACATCCCATAATCACCCCCAAAACCCGGTGTCACAAGTACATGATCATCAACTAGGAAATATATTAGAAATACGACATCTGTCTGGAAGTTCAATTAGACAGGAGAGGGTAGATAACTCTAATGGAGGCTCTGTGTGTTGCGAATTCGCAACATGGGATGCAGCTCACCTAAGTCCCCGAAATAGCCGCGCCTCTGCGCCTATAAGTCTGTGTCACGACCCAAACTCCCTCCGTAAAACGTCGTGACGGCACCTAGTCTCTACGACTAGGTAAGCCTAACAAATTGCGAAAGATAACAAAACGAAAGTAAAACTTGGCAACTAACAGCAGTAGATAACTGAATAACTAGTAACAATGCTGCTCGACATGTACAATAACCAATACTCTATAAATACACAAACTTCCCAAAATCCGGAACATTGTAAGTCACAAGCTACAGAAGGAAAATAGCATCTCTATACATCAGAGTCTAATAAAAGGAATACAGGAAGTGTTTGGCATATGGGAGAAAAGAGGGGGACTCCTAGGTCTGCGGAGGCGGCAGATGTACCTTGAAGTATCCGTACAGCAGCAAGCACTCTTAGCTAATAGCGACGCTGATAAGAAGTACCTGGATCTACACACAAAATAATATGTGTAGAAGAGTAGCATGAGTACACCACAACGATATCCAGTAAGTGCCAAGCCTAACCTCGATCGAGTAGTGACGAGGTCAGGTCAGGCCCACTGGTATATAATAAATAAAGTAGGGGAATATAACAGTATATTAAGAGACTGGAATTTAACAAAAGAAAAATATAGCAAAAATAGTAGTACAACACAAGGGTAAACAACAGGGGATCTCCCGAGATACCACCTCGTAGTCCCGAAGTAAAGAAGCAAAGAGATCTCCCAAGGTACCGCCTCGTAGTCTCAAAAGTAAATGTGCAGGGAAAACTCCCAAGGTACCGCCTCGTAGTCTCAAAAGTAAATACGCAGGGAGAACTCTCGAGGTACCACCTCGTAGTCTCAAAAGTAAATGTGCAGGGAGAACTCCCGAGGAACCGCCTCGTAGTCTCAAAAGTAAATACGTAGGGAGAACTCCCGAGGTACCGCCTCATAGTCTCAAAAATAAATGTGCAGGGAGAACTACCGAGGACCCGATAAATATGACAGTTTACAGCAAGATTTCTACAGTTATACTGATAAAGAATAAGGAAAAGCAGGAAATCAACTAGGCATGCTTCACAGAGTTCAAATAAGCAGTTAAAGCATGTAGACAAGTGATATTAGACTAAACGGGATAATTACACATATTAGAATAACTCAATTAAGAATGAAAACAAACTAATACTCATTTAAACGGTATAACTCAAATTAAAGGAAAACAAAAATAGGTTACTACTCAATAAAATAAATCGAGTTTTTCAACAAATAGCCCGTGTACGTACTCGTCACCTCACGTACACGACGCTCACATATCATAACAGTACCAACTCCTAAGGGGATTTCCCCCCCACAAGGTTAGGCAAGCCACTTACCTCAAACCAAGCTCAATCAATCGGTAACAATGCCTTTTCCACAAATATCCGACTCCAAATGGCCCAAATCTAGCCAAAATCAATTACATACCATAAATACAACTATAAGAAACTAATCTAATTAATGAAATCAAAGCTAAAGCAAGAAATTAGAATATCGTCCCAAAATGCTTCCCCGGTCCCACGTCTCAGAATTGAGTAAAAGTCACGAAATATGAACACCCATTCACTCACGAGTTCACTCGTACCAAAATTATCCAAATCCGATATCAAAAATCCGAATCAAAACTTAAAGCTTAGTTGAAGAACTTCCAACCTTTTCCCCCAAATTTCTCAACCAATTCCTTAATTAGATGATGAAAACAATTATAGATTGGTGGAATATAACCATAAACGAGTTAAGAATCATTATCCCAAAGTTCTCTCTGAAAAATCCTTGAATTATCGCCTCAATCCGAGCTCTCAAAGACCCAAAAAATGAAAATGGGATAAAACCCTCGAACTTGGCCCTTTTCTGCCCAGCGATTTCGCATCTGCGGTCCTATAATTGCACCTGCGGAAATTACATCGCAGGTGCGGACTTAACTTAAGTCCCCTGGGTCCGCATCTGCGAGAGAAGTGCCGCACCTGCGGTTACGCTCCTGCGACCAAGGAACTGCACCTACGACCCTCACCACTCATACGCACCATCCCACCGTAGAAGTGAGGCCGCTTCTGCGCAAATAGATCCGCACCTGCGAACCCAGTCTGGGCTCCCCAAATCCGCATCTGCGCTCCTCCTTCCGCATGTGTGAGTCTGCACTTGCGGTCTCCCCACCGCAGGTGCAAAAACACCAGAAACCAGAAAACTTCAGCAATTTGCATAAGTCCAAGTTCAATCCGTTAATCATCCGAAACACACCCGAGGCCCCCGAGACCTCAACCAAACATACCAACAAGTCCTGAAACACCATACGAACTTAGTCAAGCCCTCAAATCTCATCAAACAATGCTAAAAACACGAATCACCCTCCAATTCAAACTTAATAAACTTTGAAACTTCAAACTTTTACAACTGATGCCGAAACCTATCAAATCACGTCCAATTGACCTCAAATTTTGCACCCAAATCATATTTGACATTACAGACCTACTCTAATTTCCGGAATCGGAATACGACCCCGATATCAAATAGTCCACTTCCGATCAAAATCTCCAAAAAATTGACTTTCGTCAATTCAAGCCTAAATCAGCTACGGACCTCCAATTCACAGTCCGGACATGCTCCTAAGTCCAGAATGACCCAACGGAGCTAACGGAACCGACAAAACTATATTCCAGAGTTGTCTTCACATAGTTCCAACTACAGTCAAAATCCTAAGATTTAAGCTTCTGTTTAGGGACTAAGTGTCCCAATTCACTCCGAAACCACAACAACAACCTCCCGGCAAGTCACATAAGCAGAAAAAAAATATGAGGAAAGCAGTAAATAGGGGATCAGGGATATAACTCTCAAAACGACCGGCCGGGTCATTACATCTTCCCCCCCTTAAAACAACCGTTCGTCCTCGAACGAGTATAGAGACATCCCTAAAGTGGTGAAAAGATGATAACAGTTGCACATATCATGCTCGGTCTCCCAAGTCGCCTTCTCGACCGACTGACCCCTCCACTGAACCTTCACAGAAGCAATGTTCTTTGACCTCAACTTTCGAACCTGCGTGTCCAAAATAGCCACCGGCTCCTCAACATAAGATAAATTCTTGTCCAACTGGACTGAGCTAAAATCCAACACATGAGACGGATCGCCGTGATACTTCCAGAGCATCGAAACATGGAATACTGGATGAACTCCTGTTAGGCTGGGAGGCAAGGAAAGCTCATAAGCAACCTCCTTAACACGTCACAACACCTCAAATGGGCCGATAAACCTTGGGCTCAGCTTGCCCTTTTTTCCGAACCTCATAACACCCTTCATAGGCGAAACCCGAAGCAAGACCCGCTCTCCAACCATGAATGCAACATCGCGAACCTTCCGATCCGCATAACTCTTTTGTCTAGACTGGGCTGTGCGAAATTGATCCTGAATCACCTTAAACTTTTCCAAAGCATCCTGAACCAAGTCTGTACCAAATAATCTAGCCTTGCCCGGCTCAAACCAACCCATTGGAGACCGACACCGCCTACCATACAGAGCCTCATACGATGCCATTTGGATGTTTGACTGATAACTGTTGTTGTAGGCAAACTCCGTAAGTGGCAAGAACTGATCCCAAGAACCTCCAAAATCTATCACACACGCACGGAGCATATCCTCTAATATCTGAATAGTACGCTCGAACTTTCCGTCAGTCCGAGTGTGAAATGCTGTGCTCAGCTCCACTGGAGTACCCAATTCATGCTGTACAGCCCTTCGGAACCACGATATAAACTGCGTACCCCGATCAAAGATGATAGATACCGGTATGCCATGAAGCCTGACGATCTCGCGGATGTAAATTCAAGCCAGCTGCTCGGAAGAATAGGTTGTCATCACAAGAAGGAAATGAGCTGACTTGGTCAGCCTATCCGCAATCACCCAAACTGCGTCAAGCCTCCACTGAGTCCGTGGGAGTCCAACAACAAAATCCATAGTGATCCGTTCCTATTTCCACTCCGGAATATCTAACTTTTGAAGTCACCCACCTGACCGCTGATGCTCATACTTCACCTGCTGGTAATTTAGACACCGAGCTACATACTCCACTATGTCCTTCTTGATCCTCCTCCACCGGTAATGCTGCCTCAAGTCCAACTACATCTTCGCTACACCCGGATGAATGGAGTACCACGAGCTGTGAGCCTTCTAGAGAATCAACTCACGCAACCCATCTACATTGGGCACACATAGCCTGCCCTACATCTTCAATGCACCATCATCCCCAATAGTGACCTCCTTAGCATCACCGTGCTGAACTGTGTCCTTAAGGATGCAGATGGGGGTCATCATACTAACACTTCCTGATACGATCGTAAAGAGAAAACCGAGAGACCACACAAGACAATACTCGACTCAGCTCAGAAATATCCAATCTCACAAACTGGCTGGCTAAGTCCTGAACATCCAATGGCAATGGCCTCTCTACTGCTGGTAGATATGCTAAACTCCTCAAACTCTCTGCTCGGTGACTCAAGGCATCGGCCACTGGTAATCGGCTTAATGTATGCATATTTTGATATATATCGCCTCATATTTTGCTCATGTCTCGTAGATTTCGGATGTATAATATAATGATTTGTGCTAAATTGTGGTATTTCTACGTGTAGGAATCATTCAGATGCAATTTGGGATGAAATGGTGCGAATTGGAGCGAAATTGGGAAGAAAAGGCAAAAAGTAAAATTTGAGGGCCACATGCAGCGTGGGGCGCTTCCTGTGGCGCAATTTACAGCATGTATAAAATTTGAGCGCCAGGGCCAGCGTCCCACGCTGTCCTAGATGCTCAAGATGGGAAAGTGGCCTTTTTCGACTAAGACTTGGTTATTTCGACCCCTAGACACCCCCAACTCATATAAAAGCCAACCTAAACCTATTTTAAGAGGAAGAACGTGACTTTGAGAGAAGAAGGGAGGTGCCAAACACTCGGGAGCATGGATTTGATCAATTCTTCCATCCCTTTCCTAGTACTCATTGATTTTATGTTTGAAAACCTTATTTTTTTTATGATTGTATGAATATGAGTAGCTAAGAACCCTATTTTTCTAGGGTCATGGGTGATACATGAATGTTGATGTTTGAATTTTAATTTGACGAAGTTGATTTTATCATATTGGGTTATTTATTTAATTATGTTCTTAATTATTTTGCTGAGTAGCTAACAGTTAAACACTATCTACGAATCTAGAGTTGAAC